>NC_069127.1:21073136-22273136 GCF_026914265.1 Mya arenaria | reverse complement strand
ACCAACAATTCTAAAACTTATATCTTCTCTGGCCGATATTAGACATTAAACGATGCAATAGCACAGTGAAATAGGTAATAGTTATTTTCATTAAAATTGCCACCTTAAGGTTCTTAACCAATATTTTGCATTAATTCGCTATAATTTATTAGAAAAAAAGTCTAAATAATTACTGACTTAGTGTCGATGCGAATGTTTGGATGCTGGCCAGCGCGAATGCGCGAACCGATTAATAACATACTTAATAAAAGCAAGTAATGACTTAAGATAGATTGTACGGTTTATCGTTAGCGCCGTTCTATTATTTTAGCTTACCGCTTTATGATATGTTATGAAACTAACGAGCACATTAACTATTATTAAAAGTAAACGATCAAACTACATATGTACGTATCATAAAACAGAATTTTGTTTCAAACACAATACGTATTTGACATCAAAACATCTTCCATTACCTGCAGGTGTCGATGCAAGAACTGTAAAAGTGACATTATGACCGCTTATTCTGAAAATGAAAAGAAAAAACTCTGTCTGTTTCTTAAAGATACATATGAAAATAAAATACTGATAAACACAAATTCAGTATGTATTAGTCACATAATGCATGTTACACCATGAACGTAAGACAGCATTTAGATATTATTTCCAATGCATAAGACCTGAAACTATCGCAAAACAAACTAGTAGTATGTTGCCCTTTTGTTAAATGTTACTGCGCTCACCTAGCTGTAAACATAGGACCGACCTATTGCTTCATTTTAAAAGAGTTGCTCGCGATAATAAAAAGAAGCCACATTTCAGTTATTGCATCATTTATAATTACCCAGCTTTTGTGCAGATGCTTTGTTCTTGTCCCTCATTTATTGTGTGTACAACAAGCTCAGTTACGCAGACATCGTTTAGCTCCTTCGTGACAAAGATATGAATGTCATCTCCTCCATTGCAGCAATGTATTACCTGGTCGCTGTTTAAAAAGATGTTTGTGTTCACTTAAAGCGAGTTTACAATTTTCTTAGTAACTGAATGTGATAATGAATAATACTAGCAATAAAATTAAGTTTATCATACGAAATGTTAAGACATATAACGATAACGAGAGAATGAGAATCTATAGTTTATATTTATTATAGGAACGTATTGAAAACGTTTTCTATAAACATTGATGCTTACCATAACTGAGTTTTTTCAGTTATTACACTTATATAGCAGTTGTCGTTTGATTTACAAATGTATCGTGTGCCCATTGCAGGTGATATAAATCTTGCGACCTAAAATAACATATAAGAAACATTAAAACTTGTTGTTCAGTTCTGGGTGTATGATTTTATATACCTATATAAGGTACAGAAATGTATCAATTCTAAAAAAAAAACAAATAACACTGTGATAATGGTAACATGCTTTTGCAAAAATGAACATTTTCATAATATAAAATAACAGAGAAACAGTAACAACGCAATGTTACATTTAAACTTATAAAAGACATGCAAAGGAATTTTGAAAATAGATTTCCCAAAATTAGTTACGGCCCTGTTGCAAAATTTCACAAAGTTAACTAAGCAAACTGAGTATAATGTAACATCGTCAATGAAAGCCAATATCATTTGTTACAGGAGCATATGATACAACTGTTACTCAAATAACAAAAACATTTGTATAGTGCGCGTTTGAACACAAACGTTTCTCGTTTAACGTTGGAATAACGTTGTATTGATAACTTTAAAATAACTTATTAAAACCGACACACCTGATTGCCGGAATTTACTTGGATATTGTCTGAAGAGGAAAAGATGAATATGATCAATAACAAGCTATTCAAACAAACAAACAATGTTACATAAACCATATTCATAAATTAAATGTTTAAGAACATATTAAATGCAATTCGAATTCAATAAATATCCCTACCTCCTATCCTTGGTGATACTTCAACCACAAAACAAAACTCGTCTACGTTCATGCTGTAAACGAGAAATATCATTATATGTCAACACACATGAATATTATCAAATTGTTAAAAAAATGTAAATTAAGCATACATTTAATAATGACTACTGTCACATTTGATCTCAATCACATGTGACACTTCATATTTACAAATAAGAATTGATGTGAAAACTGTCAAAATCATTGTAATACATGACGACCTCTAGACGTACTTACCCATATTCAGATCCGTCCACCGTTGTCTGGTAACAACATAATTCTGTTCCAGATGATCCCAAAAATGTTGAGAACAACAATTGCAGATCAGGTGTTCCTGTTACATTTGTGATCACTTGTGTGCCAGGTTGTTCTGTTATTGTCGTGTTGCAATATCTTTTGACCGGTCTAAATAGAAAACATTTATTATAGTATTAAAACGAAATTTAAACGAAACGAAAATAACTCAACATAGACTGCAACATTTATATGTAAGATGGCTTGAAGTCATAATCTTACGCTTTTAACATTCGTGAAATTAATTCTATTTCATAATAACGTAAAGCTGAAATGTCGCAAAAGGTATTTAGTAAAAATAAATTCGTTTGTTTTCAACCATAGTATAAAACAAAATACAACACAAAACAATTAAAGACGATGCTTAATATATCTTGTGATAATGTCTACTGAAAAAATAGATGTTTTTGTTTTGTTAGTAAACAATTTTCAAATCATGGGCATACGACCAACACACACACACACACACACACACACACACACACACACACAAACACACACACACGGCGCTTCCCTACTTACCGGTCATTTTTCTTCCCGAAATAAGGTACAACAAAAGTAAACTTCTCATTTTCGAATTAACTAGTTTTATTTAAGACACCTCGAGAAAAATGAAACCGTGGTCCGTCGATTACTAAAGATGCGTTCATCTTTTCGACACCAGGAAGAAAACCATTGCTTGGCAAATCTATGTGGATAAAAACTAAATTTAGAGGGATCATGAAATACACTGAAATGGAATGATGCACGCAATTGTAAATAGAAAACATAAAGGTTATAATATATGTATTACTACTTATTACTACTGCTACTAACGTTACTACTACTACTACCACTACCACTACCACTACCACCACTACCACTACTACTACTACTACTACTACCACCACCACCACCACCACCACCACCACTACCACTACCACTACCACTACTACTACTACTACTACTACTACTACATGGTTTTTGCGTTAAATGATTTTTGAATTATTCCTTGGACAGAGCTTTCAAAATCGATAAACTGTGACCTTGACCTTTGATATACAGACCCAAAAATCAAAAGGGTAAGGAACTGGTGAAAAGCAACCTTATAATGTTATGTCAAACTGTGGACGGGTTATGAGTTATTCTGCATTTTCTTCGAAGTGATTGATTGGTTAAGCTGCTTCCGCTTACTTTCATGGCAATAACTTCCTTTAAATCCGTCTTGGCAAATGCACTGATATTTGTCGAGACCTGTGTTTGCTATACAAAGTGCTCCCTGTGTGCAGTTTGAATTTCGGCACGGCCCGTCGGCTGAAATGGATGAAAATCTTAAACATAGAAATACAACATTGTGCGTGCGAATGTAAAAAACTAATTATACTTATTAGACACAAAATATACCTTTAACAACCTATATACTCGTAACTCTATGATGCATGAACAAATTATTGATGCTAACCTTGCGAAGAGCGGAGAGTGGTTTTGATGTTGATGGTAATACAATGTTCTTCTCCATAAACTCTGAAAACCAAAGCTTGGAATGTGATAAATTTTGTATCGTTCTAATGATTTCACATTATTTTGTCCAATGCATACATGTGTTTATAAATTACACTACAAAATATACTAACGAACAATTTACTACGGGCATTCAAATCATAACAAACTGAAACGACATAATTAAGGTTTACAACTATACATGATGTATTAAGCGTTAAGTTTAAAATGTAAGAAAATGTGTAATAAAGTATACCGCGGTAATGACAGTCTCAAGCAGAGCGTCTGTTTGTCACCAACATTTGCAGTTGATGATACTTTATAAGACACATCGCTCACACACCCCAAGTCGTGATGATTGGCCGGAAAGATGTGAACGTTTTCCATGTATTTTGAAATGCTTAGCGTTGGACTACAACCGTGAAATGAAGCTTGATTGTTATACAACAGTATAAGTGAAGTTCATTTCAACGGAAATACAATATGCATTTTGATATTTAATTCATTGATTTTTAGTTCAGCTTTTATACATCCTTGAAAAGCAATGATTTCTAAGAATAAGCTTTTTTTATCCAACCTACATTTACTTGAACATAAAAAGATTATATTGGTACACACAGAGTGTTTATGTATGTAACAACTTAACACTTTGCATTACGAAAAACACATTTAACATTAATTACATACCAAGGCAATGATGTTTTGAATGTTGTCCCATCTGTGTACCGAATGTCAAAGTGACAATCGGCTGCTTTTACACAATCGACCTCTTTTAAATAAGGTGACAAAAAGAATGGCTTTTCCTAAAACAAAGACAAAGAAATCTTCTAACAATATATGCTTCTTTACGTGTAGCATGATATTTAGTGAAACTCTGTTTTAGTGGCAGAGAGTCTCCTTATCATTTTTGTCGAGTTTATGATATAAGAGAATCATATTTTGTTAATGATCACATGACAATGGTTTGAGAAACTATGCGAGGTTTCCTAAGGCCCCTTTAATGAATCTGATATTATTATTTGTAAACATGAATACATATTTGGACATATAGAACATTTTAAATAAATATATAAATATTTCCATAGTTTACCGATTCCATGGCGTTCTCCCTTGGTATTGCTGAAAAAGCATACGATATGTTGTTGGGGATTTCAGGATATAAACTTAACTTGAAACAACCTTTTTTTAAGTTGTAAGGAACTTCCACAGTGCAAAGAAATGTAAAAGAACCAATATAATTCTGGAAACATATGCACTTTATTTACTTTTAAATTTTTCGTTTTACAGCAAAACTATTTAGTATGAAGTGCCAAAATGTTTGAAACTGTCCACTAAACAAATGTTTGTTTGCTTTTTTGTTTTTTTAGTGATTACTTCTAATAGTATTTTAATTTTGAAATTCGTTCATTTTTGTAAATAAAATACTAAGAACCAACAAGTCACTGTTTTGGGATTTGTCTTGATTTTTTTTATATGAAAACATTTAAACGGAATTTAAAAAAATCCCTGAAAACAAATGATTTCTTTAAACTCCTTTTTACTTAGTTTAAATTCATTTTGCTTTATGAGGATATAGTGTGAATGTGGCAAGACGTACCTGACAAGATTACTTTTGGACAGACTTCGTCTTTGACGAGCCTACAATATTTCAAACAAACTACATCTTAAAACACTTCCATATATTTAGGCAAAGACATACTTATTTCCTATGCACCGGAATTTAAATCGTTGCGAATAATGTGTTTTTATGTATAAATACAAACATGGTCAGCAATACTTACTAAGTAATTCTAAATTAATCAAAGTTCATGTAGAATGATGTTAACTCAATTTGTAAATACTATTATTTTGCGCTAGCATAATTAGAATAGAATAAAAGTGTGCAAAATATGTCAGATGTGAGGTTTCGATTAATATATGGCTTAAATTATAGATTAAAAGTATTAAACTAATGTTTTACCCTGACGAATCGAAAATCTGCAAACAAAATTGGGTAGTATTTTTTGCCTGTATAGAAGGAGAGATTTTAACAGATCCGAATGAACAGTGACAGTCAGAGGTGCCATTCATGCTGAAATATGTAGGTTGACCGACAAACAAACATGAGTTTTTATATCCGATTATGATCCTAGCGTGTTGCCTGAAAGAATAACATAATTCATTAGAACATGAAAATATTAATCAAATTTGCATTTTAAGGCAATAAGTAATAATAAAAAAGACATACCAAAATCATACGAGTATATATAAACAGAATATGTATACAATGATTATTTTAGTATTTTTTGTATCAACATGTTTCTTATAATAAATATTTGAACTATCAACTTTATGCATAATAACAAACTTGCTAATCATAAAAAGAAGCTTCACCTTCCTTGAAAATACCATGGATATTTAAAACACGAGACATCATGGACCTTTTAAATATAGCACATCAATGCCGTCGACATTGTCCAGTGGCAGATTGCCTGTTTATGTCATATTCACTTTAAAAATCAAACAAATTTAAATGGAATATTTGTTTTTTTAAATGAACACGGTCCATAATTTAGAAATTAAATTTTCATCATGCTTGATAGGTTTGTTTGTTGTTTATTGTCTGCCCCCGCCTTTAGGCTGCTTTAAGGCTTGGTCACAACTTGACGCCATCACTACTCAAATTATATTTAAATGCCATAAGTAACATGAGATAACAGAGACTGAATTTCCAAGTCATATGAATAAATTAGAAGGCTTGACGAACGGAATGAGACTCAATGGATCTGGTACGATACTCCAGCTTTTTGCAATGACACCTCTTGGATCTTTTAAGTGCACAATGTAAAGCATCGAGATCATTTTTCCCTGGGTTTAACCAGAATGGAATCACCATTTTCCAAGTACTACCCTTTCAAGGCCGAGTACTGGTACCATATTTTGACGTAGTTCGGTTTGTCGCTACCATAGTTTGAACCCCCAACCTTCCGCACCTGAATCGAACGCTTTACCGTTGATCTATCGGGGCGATAGCATGATAAGCATCTCAAATTTAGTTATATATTCATACGAGATAAATGATCCACTAACCCGTGTTTAGCGCAAAATTGAAATGGATACAAGCACTGTTTTCCTTTTTGACAATAAACGATATCCTGCACTGAGCTTCTCGGAAAACCCTGTAATAGTTGATCAACACTTAACAATATATTCACTACAACATGGATATGGTATAAAATGTAAAATATGTTTTTAATGAACTAGATATTTATAATTTGGTAAGGAATTCATCTTGTGTATTGGCGCGACTGGATCTAAAAGTAACGTAATATAGAAAACTTACCTCCTCGCAGGACTGGTAAGCTGCAATCAAAGTAGGAAACATTTTAAATAATTTATTCTGCAAAACTATAATGATTAATATTCATATTTCAAAAACTACAGGACATGGACAACTGCTTAATCGAAAATAAACTAGGAAACCAGAACGGTATTCACCATAGGATGTGTAACAATCATTTTATGAGATAAAACTTAATTATTTGCATTAGAACGACTTATAACTAATTCCAACTTCTTTCTGATATGCTACGTTTCGTCACCTTGTGAACAGTTGTGTCCAGAAAAGCCTTCTCTACAATAACATACAGGCCTTGAAGGCACGTGACCATCACAGAAACCTCCATTGTAACATTGAAGTCCTTGACAACCGGCTTTTGCTGGAAAAGGAAAATAAAAACGATTTCGATGTTTATCGCCACTTCATTTGTTCACATGTTCCACTAGTATTTAAAACTGAGTTTAGGTGTACTAGTCTTGCAAAAATGATTTATAATGGTAAAAACTATTAATGTTGTTAATGTAAGACAACGACCTCACGAAGACAAGAAAGCACGATACTGACATTTTTTAAATATCTTTTGTTTATAGTATACTTGGTATAAACGGTTCTTTTGACTTTCTCCGAACGAAATGCCATTTGTTTAAAATTCATGTTGTGTAGTGTGATAAACTCACTTTAAAGCAGAAAACATAGCAAATGATTACACATAACAATGCCACCTATGACTACCACAAAAAAATAGAATGCTGGGAATTTATTTGAATTCTGAAATACCCGAACCTGCCCCGTACTCGTCCTTGTGCGTACTACCCTACAGAACTCCTGATACTGGTCATCAGAAAAGCGTCCTAACGTGATGCTCATTATCTTAAATGCTTGTTCTGATTTATTCGATAATTTTACGCACTGTACATATTTTTAACCGATGAAACTGAAGTAAGCTTTTACACAACATTTCCCGCAATGTCCATTCCAAACATGAGTTAAAAACCCAATCTGTTTAATGATATAGTTCATTTTCTTGAATATAAACACAAAGTAGCGGATAAAAAATCTCAGTTAATACCGTACGTCTCTCACGAATATGCTACTGATTCATAATACAAATCGTAAAATGTTCGTTGTCTCAAAATACAGCACTAACATAAAACAGGATACGAAAAACATTAGAACGGGTTTGCATCTATAATTTCACTGTTGATATGCATATAATAAATCACAACTTTTTTGTCATCCACCATATGGAAAATAAGTTATAATATCAGGAAAAAATGTTTAACACATTTAGATATGCACTTTTTAAATTTAATCAGAGGATCTACTTAAATATGACAACCATTGAAAATGATGAATTGTAAAACAATATAAAAATATAAAGCAAACAAGAATGTTGCAACACAATGTTGAATTACTTACGTGTAGATGCAGCGTTTGACACAAGCATGGTGAAGCATCTTTCTTCGCCAACTTGTCCTCCCCTGCAGAAGGTTTCTAACTCGTTTGATTTACATCAATTTGGAAAATAATGACTTACAGATGGCATGTACTACATTCGTATATGATTTCATTTTGTTCAACAAATTTAATAACCGAGGCATACACATTTGTTTGTATTATTTGGTTATGAAGCAGAGCAAACTCAGCTTTAATCATACCGACTTTTATTGCGAAATCAGATTCGATCCAAACACGACATATTTACTACACATATCATAGGGTCTACATGAAACTGTTTAATTACTTTGCTAATGATAACGCCACACATAGTTTACGATTGTGGTCGGCGGAACTTGGTTTAAAAGCAACATCAAGTGTACAGCGTTGATTTGTTGTCGTTCCATCAACACAATTTTCACATGTTGAAAACGCGTGTTTATTCTCAAAATCAGATGGTATTTTACTGACTAGGTCAACTTTAATGCTGCAAAAGTAAAATAAAAATATGAACCAATGTTATCAATAGAAACGGACCGACATTTGCGCATCCTTAGGGTTGAAAGAGTATGTATTTACAGTCCCGACAATAATATCAATGTTATAGAGGACAAATTTCATGTATTTTTTTATGTAAAATGTATGAAGATTCAAGAAATTAATACAAAAAAAATCGCACTCCGCATAGAAAGCGCGAGTTTGCTACCATGCAGAATTGATTATATTATGTTCAAAATGATGCATTTACTAGGTGTTCTTATTTTAAAATGTGATACATTGGTCGTGTAATTCAATAAATATAAATTTGCATTAGTTCACAGTTATAAAATGATATAGCATGTGTCAAAATTACTTCATAAATACTACCATTCATTTGCATGTGCAGCCCCAGGAGTGTACGAGTATGTCACGTGACACACATCATCGGCTCTACATTGTACATCCGAATTAGGCTGAAGACTTGGTTGTATAAAGTGCGGAAGGTCCTGTGGATTTCAAGAAAGTCACCTTACTTACTAAGGAAAATGTTATGTTCTTGAAGCAATCACTGCACTTATCGGCACTTAAGTAATCCATTTGTTACCAAATGATATGGTAACTTTCCGATTCAATTCAAATCGATTAACGTTAATTCAAATGTTAACTTTTGGTTAAATACATTATAATATAAATACTTTTTAACATTTAACCAGAAAACTTCAATTTGCGATCTGCATCCTTCAATTTAATCTACCTACGTTCTTACTGTAGACCAAATCGACACCTGAAATATAAACAGTGATGCTTTAGCAATACGAACGAGGTCGGTATTTCTATTAAATGCTTGAAGGAATCAGCCAATGTATTCTTTACTGATAAGCTTATTAATTATATTTATTCAAACTGGTAAGTTATATGAAGTATTAAGTGCAGATGTTTACCATCGGTGACTGTAACATTGAAGCAGACCTCGTCTTTGTTTATTCTAAAAGAAACCAAAATAAAACAACATCGTTAGGACGTTATAGAACTAAGATTGACGCAAGAAACATGTAAGATCCAAATGATGGCATCTATCCCACCAGCAGTTTATTCTAAAATGTACTAGTATTAGATTGTCTTTCACTTGTTCAATGAAAATGAAACATATACAAACATTATAGCATTGAACCGCCCCTTAAAATGAGACTGTCCTAATACCTATATTTGTTGAGTGTTTGCAGACAAACATTATATTCGCCAACTTCGCGTGGTAAAAATGTCACAGTTGTTTGATAGCCACATGTTGCCTTCGGCATCGGCTTTGTTTCCATGGATACTATTTCAAGCTGTTGACTGACAAAACCGAGTTCAACAATAGGGCTACAATGAAATAAAATACAAGTAATGGAGAAAACGAATGTCTAAATTTTCAAACAACATATTATTTATGGCAGTTTTATTAGAATGATGAATTGATATCAGGTCATTCAACAAACCGTCATCACGACAATCATTGTTAGTCAAATACATTTGCATCTATAAATACAATTATAATAATAATTGCCACGATTTATTATATAATACTGATTTGTCTTTATTATAAGCGATTATTAATGAAATAAGGAATTATTTTATTATGGACAATTGCCTTTCATGGTCAGTCTTTCCGATCATGGATGCGTACAACCCACACTCTCTGTTCTTGTTGCAGCTGATGGATACAGGCTTCGCAAAAAAATCGAACTTCGCCTGCATTGAAGCATATAAAAATATGAACATACAAAATAAATATGCGCTGACAAAATTCAACTTAAGTACTTGCTTAAGTTATATCTAATCCGTTATCTTCCATACTTCAACCGAAGTAAATTTCTGGTTCAACATAGCTCTGACTTATATTTTATATTGTGAATGTCACTCACCCCGCCAATTGATGACCCGTTCAATGTTGACACAGCCACTTAAAAACAAATTAACTAATGTAAACGTGATATATTGTAGGATCGTATGCGACAAAGTCACTACCAACGTCATATTTGAGCTACGGCTGGGATACGGTGGCAGCAGCCTCCAAAAATCGAGAGGTATGCCTAACAGCCACTTAACAAGAGACACAGAAGAAAAATTATCATAGACAGACCGAATATGCATCAAATATAGTTTAGCAATATATGTAACTAGACATAGTATAGACAGAACGAATATATATTTCGTTTAAAAGTATGTTTAAATCAACTCATTGTTTTAACAAAACGCACAGGGTTTGACTTGAAATTATTTAAAACTCTATTTTAACCAAGTAATGAACAGCAATGCAGAAAAAAATTAATAGTAAAACGGAACATTAATAAGTATGGCTTTTCGATTTGAAAATAATGTTTGATCGACATAAAAGGTTTTAATAAAGCCAATTTTGTATTGCGCATCAAATATGTATAACTGAAATAAGGGAAACAATTGCGACTGTTGAAATACAGTCGGATGACAGTTCTGTATATTGTAATAAATGAATGAATGATTTAATTAATAATTTAATACATGAATGAATGAATAATGAAATAATGAATGAATGAAAGAATGAAGGAATGAATGAATGAAAGCATCAATCAATATATCAATCAATGGAACACATAAACGGACTATGAATTCGGAAATCGTGACGGTGTTCATGGTTTACTATAACAATTGCATTTGAATGCATATGTATACAGTCCATGAACTGTACGCCACACCTTAAATGACAAATAAAACATATCCAGCCAAGAGGGTCCGAAGGACTGGTAAAGTGTTGTTAACAAATGCCGTTGACGTCAAAGTCATTTTGGTTAATTTCAGTATGGCTGCATGAGGCTTTATTCTGTTCTAAACAAACATTAATCAAATATGATAACTTTTATCAATTTTGATATGCCCAAATTTTAAATTGAGTCTTGGTGTTTGTGTACCTTTAAGGTTAATAATACAAAACATAAATGTGTATTCTTAGCAAAAAAAACTACAATTTAATGGAAAATACTTGCGATACCATGCTATAAGAAATGTGGATCGCGATTTTGAAGACTCGATGTGAAAGCATTTGACAAATGAAAAGGGAGGGTGGGGAGTAGTGGTATATCTGGGAAAAGAGCGATAAAACATTAAAAAAAAACAATTCATTGCACAAAGGAAAGCCAATTCTACAGCGATATACCATGAAAACACATTCAAGTCATACCACAATTATCGTTGCGATGTACTTTGAAAACATTCCTATTCCTAGCATTAATGTATATGTGCAGGAGATGCATCTAGACCAATTGATACATTAACAATATATATATTTGCATCCATATTCCTGGATCCGCCACTGTATACTATAGCAGTGCATATGGCATCTTGTCCGTCGGAATTTATTTCAACCTGTATACACTATAAGTAATTGTGATGTTGTAATTTAAACTAACCCTGGTCACAATTGCCCCCTCCATATCCAGCTCTGCATATACAGTTTGTGCGCTGGCCATCAAGAAGGCAGTAACCGTCGTTCATGCAATTGTTTTTCTCTGCCGTGCAAAGACCTGAACGAAGCAAAAGTGTAAATTCATGATAGAAATATAAGGGGTAATAAATAAGAAGTGATGCTATCAATTTGCATTTTATTCATTTATATAAATTTATTTTAGGCTCATAAAGGCAATTTGAAATTGGTTGTTTGACACGTTTACTATTTACAAACTAACCCTTTTCACATTCGTCCCCCGTATTTCCAGGCTGGCATATACACTTGTCAGTATTTCTGTCCTCCATAAAACACAGACCCTTGTTTTGACAACTTCCATGCACAGTGCTGCCTTTGCTCCCACAGGGATCTGTGTATTTGTATGCACATCCAGTGTGCGTTATATAGATTTTTAGGCAAGGGACTTACATTTCCAAAACTAATTTATCATATAAGAATGCATCATTTCTTTATTTTCATTCCAAAATTCGATGAAAGTGAAGAAATGATAAGGTGTTTTATAAATCTTGGCTCAGGCCTTTTGAAGGCCAAAACGTCTGCTATTGTACTATGTAAAACAAGTACTGGATTGCCAGTAAGCAGAGAAATCTTTGTACAAAAATATATAAATAAATACTGATTAAAGGCCAAGTCACTGAAAGAGTGACACTTACACTTAAATTTCGCTGCCATGTGCTGTTCACGAAGATTATAACCATGTCGGCGGATATAAGCAGTTAGAAACATACATAAAGAATAGAGCATTGATAAATCTTAATCTAAATCTGGTGTACCACGACGGCCATTCATTTATTTTAATATAAATGCATATTATTTACGTTCGCAGATTAATGTACACTATTATCAAACTATACATAAGTGACTATTCAGTGCAATTCATTATTTACAAACGTGAACAATATATATTCATTGCTTCATTTTATCATACCTTTTCCGGTTTCAAACACGCTTACGGCAAAACATCTCTTGTCACTCGTTGCTCTGTAAAATTTATCAAGACCTAACAATACAACAGAAAAAAAACTTCGTATCTCCGTTTTAATAAGATACTTCTATATACACATACGCTTTGTCACGTTTAAATTAAAAGAAACATGAAGCTCTCACTCTTGTGTTGCAAGGAAGCACATCGCTGTGTCATTAGCATGTGTTGGATCATACGAGATCTCAGTTAAGCAGACGCTTGTTCCAGCATGTGAGCGAGTCTCGAACACAGTCACACCTTTAGTGGTGGATGTTACCTGTTCACTGAAAGTTCAAACAAAAAATACTATACGGTGATAATAAAATGGACACCACAAGGACTAACTAAGCACCATAAGACATTTTATTGTTGTCCAATGAAAAGCATATTTCACAAATTTTGCTTGGTTTCTTTTTAGTTTGAATATTAAGCGAATAGCTATCAAGATGTAATTGAAAATACTGTAACATTCGTACATTGGTACCTAGTACACAAGGCATTGAATTTTTCCATAAAAAGAAAACTAAGCTTGCAGATAGTTGCAAATTATTTTGATATGAGAAACTCACCATCCGCTCCCATTTGAGGATGAATACAAAATTATTCTGCACGATTCATTGGTATAACATATTAACCGGGTTTCTGGTAGTAGTGTAGGTGCAATAAACGAACTGGGCTGAAAAACGAACTCTTGATATATATTCCTGTCGCAGGACAGAAGCAAATTTTAATGGAGGTTTTCACATTTAAATAATACATATGTGTAAGTTTTGATGGAAGAAGGGAGATAATATAAACGGTGGAACGTACCATTGGTGTCGATCCTGTAATGAAAGAGATCAATAAAACCAATTGTACTCAGAGTAAAAGCATCCAACAATTATATGCTTAGATGTCACATGATTAATAAGGTCACATTTAAGTGTACACGTCACAAAGTTTATAATAACGCACATACATGTAAAGGTCGATATGACCCATTGGTCTAACATTGCAGAACGCACAATACAAGTTTGATAACACAATATGGACGAATGTATAATAAAACTCCTAAAAAGATAAGCCTAATTAAGGCTGTATCAATTGGTATGTTTAACGTAATGTTAAATAATTAAGAGTGCATTAAAACTATCGACAGATACAACCTAAACATAACCATAGCAAATTTAACGCGTTAAACTTATTCCTACTAGTTTTTAGTTGTATTACCATGTTATTTTTAGCACACACTATCGTTAGGCCAGCAATAGGACTTGTCGAGAAAGTAAAGTGTCTATATGACTTTCGTTTTATATATAATATGATAAAATCTTACTCCACTTTTCTTTTACAATATGTAAATAGATGCAAACATACACTTGATAGATACAATCAATACAGACCTGTACAGAGCAAATGTTTTATATATATACACTTTATACAGACCTATACAGTACAGCTACTTCATAACAAAGACATTGCATACCTTTATATGTCTCAAACTCCAGTTCAATACACATTTCACTCTTTGTGTTATATTCTGTCCTGAAAGGGTAACAATCTTTCTACAATCATCTTTTTTAAAATTTGTTCGAAGTTGTTAAACAATTGTTTGCAAATAAATGTGTCGTCAATTTGGTAAACAACGCAGGATTCGAATGTCATTTAGCACTGAAGAGACATTCATGCTGTCTCGACTCAACGACTGCTTTGGATAATCAGTTTCGTTTGTAACAACGAGTTTCTGGCCGGCGTATTGTAAGGCTAGCAGTTAATTCGCCGGTGGTTAAGATGATACAAAATAAACGGATTAAAGGTCATTATTCTATCAAGTCTGTTGGAACCATATGTAAGAAGTTTAAAACTTACTTGTCCGAAATAACAAAGCAAATATAGTGTCCGAATTTGTCAGAAACTGTTCCTTCGACGTGCACTATACTGGTAAATAGTTTCGAAATGCCTGTAACAACTTCCTGCTCTTCGACAGGACTCGCTGAGGTTTCTGTGAGACTATCAGTGGTTAGAATACTTAACGTCGGTGCGATGCTGTAAGAAATTGTCTATGTTAAAACACACATTTGTATAACGTATTTTAAAATATGCGCATATGGTTCCTCGGAAACGCTCAAAATACTGAAAAACAATACTTATAATATGTGCCATTTTTGAATTTTTTCATACGCCTAGTCCTTTGTACAGATAGATGCCATTGCTAGCGCGCCCATGGGATTTGCTCGCATGCTTTACTGCGTTAATACGGCATAAACGCAAGAAAAATGTTAATAATTCCTAATTAAAGCCGTATACCCGTTTGGGATTAATCGTGCGCTTACTATTTTGTGTAAATATCTCAATAAAAAACACAGATAATAAGGTATATCAATGTTTCAATACGTAGTAGTGATTATCATGTTCGATTCAATTAGAATTGTTTCATATTGTAAACATACCCGTTTTCTGATGCCATGTATAAAATAACAGTGCAGTTTTTAATGCGATCCTCATCATCAATGGCACACGCATATTTGCTTCCGGAATTGACAGTAGGTTGGACGAATGAAACGCCTTGCTGTAATTTGTTTACATATTTAAAAAAATTATATACCTGCAACAAATTGCATATTTGTGTACATGCCTAAATTTCGAGCAATGCTAAATGTTTCCATGCCAGAAGAAGAGCTATTATAGTACACTATGACATTTTCACAAAGGTTCAAAAGGCAACTATAAAGCTTTCGTTACATACCACAGTTGTAGATATGTCGCCAGCACCTAGGAAAAGGGCAGACAGTTTATAAAGTACTGACGTATATTAACAGTTATATTATATAAAATATAGGCAAGGTTCATGAAAAAAATGCAATATAAATCCCATAAGTATAACAATCGAGTGCCATTATGAAATAACCATACCCATATAAGCTTAATTGTAAGAGTAACTAAACATGTTTTTATGTTATAAATATAACTATGATAAAATCATTTCAGTACATAACATTTATATCACAAAGATATGTTATCCGATATGTTGTACTGTAAGACGCCATTGTGTTCGATACCTGTCTCGCACTGGCCTCCAGTATATCCCATTCCACACCGACAATTTCCGGTGATACAGACACCATGATTCTGGCACCCTGTAACATGTGTAGAACACCTGTCATCGACAAGAAAATGGACAAGTAAAGAGGTTTCACTGGTTTATTGCTCACACAATTTCCATTTGGAAATTTCCGAAACAATATGCCATTTTCTTTTTATTTTCTTATATATATTATGAAAACTCATTTGTTACGGTCAACACCACTATTTAATAACTAAAATAACATTTACTCCAGTAACCATACGTGCAGAATCTATTCTATATAACTGTCCTTTCGATAATTTTACTGAAACGCAGTTTACGCATTATTTAGCCAATTACCAACCCTTTTATCAATTTACTTATTCAATCTGTTTCTGTAAAAGTTTGAGTATTTTAAAGCATGTCATCGATTTTGTCTTTGCCTTTTAGGTCAATGTTCACTGTCCAGTGTCGCACATTTAAAGTTAACGAGATTTTCGGGTAGGTTTTGTTTAAACAAATGGGTCTAGATTGGCAAGTCCTTTTCAGATATAGAGGTGTGTTTTCTATCTCGAACACACTAATAGGTATTCTTCACAAATACAAAGACTTAATCTAGACACTTTTAATTATTACTTACTAGGTATTTATGTTTTGCAATTATTTCCAGGAAAAAGGATAACTAAAGATGCAATAATTAATTCGCATTTTTAAATGTATTGACCATACACCTTGTGAAATCGTAAAATCCTATTCAGACAAATTTGTGTTTAATATTGAAAGATATATGCAATTTTGATTGCGGTCTGATTTCAATTCAAATTTGGAAAATAAAATAAAACAGGTTATGCTCGAAAGTATCCCGATACGTATCCATAAATTCATCTAAAGTTTCAATATCTGAAACTACAACTTGCATTGTGTTATTCACCAAGAATCGGTTGAATAAAAGTTAACATATATCATGGCATTATATTGAATATGGTCAAATGCAACCTTTTGGAGACATGTGGGTCTAAACAATTATCTGTTCAACACAATAATATTATTAAATTTAACAAAATACATCAATAATGTATTGAACGCAGAAACAATCCTTCCTTTTCGAGCATAGCTTACGTTTTGCATACCTGTTGTGCATGCTGCATTGCTCTGGCCCGTATGACCATCCACTGAAGTAAACGCAAAACAAATCAGCTTGAAGATATTATGGTTCAAAGCGTACAATGGTGCTAATTAGTGTACATGTTTCACCTTTAATCATATTTAGAAAGGGTTGAATGTAACTTAAAATGAAAGTATCGAGGTTATAATGGAGTTTTCCGTTGATTTGTTGATATGCCATCATATGGTAATGCAAATATTCAAAAGTGTGTTTGTGTTGTTCAACAAACATGTATAATAATCAGAATTGATTATAAAATACGTTTTTAGCAATATCGATTTGCCTTTTATCGGGAGTTCATGCTGTCTTATTGATGCTTTTTTCGGAATATATCGCATGCTTATAATTTTCGTCGCTATTTCACATATTGGCTACTATAAGCTCATACTTTGATAAGTCCGTCGTTTTTTGACATATTGAAAACTACGAGGGATGTATGTTCTTAAGGATTTATTGAACATACACCGCTCCTTACCAATCGGATAATGTAATTTATGTTGGGCTCGAGGTATTTAGTTTTACCAGTTTCACAGTTCTGCCCCTTGTAGCCAGAAAAACATTGGCACGAGTATGTGTTGTGTCCATCCACACAGACACCGCGGTGGCTACACGTTACACCTTTACAGTCGTTTATCCCTGAAATAAATATAGTAACATAATTTGATGGGTCTCCGTCTCTTAGAAATTTTCTATGTGTTACCAGTGTGCTTCCATGAACGTTTCATTTCTGTTTGTTTGTTGATTGACTTGATTGATTAACGATTCAATGCAATTATTTTTAATGTACAGAGATGGAAACCCTTTCTGCGTTATTTAATCTAGCAAAGGACAAGATTTCCTTATTTCTCAAAGTGGATCCAGTAACATCATAATTCCTTTCCCCGACGTTTTTTCCTGATCCGAGTTTCTTGAACGTATTGAATGCCGATTTTGTAAATTGTAAAACATTTTGTGGACGCAATGCTAAAATTACATTCATATAATGCAGAAAAAATCAAAATGTACTTAAACAACAAATTCATAAATGTTTGCTCCTGTTTGATGTACCTTCATGTATCCAATGGTGTAATAACTCGGTTATATGTCTAAAGCAAAAATCATTAAAACTACCTGAATTGTACCAACAATGTTTTCTAGTTTTGCTTGATAGGTCTGGAACTATGTGCTGAGCATTTAGCATGTCAGTCGGGCAAAACCTCAAAACTTCTATTAAAACAGTGTATGCATTGCAGCTATAGGGGTAAACGCTTCAACACGATGTATCAATATGATAGCGAATGGAATCATTTCCTTTAATAACATACCTGTATTAAACATGCGGTCTCAATCATTTGGTAAGGGTTTAAGCTAAGCCACTCATAATGATATTACTGAAAAGTTCTAAACACTGTCATACAGCTCGGACACATACAGCAATATGTTGATAATTTAATCAGGTAAAAATTGTTAGATAGATAATACAAAGAGGACAACAGTAAACGGTGTAAATGTTGAATCACGTTCTCATTTTGATTTCAAATCAATAAAGTTCAAACTCTTGCAAATTAAAAATATCGAAGATTGTTTTCTTTTGATGCAATTATTTGACTTACGCCAATACTTATGTGAAAAACTACAGAAACAAGCTCAGTAGCCAAAACATAAACCCCGTTGAATGGCACTGGGTAAACGCCAAATACATAGAAAACAAAAACAAAAAATCACAAACAAGAAAAATGTAACAACAGCACAACCAAATCTGATTCTGAAGGGGTTTTAGTTTGTAGGAAACAAATGAGAATTTAGAACTGTCAACATTTCCGACTGTTTATTTTTATATATATTTTTGTTTTCCTTATAGACAATAAAAATTGTGTCATACTTTGCTCACAATGATGTCCAAAGAAGTCATTAGGCAAAGCGTGTTCATCTGTACAGAAGCAGAAGAATGGCTTGACATTGCTGAAACAGTCTCCATGCAGACAAGGATTTGGATGGCAGACGTCCAAGGCTGTAAAACGGACAAATATAGATTATTATCAGCATCTATTTTCAATATCTGGACTATGAAATGCTGTGAGTTTGCTTGTTTAATAGCTGATGATAACAAGTAGCATCCTTATTACTTTTGCAATTTTACACACAGTCTTCATCATCATATCCACGGCATAGCACGGCCTTTGCATTAAAACAACTGTATTTGTAAAAAATATGTCTTGCGTTGTTGGTTTAAAGGCTATTTACATAAGATACAACTATTGCACCTATAAACGACGCGTGTGTCGTTTGTTAGCAGCGCCCATCACGGTAGAATAAAAATTAAAACAAACTTTGAGAACTGTGTTTGATGTATATACTACAAAACGAATTAAGCCAACTGAATACGATGTTATGTGAATAAACCTGGTTGTACTAGGGCTGACGATCCATTCATAATATATATTTCAAGCAACACAAAAATTGTCATTTACAACCCAAACCAACAACCAAGTCAAATATTGCAGTTTAATGCATTAATTTCCTTCAATACAGGAAATAGCTGATTGAGTATCAACAGGTTGTCGATAATTGTCATGACAGAGAAACATCATATAAATTAATATAAAAAGTGTAAAACAAAACACAATAAAACCTTTAGCACATGTTGGTCCTGCATATCCATCAATACATTCACAGTCAAACAACCCTGATGAATCATTGCGAACTTGACAAAGCCCACCAAAGTCACACGGTGATGAGTAACACGGATCTTTAAAAAAGAAAGCATTAGTCAAATGAAAGCCGAAAAACATTTTTCATTGCTTATCGTTGTCTTAGAAGTCCGGCATTTTGTACGGAGACTAATTTTTGAAGGTTTGTCAAAGATTATCCAATGACAACGGCTTACAAAACCAATTGCTCATTTTGCAATATGACTTGTGTTTGGGGTTAAAATGTCAACAAAAGGACAAGTTTTACGATATTCATACGCTTTTGACTTAATCATCAAGCAGTATGCTTTGTTTCCATTAATTATGAGGGGTATGGGGCAACACAGGTTCTAATATAAAGTAACACACCAGGGGGTCGTGATTTTCACATCTTTCTTAAACACATACACGTAGATCCTCTCCAAGAAAAATTAACTAGAGCTGTCACAGGAGTGACGAATAACCCCAAATGCCGCCTGGACACAGGAATGGCAAACCATTCCTTTGAAAAGAGGCCATAACTCCAAGGTTACTGCACACTGCATCTTCTTTTATCATGCATGTATTGTTTTATTTAAATCTGTTGAGTAATTTAGAAGTTACACTGCTGACAAGAAAAACTAGCCTTTCATGAGTTATCGTCCGGAAACCGTTTTTCTACTTTTAGTAACAGTGACCTTGGCCCCACCAGCCCCAATATCGAACTTGACCTGTATCTTCTGATGTTACACCTGTGTACCAAAAATTGTTCAAATCTGTCAAGCCTTTCATGATTTATCGTCCGGAAACCGTTTTTCTATTTTTAGTAACCGTGACCTTGACTTTGGCCCCACCAGCCCCAATATCGAACTTGACCTGTATCTTCTGATGTTACACCTGTGTACCAAAAATTGTTCAAATCTGTCAAACCTTTCATGAGTTATCGTCCAGAAACGTTTTTCTATTTTTAGTAACAGTGACCTTAACCTTGGCCCCACCAGCCCCAATATCGAACTTGACCTATATCTTCTGATGTTACACCTGTGTACCAAACTGTATCTTCTGATGTTACACCTGTGTACCAAATATTGTTCAAATCTGTCTAGCCTTTCATGAGTTATCGTCCGGAAACCGTTTTTCTATTTTTAGTAACAGTGACCTTGACCTTGGCCCCACCAGCCCCAATATCGAACTTGACCTGTATCTTCTGATGTTACACCTGTGTACCAAAAATTGTTCAAATCTGTCAAGCCTTTCATGAGTTATCGTCCGGAAACCGTTTTTCTATTTTTAGTAACAGTGACCTTGACCTTGGCCCCACCAGCCCCAATATCGAACTTGACCTGTATCTTCTGATGTTACACCTGTGTACCAAAAATTGTTCAAATCTGTCAAGCCTTTCATGAGTTATCGTACAGAAACCGTTTTTCTATTTTTAGTAACAATGACCTTGACCTTGGCCCCACCAGCCCCAATATCGAACTTGACCTGTATCTTCTGATGTTACACCTGTGTACCAAAAATTTTTCAAATCTGTCTAGCCTTTCATGAGTTATTGTCCGCAAACCATAAAAACCGACCGACCGACCGACCGACAGACCGACAGACCGACCGACAGACCGTCCGACAGACCGACCGACCGACCGACCGACCGACAAGCTCACTCCTATATACCCCCTCAAACTTCGTTTGTGGGGGTATAACAAGAACTACGTGTATTTTATAGAATTGTTAAAATGAATACAAACCTTTAGGTTTAACTGTGAATTTGATGCATGTTGTTTCAGATGCAACTCTGTAAAAAAAACATTATATTTCATTGAAAGGAATAAGACAGAACATGTTGTTTTTTTTACTTAAACAAATAAACATATATACAAAATAAACAACATCGTTATCAAAGTAGTCATTATAAAGCAAATCAAGTAAAGTTATGGGAGAGGGAAAATCAAATCTCAGACAATAGTGTGAGTCATTCAATTAAAAAGCTGCATAGCTATATTTTCTACATAATGAAAATGCGGATAGTAAATGGTTATAACAGTGGTGATACAATTTAGGATTTTACTTTGTTCGGCATTTCAGAAGAAAAAAAAATGGAAACAAATTTGAATGGTTAACAAAATCTTTACGCATACGTCTACCTCCGACTCTATAAAAGTCCATATATATGGCTGCCAAGGGGATAAATGTGAGGTGTTTATTATACAGTGCATATTTATGGCGTATCTGACAGATTAGGAAAATCTAGTTGTGTCGTAAAAGTTAGTACAATTTCTGCAGGACATCTTGCCCTAGTATTGTTGGTTTCGATCCGTATTGGTTAAGGTAGCATTAGGTACTAACATTTATATCGTTTTATAAAGCATTGTTTTGTTTTGAGCCTTGTCAATACCTTATTAAAACCGCTAAAATGTCATAGAACAACATATTTTACCCTTCCACAGTAACTGCTTGTAGACATAGGTCGTGGTCACCATGTAAATCACTTGTAATTATCAGTGTCGTCTCAAATATATGCTCCCCAGCTTTGGTTATATTTTCTATTTTCCCAAATTGGTAATCTATCGTTCCCTCTGTTACCCAAACGCGACCTATGTTGCTAGTAATGGCAATAAAATACCATTAAATATGAAAAAGTACATTCAAGCACAGTGCGGCATCATAGTACGATATAATTCTGAGAGATTTGAAATATTTAAAAACATATGTATATCATTGTTTTAAAAGTACCTGTCTGACTTTATAAAAATTGGGACGACGCAGGAAGCGTCAACTGGACACACAACTTGGTTACCGGACGCTGGTAAATCGACGAAGTGTGGTATTCCCTTGAAATTAGAACACTGTTTTTAAGCAATATACTTTTAATATTGCAATACAATTGAATGTCAACGATAGTATTCATTCAAGCATTACAAGGTTTATTATTATTGAATACTTACCATGCTTGATTTTGTAGCAGTGTTGAAGATGTTGGCTGTAATAAATAGCAAACTTGATATTTGGCTAAGAGCATTATCGTTAATATACAATTATTTTGATATGAAATAGATATAAAATTTATTTTTTACGGATATTCTTATTTCGAAATAACGTGTCGCAAATCATTAGGAGTGGCAACCTTCAACACATGTTAATATATGCTCAAATATTGTCTTTGAAGTCCACAATTTGAAGAGCGTTACTAAATGGATGTAGAAAAGGCTATAGCACGGTTGGTTGATTGACATTATCACGTGATGTTACCAATGTTTTCAATTAAGGTTTAAATTTCCATCAGATGAGTACCAGTACCTATGGTCGAGATGATAAGCTAGGATTTTTTTGATTTTTTCTTGACTTTACCGGCGTGGATTCACTCCCCTCTGAAACCATGTTGTTGTTTTATACTTAAAAAGTATTTTCTGTAATATCGGTATCAAAGAGTAAAATAATTATAATGTTAGTGCTTTAAGATGGATTTCCGAAAAAAATGGGTGCCAAAACATGATCGTGTCCTTTTAAAGGGTTTTGTGACTTTGTGATAATATATCCGTCAAGTAACCGGTCCCTCACAATATATACGCACATTGCACTGTCAGCAAGAAACATCGCTGCTCATCTGATTCATCACTGAAACAATGAGAAGACAAATAATGCAGATGCAACAATAAACATATATGCACAACAATGTATTGTCCATAAAAACATCCAGACAGATAATCGATACGTCTGGCTTTTGTCAACAATGGGGAACACCGGTCAGATTGATCCTTTCTACATAATTTGGAAAAAAAATTGTCCTCTTGGTGTAATAGAGGAAAACATTTAAGCAATTACCTACCCACTGTCATCAAACGCAGTGATGCAGGTAATTTGATCGTCCACATCATTATCAGACGGCCTCCAGGAAATTTCAACGTATGAAACAGATGGGTCAGAGGTGTTGTTTACCGGAGACATATTAAACATGGTCTTTGCATTCCTTCCAAAGGTTTCGAAACGTTTGATCCGCCTATAATTAATATAAACAAATGGAATAGTTATTATTTATAAAAAAAATGCACAAACAAGATACATTTAAAGCAACCATCCGCCCTTCTCTTTCAAAAGCTTCCCCTTTTATACTCCAATGCAAGACGGCAGTATCATGTAATTGCCGTACCTGCAGTGTTTCATAATGCCCTCTGCTAACAGTGCTAACTGCATGCCGGAAGTATTGCATAACTGCCGTGACGGCAGTGTTTCATAACTATTCTCTGTCGGCAGAATTATATAATTGATCTTTACCAGCAGTGGGCACTGCTGGCAGAGTGTATTTATGAAACACTGCAGGCACATAATACTATAAGACATAATAATAATAGGTTGCATAATAATTCTTATTCACAACAACAAAAAGTACCGAGGCGCATTTAAGGACCTTCGACCGTTCTAAAGTCGTTTAAAAGAACCAAAACAAGAAATGTTTTTAAAAACATATTTTTAGTTTTGAGGTTCAATATTTAGCAAGCATAAAACCTCCTTATTCATCATTTGCAACGTTTGTATGTGTTATTAGAAGTTGGGCAAATACCACAAGATTTTCATTCAAAAAGCTTTTGCATAACTTTGTTTATGCCTTCATACAAAATGAATAAGTTGTTGTGTCAAAAATGCTACTCCATCAAAAATGACTTGTTGGTTTGTAGGAGTTGCAGCAATTTTAAGGAAGATATTTGCATTTTTGTATCCATGAAATGAATTCTATCAACTTTTTTCATTGTTTAATTGAATATATTTCTTATATGGAAATACATAATTTAGAACCAACAATACATTGTTGAGTGGGTAGCCTGGGGCATTTTGACACAAAAACATAGTTATATTGTCGACAGACTTTTCCGAAAAAAATCGTAAACGCTTTTTGATCCGAAATGTGATAAAGTTTCCTTTTATAAAATATGGTAAACTGTATATTTCTTCAAAACATGTCGCAACGGATGTATATTTTACTCATACAACAGATTTTTCCTCACAACTAAAGTTAAACATGAATGTTAAAACGTAATTTATATTTACTTCCCCACCCACTTTTGCACTGTGGAAGGCCTTAATGGAAAACCGAAGTGACCATGTCAAAGCTAATTATAATACTAGCAAAATCAAATTCCTGTCTAATGCTCACCCGTTAACGATAACATTCGATATGAATATCAAACCAAAAATATAGTAAACGTGGAATTTCATACCTTGGTGAAATTGCTTTCGCATAAATAGTTGTTTTCCAAAGACTTTCGGTGTACACAACAAACCGATGATTTGGAGCTGGAGTTGGATCAATAAAGACCGGAGAATTCAAAGTCTCTTTGACGAGAACGGCAATCTGAAACAGTATTGACTTAAAATCTTGCTATTTTATAATAACTTAATGGAAACTGCAGGAATGAGCCTTTACATGCCGTATTTATAACATATTGTTTTGAAGAAAGAGGGAGAGCGGCTGGAATTAATGATGCTGTTCAAACTGTAAAGAAGCCGTAAACGTTCAATGAAGTAACAAAAAGGTATTTAGCGAATTATGGACGGTAGACGTGACAGATTCGTATGATTCTGCATACGGATCAAATATTAATTATATTTTAAGGAATACGTATTTTACACATTAGTTTCGTATACAGCACAATGATTTTCCAAAATTCATATAATAAAGCATAGAGGAAAAAGAAATGTCAGTAAATAAAGACCGACGACTGAAATAATTTAAGCTGAATATTAGGCACATACCTGCATAGAGCAGGTACTTAAATATTCCCCAAAGGTTGCAGGGTTCCATGTCACAGGCCCAAACTGGATTTTGAGTGTGTTCTGGTCTCTTATTGATACTGGAATAGCTATCCACGAATTGTCGCTGTAACCGTTGGCTGGTGTGGCTTCAATTTCTATTTTACAGTCCTGAAATAAATATCCACATTTGCCTTAGGTTTAGAATACGCTTTCTTTTTACTTTTACGCCAGCATTTATGCATAATGTTTATTGTAAAAATATAGTTTAAATGACAATGACAAACTCACTAGCCTGATGTTCACGGCGTCATATGTAAAGGTCTAACAGACATTCAACGAAAAACAATGAAAGGTTTTATAGCGCAAGATATTATCTAGACCGTTGCCTGCTTAATGCAAATAACGATTTATATAAAAATCATATTCGAAACAATTTACTTCTTTGTTTCTAACACTAAAATAAATGTAGATTCATCGCATATCCATGTGAGGCACAGGCGACATTCAAGACAGAAACAAGCACATTAGCCAATGTTTTTCCCCGAATGATCATTGTCAAAGAACTAGAATACAAAGAGTAAATTATTTAAAAAAAAAGTAATTTCAAGGTCTAGTAAAAACATGCGCAAACATCACGATACTATGGCTGGATTTCACATGTCATGTAAGTTTTACTAATGGCTGCCAATTGTTGATACATAAAGAGCTCCAAACGGACAAATTTGAGATTGTTTTCGTTAGCTAAAGGGCAATTACTCTTAGTTACACACATTTCATGTGAGGCTTATTAAGTGGCTCTTATGATGTAAGACAGTAGATTGAAAACGGTAAGCAGGTTTTTTTCATTACTTACATTTCAGCAACTCATGTGATACTGAGTCGATCAAAGACGAATCATGAGCTATCACCACCACACTCTAATATAACTGGTTTCTGTTTTGGTTTCTATGTGTCTGACTAGATCATGATCACCATCACATTTTAGATCACACACATTTCATAAGTGTCTTTAACTTCTTTCATTTACTTACATAATAATGAATCTGAACGGAAAACTTCACAAAAAAGACTATAAATAATATGGCAATATTTCTATACGAACCTTGCGCTACACAAGCGCGCTATGGGCATACATACTTCACATATTTATCCAGTAGTTACATAGGAAAGGCTCCGGATGGACGAGTGTGGGATAATACGAAACACGGTTCTTTACCCACCTACCTGATTCACAATAACACCTTTCGGTGACTTAGCGAGCAGTTCACCACTTTCCTTGTATACCGAAATGAAACATTTTACGAAGTCACCTTCCTTGTCTATGACCGGTATATGCAGCGTTGATGTTTGGTTAAGCTTTATGCTGCAATCATACAATTTGTTTTAATGTTATGGTGCACGTTCTTTGTGCATTTCGAAAACACACTGATGGTTTATTATCTTACCACGACGAAAGTTAGTTTGTTTCGTATGTTGATTCGGTTTTTAAATAAGGTAGCATGGAACTATTGTATCTTTGACAACCGAAATGGGATGCTGATGGTTGACGTTCACGTTGGAAATCGATATATCAAAAGTCCGATTGTCGAGCAGGATCTAAGTTCAGTTAAACATTAAACCGAATAATATGACATTGAATTGTCCTTAAGTTAGACATGGTACAAATTTAGTAAATTAGTAACGTGTTTGACAATCCGAAAGATGTAAACCAAATGTAAGCATAATAGTGTACAGCTTGACGTTCCAGATCAGCACATATTTTAAAATTCTAGCTAAAAGACAACCGTGAACAATTGGTATAACCTTATTTCAATATATTGCTTATCACTGTTTTCTCAAACGAGGAAAAGAATATCAATTAATCCAAAGCATAGACAGCAATTCATATTTCAATATATTTTCAAGTATAAAGATAAACCTAAAGAAAACAAGAAAAAAGAACTTGCCGGTATATTGCTTTTGTCAGTGTCACTGGACATTCGTTTCTTTTGTTGGTATCATTCCGTATTTGCGGCCTTATTCGAACCTGCATATGCCACAAGAGACCATTACCTTGTATAGTCAATGGTATCCAGGAATGACCTTGGATACTGAAAAATGTTTGTGCCATTTACGATTTGATGGACTTCCCTCACTACGTGGAACGCATTACAGTTTGAAAAAAGAAATGTTAAGACGAATAAAGTAACGGGCTTAATCTTTCTAAATAAGGGTTGGTATTCTACATTGGTATTGGCTAGATCTAGTGTAATTGCGTGGGATAAACGATCAACAATTTGACATCTTTTATTATGCAATATTTTATTAGATTAAAAACAATCAATCTCCGATCTCAATGCAGAAGACCTTTAAAGCGTAACACTAAAATAAGCATTAATTTAACCATTCAAGGACACATGTTTTAATATATTATAGCTTCCTAATATCATCATAATGGAGTGTCTTTAACCCTAGTTAATAACAGTTTACATACATTTTGAGTTAACTTACTTGAAATCCTCCCGACCTTTGTTCGGTTTCAGCTCAAACGAGAACTTCATGCGGTCTTGTTCCCACTTGTCCTTTTCGCTCACGGCCCAAACTGTTTCAGTGTAATTTTGCATCACAAACGTCTGAATAGATCTGCTGGTAATGTTTCTAGTATCATCAGGGTTATTAGAATCGAAGATGGGAAAATCAGTCGAGAAATTGCCAAAGTTGTGGACATCATGTCTTGCTGTCTTGTTGTTTGTCGATGTGCCTATGTCAGCCTTACTGCATGTTGGCCCACATGGCCCCGTCCCAAGGACCCAGTTGGTGAACATTTCAATATTAGCCTGGTCAAGAGCGTTATAAATAAAACATGAACACATAGTTATCAAAACAGAGTTCATTTTGTTTTTATATCCAGTTATAACAATGCCAAATCCAATCATTGCAATGCTGTATCGACTTCTTTTGTCGAAATAGTGTGTAAGATGATCGTGAAAACTTTTATTCCTTCTTCCTCAAGCTTGGCGTATATTTTTAGATGACATGGATAAGGATACATCCTTATAAGCAATCGGAACTCCTCGGCTATTTTCCACCAAAAAGAACTCCGTTGGTATGCCGGTACATCAATCGTAAGATTGATACCAATAATATTAATTATTGTTTGTTTGAACGTGTAATTTATATTACGAAACTGATGCCCTTGATATACTAGCAGCGCAGTTAAATGTAAAGAATTCCGACATTGTAAACTGTCCATATACATCCGAGGTTATCTCCGATGTAAAATGGCCAAGGACTTCCTATTGCCGTATAAGAACGTTACATTATATGGCAGATGGTAGTGTTTAGTGTTAATTTTTTTTTTCTGGGAATCGGGTGTTAGTTTACGTGTTCAGTGTGATATGGAATTGAACCTATTATTTACCATGCGCTTGAACTGAATATTAAGGTCAAAGGTTACTAAATGTTAACAACCGCCTGACTCCGTCATTGAAAAAGGAGTAAAATCCCGTTGGCATAAAAACAATATGAGCAATAATTAATGTTCATATGATGAGAATGGGCAAATGAGTGTACTGGCAATAATTTGAGTTTGTTTTTTAACTTTTATACGTAGAAAGTGTTTGAAGGTTTCATACTATGACAGTTTCGTACCTAGATATTTGGACGCTTTGAACAGACCAATCGTACCATTTTTTACCGTTCGTATTCATTTGAAAATTAATTCTTGACATTCCTTAGCCCCTGAGAGGTTTACTTTAAACTTTTCATAATCTGTGTTTTTTAATAAACATAGATAGATGAACTCCCACTCTGCGTTATGTTTTACAAAACCACAACTTTATTAGTTATTTGATGATATTCAACTGACCCTGGTTCATCTTTGGCGGTTAAACATGTATGATGATTCATCCCTAAGCGCTTTTTGTAATACAGTAAAAAAAATACTGGTCACTCTAAGATCGTTTTTCCGTTTTTGTAGAACACGATGTTCTTTGTGCTTAAAATAACGTCACATCATTTAGTCTGCAAATGCGTTTTTAAAGATGGAATATCAGCACCCTGTGCGTTTCCTTAGCTATAGAAATATTGTCAACACCACTGAAACGTTTCTATCTACATCTCAAGGTAACATGGCAAAGCGCAATGTCATCTTACCAACCGTCAGGTACTTCGATAGATATTTTAAATGTGAATATGAAGCAGACGTGTGGTATTATGAGGGGTCATATTACAAACGCATCACAGGTTAAAATAGTATATTTTCTTAAAATTCACCAATTTCCTTAATTGTTTAATTTCACTGGTAGAAAGTGTCTTATTTCGTTTATATTCTGTAGTTAAAATATGGAAACTTAAGAATCCGTTGTTTTCTCAAGATGTATAACATGGACCATAGCTATTATAACAATATAAAATATTTAACACAAATGTCTTAAACGTGCCTACCACAAAAAGGGCAAAACACAAACTCAATCAATACATAATAATTCTTCAAAATCATGTACATACATCAGGTCTACTAAAAATCCAAATATTCCGCTTATTAAGTTAATATGTTCTTAAGATGCTTCTGTAATGCCCACTTGTGTTGGAACCGGACTCACGCAGGAACGCCACTCTTTCAGCATAGTATACAACAACTGAACAAAATATAAAAGACGAACGCGAAGCGAGTGCGAAACCAAGTTCACTAACCGGAAAAAGGGGTTTTGATTATATTTGCGTGATATATGCATCTGTGTATGTACCCAGTCAATATACCATTGTCCGACTATTATGTATGCCGATGTGTTTGAAAAGCATATTCACTATTTTACGTTTCGGCTGATGATGCCTTTTTAATGTATGTTCTGTATGTATCGAACCAGATGTGTATTTTTCTAATACTAATTCGCTTTTGAACTGAAGTACCAGTCTTTTCACTTCTCATTGCGTTTTGTGGTTATGAAAGACTGTGTAATTAAATATATGAGAAAACATAGCGAGCTTGTTACCAAAAAGGAAAGTAAATAACATAATAATGTTAAAAACTACCTACCACTACATTGTCCCCAGATCCATTATGAAGGGTAAAGCTGATCGATCCGCCCATAAACTGTCCACCCTGCAACGAAAGCCGCACAAACAACGACGCCAAAAGCAATATACCCGAGAACGGTAGCATCGTCGATGGAATTTTAGAACGATATTTGCAATTAAAATAACTTCAGGTTTGACAAGAAGTGTTCCATTAACACTCGCATCATTTAAAATGACACGATAAATAATATTTGAAATGAGTGTGTGAAAAACGGAATGAATATCTCTTATTCCATTTCGAAATATGTTTTAAGTCAGGTTACACAATAGGCAAATAATAAGTTAAGACGAAGGGTCGTAGTTGTTGGATTATATTGGATAATTGGTTTAAAAATTGACAGCACGGGCCATCTTTTAATCCTTGATCAAATGTTACATTTCTTTAGATCAAGCCAGACACGTTTGGGTAAATCAAAAAGTATTGTTTCGGATATCCTCGGACAAGACGGTTAAAGCACAAGGCTATAGCAGTTGTTACTGTACATGTTTTATCACTACTCTATGCATTAAAGTTTAATGAATAGAGGTCGGGGTGGCTCAGAGGTAGAGTGTTCGCCTCCCGACCAAGAGGTCACGGGTTTGACCCAGGAAACGGACTCGAGAGAGACTCTATAAGCTCAGCTTTCGTCGCAATCGAGCTAAAATAAATTGGTATAAACCAAAGTTTAATGAACTGCCTTTATGACATTGGCGTACATGCTTTTGTACTTTTTAATTGTAAGCTACAGGCATGGGACGAATAACCTAAAAGTTAACCATGGTTTTACAAACAGACTTTGTATTACAAAATTGTTAACTAGAAGTATAGGACGAAAAACATAAAAGTTAAAAATGATGTTCGAAAAGGTTTTGTACTGCAAAATTGTTAACTAGAGGTAAAGGACCAACAGCCTAAAATTTAACCATGATGCTTCGGACATATTTTGTATTATAAAACTGTTAACTACAGGTACAGGACCAATAGCCTAAAAGCAAACCATGATGCTACGAACAAAGTTTGTATTATAAAATTGTTAACTACATGTACAAGACCAAAAGCCAAAAAGTTAACAATGATGCTACGAACAAAGTTTGTATTAAAAATTGTTAACTACATGTATAGGACCAATAGCCAAAAAGTTAACCATGATGCTACGAACAAAGTTTGTATTATAAAATTGTTAACTACATGTATAGGACCGATAGCCAAAAAGTTAACCATGATGCTACGAACAAAGTTTGTATTATAAAATTGTTAACTACATGTATTGGACCAATAGCCAAAAAGTTAACCATTATGCTACGAACAAAGTTTGTATTATAAAATTTTTAACTACATGTATAGGACCAATAGCCAAAAAGTTAACCATGATGCTACGAACAAAGTTTGTATTAATTTTTTTTAACTACATATATAGGACCAATAGCCAAAAAGTTAACCATTATGCTACGAACAAAGTTTGTATTATAAAATTGTTAACTACATGTATAGGACCAATAGCCAAAAAGTTAACCATGATGCTACGAACAAAGTTTGTATTAAATTTTTTTTAACTACATATATAGGACCAATAGCCAAAACGTTAACCATTATGCTACGAACAAAGCTTGTATTATAAAATTGTTAACTACATGTATAGGACCAATAGCCAAAAAGTTAACCACTATGCTACGAACAAAGTTTGTATTATAAAATTGTTAACTACATGTATAGGACCAATAGCCAAAAAGTTAACCACTATGCTACGAACAAAGTTTGTATTATAAAACTGTTTACTACATGTATAGGACCAATAGCCAAACAGTTAACCACTATGCTACGAGCAAAGTTTGTATTATAAAATTGTTAACTACATGTATAGGACCAATAGCCAAAAAGTTAACCATGATGCTACGAACAAAGTTTGTATTAAAAATTGTTAACTACATGTATAGGACCAATAGCCAAAAAGTTAACCACTATGCTACGAACAAAGTTTGTATTAAAAATTGTTAACTACATGTATAGGACCAATAGCCAAAAAGTTAACCACTATGCTACGAGCAAAGTTTGTATTATAAAACTGTTAACTACATGTATAGGACCAATAGCCAAAAACTTAACCACTATGCTACGAACAAAGTTTGTATTATAAAACTGTTAACTACATGTATAGGACCAATAGCCAAACAGTTAACCACTATGCTACGAGCAAAGTTTGTATTATAAAATTGTTAACTACATGTATAGGACCAATAGCCAAAAAGTTAACCATGATGCTACGAACAAAGTTTGTATTAAAAATTGTTAACTACATGTATAGGACCAATAGCCAAAAAGTTAACCACTATGCTACGAACAAAGTTTGTATTAAAAATTGTTAACTACATGTATAGGACCAATAGCCAAAAAGTTAACCACTATGCTACGAGCAAAGTTTGTATTATAAAACTGTTAACTACATGTATAGGACCAATAGCCAAAAAGTTAACCATGATGCTACGAACAAAGTTTGTATTATAAAATTGTTAACTACATGTATAGGACCAATAGCCAAAAAGTTAACCATTATGCTACGAGCAAAGTTTGTATTATAAAATTGTTAACTACATGTATAGGACCAATAGCCAAAAAGTTAACCACTATGCTACGAACAAAGTTTGTATTATAAAATTGTTAACTACATGTATAGGACCAATAGCCAAAAAGTTAACCACTATGCTACGAACAAAGTTTGTATTATAAAACTGTTAACTACATGTATAGGACCAATAGCCAAACAGTTAACCACTATGCTACGAGCAAAGTTTGTATTATAAAATTGTTAACTACATGTATAGGACCAATAGCCAAAAAGTTAACCATGATGCTACGAACAAAGTTTGTATTAAAAATTGTTAACTACATGTATAGGACCAATAGCCAAAAAGTTAACCACTATGCTACGAACAAAGTTTGTATTAAAAATTGTTAACTACATGTATAGGACCAATAGCCAAAAAGTTAACCACTATGCTACGAGCAAAGTTTGTATTATAAAACTGTTAACTACATGTATAGGACCAATAGCCAAAAAGTTAACCATGATGCTACGAACAAAGTTTGTATTATAAAATTGTTAACTACATGTATAGGACCAATAGCCAAAAAGTTAACCATTATGCTACGAGCAAAGTTTGTATTATAAAATTGTTAACTACATGTATAGGACCAATAGCCAAAAAGTTAACCACTATGCTACGAACAAAGTTTGTATTATAAAACTGTTAACTACATGTATAGGACCAATAGCCAAAAAGTTAACCATTATGCTACGAGCAAAGTTTGTATTATAAAATTGTTAACTACATGTATAGGACCAATAGCCAAAAAGTTAACCACTATGCTACGAGCAAAGTTTGTATTATAAAATTGTTAACTACATGTATAGGACCAATAGCCAAAAAGTTAACCACTATGCTACGAGCAAAGTTTGTATTATAAAACTGTTAACTACATGTATAGGACCAATAGCCAAAAAGTTAACCATGATGCTACGAACAAAGTTTGTACTATAAAACTGTTAACTACATGTATAGGACCAATAGCCAAAAAGTTAACCACTATGCTACGAGCAAAGTTTGTATTATAAAATTGTTAACTACATGTATAGGACCAATAGCCAAAAAGTTAACCATTATGCTACGAGCAAAGTTTGTATTATAAAATTGTTAACTACATGTATAGGACCAATAGCCAAAAAGTTAACCATGATGCTACGAACAAAGTTTGTATTATAAAACTGTTAACTACATGTATAGGACCAATAGCCAGAAAGTTAACAATGATGCTTCGAACAAAGTTTGTATTATAAAACTGTTAACTACATGTATAGGACCAATAGCCAGAAAGTTAACAATGATGCTTCGAACAAAGTTTGTACTATAATCTGTTAACTTCGGGTATAAGGTGTATCACCTAAAAGTTAACCATGATTCAACGCATGGTTTTGCATTATAAAATTGATAACTATAGGTGTGAGACCAATAGCTATAAGGTTAACACTGATTCAAGGAACAATTTTACAGTAAGAAATTGTTAACTACAGGTATAAGACAATAGCCTTTAAGTTAACATAGGTCATATGCACAGGTTTTGCGCTATAAATATGTTAACTACAGTTACGAGACCGATAGCCAAAAGTTAACCATGATGCTACTAACAGATTTTGTATTATAAAATTGTTTACTAAAGGTATGGGACCAATAATCTAAACGTTAACCTTGATGCTACGCACAGTTTTTGTTCAGTAAACTTGTTAACTACAGGTATCAGACCAATAGCTATGTTTACCATGATCCTAGGCAACTAACTACATACCTTACAGCCACTCAAAGTCGGAAACACAACGTCACAAGAATCGATATGAACAAAATATACTTTTTAATTTCACATTTATGTTGGCTCTGATAAGTTTGTTTTTTTATTATTTTACTATTATAGTTGAACTATGTCGGGACAAAACAAAAGTAGCGAGCTAAACTTAGTCCAGTAATAAGGAACTTCAGATGTTTCAAGAAATTGGAGCTAGTTTCTCTGATCATTTGAAAGTGGTTACATTATCATTTGAAAAAACAACAACAGATTGATGAACACGCTGTGTTGTTTTGTATGTTGTTTTCCTCTCGATTAGTGTATGTTAGTCTTTATATCCTTGTGCCTATAGAATCCTTGGTAAATGTTTGGCCACCATGCTACTCAATATTGACCTAGAGCTGAAAGGGACACACGTTTGTCTACACTATATTTACACTGGGCGAAACATTGAAACAAGACCAATGAATATGATTCCTACATTGGACATGTAAGAGTTGTGATATGTTTATTGACCGCTCATGGTCTTTTTTCAAACTCGTCCTAGATGGACTGAACGATCATGCATTCTTAGCGAGTTTTAAGAGTTGATAAAAAATATTGTTATTGTACTTACTGACTGAAACTAGTGCTTGGACGACTAAATATTTAATCTAGTATGTAATACAAAGTATTTAGCCTACCAACGCTCAATTGGGTTATTAATACACCATCAATCCATCAAAATTCTATGAATTAAAGGCCGTAGCTTGGTTTAATACTGTGATAAGGCTTTCAAGAACAGGGCTTTATGCATGCATTAGACAGAATTCAACAATACATGTATGTCTCATTTTTTGCAATAACATGAACTTTTCATTAATGCATTAACGCATTTACTCACGTATATTTTTCAATATATACATATTTTCAAAGTAATAAATATATGTAAGTGTATGACATTATCCTAATAACATGTTTTATTTAAACAACAATATTTATGTCATTGCATGACAAAGAGCTAACTTAATGTGCTATTTATACCATAAATTTTTAATGATATTCCTGCTTTTTGTTCATTATAGTTTCAAATGGCCTGTCTTATATCAACATGTTACATGCAATTCTTTATTTTCTTAAAATGCTTAAACCACAGGAGGTGCAGGGGCCTTTGTCCTCTCTGAATGTCTTCATGGGTGCTGCCTTTGACATGCAAGGGGCGTAACGGGACAGTCCTTTGACTATGGTGAAATGTGGAACCCTGATAATATTGACAAGGCCTGTACATGATCCTTGACAGATTTTAGACAATGACCTGTCAAGTTATGCTCAGGTCACCTAGAAAAAACTTCCTACATATTCAATCATTTATTATTGAAGAAAAACCACTATTAAAAGCACAAAAAACATCATCTAAAGCCAACTAAACTCATCACATCAGACATTGTATTTACAGCAATTGAAGAGGCTTTATCTTGTCCATTCTTCAATACTGAGTTCAAATGACCTCTGTCACTAAGCAATCTATTCATCTCTGCATTCATTGGCTGAACTTTATCATTTACTACACTCGCCAAATAGTCTTTGTAAGTTTTCTTATTCATTCCTTGATTTTGAACATATTTCACTATTTCTTCCACACTCTGACCCGTCAATGATGAATGAAGGTCAATAAGATTCGCGACCCCTGGTCGAAGGTCAAGGTCATAAGTTATATCCTTTGAGAGGGAGTCAGTGACAGCCTTGCCTATCTTGTCACATATTTCATCAGGAGAGTCAGAAAGGTCTATTCTGGACATAGGGTTGGGATCAGACTTGCTCATTTTACTGCTAGGATCTTTCAAAGATCTTATTTTTGCAACATCACCTGAAATGATATAGAGAAACAACTAATAAACTTTCATTTATTTAGGTTAAACTTTTATTCACAACATACTAGTAAATTAGTATACAATAAAGAACAAGAAGAAAACTGTTAACAATTTGCAAAAAAAGAGAAAACTTAAAAAAAATTTTTTTTAGAATATTAGAATTTTCTATATGAATACATGTAGTTTGGTTATTTGTGTGTCAAGTATCTACAAGGCTTTTTTATTTAAGGCCAAATAATAAATCTTGTAAACTCTGAGGCGCTATGAAAATACAGTGAAAAATAACTAAGCATATTTATTGTTTTTATTGAAAACAAGATGGTGTTTCCCATGCTAAGCCATTTGAAACTATCTACATACCAAGAAGTTGGGAGCACCTAGGGAAGATAAGCCCATATTTCCTATTGAAAGATCGGGCGAGGTCCCGTGCTAGCTCTAGATGGGTGATCTGATCTTCGCCCACGGGCACTAATGTGGACCTGAAAAATGTAATGAAATGGCCGTAAAATTATTTCCACCAATGCTGATGTATGGAGTTTCAACAAAATAATAAGATTGTTTAAATATTTAAATTAACCTTTGGTAAGACAGACAGACACAACTTACGTCAATGTGTATATTCATAGTAACAACACAAAAATACAACCGTGTAGATATATATATATATATATATACAAACAAGAGCTGTCACAGTATGTGACGAATGCCCCCGAATGTGACATTGACCTATGAACAAGGTCAGTACATGAAAAGTTTATCTTGCCTTTACGTGTCAAATACATATGGCAAGTTATTTTAAATTGCCTCTGAAAATAAAAAAATACCACCCATACTTGACAGCCTACACTGTTATGTCCTTATATTCAGAATTCCCTTGTGAATAAACACTTAATGTATCTTTCACCTTAGAGGTAGGGACATGGGTCTTGCACACAACATGTCGTCTTTGTATGTGGAACACATGTAGCAAGTTATTTTAAAATCTGTCCATACAAGAGATAGTTACAGCCCGGACACGACAACCTATACCCTATGTCCTTGTATGCAGCACTCCATTGTGAATAAACACTAAGTGTGACCTTGACCTTTGAGGTAGGGACACGGGTCTTGCAGGCGACACGTCGTCTTGGTATGTGGAACACATGTGGCAAGTTATTTTAAAATCTGTCCATACAAGGGAAAGTTACAGCCCGGACACGACAACCTATACTCTATGTCTTTATATGCAGCACTCCATTGTGAATAAACACTATGTGTGACCTTGACCTTTGAGGCAGGGACACGGGTCTTGCACGCGACACGTCGTCTTGGTATGTCGTACACATGTGGCAAGTTATTTTAAAATCTGTCCATACAAGAGAAAGTTAAAGCCCGGACACGACAACCTATACTCTATGTCCTTATATGCAGCACTCCATTGTGAATAAACACTAAGTGTGACCTTGACCTTTGAGGTAGGGACACGGGTCTTGCAGACGACATGTCGTCTTGGTATGTGGAACACATGTGGCAAGTTATTTTAAAATCTGTCCATACAAGAGAAAGTTACAGCCCGGACACGACAACCTATACTCTATGTCCTTATATACAGCACTCTATTGTGAATAAACACTAAGTGGGACCTTGACCTTTGAGGTAGGGACACGAGTCTTGCACGCCACACGTCGTCTTGGTATGTGGAACACATGTGGCAAGTTATTTTAAAATCTGTCCATACAAGGGAAAGTTACAGAGCCGGACGGACAGACGGACGGTGCGATTTTAATATGCCCACCTACGGGGGCATAAAAAAATCCAACTTCATGCAGTACATCAAAGGTTATATATTAAATTAGTTGTAATATCCATATTTTATTTAGACAATGAACAAATTAAACATTAATTCTTACATTAAGAATAGATTACTTTGATCTTTCTTTAAAAAAATCCTAACAAATAGACATAGTTTTATACTGGTAAGTTCAGTTCTATTATTTGAATGTAACAATTGTAGATAGGTCTTTCTTAATTGAATTTCTTTATTATAATTAATTTCTTTCTCATAAAAAAAATATTGTTAAAAGATGGCCAAACACAAATAAAGTGAAATTCATCTTCCATATCAATGGTTTTGCAATCAATACAATGTCTTTGGTTTCCAGCCATTTTATTTCTGTAATACATGTATCTACCAGTTTGAATATAAAGTGGATCTACAGACAGTCATAATCTACAAAAGTTAAATCTTTAAATTTTAGCAAGATACAAATAAGTTCTGTATGCTACATGTCTTAACATTTCTACATACTGGTACATCTGACAGTGTTCCAAAGGTATCATACCAATATTGTCTCTCAATCTTTCAATCATGTATTCTATATTTGAATACATCAATATTGTCAAAGGTATGTTATTTGCATGATGTTTTTATTACATCCAATTTTGTCAATTTAAGTTTGATTTTGATTGGAAATTTTACCATTACATACTTGTAGAGGAGAATATCAGCTGCCTGTAGGATGGGGTAGGTGAACAGTCCAACCTTCGGATCTGATACACGCTTCGACTTATCCTGTACAATGAAAGATATGTTTGTATATTATACACAGAAGGACTCTCTTATTATCATTTGTTTCATATCATTACTTTTTTGAATTGATATAACACTAGTTAGTACTCATTATACTAAAATAACTATAATTACTAGTTATTATATATTTTAAAACAAGTTTAAATACTAACAGTGGTAAGACAAAGATTTGTTTTTGAATTTGCTAGCAAAATTTACAAAAACAATTTTGCTTCTCCATATAATCTTTTTGAATCTATGATATTTAATCATAATTTCCCTCATACAATGGCCCAAGTTATATACAATACCATCTTAATGTGTGAAATTACTTAAACTTTTTAGGATACATGCACTTTCTATATATTATTAAATTATAATTGTTTTATCACATGACGTTATGTGTTTGAAGTGTAATACAACCATAACAAAAAGTAAAGATTTTTTTGGATTCGATTTGTAATGCTTGTGAATAGAATTGTAAAAAAAGTAAAATCACCTTATTTGCGCCTTCATCGATTTCAGTCGTCCACGGGATGTAACATTTAGCTCTATTAATTTGCTCTCAAACGTTTTACAAAAAATGAATAGAATCTTTGTTTTAGCGACCAATGTGTCATGTGACAAAAAGAATCTTACATTTGTTGCAATTAAATACAAATTTTATGAATAAAAATTCAGTTCACACAACCACATGTTCAGCCCTACCTTCCACTGTGGTAGATGCTCGAGACGCGGAAGTGTACACAGGCAGCTCAGGATCCAACACAGCTCTGCATGCTGCGGTACCTACACAGGGGAAAACAAACCCTTACAAAACTATTCTACAAACAATATTTCATCATTTAACTATTACATATAATAGGATTATATTTTTGGTTTGATGCAAAATCACACCAATTGCTATATTTGAAACATTTACTTTTGGTGTTCACAATTTTTATTTATTGTGAATGTGATCTTCCACTGAAATAATAAAAAAATTTGTTATACGCCTTAAAATGGATATACAATGACAGTTAGTTTAGTTTGGCTTCAAAGCCTCCCAATTTGCATGTGAAGTAACATTATTTTGGAAAATACGACATTTGAATTTGTGTCACAACACTGTCCGTGTTGAGATTTGCTTTGGACATGAAGGCATGCTTAAGCTTTATATCTGCATTTCACTGCTTGAAACATCGAAAGACAAGTTTGGTTTCACTATAAATAACTGTAAACTAGCCAAAAGTATATAATGATAGTAGCTTTATGTAAAATAAATGAACTGATTTCAATTTAAGAAAGAAGTTATAACGTTATACAGTGGTCTATTATTTTTGATATAAAAGAGAGAACATGTGGATTCTTACTGTAGACTGTTGAAAGAGTATGGTCTTGTCTGAGTCTATACCACATGCCAGCAGACAGGCTGCCATGGTCTGGATGTTCTCTCTGAAACAATGAGTTAACCGCATATATATAAACCAAACATTTACAACACACATATAAACCAGACATATAAAGAAGCTCTTTATTGACTTTGTACATTCTAGACCATGAGATAGTTCCTGGTGGGTGGGCCTTTTGCCCTACCATATAATGCTCATTTAAGCCTTTCAGCTGTTTAAATGATAGGTAGAGAAGTGTGTATACATGTACCTGAGTTCAGCTGGATCCTGCTGAACGGTGATGGAGTGAAGATCCACAATGCTTACCATCATACTGTTTCCCTCCTCCTATCAAAACACAGCACAGGCAAGTCATTAGAGGATCATTTTCATCCTTTAAATTAAAGGTAGTATGTACTGTATAAATTATAGTTTGTATGACTGTGTGTGATAAATAAATATCCATTTTGAAGGTTTCTAGCGAAATCGTTGTCCTGATTAAATAGTTTCAAAGATGAAATAACTATTTTTAAAAATTCATATTGCAATGTGAATTATATTAATATATATATATATATTTTTAAACCATTCGTACCGAATGGAAGCTGATTAGTGATGAGAATGGCTACAAAGGGAGGTTAATGTAGTCTTTTGTAAACAAATCAAGTTAAATAACCTGTAGTTTAACCCAGTTACTAATAGCCCCAACATAGTTGCCCAAATGTGGAACCCCTGTTGGCTGGATACCAGAAAACACCCTCTCAGGACACTGGATAAATCCATCCTCTTGAACCTACAAAATCCAAATACAGGTGCCATGTATACATTTACATCTTAAATTTAAAACAGATATGTTTAAATAAAAATAGGTGCATATATACAGGTTTTTTTCCTGTTAGAGTTGGAAAAATATCTAACCCTTGGAATTGGGAAATTTGACGATGTTTTAATAAAAAAACTTGGGAGTATTTCAAAAATAATCCCACTGTGTAACCATATATATTAAAAGCACACTTACATGTACAGGTTAGTCATTCTAAAATGCCGTCCAGGCTTTTTTTTTACTGATGGTTAGTCCAGGCTAACCATCATTAAAAAAAAAGCCTGGACGGCATTTTAGAATGACTAATGTACATGTATACTGCATTGCTATTGAGCTAGCTTTTCTAGAAATGCAGCAACATGCCGTAAGACTGCCATACAATGGGACGTCTGATGGTTTATGGTTTAGCAATTTGTGTAGCAATATAAAGCTGTAGATTGTGCCCACCTGATCATCTATGTGTTTATTTTATACAGTACTGATAAGAAATAAGTTTATATTAATTGCTAAAATAGTTAACTGCTTTAAAATGTTCACCTAAAATTCGAAACTATGAGCATGTCAACAGATTTTCAACCAAAATATTACCTCTTTTGTTGACAATTTTCTGCTTAAACGACACTGAAAAGCATTAAAGTCTATAATTTTTCTGCAAAACCTGAAAAGTTTGTGAAAACTCATATTGGATACCGGTGGGTTTATTACACGAGTTACAGTTATATGAGCACCGTTATGCTGCGCAAGCGTCTATCGACACAGACGAAACGTTTTATGGGTGAGGTAAAATAATCGTCTTTCCCTTAATATTTGAATACTTTAAGCGCCTTCAGTAAATTATTACAGGATAAATTAAAGCTATGTATCAATTTACGTGTTTTACTTTAAGATTAAAGGGATTTTATTCTGATTTTTCTAAGTTGTAGGAAATTGGTAATTCGGATAAAATATTCGGATAACATTAATTTAAATTGAAACAGATGAATAACATTACAATGTCACCATTTACGTGAATAAGAGTTAAAAAATAGCATAATTTACCGTAAACTTGTAAATAACACTTATAACCCATCTTAATATGGATCAATTAAATTTGAAAAAAAAATGACAAAATTTGTTCTGTTGACATTAAAATTTAAATGACGAATCAATTTTATTGAAGGTTTTGCTGTGTCAATGACAAAGGATGGGTGACATTGACTTTGAGGAGCAGTTGGAACTCGAACGCCTTGAGAGGGAGAGTAAAGAGAAGGCAACTCAGGGTCCGCCAGGGATCAGAGTTGATGATGATGGTACTACATATGAGTGGGACCCGGAGAAACAGGCATGGTTCCCAAAGGTATGTTTAACTTCTTCATACTTCACAGAGCAAAGGTTTGGTTTCACTTTTCACATGTTTTCACTGGCCAGTTAAATCAGTTTGCCTTTGTTATTTATAGAAATGGCTGTTTTGATATTTTTGGGGTCTTTATGGATTTTTTCAATGTGTTATAACTTCAATACATGCTGTTATACCTGGGCAGAACAATTATTTGTGTAATAAGTAATAGTTAGAATATTTAATGGAAAATCTTAATGTTTAAGAACAGTTTATTAAATATGTTCTGTCTTAGAAATAATAAGTGTTTTCAGAAGAAAGAGAACCAAATCATGGCTTAATGTCTGTTAAGTGATAAAACTGCAATTCTTAATAATTTATCATTTGTCTTATAAGTTTTAGATCTGCAGTTCTCACCAATTTAGCATGTTACTTAATGAAGGCCGATATACTGATTTCATTTGCTGGAAATGTAGGTTAGCTGATATTATCTTAATGAGAGGTCGATAATCTTACTGGTAATCTTTACATAGAGCATGTTAGTTCTTATTAGTGGCAATACATTGTACCTCCCCTGAAAACCAGCAGTTTGTTTCAAATTGGTATAAAATGGAAAATAATGTTTTATTTGTTGTGCATATATTTAGATTGACACTGACTTCATAGCCCAGTACCAGATGAACTATGGTGTAGAAGGAGGGGAAGATAAAGAAAAACAGAATCAGGAGTACTATCAGGTATGTAATATAATAGTGTTCATTACATTGATATTGCAGAATATGCATTAATGGTACTTGTTTAATTAGCAATTTGATTTAAAAGTTTCATTAATGAATCTATAGTCATTGAGATTTATATACAGTATTCATCAGTATACTTGTATATTTCCATTTGCTCATTATTTTTAGTTCTGGTTGCAGGTACAACAAATGGTCGTATATATATAATATACATAAAGATAAATATAGATACATTGTACATTTTGTACACTCAGAACCTTGACTAGTACTTTAGATGTTCCCAGTTTTTTATGTGTTTCTTCAATCTTGTACTTTTTAATATCTTGTCTCCATCCAGAACTACTATGCGGCAGCTGTGCAGCAGGAAGAGGTGTTATCTCGCCAGAAGAAAGAAGCTGTGGGGGAGGAGTCTCATGATGAATCTATCAAAAAACTGGAACACCTAGAGGACACCTGGCAGGATGATGGTGCAGGGCAGAATGGTAAGGGTTGGATGGAGGAAAGAAAGAGAATGACAAAACTTTTTGGTTGTAGATAACTGATAAGGCTCTAGAAGAGACAGTCCAAAAACTGGAACACCTCTGAGTCTGGGACTGGACTTGAACAGATCAGGAAAAGCCCTAAATCATAGGGTGCTGGTTAGGGGATTTATACTTTTAAGTGTGAGGGGGAGGGTGTAGCAGGGTAAGGGAGGCTCCTGTTGAGGACAAAACTACTGTTAAATAATTGTAAGATGGCCTTTCACTAATAATGGGTTAGATATTCAGAACAATTTCAAACTTGTGTCAATTTTTTTCAAATCATGTAGAATTCCAAATTTTGACATGTTACTGACTTATATGAAATTGAATTACCAATTCAAGCATTTAAGTGCAAACTTTTTCCAAAACAAAGGTGCATATAGGACTGATTTAATAAAATATGCCAAATTGAGAGAGATTGAGAAGGAATGCTCACTTTATTAAAACTGTCAATTTTTGTTTCAGATTCAAGGGAAGAAATGGAAAAATACACAGAAGAACAAAAGAAGCAATACAATGACTACTGGTCCTACTACTACAACACCGACTACCATGACTACTACGCTGACTGCATGGCTCAGCCTGCCCAGGAAGAGGGGAAGGGGGAAGGTTCCACTGAGGGAGTGGAAGCTGTGAAGGGGGATGGGACGCAGGAGGGAGAGGAGGCTGGAAAAAAGAAAGGCAAAAAGAGAAAACCACCGCCGAGACCGGAAGGTATGATATCCTTAGAGTAGTTGTACATGTAACTTAATAAAACATATATATGCATTTCTTATCTCCTTAAATAAGGGCAGTCTAAGCAGCCAGGGAAAGCTTAAAGTTAAAGCATTTAATACTTTACACATTGTTTGTCTTTTCAAAACCTGGCCCACCTTGCAGAGTCTTGTAACGGGTTTATATTCGAATTCTTTGGTGAAATTTGATATTCAGATAAGGAAAATAGATTGGAACTGGATCAAGTTAGCTTTGTAAAATGTATGAATACGAAACATTTAGGCTTCTGCTTAAAACAAGCAAAAAATATGCCCATTTTATTATGTGTTTTTTTGCTGCTAAGATTGCCCTGGTGTTCAATAGAGTAAAATTGAATGTACATTAAACAATGATATTGGCAATCACTTCAAAGATTGCCCCAGTTCTGTTGAGAGAAGAATTGCATATATATATATATATATATGTATATATTGGTACAATTAATTACATTATAGGCATTCATTGTAAAGTTTGTGAAAGTGTCAGGAGGTTATGGGACTTTCATGCTTGTTATTAAACTTGCAAGCTTGATTATGTAACGAACCTTATTCCAACAGTGCATGCGATGTCTTTATCCAGAATAAATATGAGCTTATTTATGATACAGTCATTGAAAAAAATAACACGAAGTGCGAGAATTTGCAAATTCAGGGTTCGAATTTATACTCGCATACTCGCAAAATGCGAGCGACATTTGCAAATTGCAAGTGACTTTTATTCAAGCTCGCAAAATTCTGCGAGTGGCTTTTTCTAGACCACAAAATGTTAAAAGGAAAGTAGAATAAACATGAACGTAACTCCGCTACATAGTCGTGTGTAAACAGCCTAAAAGTGGCATGTTTAAACAACCAGTATAAAGAAGACAGTACGGAGTTACGCTCTAGTAAGTTTTCAAAAATAGAACAAATACGAAAAAAGCGGAGTTTTATCTCGAATCTTTCCAGGATGCTCCGAGGCGTGCATAGTACATAGTGAATACAAATGACGTAATCACCAAGCTCAATCATTGGCTAAATTTAGCGCTTTCGCGCACTATATGTAAACCCCATCAACTATTGAATATATTTCCGCCCAACTGTCAAAGTGAATAGCCTGCGTCAATCAATATATTTCATGGTCCAAATCATCCATGCTACATTTACTGTTGCTTTTATTTCTTTTATATTTATAACTATATTTATAACGTTATTGTTTTTACACATTATATTGTTTTTAATACTTATAGACTGAATGAAATCTGTAGCGTGCTTGCCCAATGGGTATTACTGATGGCGAGGGTAAATATACAAAGTGAACAATGTCAAATTATTGGACAGCTTTGTTATCAAAACGTGGCCAGCATCTGATGAGTCTTTCCGTACCCCTTAAAAAGGATAAGAAATCTTAAAGTTTTAGAAGTCTAGTCACTCAAGATTGATACTTTTTAATATTCATAATATGTCTTAGGTGTAAAATTCTACTGTTAGACAATATTATAAGGGAATAAAGCAAATAATAAAATTGCAAGTTGATTTTTCATTTTGTGAGATGCTTCAAAAAGCACTCACAAAATTTTGCTAGTGCTCCTCAAAGTTAAATTCGAACCCTGAAATTTTAAATAAAAACGCTGAATAATTCTATTTTTTGACTGAATCAAATTCAATATTGATGAAGTTATATATATATATATGGTTTCTTGAAAATTCTTTAGTAAGAAATGAACAAAAGGTGCTCTTTTTATTTGTAAAGAAATTTTGTTGTAAAAAACAAATAGCAGTTGTTTATTTTTCCACTGTAGGTTGGTTTGAAGTGAATGAAGAACACAACACAAATGTCTATGTGTCAGGCTTGCCTTTTGACATTAAACTGGAAGAGTTCACAGGTAAGATTATTATTATGGTGAGGGATTATGCTTAAAAGCTAATTACTACAACCATTTAATCTAATTTTAGTTATGTAAGCTGAAAACTAAGTTTAGTTAGCATTGATGGATAATGATGAAACTTGGCATGTAGCTTATGCAATGATGACCTTGGGGTTGTTTTTTGGTTCCTTTAACATACAAAGTCATACTTAGATTAACTGTTTCATTACTTCTTATTCACAAATTCCAGCAAGCATAAACATGTGCTTAGCATAATTTTAAGAGTGATTTCAAACATTTTTCAAAAATATACCAATAACATACAACAAAGTTGTTATGATGCCTATATGTCCAGATATACACATGAAGTACAATCTTGAAATATACTATTAAAACAAGCTATGTAAATAAATTGCTTATTAATTAATTGTTCGACATTTTCCGTTGCTGCTAAGCACAATGTCAACAAGCGGGAAAAAAGGTCTGTTGTCATAATATTTTGGATACTAACATATTGGCTTGGATGTGCAATCTTGCATTTCTCACGTTATTTCAATGGTATATAAGATAATTTTGTCAACAATAACAAAGTGAGCATTTAGATGAAGAAATAAACAGTACATGCTGATCATGCTTTAGTGTGAGTGAATGTGTGTCAAGATTGGAACTAAATATAGTACCTACTAATTTCCAAATAACTTTTCAGAAAAGCCTATTATATTTTCACAGATATTTTTTTGCTTTTGATTCGTTTAAAGACACAACCAATCAGGCTAGATAGCCTTGGACGTAGATGGACCAGACCATCTATCAACTAGTGAATGTCATTCTGTCAAACCTTAATGTAACAGTCTCATTTGCCTTAAAATAATACTTGATATCAATTTGATTAAACTACACAATTGCCATCTTAATGATAATTATGGTTAATTTGAAACAGCTGTCGTGAAGCTAGTTTATGTTAAAAAGTTGTGGTCTTTTCATATTCCAGAAATGATGACCAAGTATGGTTTGATTATGTTTGACCCTCGCACAAAGAAGCCCAAGGTGAAACTGTACCTGGATGAGAATGGTCAACCCAAGGGGGATGGGAGATGCTGCTTTATCAAGGTTAAACCACATGTATATTAGGTATCATCTAGCCCGGCAGGGCTTCCATTAAGAATTTGAAACTGGAAGTATAAACTTCTTGTCAATCAATTTTGGAAGTTTTACACTGAAATGTGGAAGTTTAAGTCTCCCGAATACAATATCTTTTTCAACAATATTTTTTAACAAGTATATAAGAAATCAAATAGTTTGCAACTTTTACTTGCCCAATTCACTGATTTATATTATAATAATTCATTTTACTTAGAAACAGTTAATCTGAAAAAAATTGTGCCCATAAAAGTAATATTGACAAAAAGGTTTTGATATTTTAAACTTCCAAGTTTTCTTCAAAATTATGGAAGTTTTTGTACTCCAAGGAATCAATTTTGGAAGTTTTAACCTGTTTCTAGGGAGTAATATACTTCCAAACTTCCTTTAACGGAAGCCTTATTTGGGATATCAGGGGGATTGTTATTGTTTGGCCTTGGTAGGAAGCAACACAAGGTGAAACTATTCCATAAAAAGAACAGGAAATATAGAGGTGAAGGTGTTTGCTGCTTTTTCGCGATATTTTTTGGGTTGATACATATGTAGATTAAGCATCACACTGTAACCCTGGGCAATGTTTTATGTAAGGATTGTTGTTGTAAGGGGTTTGGGGGTAATGTTTCATCATTCACCAAGGTTTTGTGTAGGTTTCTGTACCTGAAATTTGGATTAAGTACATGTATGGCCCAGATGTGACTTAAAAAATTAAATAATCTTATATATTGGGCATGTTGTAGATATTCATATCATAATAATGAACCATCTTGGGTTTAGAGCTGCACTCTCAGAGATTTATCGTTTTGATAACTTTTTCAGTTTTTGTCTGCACATCTTGGAATGTGCCAATTTCTGCATAAATATCTGCAAACAGTGATTTAAGACTAATGACAAAAGATCAGATAGCTGATTTTCATATTTCCAGTCAAAAATTAACGTTTTATGGCTAAAAGTGTTACTTACGGTTTAATAAGAAAAATGCATAAAACATCAAATTCAATTTTTGAACTTAAATTTGAAAATCTGCGATCTGATTTTTTGTCAGCAGTCTTATGTCACTGGTTTCCATGCATTCTCGCATAAATTGGCTTGTTCCAAGACAAAAAATAAAAAAAGTTGTCAAAATGTTCAATCTGTGAAAGTGCAGGTTTAAGATTAGCATCAGGAACTTTAGAATCCAAAAATTGACAAAACCAAAAACGATTTTAAGCAGGCTTATTCTAAAGTAGATGAAACTTGATTAACAACTTTGTGCTATATGTTTGTAGAAGGAGTCAGTGGATCTTATCCTGAGCCTACTTGATGGGGCCGACTACAAAGGCCATAAGGTACACGTGGAACCAGCTCAGTTCTCCATGAAGGGCAACTTTGATCCAACCAAAAAGAAGAAGAAACTTTCTAACAGGGAGAAGAACAAGTTTAGGGAAAAGCAGGCCAAGTGAGCTTACTAGAATCTGGCGTTATTTGTTCAATTTCCAATTTTTTTTTAAGATAGGCGGATATTACTTGTTCGTTCATGTCATTGCACACAAAAAAAAACAATAAATTTACATGAAACTTTAAACATATATATTGTACACATATTACTGTGACAATAACTCTTGGCTTTAATTTTTGTTGAATTATGCCCCTTGATTTTGTTGAAACTTTTAAATTTTGTCACCTTGAAGCTGCATTCTCACAGACTGACCGTTTTGACTTGTTTTGATTTGACTCGAGACTGCTGACAAAAGATCAGATCAAAGTTTTTATATCTAAATGCGGAAATCGATGTTTAATGGGTAAAAGCATAACTAATGCTTTAAGGAAAATGAAAATTTCTTCCGTTTTCCAAACAATTGAGATATGTTCTATCTTGACTGCATTGAAGGCATTGATACCCAAATCAGCTGATTCTGAAACAAAAACTAAAAAAAAGGTCAATCTGTGATAGTGCAGCTTTCACGCAAGAACTCAATATCTGCTTCTATTAATTTCTATATTGACGTATTGCTCAAGGGTGACAAAATCATTTTGAAATTTATGTACATAAATATTAAATCATTTGTCATATAAGTAGTAGTTCCAGTTTTTTTCAAGTTTGATCACCAGTACTGGTACATTAGAACTATTATGTCTTAACTGACATTCTGTACTGTATATTTTAGATTGTTCGACTGGCGTCCTGAAAAACCGAGGGGGGCCAGAATGAAGCATGAGAAAGTTGTCATCCTTAAGAACGTGTTTGATCCAAAAGAGTTTGAGGTATATATTTAACAAATGCTTTCTGGTGGTTTATAGAGATTTGTACAGTCAAATAACATTTTGATAATTTTCACTGTTTTGTATTTTTAGCCTGCTCTCAATTTATAATCAAACATCAGCACATATAGCAGTCATCGACATTAGTCTTTTGGATGAACAAGCCCTAATTCTTACAAAAGAGCTTGGCAATACATTTTTGAACAAGCCCTTCTATATAAAAACCAGAACTTGAGCAAGCCCGGAAAACAATTTAAGTGCAGGGCTTGCGGGATTGTGCTAATTTCGACCACTGATATAGGGCAGGGACACAAATTTCATGATGTCATTTCCGAAATGATGTTATGTTTCCATACAATTTGGCGCACTTTTCTGAATATCTACAATAATCTGTCATTTAAAATCCTTTTTAGACAAAATATTAATAAAAGGAGAAAAAAAAAAAGTTCAGTTTAAGCTCTTGAACACTAGAAGTAAATATTTCACTCCTGGCTATGAAATGTAGCTTTTGATGATACCCATTAACTCGTTGAAATATATTACGATCTTACACTGAAACAAACAATTATCCTCTACTTATTGATCATGATTTCTGTAGTTATTACTTTTTCTTTCATCGTTTGCTAAATTTAATTGTGAGTTAGATAAAAAAAAGTGAAATAGAATAATGAAAAAATGAGTTTAAACCATACATGTTGTTGATCACTAAAATTGTGACATTGCAGGATGATCCGGTGAGGATTCAAGCGCTAAAATCCAAGATGCAGACGGAATGTACCAAGTATGGCGAGGTGAAAAAGGTTGTCGTTCAAGATGTAAGTAGTAGCATTTCATATGTAGGTATAATAAGCGGCATCTGTGTGTACCTCCATACTTTTCTTCCTGACCATCATTATACTATGGAACCAGCTGACTTAGCTGATCACTGTCAACAGCTTTGAGGCCTTCAGAAGCATTCTCAATGCCTTGTTTAGTCTCCATGATAATTTTTTTTTATCTTGTTGCCGATTAAATACTGTACTTGCCGAAAGCCACTTGCAGGTGCCCGAAAATGTTGTTAATTTATTGTTTTTACGAGATGTGACATGTTGCTGTTTTGTTCTTTACCTTGAAGATAATTGTCCAATAATGCAATGATCATGTCAATGTTAATACAAAGTGTATAAATTTGATTGAATGTAGGTACAAAGCCTGGCACTGTTTTTATCATTTTCATTTCGATGTTGTTTTTTCTGCCTGCACCCAATCTTGAAATAAATTGACCAACCTGACTTGTTTTAGCTTAACCTTTAGCAGTTTTACTTGTCCGGGGCATTGGTCAAGTGGGTTACCATAAGGCAGCATGCTGTAGACCTTGGAATGCAGTTTTTATTTGTTTTAAATCTGCACTGTACATATATGCATGCTGCTAGCTGCTTTCATCTAAAGTTATTCAAAGATGCCCCAGAGAGGTTTATACCGTAGTTCATGACTGGATGAAGAATCACAATTGTTAAAGAGCAATGTGTTCTTGATTTTATATAGAAATAATTTATATGTTTATTAAATCTAAATAATGTAAACAGTATATAAATATACCCCTCTATTAAGTATACACTTTATTTTCACAGCGCCATGAGGATGGTGTAGTGCAGGTCACATTTGCAGAGGCTGAGATGGCTGATATGTGTGTGGAGTACATGAACCAGCGTTTTCTTGGGCCTCGTCGACTCCTGGCTGCAGTCTGGGATGGACAAACCAAGTACGAGGTTCAGGAATCTGAGGCAGAACGCGAGGCACGGTTGAAAAAGTGGGCGGAGTTTTTGGAAGCTGAGGAGGAGGCAAAATCTAAGTCGGCGGCTGGTTCTTTAAGTGCTACGGGAACTACTAAGGTAGAGGACTCTGCAGCTAGTTCTAGCGGATTGAGTGCTAGCTCTGTTAGTGGGTCAAGTGCTAGCTCATCTAGTGGATTAAGTGCTAGTTCGTCTGACGGATTAAGTGCTAGCTCTTCTAATGGGGCAAATGCTAGCTCCTCAGGTGACAGTGGTTCAAAAGATGACACAGTTACTGAGAGTGTGAACACTGACAATGTCATATCACAAATAGCAAGTTCTAGTGAACGTATATCAGGTGTCAGCACTGCTAGTAGCTCTAGCGCTGTAGTACCAAGTTTGGAAACTGTTGGATCAAGTTCAGGAACCAGTATGCAGGTCTCAGGCTCAGGTGGTGAGAGTATGGACGAGGTTAGCTCCAGTACCAATGGTGTGTCCCTGGGGAGGGCAGGGCCCAGTGGACTCACAGGGGATCGAAACAGTGCTGGGGACGGAGTGACTTCATCAGGCCAGGGAGAGGCTATGGATGATAACACATGAGCTGCCTGGAATTGGAATACAGGAATTTGTATATTTGAAAGTTTACATACTGAAACAATTGGTTAAATGTTTATCGTGGGTACTATTAACTTTACAGAATACAAACATGTACACAGATCCAATGAACGTCACAGCTTGTGAAAGTGGTATTTGTTATACTAGTATAACTTGATGTACATGTTTGTAGATATTTACATGTAAATGTATGTATTGTTTTGGCCTAAAACACTCCATTTAATTGCTTTAAATGAGAAAATAATTGTTGTTGGATAAAGTTTCATTGAAAGTATTGTATTTATCTATTTGTATGAATGAATGGCAAATAAATCCAACCTGGTACTACACAGGTAGATTTTTTTATATGTTTTTGATTGTAGTTGAATAAAATGGACATCATAAACTGACAAAGCTTTCATAGATTTTTTTCTGCACCATTTAAAGTCTTTAAAATCAGACTTTTGGATGAACAACCTTGAATTCTTACATTGTGTTTGGCATCAAAAATTTTAACAAGCCCAGCTATTTAAAATTCAGAATTTGAAAAAGTTCTGCAAACATTTTACCAGTACAGGGCTTGAGGGCTTCTGCTGATTATGCCCGCTTAGTTAACCTTGTCAGTTTTACGGTACTTTAAAGGGCTGTTCTGTTAGATTATTTTTCTGATTTTTTATTTGATTATGTTTTTCAATAGTAATCTTTCTTTTTATATAACATGGCATGCAACAGAGTACAAGATGCACTCATGTGAAACACTATTGCCATTAATGAATGATATCAGTGTATATTGTGATATATGAAGAATCGGAAACATTCAATCTACATGTAATAAATATTACCATGTAGTGGATTAGACAGAATTAATGAGGAAAAACCTTCACCATACACAATGACCTGAACCAAGTTGACATCTTGTGTGGAATATTACTTCAAAACATAAACCTTCAATAATTACTATAGATAAAAACCCCTTCATTTCACACAATGATCTGTAAAAACTTCATCTAAATTTAGTTTGGAATAAAACTTTAAAAAATAGACTTTGAATAGTTATCATAAAAACCCCTCCATATCCCACAATAATTATGGGCAGATGAATTGACATATTTTAGTATGAAAATGTATGCAAAGTCATGTTCATTACCACAATATCAGATTACTTCCACAAGATTTAAAGAACACAAACATAGAAATTTCATAAGACTTCCTCTTCCAGTCAATTTAATTGACAGATCTTTTGTTTGTGTTGTATTTATTGGGAATGCCACTTTCTTCATTATACTTATTACTGTCATTTATGAAAAGAAATGCATATCAGATATTTCATGTTATTGAAATCTGATTCCATCACGAGCTGTTTTGCACATACAAACCAATGTTTTGAAATAAACTCCATAAAAGAATTTTGTTGACAAATATTTATTAAAATGTATTTATATCATGAAACTTAATACGGTATTAATATGTAGGTTTTATGTTTTCTGACCACAAGAACGAATTCTGAAAAATCAGTATGATATCTAATGTAAGTGTATGAAGTCATTTATTCAACTCAATTTATTAATGGAATCTTGGACTAACATACAATGTTTGGAGACGGAAAAAATCCGCCTGAAAATCCCTCCTCTCCCCGCATTGTTTTCATCTATGCATTTGCACCCATATCAGAACGGTAACCAGTAGGCGGAGCTTAACCCCGCTATAACCACCGTGCGGATAAATTACAACGCTGTTCATTTATATGTACTTTACCGGACCGTCTCCGTGGCCTTGTGGTTAAGGCGTCCGACTACGGAGCGGGAGGTCGTGTGTTCGATCCCGGGCCGCGTCATACCGAAAGACGTTAAAAGCTGGTACAAGTAGCTCCCTTGCCTGGCGCTCGGCATTTAAAGGGTAGTGCTTGGAACAGTGGCGTACTAAGTACTGGTTCAACCCAGGAAAGTTGTATCCCGTGTATCGGTGCTTTACACAGAGCACGTTAAAGAACCAAAAGGTCTCTTCGCAAAGAGATAGGGTATCGCACCCGGATCTCTTGTATCTCACTCTGTTTCTTCAAGTCTTCCAATGTCTGGATTTGACTGCGAATTGCTGTCACTTCTATCTCATGTCACTTATGGCATTTAAACACAATGTAAGATGGCGTCACGGCGGTGTCAAGCCATAATGTAGCCAATGGGGGCGGGCACACCTTGATAAATCAAATAAACAAAAACAAACATTATAGTACTGTAGTTATTGAAGGTAGTATTGGTAACAGCATGGTACAAAACAGCTACTTCACCCACTAACCTCAGTTTACACACACGCGCACCGCTCGTGTATTTTTTTGGGGTGGTGGTGGAGCAGTGGCTATTAGATAACTTCCGGATAACTGCAAGCCGTACCCAGTGAAGATTTAAGCAAGACCGTGCTAAGTGCATGCGAGAAACACTTCAGTTTAATGATCAAAAACATTTTATTGTATGTCGGATCGATTGATGTTTGGTTAATTGAAAGCTACATGATAATAAAACGACCCCATTAAAAGAACTAAACTATTCCGCTTAGTATGCAAATTATTTTCGACGCTCAGACAAATTGGACGAACAATTCTATTGGGTTATACAGCAGTTCTGGAATTTCTTAATTTTTAGGCCCGTTGACAATGCGTAAAACACAGGTAAAACTATTCTGCTTTGTGGAACCAGTCTGGAAGTATCGACATCTGTAATTGTTTTTACCCCCACGATATGCACACAGATCTAGAACTACACACATCTACATCTCCAATGCTGTGACTGTTACCTGTACTTGATGAGGTGCTTGTACGTGCTGTGGAATGCCTAGTTAACGTGGAAATGAGTAGGTAGGTGCCTACTTTTACTCAATATTAGACTATAATATTTTGTTTCCTATTTAAATATTATTTGCATTATTTCAATCAAATTTCATTCATTCAAGACGTGTTTCTATGACATGTAAGCGTATGTGTTTTATACACATTATTGATTTAGTTCATGTATCATGTATCACAAGTCTGCTACAGCGTATAAACATCATAATATATTTATAGTCATTGCATTTTGCATCATTTACGACATTTATTTATATTGTCATCTCACTGCTGTCTTATAGCCGGGAGATTAACGATAACTATCTTAATTGAGTGTTGTTGTTTTTTTCAAACTGATGTATGTTCAGTCAGATAGAAAAAGTTAATATCCTATTATGTTCCTGTTTTCAGTATAAGTGAGCAGGTTGCGAGCAACAACGTGTGGATGGTGAAGCATCTCGTGTCCATGCCCGGGACCGTCAGCCGGAAGGAGCTTAATCACGCCCTCTTACAGGCTGCAAAACTAGGTATGAACACTTGTCACCTTGGTCATTCTACAAATGTCATTCGCTTAAGCTTGGCGAGTACGATCGCGCGGACGCTGAAGTACCGGTATGAGCGAAACCTCGCCCTCACAGTGGCTTTGAAACGGGGTATGTAGACTCTTACGCACCAGTCAATTGTAACCACGGCCACCCCAGGTCCGGGGATTAGCGGGGACCCCGGGTAAAATCCCCGTCTGCGGGTACGAACTGATGGTAAAATCCCCGCCAAATGCCCCTGCACCCCAGATACCCTATGTAAGGCCCATTCTCCGCTATATTTTGCGCGAAGACAAAAGACAAAACCACCGCATTCATCCGGCACGGCGGGCCCACCTGAAAACACGGCCCATTTCCCCTGCTATGCCCGGTATACCCCCGGACCCGGGGGGTGCGGGGGCGTGGTTACAATTGACTGGTGCATTACCTTCTACAGTATACAAAAGCATGCCTTATTGGGAGTGACAACGCCTGCGTGCTGAAGCACTTTCTATCTATACCCGGAGCTCAAACTCGCGCCAATGCAAGCTGCTTTATATGAACACTTCTTCACTTTTACATTGTGGCGCGTAGCAACGCTTAGCTGCTGAAACACCTTGTATCCATGTCCGGAACCGTCAGCTGGAACGAGCTATACATCGACCTCATAGAGTTTACACAACTAAGTACGTACACTTCTTACATTGTAACCCTATAGAGAGGAACAGCGCCTGAAAGCTGAAGCGTCGTGCCCATGCCCGTGGCAACTCAAAGTCGCACTAAAATAGGCCGCAAAAAGCGTACTGTTGACTTCCTTTACCCTAGCTGTAAAAGTGCAGGCATTTACTGAACTTTGCATCTGTAGTAGTTTATAAATTATAAATATTTATTCCAAAAGAAAATGCGGTTAAGCGCTTCCTTGGCTTTTGTCCAGCACAAGTACATGCATATCTGAACGCATTTGAAAACAAACATATTAAAACTGTTCCAAAAGAAGCATTTTTCATTATTTTTTAATTGTAAGAAATAGATGTAGCAGTAGCAGCAACCGCTGTGGCTTAAGAGCTGGTGTTGGTGCGGTGGTTTGATTGACATACATACATATATACACGTGATCTCACACTTTAGCGCATATCCTTTTGCAAGTGTACTAAATCACAAATGTTTTTTCCTCAGGGTTCGCGGAGTGCGCCAAGGCTCTGCTGGAAGGCGGGGCTGAGGGAGATTTCGTCAACACCGCTGGTAATACGCCGCTCATTACCGCCGTCAAACATAACAAACCAGAAGTCGTGAAGGTTCTGCTTGAAGGCGGCTGCGCGAAAAATTTCCGGGGAGAGCTGTCGGTCTTTCCCCTGCACGTTGCCGCCCAGAACGGCTACAGCCGCTGTGTGGATCTGCTGATACAGGCCGGGGTGGCGGTGGACGCCCGAAACACTGAGGGTAACACACCATTAATTCTAGCGGCTATTGGCGGACATTACATAGCCATTCAAAGTCTGATTTCCGGTGGTTGTGATATAAATGCCGCAAACAATGAAGGAATAACTGCGCTACATTACACGTGCTACAAAGCACGAGGATTTCAGGTATTACTGGATGCGGGGGCGAATCCCGATGCACGTGATAAAGACAATATCACTCCAATACTAATGGCGGCTTCAGAAGGATTTGATGGCGTGGTAAAGGCCTTGGTAGAGGCAAATTGTGATGTTAATATACCTAACAACTCTGTCAAAAGGACAGCCCTTCATTTATTGTCATTTAAAGGCCACCCAAACTGTATAAACTCTCTAGTTTATGGAGGAGCAGACATAAATGCGCCAGATATTTATAACAGGACTCCTCTATGGTATGCCATTCAAAATAAGAAAATAGAAGTTGTTCGACTTTTGTTGAAAGCTTACAGCCATGTAGACACCTTTCAATGTCCGGCCACATCTACCTCCGAGGACTGTCCAGCAAGACTTGCCTTCGATTTGAAACTGTTTGACGTCATAAAATTCTTTATTTTGACTGGTTATGATCAATGTCACGTGCGTGAGTGTTTACAACGTGGTGAATTTTCTGATTGGTTAAAAACGAATGTGGAGTTTTTACATTGGTCGGAATTCGGTTCAAGTGCGCAGACGCTAAAACAGCTGTGCCGGAAGTGGATTCGCCACCATCTTGGGAGGCAATTTTACCACCACCTGCAATTTTTGCCGCTTCCAGAAATGATGAGAAATTATTTATACATAGAAGAACTGCATGATCACTGAGTTTGCGTTGGCCATACAAATTAATTGTCAATTAACGTATTTTTCTTTTGCTTTCTAATAATATTCTTTAGTTTTATAAATACAGGTTTTGCAAAGACATTTAGAGTGAACTCAACTTGTATATAAATAACTTAACCCGGTTTCATAGAGGCATGAAGTTATGTAAGGAATATGATTCAAAATTAAATATCAAACATGTGTTTATCCCTTAAATATTTTATATTTTATTACGTATTAAATACTATTGTCGCTCTACTAAGAGACTGTTTATTAAATTCTATTGTCGCTCTAGAGACTGTTTATATCGCTCTAGAGACTGTTTATATCCACTTGTCAAGCTATGATGAAGCTTATAGGCGCGGGCAGACCTTTATAAACCCAAATGTTATGTCTAATTTTGTCTATTTTATACCAGTTTTATGTTCTGTGATAAGCCGTATTCCACTCTCACGGCCTATATGACACGATGTCAGCCATTATATTTACAATTTTATTGGTAGATAAAACAATTGCAAGTATCTCATTCATGATGTGCGAGTGTTAGATCAACCGTAAGTGCTTTACTTCAAATTCACATGTCATTGTGTCAGTTATCATATATCTGCCTTATTCCATTAACGTGACAGTTTTGGATAATGATGTACAACCATTTCCAACTTGGATCAGTTCCACTGTAGTTCAAGAGTGCTTGGTACCATTTTCGTCTTCATTTACAATATGCGTATTGTATATTTCATGAAAACACATGTTAGACGAAGTGGGCAGTCTTACTTACAAGCTGAGATCTGTGTTTCTATTCTAAATAATGTAGGTCATAGTTATGTTCAGCTTCCAAACACCCCCCCCCCCCCTCCCCCACAAAAAAGAAAGAAAAAAAGGTGGTGGTACGTTAAGCCAAATTTATAGAGCGGACACTAAATACAGCTTTCGCCAGTTCAAGGATAATAACTCTAGATTGACTGAGGCGACATGGCTTGTTATATCAAACCTGACAAAGATATTTTTGCCACTCATATTCTGACCAAATGGTAACGATTGGATAAAAGCTTCTTAAGTTATTGATCCGAAAAATATCAATTTCAGATAATATCTATATTTAAAGGGTGATCACTCTCGCATGACGGCTGGTTATCGAACATATCTAAAATATAATGCGCATACACATTCAGACCAAATTTTGTGATGATTGGAAAAAGGATTCTAAAGTGATTAACTTATTAGGACAAGATCATTTGATGATAATTTCTATAATTAAGGGGCGATAAATTTTGAATGACTTAAGCGATACGGTTGGTTATCAAACTTAAAATAGATATGTAATATTATGTTAATACACATTTCTGACCAAATTTGGTGATGAATTGACAAAGGATTCTAAAGTTTTTGATCGGACAAGACCAATTGTAGGTAAATTATATAATTTAAGAGCGATAACTCTCGAATGACTTAATCATTATGGCTGGTTATCGAACTTGTCTGTGTTATTTGTGCCCATACACATTCTGCCCTAATTTGGTGATCATTAGACAAAGGCTTTTAAAGTTATTGTTCGTACAACATACTAGACGACTCCCGCCCGCCACAGGTAACTCTAAAATACGCCCCGTTCTATGAACGAGTGTTTATAGCTGCTGTTGCTGCTGCTGCTGCTGTTGCTGCTTCACCTACCTCTACCACTATAACTACCACTACTACTACTACTACTATGACTGCTACTACTAATACTACTTCTACTAATACCACCACCACTACCGCTACCGCCACCGCCACCACCACCACCACCACCACCACCACCACTACTATCACTACTACTACTGCTACTACTACCAACTGCAAGAAAAACGAATTTGTCAAAAACTTACCTAAAAATGACATTATCGTGTACAACGCATTGAATCTTACTTACTGTTGTATGACGGTATATTGATATGTACTCATAAACAAATATTTTTTAAACTGGGAAACCATCATGCGCTTTTTTAAACGGGGAAACACAGAGGACAGCAACATGATTGTTGCGATTATTATTTTAATCATGAAAAGTGATGTATTATCGGCTTCCTACTAGCTCGCATTGACGATTCTAGGATTGTATTGCGGAAATACTGTATTTGCCGATTTTGGGGACCAATCACCCCTGAAACCAGTGGGGCGGGGGCATGGTTACAATTGACTGGTGCATAAATATAGATCAGACGCAAAATACTACTTTTTGTTTGTTATCTTGATATTGCGCATTTATGAATTCTTCTTGTCGAGATGAGCTAATAAGCGTGAGTTTTATTTATATAACTCAACTTTCATTTGAGATTTCTGTGAAACGTTTCCCCACAAAAAGCAAACACTGATCATGTGTGGGGATTTTGAACAGATCACAAATGCGCAATTTAATTCAATATTTATTCTAGGTGATGCAATTGTCTGAAATAGAAAATCACTGACGGCTGATAACTGTCAGATAAATTTGGGTTAATCGTATACGTCAGAGGAGTCATAAAAATTATTGCAGATATCAAGACTATATACCGAGTTGACTCGCTTAATATTTGAATTATCATTGTAATGTCTATTAATAAATATAAAAAAGCTATCATATTATTGTTTTGATGTGAATCTAGGCTAAATATTTGCATAAAATTTCGTATATTGCGATATTTTGCAATAAAATGAAGTGGGTATTTGTGATTCTATATTTATAAATTAGCTTTCCCATTTTTATTTTCGTCTGTCTATTAAAGACTCTTTCACAATTTTTATATTGGAGACTCTCTTTTCAAACTTTGTTAGCTGATTTAATTTTGTTACTTTTATCAACAAACACCAAATAGCAAATACTCAAGCTTAATTCTTAACAGAAAAGTATCATTTTTAGCCTAAAATCATTCAATTTTCAATAACGTAACTAACGCTTTTCGTCAAAATACAGCATTTGCTGTCATAGTTCCCCTTATCTGTTAAGAGAACAGCCCTCATTTGAACTTGTGATAATGTTAAACATTGTAACAATTATTTTGTTCATATTTCATATTTTCCTTTGTATTTTAGCTCTTATAAAATGAGAACGATCGAGCCCCTCTAATATATCAGGTGGTTATCCCCACCGTCGTTGCGTACCGTATACGTATAGACTACAAATTTGTTCCGAATCCTTTTATATAACAAGTATATATTTATGGAGTATGCGTACCAGTTACGGCATCTGTTTTAGTTTCAGCACACGACGTACCCATTCGGAGCACCTTGGCTATTTTCCATCGATTACAACGTGGACAATGGCCGAGGTGTTCCGAATGACCACGTACCCAGGGGCGGACCCAGCAATTAGACAGGGCTTAACTTAGGGGGCGCAACCTTTTGACATACGCCCCTACCTTAGAACCGAACGTATATGGCATAATTTATTTGCATGTGGTTTAAGGTTACTCCCTCAAGAAAATTTTAACAATTTGTAGTCGAAAATGGTGCATTTTTAGCGTATTTTATTACTTTTATCTCTCCCATATTGAAATAAAAAATAAACTTGGACGATTCTAGAAGGTGCGCGTGCCGGATGCACCCCCTCTTAAACCGCTAGTGGTACCAATCTTTAACGAAATGAATCCTTTATACAGAAAACTATCAACCACAATGGGGGGTTCAATCTTGTTGATACCCATTGCAATATTTTCAATTAGTGTTTTGTGATATTTACCATCATTATTTTTAGCTTATTTTGTACTGTTATTTCTATACTGTATTTCTTTATGTCCGCTTACCGAATGCCCTCTAAAGTGATCATATAAAACAGGAAAGCAAAACAAAACAAATCTTAAAGAGTCTACTTAAAAACAAAGAAACAATACAAAGACAATTAACAGTGTCTTTCATCTGATTGTGGTCAACAGGAAGCTTTTATCCGGGAGTGCTCAAAGACGAGCGTTCTGTTGATGGAGGTTATAAGTGGCGTAAATCCCCGGCAGATGTGCCAAAGTTTTTCGCTAATTCCCTGGTAAAATTCCGTTCACTGTTCAAAATACCCTTAAAGACTTGTATAGGGTTCCTACTTTCATTTAATTGCGTATTATAGAAAGCTGAGATGGTAAGACGTTACGAAATGTTAATGGACTACGCTTTACATTACAAAGCAAGCCACAGAATTCGATCCATGGTTGCGGATCATTAGTTCGGAATTATATTGACGAACGTTGATTTTAACTTCCGTAAACTAGTAAATATGCGTTATGTGATCTTTAGCAAAGACCTACACTATAAACCACTTTCTTTATTTAGCTCAGACGGAAATTTGTATTGTGTGGATTTTTTTTATCGTGCTCATGTCAAAATCATTGCCTAACTTTTGACAAGAATATGCACAAACAGAGATTCCTCTTAGTATAATAACCGTGTCAATTGAAATGCCAATATGTATACATTAGAATACAAGCTACACTTTCAGGCAATGAAATTGCAGAAAGGCAATAATTGAGTACCAGGCTTGTGGCAGTAAATGAAGTTGCGTTCAATGTCACTTAAATGACCTAAAGTAAAATCGTAATAATAATGAAAGGCTCTTTCACAACGCTCACTCCGCCCATTCTTAATCATTGATATTTTACTTCATGTCGTTTAAGCATTACTTTATAAACGATGTTTCAAGTTTTGGCAATTAGCAGTTTTAGTGGTCAACATAACATTTAGTCCAATAAGAAGGGCAGTGTTTCTCAAGTTCTACGATACATTTATTTCAGTAAATCAGCAGTCAGCCGTTATTGATTTTAATCAGGTGAAGCGGTAGATAGAAAAGAGTGGCTGGTCAATTTGGTGGATAGTTTACAAAATATTATGTAGACCATTCAACAAGTATGCACTATCATAAACTCAGAGTTTATTATCCTACTGCGTATATATATACTATTCTTTAACTTTAACTGAATATTTTATGAATGGTTTTAATGTATTTCTTCTCGTAAACTGAAGCGAGTGTTTTGGTGTAAGTTATCGTTGCATGACGTTTATATAAACGATACAATTGTTTTTGCTGCATCTCTTTGAAACGGAAAATAAATACATATACACACTGTGCATTATCCTATTCAATATAAACTTTGCTCTACAGCACAACTTTGGCAATTCATGTAAAAATTCACAACAGCACCCACGTCTATCTGTTTGTCTGTCTGTCCGTCGAAGTGTGTCTTTCTTACTGTATGTATGGTTGATGTCCGTCAGTTCTTCCGCACCATGTCCCTGTGGTTATACGTACGTACATCCATGTGTGCCTTACTGTCTGTCTGTCTGTCTGACAGTGTCAAAACTGCCCTTTCACTCTATATAAGTTGTTACCACGGGAAAAAGTAAACACAAGCAAATAACTATTTTGCAATTTATGAGCTGTTTCATATTGTAAACAAGGCAGTGGGAACTGGGAAGACCTACGGTAATGTTTACAAATACTACCACGTCACATGTGACCGATTCACTTTAAAATAAAACCCGGTTATCCTTGAATAATATCGTAATCGCAAAAATGAGTATGCGACCTTGACACACAACAGCGATAGAGAGTTTATCATTTATATTTTTATCACCACGCGATTGTGGACGGAAACCCGGGTTGTGATGGGTATTTAAGTAAGCGCGCTTTGTTCAATTTCAAATATTGTGCGTAAAAACTCCATGAGTTAAGAGCAGATGTTAGTGTCGAAGACAAAGACTTGTAGCTTTCAATCCTGATAATTGGAAATTGTGTATTCATTGTTGCAACAAAGAACGCTTTGTTAAAGGAGGATTATATTCACATGATTTGCAAGGTATTTATATATATTCTGTTATGTGAAGCATATAGTTAAGCATTTTCATGTTGTAAGTTGTTTGAATATTTTATTTAACAAATAATATATATTTCAATTTTTGTTTATGTTTATTGGTACTTCTTGGTCTAATAATACATAAAAATATTTCAAATTTTGGTGTACTGTTTAGTATGAAACAAAGTCAACAAGATTATATTATACATGTATTTATATGTTTTTCACTATATATTATTTTAAAAATAATATATTCGTTCGTTATAATTATACGAAGCTGTAAGGCTGTGAAACCCGTTGTAATTAATGATTTTATTGGAATTTGAATCCAACTAACTTTTGAAAGAGGCACAATCTAGGTTTCACTGTGTGGATACAATTTTTAATTTGAATGCATTATTACTATCTAACTCAATTGACTTTAATAATAAAATGTATATGATATAGTATAGACAAAAATGTAGATAGTGATTATATATCCAACTCAGAAAGGATACTATTTTTAACTGTACATTAAAGATAGTTGTTATTGTTTTGGCCATTAAAGTCAAATGACAGAGTTAAAAAAAAATGAAAATGCATTAAAAAAATAAAATAAATGCATCTACCAAGTTAAAACCCTTATTTTGCTCTTTTGAAAATATGAGAGTATGTCTATAATAAAAGAATCATGTTAATATATACATTCGGATGTTTAATATTTCGTACAAGTTAGAATAAATAGAGAAATTGGGTGAAATCAATTAATCTCACTGAACATTATGACGTACGATTTATCTGAACCTTTCTTGTAAGTGTTGATATAACAAATACACGTCAACATAAGTATTATCCTCTCGCCAATGTAGGCATTTATGGTTAGATGTAACCTTAGCAGGCCAATAATTGAAAATGATCTGAAATATCAATACCAACTGATTCGAATCTCCTTCTAGTTCGCTTTATTCAAATAGAGTAAATAGGTTAAACATTGTTAACAACTCTTTCAATTCTCGATGAAGATCACTGAGTTTATTTAAAGTTATTAAATGAAGAGTTTCACGTATGTGTCAAATGTGTGTTTGATTTGCATTGTAACTTGAATCACGATTTAAAATAACACAATTTTACTGCGATTGATAACTGTTGTATAAAAGTAATCCCCAAAAGACGCTAAGTTGAATAGTTAGATTTGTTGATACCCGGTTTCCCATAGTAAAATATACGCTCAATAGGGTTTGGTTAGCTGATTACGAAAAGGTTAATCAAAAAAGTGACCATTTGTTTTGGTATTATAAACTAGCGGTGCTAGAGGGGGCGCCGCCCCCCAAATAAATAAATAAATAAATAAATAAATAAATCGCCCAAGTTTACTTTTTATTTCAATACAGGGGAAAACAGTAATCAAATACGCACAAAATGCTTCATTTCGGACTAGAAATTGTTTTAAAAAATCCCCCTGCCATCATTTTAAACAAGTAAAGTCCGATTTTGACAGAGGGGCGCATGCCAAAAGGTTACTGCCCTAAGTTACGACCCCTCTAACGTCATATTCTGGATCCGTCCTTGATATTTATAAGGTTGTAATGACCACAATAATCGATCTTCCAGACTAGCTGTCATTCAGATAGATGAATAATTGTATTCGGTCTGGATATGATTTTAATCAGATTGAGATGAAAATAGACCTTAAATGTTGTGCTTTTCAATATTGAAGGTTGCACACTAAATATGTCCTTATTCTATTTAGTTCGGCAACTTTAACATTATATTCTTATATTACTTTTAAAATGTGTCAAAAACAGGGGGCATGACAATCTCGCCCATTGAGGACTGGAATACCTTAAAGCTGCACTCTCACAGATGGACAGTTTTTACAACTTTTATTAAATATTTTTGGTCTTGGAAAGAGCAAAGTTTGGCGTAAATATCTGCCAACCAATGATAAAAGATTGCTAACAAAAGGTCAGATCGCAGATTTTCATATTTCCGTTCAAAAATTAATGTTTTATGGCTTAAACCGTTGAAGAAAAAGGCATAAAACATCATTGTTTGAACTTAAATACATAAATCTTCGACCTAATTATCTGTCAGCAGTCTTATATAACTGTTTACCAAGCATTTTTGCCAAAAAAATGGCTCTTTCCAAGACAAAAAAATAAAAAAAAGTCATCAAAACGTTCAATCTGTGAGAGTGCAGCTTTAACGTACCATAACATTTAAAGTACCCTAAGCTTAAGATTTACGTTTAGTGTTAGTCTTAAACGGTTTTGTTTTCATTGCCACCTGTACATATTAGTTCTAAAGTCAATAGTTCTGACAATAACCGGACAAAAGGTGAATTAGAAACCACTGTATTGTAAGTCAGTATTTATGTATATGCTTATCAATTAATAAAATCATACATTCACACTATTTTACTGTTCACAAAGATCCTAGGGGTACTTAGGTCTTAATTGAACACTATTATGCATGAAAGCATATGACAGCCGGTAAAGAAAGGCTTGTGTATTGTTTCATTATTCAGTGTATTCATTGTTTCATTTGATTTCTGTTTTGTATTTGTAAAATGTTAGGTAACATTATACCCGGACTATGATTATGGACGAATACTAATTTGCTACATAATTAACAAAGGGAAAGCTTTTGTTTCAAACCTTGACAGTGACATACTTCAATATAAAGGTATAAACAATAACATGAGTACACAGTTCATCTGCTTCTTAGTAACGTGTTTAAGACCATAATATATAATTAATCTTAGGATAAACTTATTAAAAATGTCAAGAGGATAAGAACATCGGATTAATCCTAGATTTTGGGGATTATATTTATTCATTATTAGTTAATCTGCCTCATAATTAATTCAGATCTCATTCAGGGCATTTTGGCCAAAGAGGTGAGTGCATTAATTGTACCATTCTTCTATCTGTTTAAAATATTTTTCAATGAAATGAATCAATTTTCAAAAATTCAAAATAGGCGCTAAAATGTTATCAATGTACGTGACCCTAGATAAAGGGTCATATACCGAGCGAAATATTTGCTTAATTTGGGGCAACAACTTGAGTTCGAACGGAAATAAGTGATTAGCAGTGTCACTCAAAGACGTCTTGTGGTTAAACGAACACACATTTTTTAAAGGATTTACTTCAAATTTTCTAAAATTGTGCAACGCCATAAATCTCGACTGGTTTTGGGGGATTGATTTGGTTAATCTTATCTTTTCATGAATAAAGGTGTAATTCACTTGAACATGAGGTAATTTTGAATTTTGCGTGTTTTATTAGTTTCAAGCATTCGGTATATGAAAATGCGCGCTAACGTTGTTGGATATAATTTTAAAATGCATTTATTCCCTGTCAGCGTAGTTTATCGTCGTTTTATTGTTTAAAATGTTAATATTAATATTAAATGTAGATTCTATGGAAATATCATTAGTTTAGTCCTAACTATTTTCATCATAAAATACTAGTTTTACAAAAAATGCATACAAAGTCCAGTAATTCTGACCAGAAATGCTTGAAAAACGTTATAAGCAGGACTGACGTTTTGTACATGAAGTTTTTTTTTACTCTTATTCATTTTTGAAATGTTATTATAATTGAAAAATAACTCGATCACTGACCCGCCCGTAAGCAATTTAATTTTTTTTTATGACAAAACAAAATTAATCGTAGCCACAGAGTTCAACGACGTGCACTGGCATCCACATGAAACGTTTAACATTGACTATTTTATCATTTCAGACGCCGCGCCAGCAATGACAACGGAGATAGAGCTACAGCAGAGTATATATCCCCTTGATCGCCCCACCCCTAACGGACATGTCTTCACCTTTCCCCCGCTTCCACAACATGGCCTCAACAGGGCCCTCCTCGCCACAGCGCCCTTTATCGGCAACGAGACGTTATCGGGAACGCGTGTTGATGATGTTAACGGAAACCTTGCGGAAACGCTATCGCCAGTTCCTTTGACGTCACCTACGGCCACACTAGCCATTCAGTTGCCAGAGGACGTTCACCACGATCTCGCGAAGTATCTGAGTAGCGGAGATAGACAGGAACTGAACATAAATCAGGCAAATGTTAATTCATACTTGAATATTGCAAACAATCTGAATCATAAGAATCTTAAAAGGATCTGTAATCATTTTCTCAATGGCAATGACTGCAAAACTCGAACGTGGGAAAACAACAGCCGTATATGTAAGCTATGTTTGAATGTACATGATAAGCATCCATCGAGCACAAACAAGGCAAGTGTTGGCACAAATCCTCGAGTGCCGTCCTATGAGATAATGTTCCCAAAAGATGTCCACTGTTCGAACTCACATAAAAATGTTTTTGTAATGGACATTCGAAAACATAAAGAAGTTCATAGAATCGAACAGAAGAAGGTCACGAAATTTGGTGACAGATTTGCAGTTTGTGCCGCATACGCTAAGAAATGTCCGTATTTATTCGTATCTGGTGGAAACGGCAAAACAGACCGTTCATTATTTAAATATGACGTGGTTGAAAACAAGTGGTCACAGTGCCATCATCTTAAGCACCCGAGATCGAAGCACGTAATGGCATTCGTTCAGAACTGTGTCTACATCATTGGCGGACAGGAAAGCGCGTCTATCGAACGATACGAACTGGAAAACGGCCATTGCTCGGAACTGAGGCCCAATCTCCCAGTACGCGTGCATTGCGCCGCTCATGTCGTGTATAACGACAAAATATTCATTTTTGGCGGGAAAACGTTACGAAACGAGGTACAAATTGTGCAATGCATTGACACCAAAGCAAACTCAACTAGTCGACTTTCTGACCTCCCTTTCCCGTGCTCAGGGGGTCAAGCCATTGTTGTCAAAGACAAAATCTACCTAGCAACGAACCATGGTCACATGATCAAGTACGACCCAGAAACGGGCCAATCAGAATTGTGTTCACAGCAACCTTACAACCGGAAGCACTTCGTCATGTACGAGAAAAACGGGTACCTGCACATATTCGGAGGTGTTCGGACTGATGGAAAAGTTGAAGAAGAGGGGACAGTGTACAAATTTTGTCCTTTAGGGAACGAATGGAAAAGGTCAGTGTCATTCGGAGTCCCTTTGCCAATACATACAAGTTGCACCATTGTCTACCCAAAAGAATGCCCTGTGACGCCTTTTAGAAAAATGTTTGGTTATTGTTGACAGAATGGCATTATGTGCAACAAGTAAACTGTTAAGTGCTACATTTAAGGTATTTTATAAAGGTCATTCAGCTCATTGTCTGTCATGCAGATAAGAACAATTTTGCTATCACTTGAACCATATTTGTTGTGGAATGTTCTGTGATTGTATTATCAGATATATTATTTCATTTTGTATGACACTGTTCATTATTTATAATTTGTCTCTAATCATATTTTTGATATGATATCGCTTTAAGCATTTTTTGTTATAAATTATTGCGAAATGTGAATTACCTAAAATTACAAAAACATAGCTAGTCAAAAGTCATGAAATGGCTTTCATCCATAAACAATATTGCTGAAAATAGAATAGAACAAAATCGACGTATGATTATTTATGCTAACGGCGTTGACTACGACAACAACAATAAGAATAACAACAACAGAAACAACAAATATCATCATCATCATCAACAATAAGAATAACAACATCAACAAAAACAACAGAAACAACAAATATCATCATCATCATCATCATCATCATCATCATCGTCGTCGTCGTCGTCGTCATCATCATCGCATCAGCATCAGCATCAGCATCATCATTGTCTTTTTTGACATTAAACTATGCTTATTTGCCAAAGACATTCATTACAACTATTATCATTGAGCTTATTTTGTGTATTTTAATAATTCTATGTTTGCTTTTTTGCTATCTGGGATATATATGTCTTTCAACTTGAAATAAAATTTTGAAAATTGAAATGTTTCCTTGTATTGTGACTGATATCATGGTATAAATTTAGATATTTTGTCATAGCGATTATTGAAGTCCGAGTAACGTAAAATGGGTTTCCAACCTTCCATGAAATATTTGGATACATGGGTTCCCAACGTTCCATGAAGTAAATTTTAATCATATCTCGGATGAAAACCCGACTAAACTTAATTTCGTTTAAGGGAAACCTGGCTGTACTCCTTTTGTTTTACTATGAGCAAGTATGTATTGTTTAAAAATAAATAAATGAAAAAAAACAAGAACTCGAGATAAAACTATATGTGGACTTACAACGGAGAAAGGGGTAACACAGGCGAGTAAATTAAGGGCAGAGGGACCGACATGGGGAAAGTGCATGGTTCTAAGACCGAAATAGGAAATGTGGGGGATGGGGAAATAGACAAGGAGAGTGTGTGAGTGGAAAAGAGATATATGGGAGAAAATGGATTGGCCGACAAGGGAGAGGAGGTAGAACGAAAGGGGTAAGAGGAAAAAACAGGAGAGTAAGGACAGGGGAGAGAGATGAAATGAGGGAGATAGAGAGAGCGAGAGAGAGGGAGGGAGGGAGGGAGAGAGAGAGAGAGAGAGAGAGAGAGAGAGAGAGAGAGAGAGAGAGAGGGCGAGGGGGGGGGGGGGGGGAAAGCAGAGAAGAGAGTTTGGGTAGAAGGATTGCTATATGACAGAGTTCTATACCAATTGTCGTGAAAAGGCGTGTCAAGAAATATTCTGTTGCGCATTAAAGTATTTATAAAGGTTTAATATGTTCTCGTCTTTGTTACAGGAAAAAAAATACATTAGTTAGAGCGTGTTTCACTTTTATTCCGCTTTAGTAATACAAGTCGTTAATGCACTCAATAATTTATAGAAGATCGAAGCGATTGTTTAATTACAGCAAAGTGGGATGTAGGTTTATATCGAAACTGTTTTTGTATCATACTGTCATGGACAGCTATCAACAAATAGCGTGCGTATAAGTTAGTATCGTTATGACATATCCGCACGCTTATTATTGCTCTGTTAAGCTACGCCTCCTTGGTTACCAGCGGTCCAATCTAGACCAGATCAAAGAACACTATGGGTATTCTGTGTACGTTGTAACCCCCCCCCCCCCCCACAAGCCTCTAATACATAATGTCGACATAAAGTGGAATTGTCTGGTTCCCTGCGTACTGTGATATTCCATACAGTACGGTAGCGTAAGGGGAGGAACTCCAGACTAAAAGTCGAACATTTTGTCACACTGTATACTATATGACGTACAGGAAGGGAAATAACCTCAATTGCAGTATTGATCAAATGGTTACGATTTACGGCAGAAAAGTGTAGTAGTGTTTCGGGGATATTCGACAATGACGGTCTACCTTCGCGAGAATGAATACTTATTGTAAACTTATACATTTGAAAAGGAGCTGATACAAGTGTTATGGTTTGTCTGTTGTTTATAGACTCAGGCTGGGTACAATATTTACGATACCTTTTTGCAATTCGGAGATTATGTGTCCCTATTACATGATATAAATCATAATAAGGAGATACTAAGTCCTGGAATCACGAGATAGCATATCCTAATTACGGGTAGAGGGACCGAATATGCATGAGAAAGGTGCATAGAAGAGTGAGGGAAAGGACGGAGCGAAGGGAATGAAAATAAGAGAGAGATAGAGAGTGAACATGTGTTATTGTGGTGAAAATAGAAGGAAATATGTTTGCCATGGGGTGACCAAAAAGGGAAAGAGGGGGGACGGAGAGGGAAAGGGGGGGAATAGACAGGGAGAGATTGAAATTTCTTATTCATAATTGGATACTAAAAAGAGACAAGTACTTTTCTCTTTTAATTACGAAATAACGTTCTTCTAATGATCTAATTATGCGATTCAAAGTCATATTTAAGAGATACTAATTCCTAATTACCAGAGAGGTACTCCTAATAACGATTTAGTATCTCCTAATTAGGACTAAGTATCAAGTTTTGAGTACATAATTTCAAAGATAATGTCCTAGTGTATCTAGATAATCATGAAAAGGCAAAGTCAAAACATAATGCAGCCAATGGGCTTCATAAACTCGAAGGTACAATCATGCCTCAGAGGACGGACTTTTCCTGGTTGCCGGATATGCCGGTTCACCGCGTGGCGGTTGTGGGAGTTGGGTCAGCGAGGTTGACGGCCGTCAGATGGTACCTGCATAAGAACCTCGTGTCCATGAACTTCGGGAAAGCTGACGCAATCAGAGGTCTCTCGCATATCATGGACGTGAGTGATTGGCCGCGGTTTTACTTAAAGTAAGACAAGAATTATAAGTAACACAGTAAAAATCACGGACGCCCTGCAATAACAACATATGCTTTTAATGCACCAGTCAATTGTAACCACGCCCCCCCCCCCCCCCACACCCAGATCCGGGGAATAGCCGGGACTTTGACTTTCGGTCCAGCCAACCCCGGGTAAAATCCCCGCCCTGCGAGGACGAACTGATGGTCAAATTCCCGCCAAATGCCCCCGCACCCCAGGGACCCTAGGTAAGACCCATTCCCCGCTATATTTTGCGCGAAGACAAAACCACCGCATTCATCCGGCACTGCGGGGACACCTGAAAGGTTAAAACACGGCCCATTTCCCCGGCTATCCCCGGTATTTCCCGGAACCTGAGGGGGTGGGGGGAGGGGGGCGGCGTGGTTACAATTGACTGGTGCATAATCTAACAAATTTTTTATCCATTCTCTTAAATATTTGATTATGATCTGCATTGTTACTCATAATTTGCAGCATTGTCGAACTCAACGAGACATAAAAATTGTTTTCCAAATTATAATTTTATTTATCATTTCTTTTTCACTGCGGGGTAGGTAAAAACAGTTCCCCCGCTATCTCCGGTATAACACAGGACCTGGGGGCCGTGGTTACAATAGACTATTTCATGACTGTACGTTAATGTGTTAATGTGTTATTTATTATAACAAGGGAAATAACCTCAGTTATACTACTGATCTAATGTGTACGATTTGCCTACGTGATATATAGGTAAATTAATCTGGGTCATTTTTAAGTACGTGTATATGCAACTTGAACAGCTGAATGTTGATAAATAGAATGTTGATAAATATATACAACCCATAGATATTATGGTTATTTACATATTTAAAAAAGGAGTTTATTATGTGCTAGGTTTTTAGGACGTTTATAGTAACCTGGGTAAAGTTTATAAACTTTTCTACAAAATATTTGTACGAATTTAAACAATAAAAAATTAACTAGGCTAGTGAAAGCTTAAATCATTAAAATCTTATTTTATTAAAATACTGCAATTTCAATAATTTACAGGCATTGTTTATTAAGGTAATTTATTTTGCCTACATTTTGACGATGTTTAGTTTAACTCATGCAAATTCAAATATTAGTTGAATATTGAAGCGTTCAAGTTCGTTTTTTAGAGATACTCATCTCGTATTTGTGAGATACTATGTCCGAATTAGGAGATACAAAGTCCTAATTGTCTCTTTATTACGCGATACTTAGTCCTTATTAGGACATCATAAGTCCTTATTATATACTAAATCCTAATAAGGAGACACTTAATCATAGTTTCGAGATAGTTTTCCCTAATTACGCTTCGTATTTCCTAAATTAATTAGGACCTATTATCTCATTTATAGGACTAACGATCTCCTAATCAGGAGATAATTCATTAAAATATAGTTATAGACTGACACTAGGACGGTCCATAATTAAATACTAGTTACCTAGTTTCTAGCTTGATAATATTGTTTCTTTGCAAAGAAGTCACAAAGGTCTGCCGGTCACGCCCATTCGGGCTGCATTATGATGTGCCATCGCGACTTATTAAAGTGTTGTTCGAAGTATCCATATCTAGATATCAGTAGAGTCACTATCGCTGGTTACAATTGGTACGTGTATAGATTCCTTGCCTGGTGCCGCTGGTTACAATTGGTACGTGTATAGATTCCTTGCCTGGCGCCGCTGGTTACAATTGGTACGTGTATAGATTCCTTGCCTGGCGCCGCTGGTTACAATTGGTACGTGTATAGATTCCTTGCCTGGCGCCGCTGGTTACAATTGGTACGTGTATAGATTCCTTGCCTGGCGCCGCTGGTTACAATTGGTACGTGTATAGATTCCTTGCCTGGCGCTCGACATTATAAGGGTTATACTGAGACATTTGGAGTACAGTACTCAGTACTGGTTAAAACCCAGGATTGTCGTATTCAGTGTATGAATGTGTAACTTTTTATAATATTTTCATGTCACGTGCGACATTTAAATAAACACTTCAAGTCGCGAAAGCGTTTTGTCTGCCCCCCCCCCCCCCCCCGCATATTATATTACACCTAATAAACAAAGTGGTAGAGGCAGGTAATCAAGACATGGCGGGCTTAAGCCATAATGCAGCTCATAATGCAGACCTTCTTAACCTAAACCAAACACACATGCTCTATAGGACGGGGTTTTCCTGACCCTGATTGCCGGACATGGTGTACCGCGTGGCAGTTGTGGGAGCCGGACCGGCGGGATTGACGGCCGTCAGATGGTGCCTGCAAGAGAACCTCGTGCCCACGTGCTTCGAGAAGGCTGACGCAATCGGAGGCCTGTGGCATATTACGGACGTGAGTAATTGTCTATACTCTGCATTATTGTTCAAACAATTAATTTAACTGACATTTTATGGATAAAACACATACAAACACACGCAGTGAAATTAAACTAAATCGAAGATATCACCATAATTCTAGCATCACTTCGCAAAACAACACACAGCTGTATTCCAGTTGGGATGAGATGATGATCGAGTATTGTTGAAAATCCATATGTCACGGTTGAGGTCGCGGGTAATCGATTGCATCATCTCTTAATCGATGTAAAATCGCTGTGACTATACTGTATAAATAGAAAAAAATATGGAACAACAGTATAAATTATTTTGTATTTAGCTAAATTTAACGACTTTGCTTTAATGTTTAATGATTGCTTTATGAACACCTGATTTCGATTATATAACCGAAAATTGATCGAAATGGCTTGAACATTATTTCTAATGATCGATTATGGTTTAAGACCGATTTTCAATTCCTATAGCTAATTCGTAAGCGACTCATCATATGAAACTCACCAACGACAGTCAGTGAAGCTAGATACAACTCTAGCTAAACAGTTGAAGAGTAATGCCCCGTTACCAACTGAGAAAAAAAAAACCGAGCGTTGGAACCATCTGGTCGAGCTCTTGTTTTACAGTGAATACTATTTTTCTAGTTGTGCTATTAGCTCGACTATACAAACGCTTTTTGATTTGATTCAGTTATATGCGCTTTAGTTTCGCGTTCACTTAATATACATCCACCCATGATTCGAAAGCATTCTATGTATAAAATAATACCGAGTTATATTTGTGTAAGTGTAAGCGAGTGTCCCCTTAGGTTGTATATGTTGCAAAACTGAATATATATCATTTCCATTACTTTGTTGGCACAATAGCATTTATAATTACTATTATTCTTGACTTTGTATATCTATGCAGGGAGATGATGATCGAACGACGGTAATGTCGTGCACAGTGGCGAACATAAGCAAGGAGCTGACGGCGATGAGCGACGTACCGCCCCCAGAAAGTCTCCCCGTGTACCTGACGGGTCGCCGCCTCTTAGAGTACCTCCAGCTGTACGCCCGCCAACATGACCTGGAGCAATACGTTCAGTTGAATACTGAGGTAAGTCATTGTCCCTGTTCACGAGAGACGCACTGCTTCTGGAAGTGCACTTCTTGAACAATGAGGTTAGTAATTGTCTCTTTATATGAGTGAAGGCACCGCCTCCGGAAGGGCTCTCCTTGTAACTCACGGGCCGTCGCCTTTTAGAGTACCTCCAGCTGTATGCCTGCCAACATGACCAGGAGCGGAACGTTTAGTGAAGTACTGAGGTGCGACTTAGCATAACATGAATTGTAGATGCCGTATAATAAGTAAATAAAAGCAGGAAAGTATGAAGTATATTTGTAAATTATTGAAAGACACGGACGTGAAAGTGTACACTTGCTGTATAGCTTCTTACTTGATTCATATCGTTTTAGAATAACAACATATATAAAAGGCGGGAGGTATTGTTTTTTCACTACTAGGACCATTAGATCTTATATGATATTTTACAGCATTGTATTTTTAAGAAAAGAAATAAAAATGAAAATTACAATTTGCAAACAAAATTGTCACCCAGTTGCGCTCGACAACACTGCAGATCTGTCAAACAGCAATTGTAACATCTACTGGCAAACTTTTTAAAGTTTTAATGTTTATTTTCTCTCTTTTCGAGGACACTAAATAAAAAAAATCCGAAAAGCAAAAACAATAGGTAAAATTATGATCTCGCTTAGGTGTCAAGCGGGAGATGTAATTTGTAGCAAGACGACAACTTCTCAACCTCGAAAAAGGACAGCTTTGTAAACAAATCCATCGATACAAAATACATCTCTATTGGTCCCCGAGTGGCGGCCGTTCAAAGTTCTCCACGCTCCTGCCTGGTCGCCGATTGAAAATGTCTACGACAAGTTCCCATTATGCACTAGTCAATTGTAACCACGGCCCCCAGGTCCGGGGGTATACCGGGGATAGAAAGGGAAATGGGTCGTGTTTTACCTTTCAGGTAAGGCCCCGCAGTGCCGGGTGAATGCGGTGGTTTTGTCTTTGCTTTAAATATAACGGGTAATGGGCCTTAACTAGGCTCTCTGAGGTGCGGGGGCATTTGGCGGGGATTTTACCATCTGTTCGTCCCCGCAGGGCGGCGATTTAAACCGGGGTTGGCTGGACCGAAAGTTTAAGTCCCCGCTATTCCCCGGACCTGGGGCGGGGGCATACTTACAATTGACTGGTGCATTACTAGAGCCTGATTTCTGTCTTGAACATTTTTGCATGTTCGCCCTTCGCCTCGAAAAGACGAAAACATGAACTTGTGGAAATCGACCCGCCCCACCCCACACCCTCATTCATCCTACTTTATAACTGCTTGATGGTCAATGCCTACAGTGCTCTTCAACATACATTTCTTTCATAGGTAATATGTATAGAGGAAGCGGCTGACCACGCCCAGACCGGTCAGTGGACGGTTCGGACAAGGCGGGTCAAAGGCAAACATGACGCTTCAGCCGAACACGGGTATGACGATGTGGAACAGACGTTTGACGCCGTTATTGTCGGGTCTGGTGTCATGGCAAAACCATACATTCCGGAGTTTCCTAGTATGCAGCGATTCATTCATAAAATAGATTTTTACTTTATTTTGTTTAACTGAGGTGGGAGAAAAAGCATGTTCCATAGAAGATACTTGTAATATCACACGAGCGGCCATGGAAGATACGTATAATCTTGCCTACGGCTAAAGATAAAATAACTACCCGTATTAAACTCCTTTTTATATTGTCATCACACAATTACCTCCCTTGTTGAATACCGTCGTCTGCAGCATCATGGAAACCCTGTCTTATGGCACTATTTAAAGTCTTAATTATTTTTTTCCCTTCAAATGGCACCATACAAAATATTTCACGCTTCAATCAAGAAATAATGATGCACTCTCCTCAGAACTATTTAAAGAGTGATTTGACAATTTACATAATCGGAATCAATGCGCGCATATCCATGACTACCACGAATTATCGAATATCTATACGCAAATTGTTTTCACTACGCAAAAAGAAGTTCCCGCGAAAAACAACAACATTTTAACTTTATTTTGTATAACTGAGATGGGAGAAAAAGCATCTACCATAGTCGCTCGTGTAAGATAGGTTCATCCCAACCCTCGCGAAGGGTGTTATACGGAAACTCGGTAAACCTCGTTTCCGCAAAACACCCTACGCTCGGATTGGGATGAACCTATCTTACACTCTCGGCCATGGAAGATACGTATAATCCCGTGGCCATGACTTACTCGTTGCCAACACTTAAAAAGTCGTGGCCACGACATTCTTAGTCATCGGAACGAGTAGGTCGTGGCCACGAGATAATTAGTCATGGGAACGAGTAGGGCGTGGCCACGACATTCTTAGTCATGGGAAGGAGTAGGTCGTGGCCACGACATTCTTAGTCATCGGAACGAGTAGGTCGTGGCCACGAGATAATTAGTCATGGGAACGAGTAGGTCGTGGCCACGACATTCTTAGTCATGGGAAGGAGTAGGTCGTGGCCACGACATTCTTAGTCATCGGAACGAGTAGGTCGTGGCCACGACATTCTTAGTCATCGGAACGAGTAGGTCGTGGCCACGAGATAATTAGTCATGGGAACGAGTAGGTCGTGGCCACGACATTCTTAGTCATCGGAAGGAGTAGGTCGTGGCCACGAGATATTTAGTCATGGGAACGAGTAGGTCGTGGCCACGACATTCTTAGTCATCGGAACGAGTAGGTCGTGGCCACGAGATTCTTAGTCATGGGAACGAGTAGGTCGTGGCCACGACATTCTTAGTCATCGGAACGAGTAGGTCGTGGCCACGAGATATTTAGTCATGGGAACGAGTAGGTCGTGGCCACGAGATATTTAGTCATGGGAACGAGTAGGTCGTGGCCACGAGATATTTAGTCATGGGAACGAGTAGGTCGTGGCCACGACATTCTTAGTCATCGGAACGAGTAGGTCGTGGCCACGAGATATTTAGTCATGGGAACGAGTAGGTCGTGGCCACGACATTATTAGTCATGGGAACGAGTAGGTCGTGGCCACGAGATAATTAGTCATGGGAACGAGTAGGTCGTGGCCACGACATTCTTAGTCATGGGAAGGAGTAGGTCGTGGCCACGACATTCTTAGTCATCGGAACGAGTAGGTCGTGGCCACGACATTCTTAGTCATCGGAACGAGTAGGTCGTGGCCACGAGATATTTAGTCATGGGAACGAGTAGGTCGTGGCCACGACATTCTTAGTCATCGGAACGAGTAGGTCGTGGCCACGAGATATTTAGTCATGGGAACGAGTAGGTCGTGGCCACGACATTCTTAGTCATCGGAACGAGTAGGTCGTGGCCACGAGATTCTTAGTCATGGGAACGAGTAGGTCGTGGCCACGACATTCTTAGTCATCGGAACGAGTAGGTCGTGGCCACGAGATATTTAGTCATGGGAACGAGTAGGTCGTGGCCACGACATTCTTAGTCATGGGAAGGAGTAGGTCGTGGCTACGACATTCTTAGTCATGGGAACGAGTAGGTCGTGGCCACGAGATTTTTAGCCATGGGAACGAGTAGGTCTCGGCCACGAGATTCTTAGTCATGGAAACGAGTAGGTCTCGGCCACGAGATGCAAAAATCACACATGCCACCTGTATGCCACCGTATGTAATAGATGGTTTATCTGTATTTGTGTACGATACAATTCATAGTTGTTCACTAAATCCTTCATCTGGTACAGATCTGCAGAATTTTCAAGGGCGGATACTTCATTCTAAACACTACAAATCATGGGCTGGATTCGAGGGGAGGCGTGTCCTCGTTGTAGGGGCGGGTAACTCTGCAGCAGACGTGGCGTGTGACATCAGCACAGTTGCCGAACAGGTTACAACATACTATATGACATACTATAAGTCAACATTTTGAATTGTTCACTTCTAAATTTTGATACCAGGTCTAAATGAATAGTGAGAATTAAAACATTCTTATTCTATATCAACTCTTTGTAGAATTAGTATCAAAACTACTACCGATATTTAGATTAAACCGTTAAGCATCCCGAAATATTAAGCCAAAAAAATGAAATGAGTTTTTAGATATTTGACATACACGTTAGTACATAAAGTTTAAGCCAGATTGTGGAGACAGGTTCCAGCTTATATGAACCACTCTAGAGTTCGTTTACAGGGTAGAACCCAGTCAGTCTGATGTTGTTTTTTTAGATACAACGAGAAAGTACACCTGGTGGGGATCGAACCCGCAACCTTTTGTGTTAAAGACGAACCCCTGATAACAATAGACTATATACATTTAATACGGGCTAAATTGACATTTTAGTTATTACTGAACGATAATCAGTACAGAGATCTATGAAAACTGACCAATGACGTCATTGGACAAACACATGCAGTGACCCTTTTTTTAAACGTTATATAAAAACAAAATGAAATTTTGTGTGAATTGCAGGTGTATCTGAGTACACGGAACGGTCTGTGGCTCGGTGAGCGGCGGGCGGCGCGGGGTCGCCCATTCGATATGATCTTATCCCGGTTCACTAACGCCGCCATGCATTACTTCCCGAGTCTATTGAACAAGGTCATTGCAAAACAACTAAATGCCAAATTTGACCATGAACTGTACGGCTTATGTCCGAAAGTAGCGCCATTCCAGAGCACCACATGTTTAAGCGATGAACTTTCATATAAGCTGATGACAGGTAAAGTGAAAATCAAAAAGTGTATAAAATGCTTCACAAAAACTGGCGTGGAGTTTGTTGATGGAGACGTCATTGATACGGTAGATGACGTCATATTTGCAACCGGATATAAGCCCGACTTCCCTTTCCTCTCCGATGGAATTCTGGGAGAGGATAAGACCCAGATGTTCCTCACAATGTTCCCCTTGAACCGGAAGTACCCTACCCTGGTATTTCCGGGCTGCTTCCGAATGAAGGGTCCGATCTTAGTTGCCATTGAAATGCAAAATCGCTACGCCGCCAAAATATTAAAGGTATGTTTTTTGTGTCATATGGAAAAAGTTTATATATACACAGTGTCGTAATGTATTTTAAAAGTGACTCACTCATTTTTTGGACCGAAAACAAGTTGTCCCGGGAATGCATCTGAAAACACTTATTTAATAATTATTTCATTCTATATTATCGTAGGTAACGTTAAGAGAAATACAATTAACAGACATATTGACCACGAGGCCACCCGGACAAATACGAAACTGTCGGATAGTTTGCCTTTTTTACCATACATTGATAACATCACGTGATAATGTAAATTAAGCATTTACGAAACAACGAATCGTTCTTAGTGGTAATTGACGCTAATGAAATTTGTGGTCATATTAGACGATATTTGAGCAAATATTAACACTTGCTGAAGGCTTCCAGCTTTTGGAATCTTAGTTTTAACACTCTTTAAGATGCACTTGTACTCCAGAATAAGATTAACCACAAATAATACAAACGTTTTAATATACCAAAACGGATGAATAAATGTCGAAAAAAAGGTTTTTATGAAGGATACCGTGTATAATTTGAAAGAAAGATGCAGAAAACACGTAAGTTCTACCCTATGAGACGATAGTAGATCACAGTAAATCATTTAGCACCCATCAATCATTGAATATTTTTGCGTGTTCAGCTATCAAATACACGGTTACAATCTTGTTATCAGAAATTAATATTTCCCATAAATACATTATTTGGAAGAAGTTAAATGTTAATCACTCAAAATTAATGTGTGTTATTCATGAGTATGTACTGATTTTGATTAAGAGTGTTACTTTATTTCGTGATACAAATGAAGGGCATTTTACAAAAAACGGAAACCTTTTTGCATTTTGTATCATTCTACTTAAAGTTATTTAACACCACAGGGCACATTGAAACTCCCGTCGCAGGGCGACATGCACAACTGGGTGGAGGCAAACAATGAGCAGAGCCGGAAGTGGCGCTCAGCGACGCTCGTGCACGCGTCACAGGTTGATTACGTCCCATTCATGGATGATATTGCAACCCGCATCGGCTGTAAACCGCGTATAGGTATGACAATTATGGACGTAACATTTCATTAGCCATATTTGAATAAAAACAGTGTCATTAGATTGTTATTTGTTCTTTTACTATATTTTTTATCATTTAACTCATTTTAAAGATGTTCATGATGTTCAGCAAAGGATTTGTCTTTCTCGAAAGTAGCTGCACACTGTCAAGCTGATATTATCTCAAACACTGCAGAAAGGTTATTTAAAACTGTAACACAATTTCATCTTGCGTGATAGCGCATACAACGTTTCAACTAAAGAAGATATGAGCTACTGCACCCACTATCAAAGCTGTTGCTTGAATACACTATGAGATTCGAGCGAGTAATATATCATTTAAATTACAAGGTTGATGGGTGTTGTAAATGTTTTGTGTCATATTGCATAAGTAGCGTGCGTATTATATAAATATCATATGGCAGCATTTGTGACATTGATATTGTCAACCCGAGAGCAGAACGCCTCGGGTGACATTCTGTTTCGAGGGTTGACAATATCAATGTCACACATGCTGCCATATGATATTTATTTTATTATACCAGACAGTATTTTAAAACGTGTTTAATTTCTTTAATTAAAAGAAGTTTAACAAGGTAAATAAAATATAACCTGATAAAATAATTATATCTAGAACAAAATTCCACCGTTAATTTCCAGTCGTCTGATGTTTTTTGTGTACACATTGAATAGTGACGTCACTACTGTATGCGTATAAGGGAGGCAATCACGTCATGATTTAGCTAAAATATTGATGTTGTGGTGTAAGTAGTTTATACTCTGGGTCCCGGCGTGAGCACATTGAAGGGTCCCAGAGTGACAGTTTTACCACCGCACACCAGACTAGGTGCACCTTTGTTGTGGAAATACATTACTTCCCATATTTTAAGGGTAACGTCAAAGAATAAATTTGACCGTTCAATTTAGTAGCGTGTGGCTGAAATACAAAGACATTTCAATTTATTATACCTCACTTTTCGAGGGTTGACAATAAGAATTTCACATATGCTGCCATATGATATTTATTTTATTATACCGAAAAAATCAAGTACAATGTTTTTAATTCAAGGTATAAAACAAAATTTAACATAATAAAATAACTTTATCAAGAACAAAATTCCACCGTTAATTTCCTGTCGTCTAATGATTTTGTGTACACATGGAATAGTGACGTCACTACTGTATGTGTATAAGGGAGGAATCACATCATGATTTAGCTACAATATTGAAGCAGTTATTTGCCTTTATATAACATTCAAAATGTCACTGCGGTCACATGACCTGACTGTGAATTTGTGAATCTCATCGTTAACGTTTCTTATCTAGGTTGGCTGCTGCTTACGGACCCGCGGCTTGCACTCCGCTGTCTGTTCAGGGCCTGCACATCCTACCAGTTCCGGTTGCACGGACCGGATGCCTGGAAGGGCGCTAAAGCCGCCATTATGGGACAAGATGACCGGACTTTCTCCTCCTTTAGAGAAGGGCATAATCGCGACGGTGGTCAGCAAGAACCCAACCGGCATTGGTTAAGGTGGCTGATGGTCGTAGGTCTACTAGCAGCTTTCGTTAGTAAAGTATTGATGTGAAACACTCAAATTTTGTCTGAAAGCCTGTATTTGGACACTAGGACCCGGTAATGAGCATATAAAACTAATAACCATCAGCGACTAAATATGGACAGGCAAACGTGACATTTTTTTGAAGGTTTGTTATATATTAATGTAAATGTGCGAACGACTTGTGTCATATACACCGTCTTCCTATTGGTGCAATTATAATTTTCTATGTTTTCATATTTGTCGCAGATATGTTTAAGTCGTAACCGTACAATCACTGTTGTGACCACTAATCATCTGCAATTCCATAATGTATCTAAATAACTAGATAAACAGCTTCTTATATTTATTACTATTCACAATAAAGTTATACGTGAACATTCTCCATATTTCTTGAGCTATTCTTGAATTGTTATTGATATTGGCTACCTTGTAACGATGATCACACGCATGAATATTTTGTTTAATTGTATATATTTGTTTGACGAGATGCTTTGTTGCATAAGTCGAAATAAACTTCTGTTCTGTTATGTTCTATATAGCGAACAAGATCAATTTTTGTGCAATACATCAAAAACGCGGCTTAAAGGGTTCAAATGTGAATATATATATATTTATACATTAATTCGAATGAGAGTAACATAAATTTAAACGTTCCAATAAATGATGACAATACGTATGGGTGACGTGTATTGATATACCCATGTATAACATATGAATTCAAGAGAGCGTCATATTATAAGAAACATGTTAAAGATTGATTAAACCATTATACTCCTCCAGCACCAGAATGGTAGCCAAAACGTCATTTCGCAGACTATGTGCGTAATTGCCTCTTTGAGAATGTCTGCCTATTTCAGTTATCGGAGCATTGCGGCTAACCCGGGATTTGCACTGTGTTTCTTATTGTTAAATCATAACGACAGGCATGCGCGTGAATATGTAACGATTTTCAAGCCCAGTGCTTTACACTGACAAAGGGAAATAACCACTGCATCTGACCAGCGACCAGTCTAAATAAAAATGCAGCGAAATAAGTTTGCTGTTTTTCGTAATAGCAGTCTGGCTAACATTTCTTTATAAAACATATTTTATATCGGTGTTTTAACTATTCACGGACATCAAAACCGTTTATTTAGAAAGTTGAAAAAAATGTTTCATTAATAAGTATTCACTTTTTTTATAATCTAAAAAAGTTATCCATAGACTCTTGTCCATTGCAAATTGTAAACACGTATACCTATAGACGCGGCTGAATAAAATATTTGACACTTACACTTTTTTCACAAACTCACAAATTTGAAATTAAATGCTTATATATAAACACACGCAATAAAATCCACTTTAAACAAATTTAAACAACACACAATACACTCCATCAATGATACACAGACATGTTTCTGCATTGACTTTTCAGATATGATAATTCTACTTTCAATCAAATATTGTGAATTATATGCTTATCTTAATACCCATACATAACAGTTTTGCATATGTTGTACTTCCGGTAATCCAACATGACGAACACAAATTAACTACGTGGCAATTGATAACATAAAATTTCATAATTAATATTCATACAACACTTTCAACGCCTAAATAGCCATACAAAGGACCGAGCAACATAAACAGGAAGTGAACAAGAACATGCAATGATTACCACCATCAAACGCCGAAATAAACCAAACTAGGGACGAGCTGGTGTACGGACGCCACCAACTCAATCTAGATGCCCGAGCTCTTACCCAAACCACACAGTATATCCAGCCATTATTCCATTTCCAACCCTCGGTACTCAACGAATCATAGCGCAAAGTACCGGGGGTATCCGACCATGCATAAGTATAAGAGTCTATACGAGTCAAACAGTGTTGGCAATTTCAAAGAGTGAAAAGGAGTGTGGAAATTTGGAGTGCGTGTTGTGGGAGGAAACCCACTTGTCCGGTTTGATGACCTCAAACTCATATACGTCCAGGCCGGAAATCAAGCCTTGGTAAGAAACGAGTGTTTAAATATGAAAAAACCTTCGCATTGAAACCTCAATATCATGGTCAGCCATCTTGAATGATTGGTAAAGCGTTACGCAAACGTAAGTCAAAGAGCCGAAGGCGCAAGTACGAAAGAACAAAGGCAGGGTAAGAAGACAAGAAAGCAAAGACTCGAAAATACCAAAGCGAAGTAGCGAAGAGATAAAGGCAAAGAAGCGAAGTCACAAATGAGCCGCATATACGTGTCGACGCTTTGCAACATATCTATTAGATGCAAGTACGCACAGAACGCCGCAAATCATTTTTCAATAAAGGCGTACACTTAACTGACGTTGTTACCAAAAGGAAAGTTGTCAGGTTCAACAGCGTCATTGCGCGTCATTCTCCATGTTTCTCTTCGCAAAGGCGTGTGTGTGTGTGGGGGGGGGGGACCGCGTAAGTGTTTTTTTCCTTTCAGTTTACAAGTATGTTCGACACTGTTTATTTTTTAAATATTGGCGTATGCGGTACTGGGAAGCTACTATGATTTACGGAAACCAGTAGTTCATCTAAATACTCTTTTAGAAACAAGATAAAATATTGTATAATCAAAACGTTTGCAAATAACATTTACCAGATATGAAGGTATCAAGTTTAATTTATTTTCCCACTAATCAATTAATTAGAGATACTCCTTAATTGGCGTTCTTTTTCACCACTAATTAATTAATTAGAGATGCTCCTTAATGGACGTTCTTTCCCTCGACCAATAACGTCTCTGAGACTGTCGCTGTACACTCGAACGCGGGCGATACCGTGATTGTCCGCATGACGTGTGATAGCGTATCACTGGGTTTTGATCTGAACAGTAGATTTTCTGGAGTTCTCTTACAAACTGACTAAAAATAAACGTTATCGTTTATCTACTTATGTATTTTCACCTGTCACATAAGACCCGAGACACAACAATGCTGACAGAAAACAAACAAAAATATAAAAATACCTCAAACAATTAAGTTTATTCGACGTCAGAAAATATGAATATAAACAGTACAAAGAGCATAATAATATATTGTAAAAAAATTGCATTTGGAACGTTGAATAAAACCTGTCAAAAATTCACAAACAATAAATCGTTGTAAAATAAGAACATACTTAGGAAATTCTAAAACCATCTTTAAGATGACAAATCAAGCACTTTTATACAAATCACACTGTGCTTCTTTGGTGTGAGTTGTTCGACGGTGCCATTGCTAACAAAATAAAAGTACATGAACAACACTAACAAAGTAACGTTTAATAGTAAGACGTTAACAGCTTTACTATTTGAATAACAGAAGCCAACTCAATGAGGCATCTGTTTTTCTTCATATTTTTTTAAAGTAGAGGTCACCTTAGAAACAAAGTAATTAAGGCACAATTGTAGATACAAAATAACTAAATTACATAAATAACGTTCATAAAACTGTAATAAAAATAACAAATAATATTGCATTGAAAATTGCATTGAAAATTGCATTGTATTGAGTATACCGATTAAAACTGCACACAAAAAGTTGTATTCACCTAAATTGAAATAAAATAACGCAAACGTTTGCTATCTAATCATTGTGCTGTTTAAAATCCTCACACTGTCGACCGTAAGGTGCTGGCCAGCCAAGGATATAGTCGCCGACCCATTCCGGTATCATCCTCATGAAGCCGAAAAAGAGATAAGCGTCGTATCCAACTGGGTAACAAATCTTGGGATATTTTGCAAGTAGCGCATGAGCCATCGCATCAGCAACGCTCTGAGGTCGATTGTTTACATACTGTGACGCCAAACGTACACCGCCCATAACTAAGAAACAATAATGAAAATAAATGTATATCAATTTGACAATAAGTCTAAAATAAAAATGGATATGAGAACACAATATTAAGAACATCGAATTAACGTAAAGGTCCAAAACACTTAACACCTTAAAATGGGACATTTATATGTAGTCAAATGATGTCTTAAATAAAATAGTGGAAATGCTTAAGTGTTTCATCCTATTAATAAATTAAACAATTTTGTTTTTACTGTATTCTGCAATATTTCCTCCATAGAAGTCTTGCTGTTCCTTTGTTGCGGTTTTGAACCCTTTGTGTACCATATTAGCAAGACTCTCCTGCTCTGTAAGATTCGTCCTAAATCCACCTGGCTCAATGGTTATAACCTTAAGGCCAGAGTTGAAGAACTCGCGCCTTAAAAGAGAAAAGACGATTTTTCAGATTTAATTTAAGCGAAAGCTTAAAGGCTTGGCAATAAAGCAAGGTATTAAATTTAAATAATTCAGAGTATTGACGAAACAGTGCTTGGTGCATCTGTTGAATAACTTGCAAAAATTTTATAAGTGAATTGTGCTAAAGGCTATAAGAATGTTTATATTCAAATATTGTGATGTCACGTAATGACAAGAAGGTCATTTTTCTCGTGAATGGTTAATTAGGACACTACGAACACTATTTATTATCGCGTTTGAAGTCATATTTCCGTTCGATCTCACCTGAGACAAGAACAGAACATCTTTAATGCCGCTTTGGAGGTTGCATAATTTGTAATTCCAGGATAGGCTACGGTAGACGTCGCACTACAAACTGTTACGATTCGACCACGTGACTTCCTCAGTAATGGCAGAAACGCATGTGTCACTGATAATGTCCCCGTTATGTTGACGTGTAGAACACGCTCGAAGTCTTCATATGACGTACATTCCGTAGGCGAAAATGTTGACATCACACCAGCGTTGTTGACGAGACCCCATAATCCTGACATAGTATTATTTTATAATTAAAATGGTAAAAGTAATAGGTAATATTTTTTTGTATATGAATTTCACACTGTCACTTTTGTACATCATTTTGTATATGAATTTCACACTGTCACTTTTGTACATCAGTTTAATTCCGAATTTGTTAAATGGATGTACAAATGAGACAATGTGTCTTTTTGTTTATGTCTAAATAATATACCAGAATTTCCAAAGTTACGGAGAAACTCGAATAGAAATTAATATTTCTTACTATTGTCGTTTTTCTAATCATTTAAGGCCATCAAGTGCAAACAGTACACTATCACCAACCTTCACTTCCAATTCTTCTTGAAATGAAATCCAAAGCCTTCTTCACAGATTCGCGTTGTGTTATGTCAACGACGAGAGTTTGAAGAAGACTGGACGTCTCCGACTCTAACTGCGCGGCACCTCCATCTGTCAAGCACCCCGCAAATACCTTCACCCCTCGTTTGACTAGACTTTTCGCGAGCAAGTTTCCGAAACCTGAGTCACATCCAGTGACAAAAACACTTTTTTTATTTAATTGACCCACCACTTTTCGCGATACAATTAAATCTACAACGAGGTATGAACTTGTAATAAGAATTAATGTAAAAACTGTGAGAAATGCAGCCGATAGTACCACCCTGTCTGCACATCCTAAAGACGTTGTATCAAACAAAAAAATGCTTAAAATTTTGTCAGATATTCTAAATATATTTTCAAACATTTTCTTCCCCTGTTTTGTTATGTCCAGACAATTGAATACTGCATCATATCAAAATCAATTGAATGCGTATTTAATATAGGCTATCTTGTAAAAGATTACAGGAATGAAAACGAGGTATACGATATAACATTACACTTTTGAACCCCATTTTGAGACGTACTTGAAAAATAAATGATTGTTGAACCATTTAAATGACAGACACTGATATCGTTAATTGCAATCTAATCTGAATGGTCATGGTTTTACTGATTGTTATAATTTTGAAGTGCAAAAACAAGTTTAATAAAATAATGGAAACTACAGCGACAAGTCCAAGTTCCAAAGCTTTTATAGACAAATCGCAATATTTGCTAACATTTCAAACCCGACCGTGTGATAACCACATATACATACACATTTTGACATATACATTTTTTTGAGATTGTAGTTCTAAATAACAAATCGATAACAAGAAGGCACCAGCATCAGAATCCAAAAAGAATTACATAAATAGTTAATAGAAAATTAGAAACTTCTTCAAATTGAAAACTATGTTCCGTTAAAGAAATGTTCATCCACTGGTTGCCAATTCATTCCGGAAGAGACTTGGCGCCCGTTGTGCGGCGTGGAGTCGAACCTGCGACACCTGGTTTGACAGTCAAGTGTACTACAACTAGACCACGGATCCGCAACCTATGGTATTTAAGATAGCAGCAACAAAATTTGCTCATGGTCAAACAAGCAGGTGCTATACAACGGAACTACGAAATCAACATAATCAACATAATCGTCAATTCTTTTGTTATTATCCCGGATTATACTGAGAGATTCAATGTCACTGACAAAATACAAAATGTTTTAACTCCAGTTAGTAAACATAAGCAAGAGATCATCTGCTTTTCAGGTAATTACAACAGACTTCTAACTACAAAGAAAACGATGCATTTAACAATTCAGTAAAATGATCTAAACCGGTTTCAAACTGTGCAAACCGTTTAAACTGGAATAAGTTTGTTACTAACGAAAAACCATGGTATTTAAGAGAGTAGCAACACAATGCATATCAACATGAGTGTCCTTTAACCTTGATGTCAAGCTAAAATCGACCAATGCTATACAACGGAACTACGAAATCAACATAATCGTCAATTTGTTTGTTATTCCGGAATATACTGAGATAACAACTGACAAAGGACACTATATCTAGCACCCAGTTAGGCAAAATAAGCATGAGATCATCTGCATGTACGGTAATCACAACAGACATGTAACTACAAAGAAAACAGTGCATTTGACAATTCAGTAAACTTATTGGAACCGGTGTTAAAGTGTGCAAACCCTTAAACCCAAACCGGAACCATTTTTTTACTATCTAAACGCCCTAATAAGCACTTTTATCTTTTTCGAGCAATTTGTAATCGATAGTTGTAGTTGTTTAATGGTTAAGTTGCCTACTTTAATAATTTCAATCATCGGGAATGATTTGGCTTCGATTAAAGGCGTATTAACGTTCTGAAAACATATATTAGTTTTATTTAAAATAATTTTAAATATGTACAAACGTTGACCATATTAGAACTAATCAATCTAATTAGGTTCGAAATAATGTTTTTTAAGTTGGTTCTAATACGAAAATTTTCTTTATATGAAGATTGAGTCTTCAAAAACGATATTTTGACAAATATCAACATTTGCTGAAGGGTTCCAGCTTTATGAATCTCAATATTAATACTCCTAATGACTTGCCGCACTTTATTTAACAGTCCTTGTTCGGGTAAGTGTACGTATGGACTTCTTTTGTACACGACGTAATCCTGTCAGGATTCCTAAATCCTTGTAGTGTTTCACATCGTTGAGAACGGTAGATCATCGTCAGGACATCGGCGAAGACAGTCCTGACGATGTACTTACGATGTACTAGCGTTCTTAGCGATGCGATACGGTACTACTACCGTACTGATTCCGTACATCGGAAGTACAACGGTATCATTCCGCTATAGCTCAGGTCAGCGGTTGCACATCAGTTTAACAACGGCGGCGCATTAGTACAACATCGGTGACAGAACAGTGGTATTTCGGGAGCACATCGGCTCTCATGCCCGTAGGTTATGAGATATTGCAACTGCAAGTTATGAGTTTTCAAGTGCTTTCTAGACGGAACCCCGCCGACAACGTTATACAACGTATGAGGTTCCTAGGTTCCTGACGTACAAATTCTCTCACTTATTTCAATTTGACCACATGACCCTGGTATACGCCTTAAGACTTATGACTAACAATACATTTAAGTGATAAATGTTTTTACTAAATAAAAACGAACAACAATTTAAAAAATACATTTACTGAATTTGAATAAGCAACTGGGCAGTCAACTGAATGCACATCATACTACATAATACACACTTTTTGTAACAGTTGACACTAGTCCAAATAATTGTACGTTGGCGGATTTTTTTTAGATTTTTGATATGGCAAATCCTTCACGTACAAATTGTTTAGTATCAAAAGTGGGTAGTTGTTCCGATCAGGATTCCGGGTTAAAGCATATAGAGTCTATAAAATATCATAAAAACAAGAAATATTACCAGATAATGTTATTTTATATTAGTTCCGTACACAAAAAATAAATATCCAACTTATAATTATGAGTTTGACGGCTTTTTTTCATTTCATTCTGTCAAAACAGAACGATATATACATGAAGGGCACCTGCAAGGCTTCAGGGCATAGTTTTAAATCGCTCGGAATATTTCGGCCATGGCCGAGTTGTTACGATTGTATAACGAGGTCTATCTCGAAGCTTTGTCGGAGGAGGCCGAGTTATTACGAGTGTATCGAGTTGTTCCCCTTCGCATAATTGTTTTCTGTGTCAGTCAACTTTCGTTTTATTCGAAAGGTAAACAACTAGTTTTAATGCATTAAATGCTTGTTTAGTGCAAAATAACATTTCACTTACATGGTAAAATATGAATATAACTCTTTATGATCAATTTCAACCATAAAATACTTCACTTAAAACAATTTCAATATTTTTAAAACACCCCCGTTTTTTGCACATTCCCGTTTAGACGTTAGGGATTGGAAGAATCCCGTATAACACGTCTATTATTTTAGACTACAGTTGACACATATTAATTTGTTATTATGTAAATACATTTCAGAAATATAACACAACATATACTTCATATAATCCAAATTATATCATTTTCATATACATAAACACATGAAACAAGTATACAACTTATTCAAATTTTTATTATATATCGTATATATATTGACAATCGCACATGATCAATATACACACAAGGTCCATAGAAATGGTAAACTTTGTAAAATTAGCATAGTCTTGCCAGTCTGACAGTCCAAGTCTGAATGGCCAATTCATTGACCAATACAACACTTCCTTGTGCTGATTTACAGCGCCACATAGCGTTCATTACATATAAATAAGGAAATAAATTTTCTTCTAATTGGTAAACTCAAACTAAATCACATGTTTAGTTATTTCAGTTATTGCTCTTCACCTTTGACCTCATAATCAATACGGTTCATCTACGGGTCTGCCTACCAAGTGTATTGTCAATGGGCCATAGTGTTCTTCAATTGTTTATAAAAACAGCTCAAGGTCACCACGACCCTGACAATTCAATCTTATAAACTCATACTCAACAGTTAATTTACAGGTCATTACCAGCATGTCTACCACATCATGTCTACTAACTTTGACGTCCCTGGGCTGAATCTTTCTAAAGTTGTTGATCGGAAACGGTTCAGTGCAAGGTCACAACGACTTTGAGCTTGGACCCTATGACCTCATAATCAATTGGTCATGACCGACCCGTTTATCAAGTTTGAAGTCCCTGGGCCAAAGAGCTTTTCAGTTATTGATCAGAAACACATTTTTAGCTGAAGATCATCACGACATTGACCTTCGACTAAAGACCTTAATATCAATAGGGTTTTTACACTGTTCATAACCAACAAGTTTGCGGTCCCTGGGCCAAAGCGTTCTTAATGATCGAAAACCGTGGAGGCAGAAGGACAGACGGTCCAATTACTATATACCACTCTTTGGCCTTCGGGAGAAATAAAATGAGTACGTTTTAAAGTAGATCTGATTTTCTTAAAATTAAAAACAGAACAGATCAGAAAAGAACGTTTATTAACCAGATGGTCATAGACCTATTTAGCCAGATACAGTGGCGTCGAATACTAGCATTCATTCATGCAAAACAAAACATTTTTTTTCAATTGAAATAACAATAAAAATGTATACATTAATTTAATATATATTGTTATAACGTCTGTATAATAAAAACAATTGTCAACAGGGTACATTCTGTTATACACTTTTCATTTTCTTCTTTAGACCATACTACTATATAAGTGATACAACAATTATAAATACCTTACCTTTCAATCTATTTAAATACACTACATGCATTATCCAGTCAACCTAAATCTTTATCATACTGTACAAGATAAATGGTTATTTTGTCATAATCATATTAATATTTCATATGTGTATTGTAAGGGGGTTTAACAATAAAGTATATGGTATATCAAATTATTGTTATAGCATTTACTCAAGAAATTAAACAATTTTTAGATGTGATGCACTATAAGGATTAGAGAGTTTTCATCTAAATGTTCACAGCATATACATGTACTATATTTAACTTGTCTGTTAACACTAATTTTGTTTGATCTTGTTTACTCTACCATAACATGCATATACCATTTTAATGCGAATACTTTTTTTCAATCTATAAAACAAGTGCTTTACTAGTTGCAGATCGATGCAAGTGTGGGACAATGTGCATTCTGAGACTATTAAATACACCATTGATGCTTCATAATGGGTAGGAAAATGTAATATTTTGGAAGTAATCAATGCGATATAAATACACAATTGTTCTTACAAATCGCATCACTGGTTAATTTCAAAACTTCGAGTTTCAATAGCAAATTGAACATAAACATTCAGAATAATATAAATTACAAAACACCAAGCATAGCTTCTTGAATAGAACAAATATTTTATGATGTTAAATCGTGTATTAGCCATGTAAAGCACACAATTGTATCATACTATCTGGTGTTGATATTTGTATAGGAATCATTATTTCACATATTAATATGTAAACACGTCTTCGTTCCTTTGTGTAGCATATGGACATCTTGTATTGTTTCTTTTTAATCCTTATAACAATTGCGCCATAATTCTAGATCTGATTTGAGCCTTTGCTGATGGATTTCCCTTTGTTTGCTTTATCACGTATGTCCTGGAAGTCATTGTCACATGTACCTAACAGAAAAACCATTTTAAATTAGCATTTCCATATGTTTGACAATGGGTCTGTCCAGATCACAGTAAGGAACATAATGGGTATGCCATATTCAAAATACACATATGTCAGTAGCGGGGCTAGGAATTCATAACCGTGGGTGGGCACAACCGTTCAGAAAACCTATGTTAATATTTATTTATATTCCGGTCAACTTTAGGGGTCGGGGCACGGTCCCATGTGTTCCCCCCCCCCGAGACGCGCCAATGCATGTCAACAAGTGTATTAACGCCCGAAGTGACAATTGATTTTGATCTCGCCAACCGTGTCTGGTGTCAAATTCTTTGACGTCAAGAACTCCATCCATTGTGCAAATTGCCGGATAAATTTGGCAGTTTTTCCTATGATTGCATCGGAAAACAAAAATGCTAAAATATCAAAGACATACTAATTTCGTTTAAATGCTTTATTTGTCGCTTAGCAATAAAAATGTTTGTTTTAAACGTGTTATAAAATACATTTTTCTTAGCACGTGATCTCAAATGCACGGGCGGTACCCCAATATTTATAAAACAAGAGTTAACTTTATTTCTTTTGTATTTAATATGTTCCTTTGTTTGTTGCCAAAAGCATCGTACTGTACATTATTGATTGATGTTTGGATAAGTGTAAGGTTCTGCGCATATAAACTTAATCAATCCCCAAGTATGAATTTTCACCCCGTTTAAAGGCCGTAATACCCTCAATTGCCGGTAAAGCTATGCTGATGCCTGTTCAGTGTGTTTGTACCTTTGTTTTGCCACTAATCGAGTTTGATGTATGATTTTTTTTTTACTACTGGGCTTGTCATTGAAGATTTCAATGTATTATTGTTGAATATATGACTGTCTCATACAAACAGATACACATATTAAACAGTTTGTGGTATGATTCTTGTCATGTCAATATATTTATATATTGAAAAATGACATATCATATCTCATTGAAGTTCAATGTTTTGCTAGAAGTGCTATTGCTATTATATTGTTAATCATTGAACATAAAGAGACGTTATAGGGGTACCACACATTGCCTTTGAATGTTTTTACATATAAATAACGACCAGACGACAAAACGTTATATTATATCTATGCTGATATTTTGATCCTGAAAAGTGGAATTGATAAGAATTCTGGTACTTATGACCTTTAAACTAATATCAACCATGCTGCAGTTTAGTTTGGTTGTAATGTTATCATATATTAGATAGTATGTGCTTACAATAACTAAACGGTTTCAGGTTCTTTTACTGTGATATAACATAAGCAGACACTTTAAGGACAAAATAATTATGATTTTGACGATTTATAAATAGTATTATGTTAACCTAACAGCGCCGTGCCATAAAAGGTATAATCAATCCATGTAGCTTCATGTTTTATGGCGTTAATCTCACATAAATAACCCGCTTTTTGAATTAAATTCAATTAGAATTAGTAAGGTGTAAGGGTTACAACTCGAATTGACTAGAAATTTAAAGGAAAATTAGCGGAAGTAGTCGTCTGCTATATTTATAAAACATCCGCTCCTAGAGAAAATGGGTAAACAGGCTAAACAGATGTCAGAGAATGACAAAACCCTTTTCGTTCCTGTGATTGAAAATGGTTATCGGGTTTCTAAACTTAAAAGGTGTTGGGAAGGAGTCAATCAACAACCAGTATGCTTTAAGCGATTTTGGATCCGTGGAAATGTTGAAAATGAAGGGAAGAAAGCGGTCGTTCGAAATTAATTAGTGATCGATGGAAGCGAAAACTTTCTCGAAGTCGCAAACATTACAGGGCCAACCTTTGCGGGAATTCGCTGATTATAACAATATGTTATAACAATATGTCCAACTTCGAGCAATGATATGTTTAAACTGCTGAGAGAAACTTGTGGGACTGAAAAGACTCAACAACTCGACTGGAATAGAGATTTTATTGGTGTCGCCCGGAATGCGCATAGCTATTTCAGTTTGAATCGATGACATGAAGACAATGTTAACACCTGACTGACAAATAAATATTTAGAGAAAGGCAAATGAAAAGTGGCCCCCTTAGTTTGTGGTGTATACGGTTTATCTGTGACCACCAACCTAAAGACGATATTGGGCTGCCTCCTTTAGTAAATGGTTGGGATAATTGCCTTTATTAATGGAACTACGTACACGTGTTATAATAACTAATTGATATTCCAAGAAAACGTTGCGTCCACATACAAGTCAGATGTTGCCACATCATCGATAGAAAACAATAACATTTCTTTCTTGTTTTGACATGCACAGTCCTGATACTGAAGACCCAGAAATAACTTACAACAACAATCATGGCTATTAATGCAAACAAAACTAAAATCCAAGCTCCAAACCATATCCTAAGTGAACTGTTGCTCACTTTAAATTAAGTTCCAAAAACGAATGAATAATCATATATACGTTCAGGGCCGAAACGAATCTGGACAGTCGTTGTTCAGAAGGAAAGCATCAGCGAGTCCTACCTCCCAGAAGCTAATTTCAGTACATGCTTAGGAATTTTTGAGTAGTTCATTTTCTCTGGGTTTTAATCAGGTGTATAAATGTGCCCTCACTAAAAGCATGGTGCAATGCAAACCATTTAAGATGTTTGCATGTACATATGTGTTAATAATATGGACTTGAGTATCATTGATTAACAAGTAACCGCAATTTTATTGATTTGCTACTTCAGTGGCATGGTATATTCGCTTTGTTGTATTTCATTCACAAATGTACATTATAGACCCAAGTTATGCTATATAATTATTAAATATCATCTACATGTTTACGTTTATATTGTGTTATGTTCGGCAATTATTGAGGTTTTTGCCTATTTACAGGGTATATTGCTTAAGGAAAAATGTCCAACTTAATTTTGTTTAAACTTTCGGCTTCTGAGCGTGTTTCGGTTGTGTTTCTTAAAAGTATTGGTCAACGATAACCTCTTAACAATTTCAACCAGTTGTTAAATCTAGCCATAATATACACAAATGGCTGCAGATCTAAAGTGTGTTAGGAGATTAGGAGATTTATTTAGACAATTCGTCGCATCAATGATCAATGGTTAAAACTTCTTAAATTGCACTTTTAAAGAGATATAATTTGGTCTTTTTTTTATCGGAAATCGACAATTTATTAAGAATTCCCAAAAGTTTGTTTAAAACTTTAGAGAATATGTGGCCACTATAATACAATATAACAACTTATGAAAACAAGGGTTGTTTTTATAACCATATTATATATAATCATCATATTGTTCGTTTCAATATATTGATGAAAGCCCTTAAAGCGTTGAATGATTTTGGCGCGGCAAGCGTGATTTTAATTTGATTCAAATTGTGTTCACAAGCAATACGAATCGAATTCAAAAAAATATTTGAGTGCCCCAAAACTGTAATCGATAAGCGCCTGTTATTACCTGTTATAAGAATAGGTAATGTAAACTGATGATTTTTTTTATACATTTCGCCGATTTCATAACAGATACTTTTAAAGTTACTTTAATAAAGAAGTATTTTTATTCGAACTATTTTAATCCACATACCACCATACGTCCCATTTTAAAACTCAGGCGCATTTAATATTTAAACATGTCATATAAAAAAAAAACTTTGGTGATACCTGATTTTTTTTGCATTTGGTTTAAAAATCTTATAATTGTTATCTTAACAACAGGGACTGCTACATTTTTCATGCATCATACATGAAAACCAAACGGGAGAACGTTAATGTAAAGTCATGTCAAGTCAATATGTGTTTATTGTCGGATTCTATATATAATATTTGAAACATAAGCTATGTATAGCTTTTTATCGACACGTTAAGACCCACACGCCTACCTGATGCCTGTAAACCGCTACGCAAAAATACGAAATGAAAAAGTATACTACACTAAACATTTTCTTCATTGTCAGATTGTCGAGTGTCAAATTTTATAATCGTCCTTAGAGAACTTGCAAGTTGACATTTTAAATGATTAAAACAGGATTCTGTCTTTCCAGCGTCATTGATTGCAACATGAATTTAAAACATGTCAAAACTATGTTATATCATTTATACCTGTTGGTGGTCTTGACGCATTTGCAGGGCTAACATTACTTGGTGGGCTTTGTTCCTGTACTGGAGGGCCTGAAAATGTACCAGATATTTGTTAATTACTTGTACATCTTTCATTGCTTAAAGACGACAGAAGCACATTGGATCGTTAAAATCCGTTCCAATGCCGAATTTTGCGCAAACATTTTCAAAGTGTATTGATATCGCACTATATGTTTTTGTAGAAATACATTCAATATTTGTGATATAGAAACCCGCCGATCGGATAGTACGGGGACAAGGAATATGCTATTTATTAAAGGGGACGACTTTATCAACAGAATCGTAAGCACGGACGGGACTTCCATTGGCATGAAAACGGAAATCATCACCGCCTCCGATGAAAGCAGTGACCCGAAAGTCATCCCGAAAGATCTTGTTCTTATTCATTATGGATATCCGCGAACTGCTCCTCGTGCATGCAATATCCGTAGGACAGACGCTGAATGCGAAATATTATTCAAATGTTATCATAGTTTATCTTTCACAGTAGTTATCATTAAAATGTGACACATTTAAACTAATTTAATTTAAAAACATCTTCACTTAAATTAAAAAAAATAATGAAAATATGTTTTTGATTTCGTAATATGCTATATTTATTTCATGCTTCAGGATATACGACGTGACCAGCTCAACGCAATATTCCAGAAACGTCCAGGGACGGACATCGGAGATCTCCTGCCTCATCAGGACAAATCCCCAGGCCACTTTGCCTAATCTACTACCCACTAGATGGACATCTTGGGACTAGGGAGAGTGGAGAACGCACCTTACAGCCCAAATATAGCCCCAATGGACTTTATGGTGGTTCCGACTGTTGCTGTGTTACGCGGACGCCGATTTGATACCTCCGGACGAATGGAAGTATGTAACGAGAGCTGTTGATGCTAAATTGAAGCTGGAGTGGTTCTGTGATGATTTAACTGTGCGCCGTGGTATGTACATGTGTATTTGTTAGTTTACAGCAGCGGTGTTAATACTGATCGGATTTTGATGAAATTTCGTGAATTAAATCAGTACATGTAATTCTGCGTTTTTATGAATCTTACAACTTGCGAACGGCAATCTAGTCTACGTAATTTCTGAATGGCGCTTGTATATGTAGAGATAAAGTGAAGTAGAATACTGTTTAGAACGTATAGAAATAGCTTCAAAATACAATTGTGGTTATTCATATCCATATAATAATTAACGATTACATGGCTTTCATGTGATTTGAAACTACATTCATCATCATGCTTAACTTGTATACATTTATGACTCTTAAAGACCTTCTCACTTTTAGATACATTCGAAATTCCTCACTACCAATTTGCAGTTGATGTCATGGAGCATACCAGATGTCTATATTCACTTTATTAGTTTTCTATTTTTAAAATTCATATCTTTACAATGTGTCACCACACATATTTAAAATAAGAGAAAACAAATAACTAAAACATCTGAAGTAAGTGATACCTCGACCATCGTGCAGTTATTAAGTGGTTGCCAAGGCGATATGATATATCTAATAAAATGTGATGTTTCATGGCAACAGATTTAGATATCTATATATGACGAAACCAATAAATATTTCTTTTTTACTGCCGTCACGAGTTTTTCAACACTTTCTATGACGATTGATTGGACTACAACTCCTGAATGGCCATTCTTTAGAACGACACATTAAGTGACTTCCTGAAGTTAATAAGATTGAAATTGAAAAGAAAGTTTGAAATGTGCATTTGCTTAGTAATTCAAAGTGCAATAACCACTCAAACGCGGACTTGTCTTTTCAATGTTTATGAGGTAACAACATTACTTTCATGAAATAGCACCAATACGTTGATATGTGTTTTACAAATGCATAATTCTTAATACTTTCTAAAAGTGGATTTTGTTTAGAAGTTTGGCATTGGCTTCTTGGAGGACTTATTGAAAATAAAACAAAATTCATTTTGTCTAATCACGGATGCAATTCGACGTGTTCAATCGTTACAATTAATACCACGTTTCAAGTGGCTATCTACAAGGGAAGTGCCCGCTAAATGTTTATGGGTTTATTGGGCTAATTATATTTAACGCAAGCAATAATTCCCGTGTCTGGTCTACAAGGATGGCCTGAAGTTTTACTTTGTGAATTCTTACAAATGCCGTATTTTCTATTTTTTGATGTCATACTGAATATCATTTTCTATTTTGGCAAACACATTTTCAGATCTCCTAGTTTAGAAAAAGTCACAAAAATACGTGATTGGCGGCTTGTTCACTGCGTAATGACATAACGCATTTAGAACGAAGTAATTTCAAGCACGATATACTCGTCTCTTCGGAATGAAAAACCTCCAGTTTAAGAATGTTAAATGACAATGAAGCTTCCAGGTCTGTTGCCAAATGCATTATAACATACTTAATTAAATGATTAACAATAAACAGGACTGTACAAATGCTAGATCACGATTTACCTGTAATTAATGGAACCTGAACCAATAATTGAGCTTATTTTCAATCATGAGTACCTTTACCTTCAATGTGATTGTCGTTTTTGGAAGTCTCTTGTCTATGGGATGATGAACTTCTATTGTCTGCAAGATTCATATTTTATATATTTAATCTTACTTCGGGTAATAAGACCAAACTGCTTTTTGTTATGAGCCGATTTCGCCATGGAATTGTTAATATGAAATGAATGCACGTGTAACAAACGCTTTGTGGAAGTAAATGTTATTGAAAGCATGAACCATCCAATATAGCCTTCGATTCGATTTGCGATTTTTATTAGGACACACATTATATTTTCTATACTTACCTATCAAAAACATTTAAAAAAATTAATTCTGGTATAGGGTATTTTACCTTATTAGTGTCAATATATAAAGTACGTATTTGCTGATTGAGGCAAATATAACAAATACTGGCTTTTTAAAAAAAAATGAAAAGTACATCTCATTTAAAGTTCTAATGGCACACATCGGTGTTGCACGTACCTACTTTTTCCTGCATTTCCTGGATTCCTAATTGTTCTAAAATGCCATGTTATTGAAAAATATGTCTTTGCAAATTATATCTGTTTTTGAATCACTACGTATAAATATCGTTTTCATAAACAACATTTTGGCCTTTTTGATTATCTGATTTTAATATTTATGCAAAAAGCTACAGAAACATGCTCAGTAGCAAATTTTTTAAACATAAACCCGGTTTAGTGGCAATGGGTAAACGCCAAAGACATAGAACACAAAATCGCAAACAAGAAACATAGAACAGCACAAAACTCTACAAACAGCACAATGCATAAATACTATATGATATATAAAAATAATTGGTATGTTTATCAAGAATTGTTAGGTACCGCCTTGGAACGGTCAGTAAAATGTAAATTTACTGGGAGTTTAAACCAGTTTATGTGCACAAACCTCACTCTTATCCCAACAATCCTTAATGAAGATAAAATGCAAAAGGTAAATCTTATCAAAGTATGCATTAACTTGAGGAAACTTATCAATAAAACAAATAATAAAAAACGAAAAGGTAAACCCCAAGTACTTCTATGATTAGAGATCCCAACTCTATCTGCAGACGGAGGGAAACAATTCAGAGCACCTAATGCAAATACTTTTCAAAGATACGATGCAGTCATTGTTAGAAACCAAAAACATCACAAACAGTCTGCCTTATAAAATAAAAGGTTTAAAACTGTGTGATCATAGAGTTTCATAATAAAAAGTATCATTGTACTAAAACTGGGAACAAATAAAGAAAAACATTATCAAAAATAAAAGCGACTTGTATATGCTATTCTCTCCTTCCAAATGATTTGAAAACGTAAAATATTTGAAGAAAATTAAGTCACAGCCAAAACACTAAGAATTTATTGAATGATTTCAGTGTGGTATTACTGTTCTATGCTTTGTTTCTAATCTGCGTAATTCAGCAACGATCCTGAATTTGATTTGGAGTTTTGTGTAGCATATTTATAAACATGCAAACAAACTAACCGTGACCTTTAGATAAGTCTCCAAATTTAGTCATTAACAAAATACAGAAAATAACAATAAATTTGAATTGTATACTGATGTTGTTCTATAATAAAGAACATTAAAATTTAATTATACCGACGAAATAAGGTGAGAATACAACATAAGTCAGTGACTTCAGCGAATATTTACACATGGTAGCCAACCGCTTCTGTTACTATGACTACCTAGGCAAAGCTATTACTATAATTGCTTAAAAAAGTTTATGAATTATTTGCGTGCAAATCGAAATGTATTTTCACTTAAATTAGTTTCACACGGATTACTTGAAACATCAAATAAGACGCTTGCAAATAAACGAACGATCTAATGATTTGTGAAATATGGTCAGCTGTTCTATGTGTAGACCATTTCGAGAATATCAAAAATACACTAAAATGCTCTCGTGTGGTTCTTTGCTAAACGCGACATATTTCATAAATCATTTGAACGCTTTTGATATTTGATCAACGTATGTGCTACTTATTTAATAACATTGAAATATAGTTAAGAGAAACATATTGATTAATTATGTAAACGGCCTGACAATGATAACTTTATTGTCAACATTTAAAGGTCTGTAGAAAACTTTGACTATAAAAAAGCCGTTACCCAAAAACATAGTTCAAGAAAAAAAGAACAATCATTGTTAAATGAATTAACTAAAATATTAAATTATTGTAGTATCAATGACGACATAACATCATCAATAACTGCCTCGAAATAACTGCGATACATTTGTACAAAATGTAAACTAAGTTAGTACTAATAGAAGTTCAACTCTCACGAACACATTACGTTTTTAAAAAACAAATAATTATCGGACTGCAAATGCTTATTTGTATAGGAAAATAAATTGTACAGTTGTTTCACACATGTTTATTAAAGCGAACGAATACAGTTGAATAATATTTATGGTTTTGTCGCAATGCTCAGAATCAATTGAAGATGGATTGATGCTGAAAATCGTTTTATAAGTCTGTGGTTGATTTCTCAAAGCCTTGGTCCCGTAAAACGTTAAAATTTGCTTTTACTCATATTACTTTTTTTCAGATTTTAGAGGCACACAGATTACTGGTTACAGTAACAAGCACGATCCAACCGTCAGAGTGGCAATATGTGAAATGATAATGAAGCCTAGAATTTCTAGGTTGTATGGAAGATAGAGAATAACAAATTAAATACTATTTACAATAATACAATACCAAGTAGAAGAGACGCGAGTGTATGAATGCGAGTTCATTAATTCAATCGTTTTTGAAAGTGTTAACTTTAATTTACGGAACGTAACGTATAAATGAGCCGATAGCAGATACCTCCATCTTCATAGTCAGGCACCGCTGAACCACGTTCGGGTCGGATAGAATCTTGCCCACCGGGTGATTGACTGGCAATGTCTGCAAAATTAATATATTCCTATTTTTTCCTTTACAAGATGAAGGCAAACGGGGCGAATCAGAAGTGTTCAGAGCTTATTTAGGCATGAAATCTGCATTGTTTAACCCCATTGCACTATACGGTTCTTATAACGCAATACAATGAGGGTATCCCTTGATATATTCTTTTAGTCACAAACCGGTTTACAATGTTGTTGTTTTTCATTACAAAACAGATTACAAAAAAATGTTCTACCGGCAATGTTTCCGGTAGCCCATATTTGTGAAATAATCTTAGAGTTTCAGAATATCTATCGTCTTGAAGTAACATGGTATAAAGCATTGCAAAGAAGTTGAACTGTGCCTTTTCTTAATAGTTTAAAGATGCAAATTTGCAGTTCAAACGCGAACTTGTCTATACAATCAGTATGAGAACCTTTAACGTCACGGGTTTTATTACCATTGGCATTGGAAGGCCTTTTATTGTCTATATATATATTAATAATATCTGTCATGTGTTCCTGTTCCGGATAGAAAAATCCGACCCGAGGGCACCTGCATTGCGCAGCGTGCCCGAGGGTCGGATTGTTTTTATCCGGAACGGATACACATGATAGATATTTTTCTAGCATACCTTAATTATATTTTTTGTGAAGAAACTGCATTAAAAAGCTCATTTTTGTACATTTCACCAAAAAGTGCATGCGATAATGTTTACTGACGTCATGACGCGCAGTAATTTTTATTCACTGTCAACGTCAATAAGTTCCTTCGATATCAAGTCTTTGAAGGGTTATTTCGTTTTGTTGTGAAGATATATTTTTGCAGTTTATGTTTATGAAACTCTATTGAAATATCATAATTATGGTTACTTAAAGTATATAATAAAAGAAATAAAAAGTATTACGTCACAGTGCGTGACTCATCTGGCATGGGGGGATGCCAGATGGGATTTTCCAGCACGGCTGACGTCACCGGAAATGCCTATCCAGTGTGCTAGAAATATATGTATATATACTGATAATGATTTACAAGAAACACGATTGCATGAATGCGAGTTAACTTTTGCAACCGTAAAGGCAAGAGTTACGTTAAATTAATGGAACCTAGTTATATGAATGACTCTTTTTCAATCGTAAGTACCTTTATCTTCAAGTTTATCGTCCTTTTTGTGACTGCCATTGGAAGAACTTTCTTGTCCAGAAGAATCTGCAAGATTCAAATAATATTCATATAATGAAAATATCACAATGGCACTGACTACATAGACTGAATGCACGTGTAGCAAATTGTTTGTAGAAGTAAACGTTATGGAAGCTAGCACCATCAAATCTAGTCTTTGACCACGGATTGCGTAAGTTACTGTTTTGGGACAAATATGAATAATTTCTATACTGTCAGACAATATTTTAAGTATATTATGCTGGTTTATGGTATTTCGCTTGCATGGAATTTTTTACATAAACTTAATGTACATGTGGCAAATGTGTCTGTAAAAGTAAAAGTTATTGAAAGCTAGAATCATCAAATATAGTCTTCAACTTCGGATTGCGTAAGTAACGGTATTGGGACAAATATAAATATTTCTATACTGTCAGAAAAGATTATAAGTATTTTATGCTGGTTCATGGTATTTCGCTTGCTTTATGCCAATCTAAAATATATGTATTTGCTGTTTTAGGCAAATATAACAATTACTGGCTCTTTTTAAAATGATATATATCATAATAGCAAACCTCATTTAGAGTTCTTATGACACTTACTATTATTGCATGTACCTCCTTTCTTTGATGCACGTCCAAACCGTTTTGGAAAGTGTTAACTTTAATTTACGAAACCTAAACGTATAAATGAGTCTATGGCCAATAATGGGTACCTCCATCTTTTTAGTCAGGTACCGTTGAATCACGTTTGGGTCGGAAGGAATGTTTGCCACCGGGTGATAAACTGGCAAAATCTGCTTTATTTATCCCCATTGCACTATACGGTTTTCATAACGCAACACATTGAGGATATCCATTAATATATTCTGATCATGTCGCAAACCGGTTAACAATATTTTTTCATCCACTCCGACTTTATGAACCAAATCAAAATCATCTAAAAATACAGCATACGTCCACGAGACTAATGCAAAATTTCATTCCTTTGCTATTGTCACGAGGTTTTCAACACTTTCTAAGACTATTTGATTGTACTACAAATCCTCATGGCCTTTCTACAAAACGGTATATTATTTGATTTTCTTTGTCTAGCACCTTTTTTAAGAAGCCTTTTGTGGGTGACTAATCAATGTCAAAATGACAATATCGCTCCATTTCGGCTGCACCAAATACAATTACTTCTTCGGACAAGGATTTAGTATTTCTTTATACTTCACTCAAATCTAGCTTGATGTTATATAAAGTCATTTAGTCAGTTGTTGGATTTCTTCTTAGTACTGATCAAGATTTATTGCCCATAAAAAGACGCTACGCTAATGGTGAGCTGTTTGAAAACATCATATATTCATTCTTTATTTATTAAATACTGTATGTACAGTATTATTTTCTTGTGGATAACTTTATCTTTATAGTCCATATAAACCTAATAAGAGTATGATTGAAAAGTGAGACATATACTTTTAATTGGTCAATCTGTTCAAAATTGGGGGCCAAAACGAACCGTCCTTCCAACAGTTATCCGTCTGACAACTCTTATATTTGCAGTTAGAAATGTTGTGGAGTCTAAAAAGGAACTGACACTGAATATGTTGGCCAGCATAGCTACCCTGTTTAGAACATGATAAATAACTGATTACAAAGAATCGTTCCACCTGCGATGTTCCCCACGCCCATATTTGTGAAAATGTCATCGACTTTCAGAAAATATATTGTCTCAAAGTCACATAGTTTAAAGCCTTGCAAAGAACGTTTGAACTTTGCCTTTGCTTTATAATTTCAAAGTGCAATTGCCGTTTAAGCGCAAACTTGTCTATACAATCAGTATGAGGTCACAGCTTTCTTATCATGAAATAACCCCTCCAATACATTGATATGTGTACTACACATACATAAGTCTTAATACCTGGTAGAAGTAATTCTTTTTCCGAAAGTTCCTCTTGGCTGCTTTCAGGATTTCCTGAAAACAAAACAGAGTTAATTTTGACTAATCACAAATGCTTTTCGACGTATACAATCGTTAACATAATCACACGTTTCAATTGGCTAGCTTCAAGAAAATTGCCCGCTTAAGGTTTATACTAATCGTGTTTATAATATTTAATGCATTCAGAATTTCCTTGTCTGGTCTGCAAAGCAGTCCTGAAGTTTTACTATGTGAACTTCTTATAAATGGCGTGTGTTCAATTTTTAATGCCAGACTGAAAATCATTTTTAATTTTTGTCAAACGCCTTTACAGATGTCCTACGTTGTAAAATGTCACTAAATAAACGTATATGGTGGCTAGTTCAATGTTGTGTCATAAAACTTTTAGAACTAAGTCGGCGATTTCAAAAACGATCTCCTCGTATCTTCTGAATAAAAAACCTGCATTTAAAAAAATGTTTAATGATGATGAAGCTTCTAGGTTTGTTGCCAGAGGAAATATATCATGCTGAATTAAATGATTTACAAGAAACACGATAATATGAACGCCAGTTAACTTTTGTAACCGTATAGGCAACAGTTACGTTAAATTAATGGAACATAAACATATTAATGAGCCTATTTTAAATCGTGAGTACCTTTAGTTTCAAAGTCATCGTCTTTTCTGTGACTGCCATTGGAAGCTATCTTGTCTAGGGGATGATTTAATGCTCTTGTCGGCAAGATTCATATAGTATGTATTAAGTTTTTGTTCGGGTTATAAGCCCAAAGGGCCTTTTTGTTATGAACCATTTCGCCATAGAATTGTTTACGTAAACTGAATGCACGTGTAGCAAACGGTTAGTACAAATAAAAGTTGTTGAAAGCTAGCACTATCAAATCTAACCTTCGATTTCGAATTGCGTAAGTTATTGGGACACAAATATATATTTTTATACTATCAGAAAACATTTTAAGTATTTAATGCTGGTTTTTAGGGTATTTTGCTTTTTTGTGCCTATCTCTTAGGTGTATAATTGCTGTTTGAGACAAATTCAATAAATTAAATAAATTAATGGCTCTTTTAAGAATAAATTACGAATAGCATATCTCATTTAGAGTTCTTATGACACATACTAGAATTGCACGTACCTACACTTTTTTCTGCATTTCCTTGAATCAATATTGTTCTAAAATGCCATGTTAAACAGATATATTTTGTTTTTCAAATTATATCTTATATAATTATATATATATATGTATAAATTGAACAATAGTTTAGAGAAGCATATTAATTCATTATGTAAACAGCCTGACAATAATGACTTCAATGTCCACATTGAAAGGTCTATAGAAAAATTGACTATAACAAAAAGCCGTTACCAAAAAACATAGTTCAAGAAAAAAAGCTCAAAAGAACAATCATTGTTAAATGAATTAAATTAAATATTAAATTATTATAGTATCAATAACGACATAACATCATCAAATAACTGCCTTGAAATAACTGCGATACACTTGTACAAAAATGTAAACTAAGTGAGTACTAATAGAAGTTCAACTCTCACGAATGCGATATAAAATGCACTCACAATACGTTTTTTATAATCAAATAATTTTCGGACTGCTAATGCTCAGTTGTATAGGAAAATAAATTGTACATTGATTCACACATGTTTTTAAAAACAAACGAATACAGTTAAATGATATTTATGGTTTTGTTGCAGTGATCAGAATCAATAAAAGATAGATTGGTAGTGCAAATTGTTTTATAAGTCTGTGGTTGATTTCTCAAAGCGCTGGTCCCGTAGAACGTTAAAATTGTTTCTTATTCAAAATACTTTTAGGTTTTCAGATGCACACAGATTACTGGTTACAGAAACAAGCACGATCCAACTGTCAGAGATTCAATATTTGGAATGATAATGAAGCCTAGATTCCCTAGAGTGTATGCACGAGGAAGAATAGCAGATTAAATACAATAATACAATACCAAGTACAGGAGACACGAGTGTATGAATGCGATTTCAGTAATGAAACCGTTTTGGAAAATGTTTACTTTAATTTATGGAACCTAAACGTATAAATGAGACGATAGCGGATATCTCCATCTTTATAGTCAGGCACCGTGGAACGACATTTGGGCCGGATAGAATCTAGGCCACCGCGTGATTGATTGGCAATGTCTCCAAAATTCCTATATTCCTCTTATTTTACAAGATGAAGGCAAGCGGGGCGAATCAGAAGTGTTCAGAGATTAAATAGTCATGAAATCAGCTTTGTTTTACCCCATTGCACTATACGGTTCTCCTAATGCAATACAATGAGGGTATCCCTTGATATATTCTTATTAGCCGCAAACCGGTCGACAATGTTGTTGTTTCATTAAAAACAGATTACAAAGAATTGCTAGACCGGCGATGTTCCCAGAAGCCCTTATTTGTGAGCAAATCGTAGTGTTTTAGAAAATATATCGTCTTGAAGTAACATTGTTTAAAGTCTTGCAAAGAAGTTGAACTGTGTCTTTACTAATAGTTTCAAGGTGCAAATTTTCCGTTCAAACGCGAACTTGTCGATACAATCAGTATGAGTAACTTTAGCGTCAAGGTCATCGTTTTCCTTGCGTCTGGCATTGGAAGGCCTTTCTTGTCCATGACTTATTTTACTACTCACGTCTGCAAGATTCATATATTATTTATATATATATACAGTAAAACTGCTGTCGTTTGAAGAGGCGGTCGTTCGAGAACCGGTGGTCCCTCGAGGTCGGAGCTTGGTCCCGAACATTTTTCCTTCTATTTTCATATAAAATATACTGACGCTGCATCGAAACCGAAATAAGTCGAGGAGTCGAGCACAATATCCGGTTCAAAATACACAATTCATGCTCAAACCCTTATCGCTCCCTCGAGGTCATAATTTCACACGTTTTCCCTAACGCGTGTCCCGAAATAAACAAACAATTGCTAGGTGTTAAAATTGTCGCAAGTTTTAAAAATTTGGATGACAGTTGGAAGGAAAATTCATAAGGTGTGAAAAAACGCTTATCACAGTTTACGCATGACCATTTATAGTTGATAAGGGCATTTGAGAAGATAATTATGAGTTTGAACAGTTTCGCGAGACAGGCCATAATATGTACTGTCATATATAAATGTTGCTTGTTTAGAAAATATGCTTTATGTTTAAATAAACATAACTATTTATTCATTTATAATTGTTATTTTTTCATTTAATATACGACAGCATTTGAAAATATGAGCGATTTCCATAACGCAAAATTTAATCGGTGTCGTAGTAAGCAGTCGGTTTAACGACTTCAAACTTAAAATACACTGAAAGATATTTCATAACGGAATGGAAAATTGAAACTCGGGTCGTTCAAAACATCGTTTCTCTCGAGGTTTCAGCTCGGACCCCGGCGTCCTCGAGCGATCGCAATTATACTGTACTAGTATAATAATTTACAAGAAACAAGATTGCATGAATGCGAGTTAACTTTTGTAACCGTATAGGAAAGAGTTACTTTAAAATAATGGAACCTAAATGTATGAATGAGCCTTTTTTCAATCGTAAAAAAACTTTATCTTCAAGTTAATCGTCCTTTTTGTGACTGCCATTGGAAAGCAATCTTGTCCAGGGGATGATTTATTTTTCCTGTCTGCAAGATCCATATGTTATAAAATATAATAAATCACCAAGGCATTGTTTACATAAACTGAATGCACGTGTAGGAAATTGTTTGTAGAAGTAAACGTAATGGAAGCTAGCACCATCAAATCTTGTCTTTGACTTCGGATTGCGTAAGTTACGGTATTGGGACAAATATGAATATTTTCTATACTGTCAGAAAACATTTTAAGTATTTAATGCTGGTTTATGGTTTTTTCTCTTGCTTTGTGCCACTCTATAAGATATATATTTGCTGTTTTAGGCAAATATAACAATTACTGGCTCTTTTTAAAATGATATATATATCATAATAGCAAATCTCATTTAGAGTTCGTATGACACTTACTATTGTTGCACGTACCTTCTTTCTTTGATGCACGTCCTGGAATCCATATTCTTCTTAAACGCCATGCTATACAGAGATATATTTTTTTTGCAAATTGTATGTGTCTTTGAAAGTCCGACAATCTTGTTTCATTTTATTTGTATATCTTTCTTAAAATGCAGCGGGAAATGAAGAAATTATTTGCAATACTAATGAATGAAGTGTTCTTATAAGTATATGTTAAAATATATATATATATTTGTTAAGGTACTAGCCATGTTCTTGCAAGTTCCATACTCTTTACATCTAAGGTACAGAGGCTTACCAAGCATGCCGACATTAACCAACACACTCGCACATAAGATAATTCCTAGAACTATGCTCACGATTAGGTGCTTACTTCCTGAAGAATAAAAATTAAAACATGCATAATGATTAACAAGAAACAGTCACAATACATGTATTTGTATTTTAAAATTTAGAACTGTATTGCTTACAAATATAGTGATATTGTAAGGTGACCTTGATTCCTTTAAGTACACTTTGTTTTTCCCCTATGACATTTTAAGAATATATATATATCAGGAATTGATAATAATGTTCTATATTTTAAATTATATATGAAATGTTATGGAGTTAGAGAAAAAGTCCTTGAGGATGTTGAAGGATGTTATGTAATGTTCGGTATAGAAGGGCAAACTTCTTCGATAATTTCGGTAATAATAGTTTTATAACAGATTTAACACTGCAAGAATCTCTAAAAAGTTTCGATCGAATTTATATCAATTATCATGCCAGGATTATACTTCAATCTTATGACATAATTATTCTGAAAATGTTGTTGGACTTATAAGTGATCATTAAATGTGTCTTGGACTTTGGACATTATTCTTTGTTCAAAATATTTAAATATTGGCATTACTAATCTTAAATTACTTTTTTTTAAATTGTTAGTTAATACATATTGTTGTTGTTTAGAGGTTGCTTTGGTGGTTGATACAATATTTTACATATTGAAACTTCCATGAAGAAACACTTTCTTATCTTGAGAACTGTAATCACACTTTACAGAAATACTGTTCGGCGTCTGGTTGGGCAAACCAGTCATGTCATTTGTTGACAACAGTGTTATGTAAATTATTTGTTTAAACGCTATGCCATAGAGGTTGTAGTAAAAACACTACTTTAGGCCACATTCTGCGCAACCGCAGCACCATTTTGGATGACGCTATTTTATGTGGCTGGAAAAAAACAACAATATTGTCTATTTTGGCGGGAAATTTAAAAACAAAACCTCCACCGCAATTTTGTATGACGTTCGTTTCTGTGGCGGAAATCTTCAAAAATGGCAAACACTTGCGTAAAACAGTAGCGAGACGTGTTGATCTACACTCTAAGTAACGGGTTTTTAAAATTAAGTAATAGTTCTGTATTGCGCAATGTTGTTGTTTTACAAGTCATCATGAAAGAGTGAACTGACCAATTTTTTAAACTTACCTCCTCGATCATCGGAGCTTAAATGAAAAACAGTGGCGTCGAGTTAAAAAGATCGCAAAGCCGGGAACAAATCAGTGCACTGGTATCGTTGCGAGTTTGAACATGTTTTAAAACAAAGATACCATTGAAAAAAGGGTTTTATTATTTCCTGGTCACATTGCCTTAAAGCGTTTAGCGAAAGATACAGACGCCTATGTCGTTTTGAATAAGGACATTAAAATGTTAAGTATACGACAATGTTTTTCCTGCTTGAGTAAAATTATCATTAAATTACTATGAAGTAGAAGAAGAGATGCAATTTATTATCGGTGTTTTAGGGTATACCAAAACCCTCATTAACTAAGTATTGGTTCAAACATGTTGGACATGTTCTTTTATTTTCTATAAATAGAATCCAACAAAGGAAAGTGACGTATGCCACTAAAATAGACTAATATGTTGATACATAAATTAAATCATGTTTCCTCATTCTAACCCTATCAGTCAATATGGTTATTGTACGTGCTGGTTATGCATTGGAAGCGAAGATAGTGGAACACGGTAATGGAGTCGAAATGACAATGAACAAGAACGACAAAGAGTTTCCATTAACTCTACAGGTTTACCAACAAGATCTCACTTTTTCGACTATATTTGGTCCAGTTATAAGCGAATACTCGTTTTCCTTACTCTACTTTCACGTCCGGGCTTTGAGAGCCCATTGCTCGAAAACTGTTAAAAGTAGAGCGATTTACATCTACTCGACGAGCCCGATCGAATGGTAGATGTGTTAAAGCTGTAGAAACGAGTGAATAAAAAGATGACGTCACTTCCGATCAGCGTTTTACTTTTCCGAATAACCCCAATGCTTACTTTTCAAAAATAAATAAATAACCCGTCGATTGTCCATTTTCAAAATGATTACCGGAAATATTTTTAACAAAAGTAATGTTATATACAATAACAAGCAATAAAGTTACTTAATTGTTTTGTTTATATCCGACACAACATCTAATCATATCAAACTTAATGCTGCTTCTTGGAAACAGAATGATTTGTAAAATGTATCATGAGCTTATACATTCAAACTCATAAAACGATACATTCCACATTTAGGAAGCAGCTGAAAAATGTGAGAGTCTGTCACTTAATAGTAATGTATTACTAGTAATGCAGGACCAATGGTGATGAATAGGGCAGGATAAAACCATCCAGAAAAGCTGAAGCCTGATAGTGCCGGCTAAGTTATGGCGAATATGTTCGGATAAAAACATTCAGACAATCTGGTTCCAGAAGTGCCGCCTACGTGTCCCTAATAAAAGGTTCATACACCTGATATGAAGCGCTTTATAAAGTTATATACTTCGTTTTTTGACACCAACCATTTTCATTTGATGATTTGAAACACGCTCAAATTCGCAACTGTTCGAACTCGACGCCGCTACTGTATATATGATCTCCAAAAATCGAGGAGGTAAGTTAACATTTTGGGACAGTTCACTCTTTCAGGTTGACATGAATAGCAACAACATTGAGCAATACATAAGTATTACTATATTGTAATAGGACGTTGCATAGGTGTAGCTCGACACGTCTCGTTACTGTCATGTAAATGTGTTCTTCATATTGAAAAATACTGCTACAGAAACAGGCGTCATCTAAAATGACCGTCAGATTTTGAATTTTCTTCCAAAAATGATAATGTTTTACTTTTTCCCGCTGCACAAAGTGACCTTATCCTGAATGGGACCACCGCTTATGCGTAGAATCGTCGTTTTTGCCTGTTGACTTGACGCTTTATCTGTGTCGTTCTGGTGGGTTGTTGTTTCGCAAATAGGACAGAATAAGGACATCGATACGTTTTATCGATACACTTATGCTACATTATGTACACGGTTAATTGTTGTATGGGAGGTGTATCAGAGGATTATTATTTGGCATCATATATACATCCGAAAAAGTTAACATATGATTGATTTGATATTGAATGTGAAAATCAACATTTTCAATTGAATTCCCGTAACAATATATACATAATCGTAATTTCAGGATGTCTCCACATGTCCACACATATTCATTATCAGAAAATGTCCAAAGGTGGTAGCATTATATACATTGTTTAAACATTGATCATTTCACTGTTTCTTGAAACAACTACCAGCGAAACGTTTATATTATTATTTCATAGTGCGCACTTACTAGAGGGAATTGTTACTTCGCAGTTTTTTCCTTTGAATCCATCTGGGCAATCACAGAGATGTAAAATCCCTTCCGGTACGCATCGTCCTCCATTTTGACAAGGTCCAGTATCACAGCCTGTAGCTAAGTATTATTTAAATGTCATATAAGTATACAATGCGCGTCATAGTTAAAAAATAGTTTTTAAATACAATGAATATCAAACTAAGGTAAGCTATGGTAAATAATTTCCAAATGCATTCCATATCACATGTGACTTCAACCTTGTTGAACGATCTTTAACCTTTGGCTCATGAAAACTTTCGTTCTAAAATGTTTCGTTTCTTTGCATATTCCAGTTTTTGTTGTTAAGTGTACTTTACTAAAAAAAATATTTGAAACATGACCGATGTGTAGAGTCATAAACATGCTTTAAGAAAAATCTTATTCATTCATTTTGTATAATAATACAGTTGTTAAGGGCAAACGGACTACAGCCCAAAAGAAACTTAACTACATACAATTTACCATAAGACAACATAAAAACTGTACAGGTCGTTATCACTGAAAGTTGAGGTCACATAGTACTTACACAGACATGGAAAGTAATAGTTTTTCGGGGTATTAACCTGTTAACGTGACCCAAACATCTCATTTGCAATAAATTAAAAGTACACTGAACATAATAACGCACATGGCTGGACCATTAATCAAAATATGGATACACATATTTTTGCCTACAATGTTCACATCTTCGACCAGAAATGCCTCCAGGACAAGTGCAATTGAAGTCGTTCACTAAATCCGTGCATGTGCCGTTGTTCATACAAGGCATAAGGGCACAGTCATCCGTGTCTGAAAATACCAATGGAAGTATTACATACTGACTGTCTCTCTCATGCTGATGGGAATGAATTTAGCTTAACGCGTCTTTATATATTTCGGAAACTGTAGAATTATTTAATCAAAAGTGTGTTATTTATAATAGAGGTCGTATTCGTCTGACTGACAAAAAATAAACTGGTTCTCAATGTCTGAAATACACGTATCACATACACATTCTTTTTTTGATATCGACACACATAACTACACTCTTGCAGCACATCCAGCAATTTGTTTTAATGAAAGAAAGAGCTGTTAAAGCCAGGGTTATGAATTTCTCTCTGCAAAGCTTCTAAAGGCATCTTGCAGCATATGTACCAAGTTAAGTTCGGTTATCTTTGCACGGTTTTTGTGTTAGGGACCTTATAGTATTGTTAAATACAATCGAAGATCCCTGTTGTTTTGCAATATGCATCCCTTGTCTGTATACGTTAACATTCGACAGCAAATCGTAAGTAATTTAGAAAAGGTCGTTCGACAAGAGACGGTGATCGTCGACGAATTTGACAGTCCATGATGTAAATCACATGGAGAGTTTCGTGCATGCATGCATAGTCACACTTGAATGCTCATAGTACAAAAAGAATTATTTTTCATTATCCTGGCGGTAACTTGGCCATGCGACGGAGAGTTGGAACTTATGTTACAATGAGATGACATTGTATTTCGATTGAGACGCACGTGTGTTTGTCAAGGGCAACATTTCGCTGGTAAAGTATCATATTTTGCTTGTCCGGGCAGATGTTTGGCCGCCATGTTTTGTGGATTTATTGCATCATATTATTATGGCTTATTGCGTCATTACCCATATCTGTACGTGAATGGATAATAGTCCAAACATTGGCCTTTGGTCAAATGTACCTGAAGTTTGGCTTTCCGGGTTTATACATGTCACATGATGATAATTTAGTCATTGGTAACAAATCTTTGTAATAGGGCTTTTCCGGGCAGGAACTTGCTCATACATTCGAGTGTCTTTGAATTAGTTCGCTCATATATTCACAATGATACGTGTCTATTCGTCATTATTATATCTCACGTGACCTTTTCTTCGTTGTAATTACTTATAGTGATACTTAGATATTCAGCAATGTCTCACGTGATATGTCCATCGCGTACAGTCTACAAATAGATCTTGCTTTCTCAAGCGCTTAAGCGCATTATGCACTTATGGAATATACTTTTTCATGTTTGTGAAACCATCCACTGTTCTTTGTGTACTCTTTTGTGTACAATTACTTCAACTTGGCACAAAAATAATACCACAATCGGAAACTGGTCAGATTGTTTGACTATTCTGATATCTAATTGAAAAACTGTAACCATAACTGTTTCATTGTGTTTTTCATCATTGGCGGCCTCGCAAATATTTGCCGACGAAGCTCTAGTTTACCTTATGTCAGGCATTGAAAAACATCACCTACTCACACAGGGTACTTAATAACTTACCAGGCATGCATTTTTCCTCAGAGGAATTATTAGGTGATATTGTCCCTTCCGGGCATCTGACACATTTCGTATCTCCTTCAGCAGTAGCTAAAACACGGAAGTACATATCAACCTTTCAACAAGAAAACATCAATGAACAGTAATTTCATTCATAATTATAATCTTAAAATACCTGTTTTTCTTCTTCCCAGATAATTGTTCATATGTTGAATGGATGGTACTGTAAAGTGCTAGTTCGGGCCATGCACTGTATTTTTACATTACATCTTTGTTTTTAATTCTTGAAGAAACATTGATATAAATATACATTTTTAGAACGTCGTTTATTGTGCAAAGTGAAAAGAAAATTTTAAATGTTTAACAATATTCCCTTTCGTCGTACAAATGTAGGAATTCTACGAATATACATACTTCCGCTTTCGCCATAGCCCGGCTGACATTTTGTTTTTGTAACGCACAAATCCTTGTCGAGATATCTGTCGTATGAACAACCACATTTAAGATCAGATGTCGAGGTGCAGTTAAAATCAATAATCGTGCTGTAGGGACAGGTTATTTTACATTTTCTACATGCTCTGAAAACATTCCTGGTTTCCATATAATAACCATTTGAGCATGGAGAACATTTAGCGCTTCCACCATTGAATTCACAGTCATCAACGAAATGATATCCCGGAGGACAATTGTCGCAGGTCCACAATTCTCCGTTCTGCCTCTTCAGATGATACGAATCGCAACATGAGGTATTTAATCCAATAGAAACATGAAGAAACCAAAATATTAAAGCCAGCCGGGCAAACATATTGCAGTATTATACTTCCTTAATAACGCTTTTCATGTTTTAACATGGTAATGTATAAAAATTGAATATACAAGGAAGTACAGCTTGCATTGTTATAAATCGAAAACGAAACCGGAGACAAACGACACAAGGCCGTAAATACATTATTAAATGTTTATGTTTTGGTTATTTATACGGCTTGGGATATAAACTCTTGGTTTATACGACAATGTATAGTTTTTTTGTGCTCGCCCTACGCGTATAAAATCATAATATTAATATTATAAAAACGATCACAATGTTGGACGGCAATCGCACACAATAAAATATATGCATTAAATAAGCGAACTTGATAAATATTCCGGAGGGTGGAGGGGTGGTTCGCGGTTGATAAAATAAATTTGTAAAACTTCTGCTGCTGCGCATCCAAAACGAGGCTAATTTATGACAGAGGTTATGTTGCACTAAACAATGTGCGGTTACATTAAACTTATTTATGTTGCGATATCTCCAACCTCCAAGGCTAACATACAATGTAGAAAATTATAATAATATTATGTCTCGCAAATATAAACAACTTTATAAATGGCTTCTAAAGCATGATTTTGTGATTCTACCGCCTGCTCAAACGAACAAATCCTTTACATTCACACTTAAATTATTAACATGATGATCCTAACTTCCTGTGTAACCTCAAGCAATCAGTTGAACAATGATAGGATTATATTTGGTAAATAAATTACATATAATAGTTGAATTATCCATTGGACTTACAAAGTAATATCGAAAAGAAACAAAAATCCCTTTGCTTCTAGTCACTTGCGGAACGTCAAGTTTATTAAATACTTGCTAACGCTATAGATGCACAACTCTGCCATCTCCGGCATGTTATGGGTTATACCTTGCAAATAGGCTTAAAGATATACGAACGTGTGATGAGGCCGCCGGTGATTAACTCTATTATTATAACGCTCAGTAGACCACTTCGATAAAGTAAACAATGTACTGATTTTGATTCGTATCTTAATTATGCATATTAAAACCTTAAAATAAAATTTAAATTTAATAATAAATAACTTGATACTCCTCGACATGTGTTCAATTTTTTTATGTCCCTTGACGGTTAAACACACATGACACACGTATTCAATATTGGTGCCACCATAATTTTTTTAAGATCCGTATTGGTACCGATGTCTGTTTGAACATGGCCGAGGAGAACGTTAAGCATGTACATATTCCTTCTCTAATTATAAATATACTGCCTTTTGTTCCATCTTAAATAACGAAATTGGCCGGCGCATAACTCCAAAAGTATTTGAGGAATTGGTTTCAAACTTCACACATATATTGATCAGATAAAGGATAAGTGGAGTGGACAGAAACCATAAATTTATCATTGATATTTATAACTCTTGATATTTAGTTTGTTTAAATTTTATTTGGAATACATCTTTAGTACTTCAAAGGTATTGGCTTCAAAGCTCATACACATAAACATATACAATTTATTTAGGAGGAGTGTTGTATACCAGAAGCAAAACTCTGGTTTACCGTATTTCAACAACTATTGCCCTTTAGTTTTATAGTTAATGAATTGTTGGAAGTATAATCGAAAAAGTCGCTATCACTGACTTCTTATGACATGCACATATGTATCTTAGCGAGGAGGTGTGTATTGAAAAGAAGATTTTACTCTGTTCACATAAATATTGACCGTTGTTCATTTTGCATCAACGGTAAATCGAATGGGATGTGGAAATGTTATGCCTGTGTATGTTCGGGTGTGCGAGCCTGCGTGTGTGTGTATGCGTATCCGTCACACTTTGTTTGTCCTGGACATTCTACATAACCTTTCCGATATTGATTGAGTTGTATTGATTTATTTCGTTTCTTAAGCTGTTTGATCCTGGTAAAACATGAATTCAAATGTCGATGGAAATAGGTTCATATCAAATGAGGATCGATTCGTTATTCTCTAATCAGATACTTTCAAAGTAATTGAATACCTTCGTTGATGATAAATGTGTCACTTCTTTCTGGTGACGTTAATGAAAAACCGGTTCTATACGAACTCTGTCATCCTCCTTTTATGGCGCCTCTTCTTTCCTTGATGATCGCCTCATAAAGTTGATGTGCAAGCAATGAGCATTTACGGTAAAAGAAACATATAATACGATCCTAATTATTATTTAATGAATTCACGATTCATCATCATTGGTGTTTGATACAGGTATAGTAGATTAAGTCATCACAGGGTAGTTCACTTGATATGAGTACACCATCATCTCTGCAAAAATTGAGTCCGTTTATCAACAACTAAAATTTAAAAAAAACAAAAAGTTGTCACAAGCGATCTTTGAAGCTACTCATTCTGCCGAAACGTCGGAGTCTCTTTTTTACTTCTTCTAAGATTCTTCATCAGGTATTATTGTAGAAACTTGTAGAATGTTGTGCTGTGGAATCAATTTCGGAGCATTCAACTTGTTACCATGTCCTATGTGTTGCATCTTACAATATTCGATACGACTGTCTGAAAATCATTAAAATTAGCAAGATGACTTCGGCAACCCCAACGGCTGTTTCATAATTTGATTCCGACCAGTGATTTGACACACTTATCATTATCAAAGCTGATAAATGCACGTAAAAACTGAGTCTGTATTGTTGTTAAATATTTATACCTTCAATGACCTTCATGATTTGCATTCAGGACATCAATGGTTTCATAACAAAATTCGCAAATCACTCCGACAAGAATCTAAAGCAGACTTTGCAAGCCCAACAACTGTATCTTAGGACCTCTCGTCTCACAACAATGATGAAACGGTCTACAAATCGAACATCACTAATGCAATCCTTATGAAAGACTTCAATCACAAACTCTTCTGAATGTATTGAGCATTCCTCTTCCTAATTATTTTGACTTTAATATTCAAAACCAACAAGACCTTAATAGTTTCGTTCACGACTTTACTGACTCAACAAAAATATAAAAATAGACAAGCAAACCGGACCAAAGCTTGTAATTTGCTATGCTCAAAGGGAAATTACAGTTGACACAGTTCACCTTTGCGTGACCTTTTGAATTACTCTCTTTGTCTCGGCCAAACTTATGTTTGCGCTATCTCTGTGAGAGTGCAGCTTTAACATTCTAACATTTTTAAATTGAAGATTACATGTACCTGAAAGTAACATATTGGTTTAATGGTTTTTTCCAACGTTGAAGTGAGAAGAACACTTATTTTAAATTTAGTCTTATTGTCACGTCAACTCAAAAATTGAAAAAAAATATTCTCAATTTAATCTCATTATGAGAACACTTACATGAAAGAAAAAAACTATTTAGAATTCCAAAAGTATAATTTATGTTTGAGCCCCTGATGCACCAGTTGATTGTAACCACGCCCCCTCCCCGGTCAGGGGAATAGCGGGGACGTTGACTTACGATCCAACCAATCCCAGGTAAAATCACCGCGGTGACAAACTGCAGGTAAAATCACCGCTTCCGCACAACGGGGAGATCCTAGGTAAGGCCTTATGTAAAGTACATATTTAAAGCATACGTTTTGTGGTTTTTTGTTTTAAATATATTGCGAGATCTCGTTAAACCTGAGAAAATCTTGGCTCAAACGCGGACAAATCCCGTTAAAAGAACGGATATTTCCCGGCACAAAGCCACAGCTCATTTCCCGCTATTCTCGGCGCGAAAACAAAACCATCGCATTCACTCGGCACTGCGGAGACACGTGTAAGCCAACAGTTTCTTCTATCCCAATTTATCCGAACAGGTTTATATAATGGTCAATTTTTAATATTTTACGACCTTTTATTATTTTAATTGCATTTCTTGAAAGAATGGGTATGGAACTATACTTCTATTACATTTTTGCATTGGTGCAGAATCTTTCAATCTGTTTTTAACAAAATCTAAAATTTTCAAATTTTTCCAGTAATTCTTGCAATTTTTTGTTGGAGAATAGCGTGCACCACAAGATCAAAGTATCAACTTTAACAATCAGTCACTTGATTTGCTTCAAACTAATGTTTAAATACCTTAAAATGGCGTAAATTGAACCCCTAAAATCCCTCAATTTTTTTTACCAGTTTTTGGACAGTGAAACTAGTGTCAATTTGAGTTGTCCCCCTTGTGGTTCATGCTACCACTGGTGCATGACTGTACGTAAATGTGTTATTTATTATATCAAGGGAAATAACCTCAGTTAGTTTTACTTCTGATCTAGTGTGTACGATTTGCCTACGTGATATAGGTGAACTTAACTGGGTCAATTTTAAGTACGTGTATATGCAAACTTGAACAGCTGAATGTTGATAAATATATATATATATATATATATACAACCCATAGATATTATGGTTATTTACATATTTAAAAAGGAGTTTATCATGTGCTAGGTTTGTTAGAAGTTAATAGTCACTCGGGTAAAATTTATAACTTTCTATCAAATATTTGTACGAACTTAAATAATAAATATTAACTAGCTCAAATTATTAAATATAATTATTAAAGGACTACAATTTTGATAATTTTCGGGCATTGATTATTAAGGTCATATATATTGCCTACATTTTGACGATGTTTAGTTTAAACCTTGCAAATGTATTTATTAGTTCAATATGGAGCGTCCTAGTGCCACAATCTATTTTTGAGAGATACTCATCTCGTAATTAGGAGATACTTAGTTTGAATAAGTAGATACACATACCTAATGATCTCCTTATAATGCGGTAATAGATCCTAATTAGGAGATTCTAAGTTCTAATTATATACTTAGTCCTAATTAGGAAACACATAGTCCTAGCAACGATATAATATTTCCTATTTACACTTAGTATCTCCTAACCAGGACTTGCTAGGAGATAATTCATTTAAAACATAATAGACTGGCACTCGGTCGTATCCATAATTAAAACACGTGAGTAATTACGTCATATATGCTACGTCGGAAGGCGAAAGTTTGCTGAAAAATGAAGATTTAAATCAAAGATAACTTGTTTTTTACAACACCATTTTAATGGTACAAAGCGCAGTCTATGCCGCTTAAAGAGGCCCGCATAAGTTTTATTACCGACATTTGATAAAGTCATTAGTTTCATCATACACTTCGACAAACCTGTTTCCAAAATCATGTTTTGACAGTGCTCCGTCAGTCGGCCGTATTGTGAAAAGGTTTGTCGATTTTTTTCAAGAAATTAAACTCTCAATCAAACTCTGGTGAAAGACCGAAGGCAGGGCTCCGTTAGCGGCATAGACTGCTCTTTGTTTCATTTAAAATGGTGAAGAAATAGTGATCTTTGTTTAAAGTTTTTTTTTAATTCAAAATAGTGCCTTCCGGCGTAGCATTTATGACGCAATTTATCACGTGGTATACACACATTGAATATATAGACTCATTGCCTGGCTCTCGACATTATTTAAAAGGGTAGTACTGAGACATTTGGAACACTCAGTAATGGTTTAAACCCAGGGTAGTTGTATTCAGTGTACATGGATGTCTCACTTTTATGTTATGTCACGTATGCCATTTAAATTAAAACTTTGAGTCCTGAAAGCGTATTGACTGGTTCCCTGCAAATTATGTTACATCTAATAAACAAAGTGGTAGAGGCAGGTAAGACCAGGTGGGTTCAAGCCATAACGCAGCTAATGGGCAGTCCTTCTTATACTTTACCAAACAAAGATACTTTAGAGGACGGACTTTTCCTGACCCTGGTTGCCGGAAATGCTGGACCGCGTGGCAATTGTGGGAGCTGGGCCGGCGGGGTTGACGGCCGTCAGATGGTGCCTGCACGAGAACCTCGTGCCCACGTGCTTCGAAGAGGCTGACGCAATCGGAGGCCTCTGGCATATTACGGACGTGAGTAATTGGCTATACACTGCATTATTGTTCATACAATTACATTAAACTGACATTTTATGGATAAAACACAAACACACCACAAGCGGGGATATTCAATTAAATAGATGATATCACCATAGTTATACGATCACTTTCCAAACCAACACACATTTACATCCAAGTTGTTATGACACGATGATCGATTTTTGTTGAAAATCCATATTTTACGGTTGAGGTCGCAGCAAAGTGATCGATTGCATCACCTCTTAATAGATGACTGCTATGTGGCTTTATAGTCTATAAATAGGACAATTTGGAACAACAGTATAAATCATTTTGTATTCAGCTAACAAAATCTTTGAAAAAATATTTCAAAATAACAAAAATACAATTTTGAACATCTGGCCTTAACGTCCCTCCGCACAAAGGACAAACACATATTTGCATGGGGCAAGACTTCGATTTATTTTGGCACATGTTTGAGCAGTTTGGTACACACAAACGCATATAAACAAAAAGCAAATTCTCTACATAAATACTTTAACAACCCTGTAAAGTTTGAACATACTGTTGCATTCTGTCTGAATGTTGCCGGCCCCTCCCGCACATGCTTTGATCAAACCTGTACAATACCAGGCGTCAATAATAACAAATAGTTACAAAGTTACAAAGAGTCTAAATTGCGCCTATAAGTTCATAATAACGGTGATACAGATTTGATCATATATCCTTCATAGGAATGACAGCCGCCCACGAAACACACCCGGTGGATGAAACGTGTTACCGTAGCGATGCAAGTAGAGCTTAACTAAAACAGTTAACCCCTAATTCATTCCTCAGAATACAGGAACTACAGAATCAATCCGGACATGCATGCATGTAAAAACACATTTAAAAAGTGTATATAAATATATTTATCGAAATTGATTGAAATCGACGTTCACTGTGAGAAGTAAAGCCTACAACTCATTTGCCCGCCAATATAACCGACATCCCTAGCTCGAATACCGCGTGACCTTCACGCTGAAACGACCCGCGCATTTGCGCTTATAACACGTTAAGAAACTTGTTCTGCCCTATACTTCGCAACGGCCAGAACTATCAATTCTCAAAAATTGATCGAAATGGCATGACGATTATTTCCGATGATCGACTATGATTTAGACCGATTTTCAATCCCTATAGTAGTAGGTTTAATCGGTAAAAAGACATGAACATAACATGGCACGTCATAATGCAGACAAATTGTAACATATCATTATCAATGCATAGACAATAGAAACCATGAAATGCACACACAATACCAAGGATGACACAAAAAAGAGAAAAATGATTTTCACTTATTTCCATTGTGGTCCTTGAAAAATTGGTGGCAGTAACCACGGAATAGTCATGTAGTTTAGCAAAATTGTTAAGTACAAGGATAATTAATCTAGACAAGTTATAATCTTATATCACAGATAATTAATTGCATAAATTATATCACAGAACACATTAACATTATTACTCTGCATTCATAGCCTATTACACTGCATTCATGGCCTATGTATTGTAACAGAAGACTTGAGATCATAATGTATGGAATAAAAAAATGCCATTCAAAATGGCAATACTGTAAAGCAATATTAATATCACAATGAGATATGATAAGATATAAGGAAATACGTGTGAATAAGAACCCTACATGCTAATAAAAATGAAATTATTATGATAGCTAAAAATAAAAAAAAATGTTTTATTAATATCACAATGAGATATGATAAGATATAAAGAAATACGTATGAATAAGAACCCTACATGCTAATAAAAATGAAATTATTATGATAGCTAAATATAAAAATTTAAAATGATCTTTAAGACTGTAATAGGCACTGTTTGATGGCAGACTTGAAATGGTTAGGTTTTGAAATATTCCTTATATTTTGAGGAAGACTATTCCACAAATTTATGCCATTATTTGTGAATGTCTTTGCCTCAAAACTGCCAACCTTAGGCTTGGAGAAACGACCAGAAGGTAAAACTATCCGCAAAATGATCAGACACTGGCTGAGCTACCTTATTAGACCTTGTACAGCAACCGTGCACATCACTTAGCGGTTTAAAATGTTCACCAAGATACTCACGGGCAAGGCCATTCTTTATCTTATGGACATGACAAAGCATAATTTGCTCTACCCTTTTTGACACGGGTAGCCAACCTAAACATAGAAATTGCTCTTGACCAACATGAGACATGTTATCCATCTTTAAAACAAACCTGATCATCTCATTTTGGGTAGTCTGGAGTTTATTTTTAAGTGACTGGGTAAGACTTGGATACCAAAAGGAACAAGCATAGTCATAGTGGCACTGTATAAGGATCATAACCAAGAGTTTTCTAGTGTGCATATTTAAGAATTTACTTTTTCTGTATAAGAACTTCAACCTGGAGTTTGCCTTACTAATAACTGACTTGGCTATGGACTCACCAGCCAGACTCTTATCTATTTTAGCACCAAGGTACTTGACATAACTTGATGAAGTAATTGGCACCCCATTACAAGACACATTAAGCTGGGGATTAGACTTAAGTTTGGGCTAAGTTTTAGTCAATCCGTAAACAACTCATCATATGAAACTTATCAACGACAATCAGTAAAGCTAGACCTACAACTCTAGCTAAACAGTTGCAGAGTTATGCCCCGTTATTAACTGAGAAAAATAGCCCGAACGTTGGAACCATCTGGTCGAGCTCTTGTTGTTACAGTGAATACTATTTTTCTACTTGTGCTATTAGCTCGACTATACACACGTTTTTTTATTTGATTCAGTTATATGCGCTTTAGTTTCGCGTTTACTTAATATACACGAAATATCACACACAGTCAGATAAAATATATTAACCCATGATTCGAAAGCCTTGTAGGTATAAAATCAAACCGAGTTAAATATGTGTTAGTGTTAGCGAGTGTCACCTTAGGTTGTATATGTTGCAAAACTGAATATATATCATTTCCATGACCAAAACCATTACTATGTTGGCACAATAGCATTTATAATTACTATTATTCTTGACTTTGTATATCTATGCAGGGGGATGAAGATCGAACGAGTGTAATGTCGTGCACAGTGGCGAACATAAGCAAGGAGCTGACTGCGATGAGCGACGTACCGCCCCCGGAAACTCTCCCCGTGTACCTGACTGGCCGTCGCCTCTTAGAGTACATCTAGTTGTACGCCCGTCGGCTTGACCTGGAGCAGAACGTTCAGTTGAATACTGAGGTTAGTCATGTTCCCTGTACATAAGAAACGTACCGCCCCCGGAAACTCTCCCCGTGTACCTGACTGGTCGTCGCTTCTTAGAGCACCTCCAGCTGTACGTCCACCGGCTTGACCTGGAGCAGTACGTTCAGTTGACTACTGCGTTTAGGCATGTAACCTGTACATAAGAGACGTACCGCCCCCGGAAACTCTCCCCATGTTCCTGACGGGCCGTCGCCTCTTAGAGTACTTCCAGCTGTACGCCCGCCAGCATGACCTGAAGCAGTACGTTTAGTTGAAAACTGAAGTAAGTCATTATCCCTGTACATAAGCGACGTACCGCCCCCGGAAGGGCTTCCCGTATGACTGACGTGCCGCCGCCTCTAAGAGTACCTCCAGCTGTACGGCCGCCAGCATGACCTGGAGCAGTACGTTTAGTTGAATACAGAGGTCGAGGACACTATTTACGGTTACAATGGTCGAGATCAATCTATTTATGAAATTTGACCAGCACGCGGTAAGCCGGGAACCAAATGGCGCCAAAGACGAGCACGTGATCGCGAGGAGCGGGACGACAATAGACGAGCTCAACGGGATGAAATTCCATTGGACGATGATGACACTCCGACTGAAACCGAGGACACTCCGAGGATCGACTAGGGAAGCGGCCGAGGCGTGAATACATGTGACCTTGTTTATAAACTTGATATTGCCACGTGGAATGTAGCTGGTCTACGCAAATACTACAATGATCAAGAGATTAAACGTTATATGCAACAGTTTGATATATTCGGCGTAGTGGAAACTTGGGGTGATAACGAAAGCGAATTTGACTCATTTTTATCATCATATAAACATTTCGGATATATTAGAAAGAAACCTGTAAATGCAATTAGAAATAGCGGCGGTGTAGGTGTTTTTGTAAAATGTGAATTTATTCAATCAGGATCTATAAGCCGCATATGTCAAGATTATGTAATTTGTGTTGTACTTTACATTAAGTCATCTTTGTATGATTTTGCACATAATATTATACTTTATGTAGCATATGTATCCCCAGAAGGTTCCACTATATACCAAGATGACAGTAACGGCATTTTTTATGATAGAGAATAATATTTCAATGATTAAGAATACATATAATAATTGTCTCATATATATGGCTGGTGATTTTAATGCTCGAACCAAAAATCTTTTAGATTATATACCAAATGACAATCTAAATTATGTATATAATGCAGAGGTAGATTATAACTCGGATAACTTTAGTATGCATAGACACAATAAGGATTCTGAACGATACAATGCCTTTGGTAAAGCATTAACTGAATTATGTTGCACTTTGGATGTACATATTATAAATGGTAGACTACATAATGATATAGAGGGGAATATCACATGTTGTGCTAATGGGGGTCGAAGTGTAGTAGATTATCAGATAGCTTCATCAGAGTTGTTTCATTACATAAGCTACTTTAATGTTGATGATATAGATAGCTCTGATCACTTTCCTATTGTAACTCAACTCTCTATTCCTAGGCAGAGCAATAACGGTACTAATAATATACAATATATATATATATATATATATATATATATATATATATATATATATATATATATATATATATATATATATATATATATATATATATATATATATATATATATAAAAGAGGACCGCGAACCTAATATACAAACGTTTGATAGTTTTAAATGGAGTGAACGCATGGCAGATAAGTTTCTATCTAATTTTTGTTCTATGATTGATTTACACAGTCGTTCAATTTCAGATTTAGTCGAAATTAATATAGAATTTATAAACGAGCGGCGGGTGTAATGCAGTGTAAGAAAAGGATATCGCTGAATAAGTCTGATCAACCAAAATGGTGGGACCGAACTTGCATCCAGTTGAAACATACTAAAACAGTTTTATTGCGCCATTTTAGGCATACTAATGACGAGTTTGATTTTAATATGTATAAAGAAGCACGGTCATCCTTTAAGAACGTATGTAGAAAGAAACAATAAGAATATCAAAAGCATGCACGTCAGATGTTAATAGATAACAGTAGAAACCCAAAGTTATTCTGGTCAACATTAAAGCGATGTACATATAAACAGCCTGAGGCAGTGAGCTCAATTAAGCCTAATGAGTGGGTTGAATATTATAAATCTTTACTTTTTAAAGACAATCAAGTGTCTGTTGCTGGCTTGGATATTTCTAATACGGCTGAACATATCGGAATTGAAAATTTATTAAACGCACCTATCACAAATGACGAAATCGAGAAAGGTATAAGGAAATTAAAAGCTGGAAAGGCACATGGTATTGATGGCATAGGCGCTGAATTCTATAAAAATACCATTACATTGATAACACCTATATTGAATATAATATTTAATAAAATCCTTTCGTCGGGTGAATTTCCGGACAGTTGGAGTACTAGTCTAATTACACCTATCTATAAGTCTGGTGCTAAAAATGACCCAGCCAACTATCGTGGTATTTCTTTAATTAATGTTATATATAAGATATTTTCAAGTATTGTTACAGAAAGAATCACAGAATGGTCAGAGCAATACAATGTTTTAGATGAATCGCAAGCTGGTTTTAGGGCAGGTTATTCTGTTATTGATAATTTGTTTACATTGCAATGCCTAATACAAAAATATTTGTCAAAACCAGGCGGCAGATTTTACGTGTTGTATGTTGATTTTCAAAAGGCCTTTGATTCCTTGGGTCATTACAAACTTTTTACTAACATTAACTAAACAAAGGAATAAAAGGTAAACTCATAAACGTAATACTGTCGATGTATTCTAAACTCAAAGCTCATATAAAATAAGATAACTCTGGTGGTCTTTTTGATGACGTCATAACAAATGATGATGTAAATACAAAGGTTTACTGAGGGTTTTAAGTGTAATATTGGGACAAGGCAGGGAGATTTATATTCTCCAATTTTATTTAATCTTTTATCAATGATCTATGTCAATATCTTAAAGATAGTTGTAACCAGGGTGTTTTTATCACGGATAATATTCCTGATATACACTGTTTACTGTACGCAGATGATGTGGCAAATTGTGCTGATACTGCCATAAACCTTCAAAGACAATTAAACGCTATTTCCGATTTCTGTAATGAATATGGGATGCAGATTAATCTGAAAAAACTGATTTATTGTATTTAGAAACGGAGGCCCATTACGCCAGTATGAAAACTGGACACTTAATGGTAACATCGTCAGAATTACATCGATGTACAAATATATGGGTTTATTGTTTACTCCAACATTATCTTGGTCTGCAGCTAAATCCAAATTAGCAGCTCAGGCAAGGAAAGCTATTTTTTCAATTAAAAACTATCAGTTGTCATTTGGTACGTTTAATCATAATGAATTTTTTAAACTTTTAGATACAATGGTCTCCCCGATACTGACATTTGGCTCAGAAATCTGGGGATTCAAGGAATGTAATGAGATTGAAAAAGTACAGCTTTTCTTTTGTAAATATTTTCTCGGAGTTAAGAGTTCTGTAAATAATTGTGTGGCTTTAGGTGAATGTGGTAGATTACCAATGTTCACTATTTATGTCTCGAAATGTGTAAAATATTGGTGCAAAGTATTACAAATGCCTGAAAAAAGATTCCCTAGAAATTCATATCTTATGATAAAAAATCTGGATAGTTTAGGTAGGCGTTCTTGGGCAACTTATATAAAAGAAATATTGTTTACATATTGCTTTGGGTATGCTTGGATTGCCCAGGATGTGGGAGATATAAATATATTTATGTGTCATTTTAAAATAAGAATTGCTGATTGTTGTAGACAAACATGGCTTGGTGATGTAAATAATTCCTCACGTTGTGATACTTATAAATGCTTTAAGTCTTTATTAAATGTTGAAAGATACCTAAATATCAGTTTACCGTTTCCTGTACGAAAATCATTGGCAAGATTTAGAACATCTAGTCATAAACTTCATATTGAAATTGGTCGATTTTTTTGTATTGATAGAAATGATCGCTTTTGTATTTATTGTTTATTGGATAAAGACATATTTGTTATTGAAGATGAATATCATGTATTTTTAAGTGTTCAAGATTTAATGACATCCGGGAAAATTATTTGTTCTCCTGGTATCGTGGAAATAATGACATTTTTCATTTCTATAATATGATGGCATCGGAAAATGTTACCCATATTAAATCCATTGCTCTTTACATTCATAAACTCATGTTAGCTAAAGATAACACTTAACTTGTTAACCAAGAGACACAACTCTTATTTAATTACATATATGCATTTTGTTAAATTTGATTTGCATTGTAACATGTATTATGGGCTGGAGGCCTTTCATTGAATAAACTTTCGTTCGTAAGTAATTTCGTTCGTTCGTTCGGTAAGGTATTTTCCCTGTACATGAGAGATCCACCGCTCCCGGAAGAGCTCTCCAAATATACCCGACAGGCCGCCGCCTCTTAGAGTACTTCCAGCTGTACGCCCGCCAGCATTACTTGGAGCAGAACGTTTAGTTGAATACTGAGGTAAGTGATTTTCCCTTTACATGAGAGACATACCGCCCATGGAAGGGCTTTCGTGTAACTTACGTTCCACCGCCTCCTAGAGTTCCTCAAGCTGTACGCCCGACAACATGAACTAGAGCAGTACGTTCAGTTGAATACTGAAGTAAGTCATGTTCCATTTACATGAGTTACGTACCGCCCCAGGGAAGGGCGCTCCGTGTATATGACGGGCCGCCGCCTCTAAGAGTCCCCCTGCTGTTTGCCTGCCAACATGACCTCGGGATTACTGTTTAGTTAAAAAGCCAAAGCAGGAAAATAATGTGTCAATCAAAGCAGGAAAATAATGTGCCAATCAAAGCAGGAAAATAATGTGCAAATCAAAGCAAGAAAATAATGTGTAAATCAAAGCAGGAAAATAAAAAAAGTATGAGATACATTTGTCAATTATTTAAAGACACGAACGTGAAAGTGTGCAAAAGCTGTATAGCTTCGTACTTGATTCATCTCGTCTTAGAATAACAACATAGATGAAAGGCGGAGAGTTTTGATTTTTCGTTACTTGGACCTTTCGATTTAAAATTTTGCGACGTTGTATTTTGAGAAATAGAACTAAAAAAGAAACTTACAATTCGCAAATAAAATGGTCCCCCCGTTGCGCCCGACAACCCTGCAGATAGTCTAACAGCAATTTATTTTTCATTCGGTAGTTCGTATAGATTCAGTGCATTTTCGTACATTTCCATTACAATACACAACCAAATAATAAATTAATATGTTTCCAACGTAAAAGTGACAAAAGAAATCACTTAAATCGTCTACTGGCACACTTTCTAAATTGTATTGTTTTTATTTCCTTTTATTGCTCTCTTGTTGATAACACTAAAAAAACGAATAACACAAAATGAAGTAAAATACTGATCTCGCATAAGTTTTAAAGCTGCACTCTCACAGATTTACCATTTTTACAAGCAAGGCTATTTGAAGCAAGACAAAAACGTCTCAACCTCGAATAATGACAGCTTTGTTAACAAATCCATCGAGATCAAATATTGGTCCCCGAGTGGCGGCCGTTCAAAGTTCTCCACGCTCCTGCCTGGTCGCCGATTAAAAAACATGTTTCCATTCCTTGAGCCTGATTTCTTTCTTTAATATGTTTGCCCTTTGCCGCGAAAAGACGAAAACACGAAATGGTGCATCGTCGGATACCCCCGATACACACTACGCTATGCTTCGTTGTGTACCGTGGGCAATTTAGCTAGGAAAATCTCGTAATCATGAATAATTAATGAGGCAGTTTCATTGGTTCCGCAAAGTACCAGATGCTTTTCGGTTGAAAAATATTCTGGCGATTCCCGGAGTTGAACCGGCTCTGCCTGCTCAGTACAAACATATTTGGCGATAGTCAAGACCACACGGCTTCGGAGGCTACTGTCACAGTAATGTAATTGAACAATATTTGAGTGTAACATGCAAATTCATTGGAAGAAGAGTTGTCTCCCTTGCCTCATGCATATTTATTAAAACGAGATTTTGACAGTCAATTGTCTACGATATGAATGAAGTGTAACTGAAGAAAGTACCGTGGTTGCCGACGCTTGAAATGGTGGAAATCAGCCCCCATTCATCCCATTTCATAACTGCTTGATGCCAATGCCTACGCTGCTCTTAAAGAAGCATTTATCTCATAGGTAACATGTATAGAGGAAGCAGCTGACCACGCCCAGACCGGTCAATGGACGGTTCGGACAAGGCGGGTTAAAGGCAAACGTGACTCTACAGTCAAACACGTGTATGACGATGCGGAACAGACGTTTGACGCCGTTATTGTCGGGTCTGGCGTCACGGCAAAACCAAACATTCCGGAGTTCCATAGTATGCAGCGATTCGTTTGCCGAGCTTTTATTTTTCTTTTTCTTTTGAGAAAAAACAACATGTTAGCAATTCTTAATGAATATCATACGTCGTTATAAAAATCGTTGAATCATTCTAAAATGATCTACCAAGAAGGCGATATAACAATTGCTAAAGTACATGTATGTACTAATTGAGGTATCTAATACTGTATTTAACAATTTTTAAAATGATAAAACAGTTTTAATGGGCACACATTTGCATTCGCCTTAAAAAGCTAGCCTGGATGCACAAACACTTTCGCGAAAACCGTGTATAAAAATATCAAACGTTTTAGAAAAATCCAACATTTTATCCTGACCATACCTTCCGATAGTAAACATAATTTATTTATATTCCCCATTTTTTACCATTGACTGATACTACGGTGGCATAGAGGTGACATGTGTGAATTTATTTGAAATTGTGGCCACGACTTCATTACTGGTTACCACGGCTTCATATGTTGTGACCCTGACCTACTACTCCATTCCAACGACTAAGTTATCGCTTAGTATGTCGTGTGAATAAGTAAATAAGTCGTGGCCACGAGATCAAACCGAGTTAGCTCAATCGGTAGAGCGTTGGACTGTGAATCGGACAACCCGGGTTCGATTCCCGGGCGGACAAAGTTCCATCTGTTGTGATTGGATATAAAATCCTTTCTACGACAATTCGCACTGTACCACTGCCCCTGGCATGTACATAGGTTGTCAGTTCCTTGCAGAGGTGAGACACCTAGTACTGGTTAACCGTCAGATAGTCTGTCTAGGATAGGTGTGCGATGGTTGAACTGTCACTTCAATGTGCTCACGCCGGGACCCGGAGTATAAACTACTAATACCACCACGAGATCAAACAATCACACATGTCACCTATACGCCGTCGTATGATACTGCCAATTATGGTTAATTTGTATTTGTTTAGTTACTTTTCATAGTTGTTCACTACATCATTCAACTGGTACAGATCTGCAGAATTTCGAAGGGCGGACATTGCATTCTAAACACTACAAATCATGGGCTGGATTCGAAGGGAGGCGTGTCCTCGTTGTGGGGGCGGGTAACTCTGCAGCTGACGTGGCGTGTGACATCAGCACAGTTGCCGAACAGGTTTCGTCCTACCTTTTGACACTATCAAAGTACATTCAATGTCATTTGTGGACGTACCTATAACACTGACGTCAGCATTTTAACTATTCACTTCCAAATGTTGATATCAGGACTAATTGAATGGTGCGAATTAAAACTAAATTAAAGATGCACTCTCACAGATTGAACGTTTTGACAACATTTTTTTATTTGTTTTTTGTCTTAGAACGAGCCATTTGTTTGCGAAAATCCATGGAAACCAATATAAGACTGCTGACAAAACATTTGATTGCAGATTTTAATTTTTAAGTTAAAAAAACGATGTTTTATGCATTGTTCTTAAACCGTTAGTAACGGTTTAAGCCAACTAACGGTTTAAGCCATAAAACATTAATTTTCTAACGGAAATATGATAATCTGAGTTCTGATATTTTGTCAGCAATCTTATTTCATTGGTTTTTAGATATTTATGCAAAGATTTGCTCTTTCCAATACAAAAAATATAAAAAAAGTTGTAAAAATAGTATATGTATGAGAGTGCTGCTTTAAATTAACAAATTTAATCATATTCTATATTAACCTGGTAGAATCAGTACCAAAACTATTCTTGAAGCTGCTCTCTCACAAATTGATCGTTTTGACTTCTTTTTTAAAACTTTTGTTTGTCTTTTAATGAGCCTTTTGTGGCAAAATTGTTTGGAATCAAGTGATATAAGACTGCTGACAAAGTATCCGATCGCAGTTGATCATTTACGTCCGAAAATTAATATCCTATTGCTAAAAGCGTTTCTACGGCTTTAAGAAAAAATAAAGTTTTCGGCAGTTTGTCAAACACATACAATCTGTTCTATTGTAAAATATCTTTTTGTAACTGAACTGAAGGCACTGATGCCAAAATCAGCCGATTCTTGGACAAATAATTGAAAAAGTATCAAATTTTAATGCCTATCACTTCGGCAAAATAAGTAGTCACTTGTATAAATGTACAAACCGTAAGAGGGCTTATACAGACAAACGTATTGGACGTAAGCGCATGCAACAGACTGATAGACACAAAAACCAAAGGAGAAATGAAAACATATATAATCTGTAATAAATAACATAGAGAGGATCTTACTAATCACACAAACGTCTAGAAGTATGAAATGCAGAAGACAAATACGTCAATGTTTGTAACAAATGTGCATGAGTATGCTACCGCCCTGTTTCACTGTTCTCAACATTCCATAGCCTAACACTCGACGTAACGACGTTGGTGTTGAAGCATTTTTGTTACAAACAGTGCGGGGAACTAACTTCTAAGGTCATACGGTACCATCACAATGTCCTATATGTTGCTATGTCCTATATGTTGGTATGTTAAGATATGTATCTAAGACAAGAATTGAAGATATTTTCAATTGACTGAGACAAACATACATAAAATATTACTATTATGCAACATCTTAAACCAATAAAATGCGGGGGTAAATACTTTTTGAGGAATGACCTCCACTTAGACAGATTTCAAAACTTCATCTCGACGGGTTCACGGAACGTTTTGTTTAATTCACAGTGTATTCTCAATTTAACATTTATTCTTTATTTAACAACAACAGTGGTTATATATCTATACTTATTTGTTACGCGCTAACGTTAGGTAACTTTTTTATATTCATATTGCATTGCAGCGGTTATTCACTGCAAGCTGGGATCAAATTCGCTACGAACAACTTTTATTAACCTTAATTTAACTCCGGGCTAGGCTAATAGATTAAAACATTAAAAGTTATTGACACTAACCTTTGACCCATTAACCTCAGCATAATTAATCTTTTGGTCATGTCTAACATGTATACCAAGTGTAATTACCCTATGCTTTTGTTCGAAACGCATTATCAGCTCAAGGCCACAACGACCTTGACCATCTGTTCTCATACTCAACAAGGCTAACTAGAGGTCCTGACCCTATGACCCATAACGCAGGGTTAATCTACTGGCCGTTACCAACATGTCTACCAAGTTTGACATACTACGGCCCACGGGCACTGCAGCTTTTAAACGGACACGAAATTTCAGCTTACGGACTCAACGACAAGACGCAGTACCTCAATATCAACTGGGTTTATTTTCTGCCAACTCTCCTAACAAGTTCGATGTCTAAGCGTTCGTTAGTTATTGATTTTAAACCGTGGAGACGGACGACCTGTTTCTACATGCCGCCCTTTATGGGCATATAACTGAGGACGCGAAATGTGTACTGATTTTCTTTAAACTCTAAACTAAACGCAATATAATATACAATTTATTAACAAGAATGTCATTAAAACATATGAAGCTAAATATAGTACAAAATGGCGTAAACTGATAAAAAGTCATACATGCATAAAAACATTTGTACAAATCAAATAACAAACTATAAAAATTTAAATATATGTTTAATTGATCGAATATGGAGTTTCAGCTGAGGGTCAAATTGACCTTAAGCTTCGAGACCACAATATCAAAAGGGTTTAATTGCTGGTTTAGCACCTTTAAATGTGTACTGTAATGAATATAGTAACAAAATGGCGTCAAATACTCACATACATGCATAACAAAGCTATTTATAGATGTTTAATTGATACATTGCATTGATATAACGTCTGTTTAGTAAAAAAACATCATAAATGTGAGAATAGTATAATTTATTCATCCACTATAAAGTAATTGCCGCGGTTGGGGAACAATCGTAGTTGTAATATGTATGCGAAAAATACAAAACAACTGACTACAATGTATGCCAAACAAGGCCAATACCGACCAAAGTCAGCCAACATGATGTTCCGCCGTTTTGTTTGGCTACAAAATTCGACAAATACAGGATTAGAGAAATGGACTACATATATTTTCATTGGCCGTCGAAACTCGCCCTTAAATGAAAAATATGCTGGATATTTTTTAAAAGGCATCCATTTTGTTTTTCGTGTTACCGACTGTTTAAAAAGTGTGTGCCTCGTTTAAAACATACTTAAAATCACTAGCCTGTTAAATACTTTAACCACTTTGTACGGTTTGATAGTTGTTTTCAACCTGTTGGTGGATTTTACGATAATTAAAACTTTGATAACTGAGAAGATGGCCGAGGAAGGGTGAAAATTTGGAAAATGATTAACGAAATAAATACAAAAAAGTATTCTTCCTTAGACTGTACATTGCTGTATTTTGCGCACTTAAAGGATAAATGTCAAAATCAGCAAAGTCAAGTCTAGAAGAAGTGACATCATGAATGAATAAAGCATAAGCTTTAATATAAACTTTAGGCAAACAATTAGAATGTTTGTTACCAAAAGGTCGTACAACACGTAATAGTAAATTGAAAAAAATATTTATCAATAAGTTGAGTTCATATTGACCTCATATTGAGTTTATTTGTCCTCGGTCAGCAGTATTTGCCTTTGCCCTTTTTGCAAATACTGCTGACCTCGAACAAATAACTGGGCCAATTTGAAATCACCTAATTAACTACACTATACTACTATTACTATCGTTGATTGAGCCAGTTTACTATATAATTGTAGGTGAAAAAACAATTGCGAAGAGATTGATATGAATGACATAAATTTCAATTCATTTTAACATACACCATTTGTTCAATCTACCTAAATATACTCATGGCCAAAAGTCGTGTCCGGTATGGGTTTCATTTGTGCCTTGCAAATCTTCAATGCCCATTTTCAATACATTGCTGTACTGGCAGTACTGGCTCAAATTCCAAACTTCGTTTTTATTGAATGCATATTAATGTCGTCTTTCCATCGATACCAAATTTATGAATATGTGATTTAAAACAAAACAGATATTGTAGTTTTTGTAGATCGGACAAGACTTTTGGATATTGTAATTTTTGTAGACCGGACAAGACTTTTGGCCATTAGTATATATATAGCTTATTGTTCAAGATACGTAATAGTTATTATGTTAAAATCGTAATTTTATATCATTGTTATTTATATGATAATTGTATGAAATAAAAGTGATAGTGTCTTTACTCTATGTAGTTCAACAAGGCTAAATGTGATGATATATAAATGATAACTGATACATTATAATTCCATATAATACAAATTAAAACTATTTAGGTTGCAGATGAATGTTAATTATATACACTAACATTGGAGTGTGACAATATGCATGACCTCTTTGATTTTTATTCGCTGTGAAAAGAACATACTTTTAAGATGTTCTTTGAAAGCATTCGCTTGTATTATTATATCTGATGTTGACATTTTTACAGATGTCTTAACTCAGTATGTTATACGTGTACACGTCTTCGTTCACGTGTGCAACATATGGAATGTTGTTTTGTCTCTGTTTTATAACAAGGCGACACAATGCAACATCTGTTCCTTGTCTGTGCTGTTGAGCAGTTTTACGGATTTGAATGTACCTAAAATTAAATGTATATATATAGTGTTATTCAACAATACAATTGTTTGACTATGGCTCTGACATGATACCATTAAGACACATGAAACTTATGCTATTTTGCCTTTCAAACATAGTAACCTATACAAACAACCATTGATGTAGGCATTTTTATCTTAAATTAAGCAAATGCATCTACAATAGTAAACTAAAAATAGCAATAACTGACAGATTTATTTCATTCACCAAAGTAGCATAGTTTGATTTGAATTTCTATTTGTTATAATGACTTATCATTTGTCAGCCATGCGACGAAATCAAATGACACCTTGATTGTGTTCTATTAGATAGGGGTAAACATTTCAAAATGGGTTTTTAGTAGTTTTTGTTTGGTCATTGTCGTGCAAGAACTTATGTATAGGTGCCTTAATATGACAAAAAAGGTAAACAGGAAAATTGACTCAAAAATTAAAACAAAGTTTGTCAAAATTTGACACAGCGGGCTTTTTCGGCTCCTGATATTCACTTTGATTTGAATGCCACTCGATTGGATCTACACATTTTGTCCAAGTTTAATTATTCTGGCTTCGATCGAGTTAAGAGCTCGACAATTATTTTGACAAAAAGTCATATTACCTTATTAGACGTAAAATAGGCAGAGATTGTGGCATCGATAGAGATACGAGTTCGACATTTATTTTGTCAGGTGTCATGTTACACCATTTGATGTAAAACGAGGAGAGAATGTGATCTTGATAGAGTTCAGAGACAATTATTCTAACAAGTGATATTTTTGCATCATGTTTAATTGGAAGAGAATGTGACATCAATAGAGTTAGGAGTAAGACAATCATTCTGACAAAGTTTTAAGTTTCATTACCAGATGTGGTATGGTAACATAATGATTGCATCGATAGATTAAAGAGTTCGCCATTTATTCTGATAAAGTGTCATGTCATTTTGAGGGGCCTTCCGAACTGCTGCAAAATATATAGCAGGCATATTACATACATCCGTTTTGAACATGTGTATGTGTAATTAGGAGTTTAGCAAGTTTTAAGGACGACTATTCTATCATCTAAATAAGATAATTGCATTTTGCATTTTTTCGGGATGCTTTTATACCAATTAAATGTTCTTGTGTTAAAAAAAATCCGTACTACCATATCAACATTATATTGTGGCTTTGTGATGACTGTAGCTATAAGATATTTTTTGTAAACAGGAAATGAATCTAGCTCACTATTTTTCACAGTTTTACTGAACTCTGTCTAATTTGAAAGTATATAACAAAGAAACCACTATTCATTGTGGATTTAGTAGTCTGGGGTATTTGGTCACATAAACAAAATTATTTCTATCGACTGACACTTCCGAAAAAAATGCAAATGCTTCTCGATCCAGAATCTGAAAAAAGCCTTCTTTTGTATAATTTTGTCAACCCCTTATTACCACAAAACATGTCAAAATGGATATTTTTTTTAGCTCGAACTTTTTAAACATTTCTTCGAAGGTCTTTAACATATATGAAATTGAAAGATAGTGTGCCATGGATAGAGTTAAAATGTTTTCTTTCGAGCGACATGCCCATATTCAGACACTTCCAGTACGCCATTGAAACACAAATTAAGAACAATTTCGTCAAGATAGAGAGGAACAATTTTTGCCTTCATGGTTGTCAAAAAATCAGATATACTAAACTTAAACTCATATTTCCTTTGGTTATTAACAGTAAAATATCATTGGTTGTAAAACGATTGCAACGTTATTTTGTGGGGATTATCTTTTTCTGTTGTTGTTTTTTCGGCTCAAATTCGGAAATAGACAGAATCTATCGACATCTAAATACAATCGGAACACCTCAGCAGTTAAACAACATATACATATCCCGACGGTTGCCTAAAACCTTTTTTTAGAATATTGCGGAAATAACCTTCATTGTAATGGTAGTACTACCTGTCTAATACTATTAGCCACCGTAAGTATTGTTAATATGATATATTGCTTTATGCTTGCTAAATAAGGCCATGTGGTATTGGTCCAGATGCTTTCAGTTATTTGTTATTCATGCATTGTAAAGTAAAGAAAATGGACCAGGAGGAAAACTATACAGATAGTTATAGCTAAAAGATTACTTTAACACAATTATTTCTGATATCAAAAAATAAACGTTTTAGCTAGCAATGCAGTTTTTCGAATAAAGATTCATGATGCAATGACGCAAGATGTACAAATAAGAAAGATATATGTACACGAAAGAGAGCAAGACAGATAAGTCAGAACGCAAGATGTAATTTTAGCTTCAACAACCATCCATACATTTGACTTAATGTATTCTGAGCTCGCTTGTTGACGAAAACAATGGAGATATTTTGTAGCCTTAGAGACGTACTTGTTGGCGACGTGCTAAATGCTGAAGAAATTTAATTGGTAAATGCGCCCAACGCCAAATCATAAATGTACACGAAAAAACTGCTAAGTTGTTATGCGCCTTCTCCTACCTTTCGCTCTTGTTATTCTTACCATTCGCTCCTTCATCGATTTATAGAGACGGCTGATCAAGAGTATTCCCTGCAAAAAACAAACATGTTAAATATAAATGATTGTACAATTAAATTTCAGTAATCGAGCGTTACTAACCCATGTGGTTCTACTTAATCCTAATGCCATACTTGCGAATTTAATATTGACTTGAGTTCAGTTAAACCACAAAAAGTTGATTATTTGTTTTACAGATTTTGCCAGAAGAAAGGAGGAGCGGGCGTGCAAAAAAAATAAGAACAAAACAATGAAAAACAAACATTATGAATTATTTCCTTCGACACTGTGAATTAGCTATTGTTTGCTGAATTAATCCATTGACTATGACACTGAACTTCTCTTAAAAAAGTATTAACCATTACGTTAATTGAAAGTGCTGAAAAATAAAGGAAAATGTTTCCGACAAAAACAATTGTTTACAAGTATCAGCTGTTTTGCTGTTACCTGGACCTGATTTTGTCTGGACACGGGAAAGTTTCTTTAATTTTAGGCAAGAGAATTTCAGAAAACATTGAAAATTAGGGAGAAACAAAAACAATTCATGCAGCAAAATAATATGTGAGAGCGCAAAATAATAAACGCGGATAATCCGACGAACACATGATGAATTTTGTGTGGCCAAAGAGATAAAGTAGTAAGCTATTTTATGTATATATATATATATATCCATCCGTCGTTAGCATACACTGAGAGTTCGAAACGGAATCGCAAGCGGTAGCCACACACACCTGACTGATCGCAGATCTGCGGCAACATCTAAATAGAAAAGCAGAAAAGTTATTCCTGGAACTCCCATTTACTTTAATTTAGTAATTTTATTTTACTATTGTAATTTGTTGTGCTGGTTGATTTAAGTTTGTTATATATTCTGCCGTTTGCACGAACATCTATAAAAGGAAAAATGGACATAAATACCAAAAGCAATTTTTCCCAAAATTGATTTGCTTCCTCTGTATCATTAGTATACTCGCTTTTCAACTATCATATATTCTTAGGGGTATATTATATGCACTATTTAATGATATAGATCCAAATAGCATCTTCATGATTACTTCATGGTGTTAAAGTGAAGTTTTGAATTTGATGGATAATCTGTTTTAATAAAATTTAGCGATGTTTAAGTATAGAAAGGAATCTAATCCCCTATGTTTTACTATTTTTTAAACTCTTTATCATTTGAAAATAATTCAACAAAAAACACTAGTCATTGTTGTTTAAGTAGTTTTGGGTATTTGGACACAAAACACTACCTATTTTATCGACAGACTTTTAAAAACAGTAATTGCAATGTTTGTTTTTTATTTTTTATCGAAAATCTGATAAAATCTTCTTTCGCTTAACAGGTTTAAATGGATGTATTCTTTACTCCAGAAAGATAGCGTTACTCTAAACTAAATAAAACATGGAGACGTTTTAACATTTTGTCGAAGGACCTTAACATATGTGGAATAGAAAGAGAATATGACACAATTTAATAAAATTGCTTTTCTAGATGTAGACTTTGATGCAAAATGCCCATATTCTGGCATGACCTATATATCATTGAAACATAGATTCAGAATAATTCCATTAAGAAAGCAAAGTTGATAAAACAATTCGTCGTTGAATTTCTTTAATGTGCACACCTGTCTTTCGTTATTTTCCGAAATAGACTTTGAAGAATGTTTTTTTTTCCAAAAAATAGTATCTGTTTTTTTGTTATTTTTTTCAGATCTATTAAACTTTTACTCTTTAATTTCTCAATCGCTCTACTAATGAGATCGCTTAATCCACGAATAAATATATTTCTTGTTAAAATTGTCTTTTTATGATTCCTTTTTATCAACAGTTAAGTTTTAATTGGTTGCAATTTTTTTTTTTATTTTTGGGGAATTATTGTTTAGCTGTTTTTTTACGACGCAAATTCGGAAAACTGTACGGAAATAGACACATCGACATTATATGACAATCAGAACACCTCGGCAATTAGAAAAAACAACAACAACATAAATCTATCCCGAAGATTGCCGGAGATATTGGTTGCGGTAACCTTATGGAAATTATGGACATTGTAACCGTAGCGCCATCCAGTGCAATACTATTAGTTACCGTAATCATCGTAAATATGACGTTTTGCTTTATGCTTGCTTAATTAGTCTAAGTGGTATATGTCAAAGTGCTTGCTGACATTTGTTATTTATTTTAAGTAATGTAAGGAAAATGGGTCAGGAAGTAAGCTATTAAGATAGTCATAGCAAAAAGATAACTTTAAAAAGATTTTTTCAAGGAAAAATGATTTCGCGGAGCTAGCAATGAAGTTGCGCGAAAACGAAGTACAGAATGCAATAAAGCAAGATGTACAAGTAAGAAAGGAATAGGTACAAGTATGAGAGCTAGATGTATATGCCAGAACACGAGATGCAAGTTTTGCCTAAGTAACCTTCCACACATTTGATTAATTGTATTTTGAGCTCCCTTGTTTTTCGACTTAAACATTGGAGATAAAATCGTAGCCCGAGTGTAGTCCGTGTTGGCGGCGTGCAAAAGAAGCTCAAGAAATTCAAATGGTATATGCTCCAAAGGACAAAACACAAATGTATATGCCTAAATAAATAAGTAACTGCTGAGTTATGCCCCTTATGCAACCTAGCGCTTTTGTTATACTTACCGTTCCGCACGTCGGCGACTCTCAGAGAAGATTCAGCAAGAGTATCACCTGTAAAGAAAATGTCATGCAGAAATGTTCGTACAAAGCAGTTTCAGTGATCCCGCATATCACACCATTGCCATTCTGTTTAATCATAATGTCAAACGTGTAAGGATAATACTGTCTTGAGTTCAGTTTAATATGGTAACAGTTGCCCATGAAGCAAGCCTTTTTTATCTATCCCGTCATAAGCATACACTGCCAACGGAATCGCAAACGGTAGCTCCACACACCTTATTAAACGCAGATCTGGTGTAAGTGTTTTTCGTTATCAATGACTGGACATTAATGCGGCAACATTTAAACTAGTTTAATGCTAGTCCTGTATCTAGTATTAACTTCCATTTTAGTCATTTTTTTTTATTCTATTGTAATTTGTTGGGCAGGTTATATGTAGTTATTCATACATTTTACCGTTTGCTCGAATTCTATGAATAGGAAAAAATGGACATAATAACTTAAAAAATAATTTTGCTACTTCCGTTTCACGCTATACAGGTTTTTCATTTGTCATTTTTGATTCACAAGTATGCATTATAGGCTCTATGTATTGCCATATATCAAAATAGCATCTTCATGTTGTCATTTCTTGGGATACAATGCAGTAATAATTTTGATTGAAAATGAGTTCTATTAAAATTTAGCGATCTCTTCTTATAGTCGTGTTATTTGCCGAAAACCATGCTTAAACTAAAGTAACATGTGGTAAACACTCCCTGAGCGAAAACAAGTTTTCCTGTGCATTGTGGATAAACTGCGATTTATGTGTTTATACAAACAGATTGTTTTTAACAAAATGGCTAACTTGGTTCTTGCCATATTTAATGCAAGTTGCTGCAGGTCTTTATTGTGTTTAAGTTGATTAAACATCGTCTCCTCAATGCTCTAATGAGCAAAATCCATAATTTGAATTTTTTGCACAAATATGTTTTTTTGTTATCTTAAAAGATTTTTCGGCGAAATCGAGATTCAATGACGAATTTCCTGATTTTCATTTAAAGCTCTGGAGAAACTTTTGACCCTATAATGCAATATAATAAACCATGAATACAAGTTTTGTTATTCCTGTCTTATCATGAATTACCATTACCTAGTTCTATTTGATTTATATTACAATCTGATATCATAACCAAAGGGTTGCTTCAATTTTCACCCTTTTGCAAACAATTTTATATCGAAATGCACAAGATAATACGTGGTTTACTAACTTGAGAAAAGTAAAAAAACCCGCATGACTATCAGATGTCAATAATCCGCCACGCGTTAACACAAAATACGCCAATATGCCAATTAACCAAACCGCGTAAACACGAGATGCGTCTTTATTTAAAATCCTATACAGTATTCGTTCGCAATTCGCCCTAGATAAGGCGTTTCCGCCTTCAGTTCGGTTCGTCGGCTTTAATGCTTCTTTGTCGTGTTTGCACGTGTTTTTTCCTTTCTTTTGTTTTATCCCCAAAAGGCGAAAACATGAACTGGTTGAAACTAGCCATCACAATATACTTTATATAATTTTTTCTACAATTAGTAAATATTAACTAGGTAAAATGATGAAAAAACCGTATTAAAAATTCAGTTGTAACCTACTCATCTCTATATGCAAAATAATCTATATATAAATGTCAATTGCTTACACACTTTCAAATTTTGTTTTCTTAATTACGACTGTCATATTTGCGACAGTTAGATTTCGTTATCTTTCTAGATAAGTCCTAGCAAGTAGGCATAATAGATAGTAGATAATTTTCAGTTTTCATGCATACTGAAAGGCGCAACTGAATTTTTCGAATATTTTTGAAATTTGTTTTTGGACAGCGTGTCTCACATGTTTCTTTGGTTTACTTCGTATAAGCAACGTATTTGGGAGCCAGTCAAATAGCACTCATCATTGTTTACAATGCTAAATTTACCACACTAGGTTGTGTTTGGGATATTCACTCATCTAAAACTATTTAGTACAGGGACAGAGTATTTCATGCGGTCTTATCCGCTACGCCCCACGTCAACCCTGCTCAACTTTCTGAGGAAAGCGTGATCCTGCTGTGATTCACAGAATCGTTTCGCTTATTGTTTCCGGTCAACATTAACATGGTTAACACAGGTTAAATTGAGGGCCAGATTCAAACAATGTTTACCCCCGACGGCCCCATCAATTGTGTATAACTCCCACTCTCTGCGCCGTGGCGGCTGCAGCTATTTGTTATCTTTCGGGGTTCCTCTAGACGTCATCAAAGTCATTGGCGATAGGGAAAGCATTTCAATGTTTGATTACATTTACCCAGACCTTGGTTTTAAATTTCGTGCTAGTGCCGCCGCATTGGAAAAAACTAGCGATATTTGTTCTCATTGACAAGGTTAGGGATTTCCAGCAGAGTGCTTGCATTTTTCTCCTTCCTCTACATCTACACTTGGATGGAAACCATACCGTATTGTAATCATACTAGTATACTATATGCTATACTAGGTATACATAATTTTGATGTTTGCAATCATCGTCATATACATTTTATTACGCATTCATAATATTGATTGTTCTATTCATTGACATATACTTGAATTCATTGTCATATACGATATGCCTCCGTATTACTTTGCCTTCATAATGCCTGCATGCCTTTTATATGTCATACTTTATTTAGGTAGCATTAAAATATTATAAGCCCAATGTATTCTAAAAAAAACCTCTATGACTTCATGTCGATAGGGATGTCAACTCGTATACTATAAATGATTAAGTAATTTCACTAACTTCCAAATGGCATTATTTGTGATTGCAACAAGAACGAAAGCATGTAAAACTACGTTCAATCAGTATTACCTGAAGTTCCAGACGCATCATCATGACTAGCAGGAAGAGTTGGACCTTGTTCCTGTCCTAGAGCGACTGAAAAGCGTACCGGATGTTTGATAAATACTTGTACTGCTTTTACTGTTTAAGATAGAAGCACACTGGATCGTCTTTATCCGTTCCAATGCAAAAAAAAACCCCATAAAATAATATTCAGAGATAGAGGTTAGTTTCTTAAACGATGTGTTTTTATACTGTATAATACTGTTTATAACTTATACAACTAGTTCCCAAAATACAACTGTTATTATTTACAGCTTAAAAATACCACGTCGTTTGTGACGTCTCATTTGGTTATTGCAGGAAGCAAAAAATATCTCGATTCTGATAGGATTATCACTGTAAGTTCGTTATTTTCATATCAATATTTAAAAGACATAGCGTAGGCTAATGAAAATAATGTAAACTACACTCGGTTACTTAGCAATATGTTAAGCCATTTATATGTAAACAATGTAACTCCACATCACACCAGTTAGAATCCACTGTGCATGTATATAGTGTTTGTTATAGCAACATTATTAAAAAGGAAGTTTGTTTTAAATATAAATACTTTTTCTTAGTAAAATATTATCGAAGAGCAGTGTAAAGTACCAGATTACACAAACCCTGAGAAATCAAAAAAGGGTTAGCACGAGTGTATTTAATTGTACAGTTTACACACATATGGATGTTGCCATGGTAACAACATACGAAAGTTGTAATTTGTGAAAGGAGAGAATTATATATGTTTTAATATAGTTCCATTAGTTAAGTAAACCTTCACCTTTTGTACAACACAAGACCTAGCCGACATTAAAATGATTGAGACATGAGTGTTCTTGTTCACATTTCAAAGCAATTTAAAACTCATTGAGTACATACCGAGTTGAAATATTATTTAGCACTTGTACCAGTTTTTTAATGCAAGGATTTCTGTTTTTAATATGAACAAAAGTAAGTTATACAGCTACGTCATTAAAGACACCTTTACCTGTAGTTTCAGGCTGAACGGGTGTGCAGTTCAATTGATCGCTAACGATGGATGGATTTTTTTTTCCGTGATGTGGTTTCTTCGCCAGGGTCTGCAAAGTGTATTATATGTGTGTTATAGACGGATACCCACCCGGTTTTCCAAATCCGTGCAAATTTAAAAACATAAAATGATGTTTAAAGAGAGTTGCTACTATCTTCAATAATGCTTATAGTAGAGTAGAATACCAATTTACGTAAATACCCATCTTACACATCACGTTAGTACAACGTTTTGTGAATATTGTACCATGATGAGGTTATTGTATGACGTAGTTACAATGTCAGAGCCTTACTGCCTTTGCAACTATGTGAATTCACTTGCACCTGTATCGCCTGGCCCAAGGACAGTGAAGTTGGAAGGACTGCTAACAATGGGTTGATTGCTTTCCCGTGGTGAGGCTTTTCTATTAGTTTGGAATTTGTAACTTCTTTTCTCGCAATATCATATAAAAAGGTTGTTCGAAAAAGATATATAACTCTTTTAAAATACGTGCGGGGTTCCATTCTTTTTTATGATATATTACCTTCACCCACTTTACAATGCAATGGTGTATGTTTGATATATGAAGTAAAGCAAGTTAAACAATGTTAAATGAATACATGTAAGTTCAGAATTATCGAAGATAATGTTCAATAACTGCCTGTTCTTTGTTTGTTTCGACAGAGCCTGAAATATGTACGAGCTGTCTATAACAATAGATGTTACAGAGACAGCGCACTCGACTATTCTACAGCTTTAAGTCTAATCATCGCTACATTTTTGGGAACATCCACGGATCATTGTAAATTGCATGCAAAACCTTATCCATAAGTTCTAAGTTGAAGGGATTAATTTACATAATATGCAGCATAGAATTATCGAGCTTGATAATGATAGTATTTTCAAACGTTGAGTGTTGAATAAAGTCTCAATGCAATACATCAAGTAATGCTGAGATATTAACAGAATTACGTGTGCTAATATGCAAAATCTTAACCAAAATTTTAAAGTCGAATTATAAAGGCAAAATAATTTGCATTTAAGTCAGAAAGAGTTGATTTACTTAATTTAGTAGGTTGAATAGTTTGGAAAACATGTCTAAAGTTTCAATGCAATACATGTTATATTTGCTGAGATATTGACTTAAATGTGTTTACACAGAAAACCGTTACCAGAATTTCCAAGTCAAATGATAAAGGGACATAATTTGAATTGTTTTTAAAGTAGTTTGAATGGTTGAGTATCGTTGTATAAAGTCTCAATGCAATACAATAATTTGCTGAAATATTATCCTATGTGATTACATGCAAAACCGTTACCAAAATTTCTAAGTCGAATAATAAAGGTCCATAATTGTGATAACACTCAAAATAGTGTTATCTGCTTTCATTAATAAAGTAGGTTGAAAAGTAGGAAACATATATATTAAGTTGCAATGCAATACATGATGTATTTGCTAAGATACTGACTTAAATGTGGTGACAGGTAAAACCTTAACCAGTATTTCCCAGTCGAATAATAAAGGGATATAATTGGCATTATATGCAAAGTAGAGCTATCCAACTTGATTATTATGTATGTATGGTCGTTATGTATTGAATGAAGTCTCAATGCAATACATCAATTAGTTGCTGAGATATCTGCACACATGCAAACCCTTAACCAATAATTCTTAATCGAATAATAAAGGCCCATTATTTGCATTCTATTCAAAACAGAGTTATATAACTTCATTAATGAAGTTTGTTGGATTGTTGGGAACACATATCTAAAGTTTTAATGCAATACATGATGTATTTCCTGAGATAATGACTTGAAGGTGCTTACATGCAAAACCTTAACAAATGTGTTATATTCACGTCGACGCCGACACCGACGGTCACACAGACGCCAGTTTGAAAAGTATAGCTCTCCTTATTTTTCAAAGAGTCGAATCTAAAATACGAGAACTGCAGTAACTGATTTAAGACAGAAGAACACTCAATCGTCTGAATCCGTTCGCATACAAATACGTACTCAAATTTAAGTGTTAGTGGATCGTATCTTTAACGGTGTGTATTTGTTAAACAGAATAATATTTTACGTATATATTATAGAAATAATTGCAACAATACAGCTGTGGGTTTCGATGTCTCACGGAATACCTGGTTAAAGGATTTTTTGGCGTTACAATACAAATGTTAGAACAAACAATGCCAATTTTTTCATTATGGACAAAATACGAAATTTGTTCTTTGAACAACGAATTGTTATTCCTTCGTATGTCAATGCAAAAGTTGTTTTATTTGTTTTCCGGACTTTTATGTCTTTGTCACCGCAGTTTACTTAAAAAATTGTTTAAGTTTTAATGTTAATGCTTTGATATATTCACAACAATGGAATAAAGCAGTCATCATCATGTAATTTGACCTTGTCAAACAAATAAACATGTCTTTAATTGCTGAAATTGTACTAAAGCTTGTTCGGTCGAATAAAATAATATCAGACACTATTTTCATATGCCTTCCAAAAAGGGTTGACCACAATTTTTAAAATGTATTGTTAATAAAATATAGTCGAAATAAACAAGGTCAACTGTTCCTATGACCTTATACAAACATCCTCCCCTAACTCCCTATAAGCAAACTGACACGATAAATCGCAGTCAAACATATACCCAAGTGTTGGCACAATAACAGAAGTTCTCAATTTACGACTGAAAATAGAGAAGTTGACCTAAACTTGTGGCTGCATTCATGCTATTAACAGTTTGTACTGGTGGCATGTCATAATTCTAAAAATATCTATAATCTATAATTATGCAATGTGATATTGTGTGTTTATCATTTAATAACATATTTTGTTGTACTGTAAAATAAAAAAAGTGTTTTCTTTATTTTCTACGTTATTATGTTATTTTTAAGTAATGAGTTTTCAAGAAAAAACAATGCCCTTACTTTAAGTAGCCACATTGTCAATGATTAAATACAGAAATGAACAATCCATGTTAATTTTGAAGTGAATTTCCTGTAACAATGCACATTAAAATATAAGTATATCGACGAAATTGTGTCATATTTCAGCCTAATATAGTGACTTAAGTCAATATATTCACATAATACAATTGATCAATTTAGGTAGACTCCTTATACCTTATACCTCATTTTGTTTATAAATATGTGGGCATTCTTTGTGTTCGATTTAAACGGGTGTTTACCTAAACCCCCTTAGCCACTAAACAACTGTCACATTATTTTTTTAAAACATCAATAGTTCAACAGTTAAGTGAATTCCATGTTACGGCCTAATGTTCTTTTCTCAACCAAACCTATTTCACAAAATCATTTAAACGATTATAAATATGTAACTGACTAATGAGTTAGTTTAAGAAATTAATTGAACTTATAGTTCAGAAAAGAATATGGCAAACTGCCTGCCAATGATGACTTTAATTTTTGCATTTAAAGATATGTATGTGTACTCGACTCAATAGTTTTTTATAATATCTGTAATAATTTGAATCTGAATAATGCACAATTTTCCGGTTGTGATGTCGAGTAATTGTTAGATTATTTCTTTCCTTTTTTGTGTCCATCAAACATTGGGTAAAAATTGAAACTACGGACGAAAAACAGTAACCTAAAAAATTTTGCTCAACAAATAGGCTCAAAAGTACAACCAATGTGGAAAGAGCTAAATCATTTCTGAGAATAATAATTAAATAATATTTATATGACGCTGCAAAGTGTTTCATAAGTATGTTGTTGTTTTTTTTCCCAGAAATATTTTATAACATTGTCAGAGCCTCGTTGTCTTGTAAATCGTTAGAATTGTCAGTAACTCTCATTTAAAGGTTATTCATATGTTGCATATGACACGTTTTGACATGTGTAGCAAGGGCAATAATTCTTATTTTAATGATTGTGGTGTTACGCCCTTTGATCGTGTGCAACACTGTTACTTTAAATATACCTTAAAATATTGTACAATTGTGTTCAAGGTATTTCTATAACATAATACTTCATGAATCTGAGTTGTGGCCCTCCTCTAGTGTGAACCACTTTAAGAAAAACGAACTAGTGAAACTAGTCATTAGAAACAAAATGCGATGTATTACTTAGAACTATGGTACGAGAGCCGGCTGAAAGCAATGCCAATTCAAACAATTGTTGCAATACATTTTGTGACACATGGTGACATTTTCTCATCACGTAAGTTGTGTAACACAAACAATAACGACTAATCTGTGTAGAGTATTAACATAAATATTCAAATCTATTTTTTAGCATTTATTATTTTGTCCGAATGTCTGATATCGCGCGTCATACCTCAGACCTATAGTTTTGAAAGCCTACTTTGGATGGCAGCAGTTGACGCTGATATAAGATGTACGTTATGTTCACCAATGACAGAAATGTCAGACACAAAACAGTAATACTTGCCAGCTTGTCCAGGCTCTCTTGTATTATTGCGCATCTTTTCGTTTTCCGGATTGACACCAACTGTCGAAGATGATCATGATTTCATGGATGAGTAAACATTATTGATAAACTATTATTAAAAAACAGTCATGTAACAGAGGCATTAATTAGTTGGTTAAAATAAACGTATGTATATAATTATTTAAAGCGCTGGACACATTATAATATACTTATATCATCACCCTTTTCAATTTGTTCACGTTTGGTTTTACAATGAAATTCGGGGGTTACGAAATAATTTAACACTTCAAAATTAGTAATTATATGGATGATAATTGATCAAACAGCAACGATTTTATCTTTTGTATGCATGGCAGAGAACCCATTTATCCACTGAAACAGCAGTTACCATACAGTGACTTTCATATCATGAGTCCATAGAAGAAAGTGTATGATAAAAATCCAAGATATCAAGATAAACTGACTGTCGTTTTCACTTTCTGTGAAACTGTTGCAATCCAGAACTATCTGTCCATGAGCAATGTCCATGAGCAATCCACCCCATTTCAAAAATATGATGCTCAACAAATATTAAAGTATCTGACCATGAAGGTATCCAAAGCCCATTATATTTATTCTAAGCATTGTTAAAGTAGTTTTAATTAAAAAAAAATATTAGTTTACAATTGTTCTAACCTGTTTCTTCATGTGGTTCAGTCATGAACTTGCCCTTATATGCAGTTTGAGACGTAAACGCTCCATAGCATAGAGTTTCATTGCTTAGAGTGAGAGACATAAACGTTCCTTTAAGGGGAGTGTGAGACATAAACGTTACTTTTCATTGAGTATGAGACATATACGTTCCTTTGCATTGAGTATGAGAGATAAACATTCTTTTGCATGGAGTATGAAACATAAACGTTCCTTTGCTGTGGGTATGAGACATAAACGTTCCTTTGCATGGAGTATGAGAAATAAGTGTTCCTTTGCATGGAGTATGAAACATAAACGTTCCTTTGCATGGAGTATGAGACCTAAACGTTCCTTTGCATGGAGTATGATACATAAACACTCCTTTGAATGAAGTGAGAGGCTTAAATGTTTATTGGCATTGAGTGTGTGAGACGTAAACGCTCCTTGGCATGGCCTATGAGACATAAACGCTCTTTTGCATGGAGTCTGAGACCCAAACCTTCCTTTGCATGGAGTGTGAGATTTAAACCTTCCTTGGCATGAAGTGTGAGACGTAAGCGTTGAGACATTAACGTTCCTTCACATTGAGAGTGAGACAAACACGTTCTTTTGCATGGAGTGAGAAAAAAAAAGAATCTGCCTTGGCACGAAGTGCGAAACACTATGTTCCCTTCAAGACGCTATATCTCGTTATTAACTGATAACACAAAGCTCAAAATTTCATTTATTTCCATTCTTTTTCAGAAATAATAACGTAAGGCAAATTTCTGAAAACATAAAAGTACTAACCGTTCGTATCCTGAGCCGGACCATTTTCAGGCTGTCTTGAATGGAGGGATTGAAGACTAACTGAAAGGAACTCCAAAAATTAAGAACCCTTACGGGTAGTTAAAGTGTGAGCATGTGTATGTGAGACATAAATGTTCCTTTGCATGGATAACGAGACATAAACGTTCCTTTGCCTTGAGAATTAGACATAAATGTTCCTTTACATGGAGTCTGAGACATAAACGTTCCTTTGCATGGAGTATGAGACCTAAATGTTCCTTTGCATGGAGTATGAGACAAAAACGTTCCTTTGCATGGAGTATGAGACATAAACGTTCATTTGCATGGGGTCTGAGACATAAACTCTCCTTTGCATTGAGTATGAAACATAAACGCTCCTTTGCATGGAATGTGAGACATAAACGCTCCTTTGCATGGAGTAGGAGACATAAACGTTCCTTCGCAGGGAGTCTAAGACATTAACGTTCCTTTGCATGGAGTATGAGAAATAAATGGTCCTTAGCATGGAGTTACATCCTGGGTTTGACTATTTTCATGGTCCCCGATAACTACAAGATCAAAGAAAGGAAATTCAAAATAAGATCCTTTACAGGTTATAACGGTAGACGGCGTCTATAAAACATAATGTTCTAAGCTCTTGATGTTTAATGCAATATGCGGTACGCCTAACGGTATTCCTTTAGGGTATCCCCTATCGTTATAGATCGCAAACCATCCTACAACATTTAGTCATCGACATTGACTCTTTAATCCGAAATACAATACACCAATTACATTTATGTTCCAAAATAGCTTTCATAAACCGAGTGTACGTCTTGAAAATATTTTGTAGTAGTAAAACTAAGCTTATGAAAGCTTGCACAAGAAAAGCTGGTCTTCGACTTCGAACTGCGTTACTAACGTTTAAGGAAAAACAGATTATATTAGAGAAAAACTGGCTCATTATGAAATACTTATGTATACTAAATCATATCACATTAGGGTTCTGATCACACGAAATTTTTGCACATACCGTTTTTATTTTTCGGATTTCTTGGCTTCCACTTTCTTCTTAAAGACCATTCTAAACAGGAAATAAATGTACATATTATAACAAAAACTATAAAAAGGTTCTTGAAACTTCGAAAATTAAGTATTATTTTTTGTATGAATATCTATTGCAAAATAAATTGGAAACAATTCTTATTTCATTATTATCTTCCACCTAAAGAAATACATTGCAGAAATATAGTAACCGGAATTATTTGAAACAATTTATGTAAATTAAATCATGATATCCAGAAAGATTCAGAGCATGAAGACTTTACTATAAACGGAATTTGCCTATTTTAAAATAGTGATATCAGACATGGCTAGATGGCGCTATAATTTTTACAATATATTCATATCGACATTTTCATGAAATTAAGAGGAAATGTCATTCCCTCAATTTGTGTAAATGGAAATTAACTATTTTATTCAAATAAACCGTTTTATAAAAAAACATGATATCTAAACGAATGACTTGTTGGATAATTTCCAATAAAGCAATTATTCTTTCCAATATATTGTTTACACACGTACGAAGTGATATTGTTATTTAACACATACGTAATACCAAATTTTAAGATACTGGAACATCTGTGAGGTTTTAGATAATGTTAATCGGTACGACTGATCCTAGGCAGTAACATGGAACCCGAAACATTTATTAATAATGCTATTTTGACCAGCGAGGCTTTCGTTCAATAAAAGTGAAGCCTTGCTCCTTGTGCATTTAAACAACTTTATGTTAGCTACTACACATATTCTTGCAGCTTCCATTGTGTTTTCATTTAAAGTTCAGAGGCTTACTTAGCGCGACAGAAGCGATCACAACAGTCGGAACATAAAGAACTCCTAAGACGATGCTAGCGATAATGCCCGCAGTGTCTGAAACACAAAATATATTTTATAACAGCAACACTATTGTTACATGTACATATATTAAAAATTCAGTACTGAAGTGTTTGATGATCGAGTGGCGTTGCTATGATACGAAGTTAAGATTAAAGCTAATATAATTTATTAACAAAATTAATATTAGTATTTTCAATTAACTTAATTAATTGAAATAAAATTAAAGTAAATTCATTTAAAATATAACAAACTAAATTTTCAGAAATACAAATATAAATGAATTAAAGCAAAATTAAACGTTTAATTTAAACAATTAAATTTAATCATATTTAAACTGAAAGTTTAAAACATCAAAATCAAATTAAATTAAGTCAATGAAACCTTATCAATACAGTAGGGAAGATCATGGTAAATAATTGAGTTTGTTATGAATAAAAGTTAAGAATATCATTGTTTATTGCTAAAACCAACTTCATATAAACCACTGGAAAATAACCGCTTATGTTCCGTCGAACGGTTACAGTCCCAATACCTCTTTAATGACGAAAACCAACACTAACATCCTAAAAAATATGTGACCTAGATTTCTCAGAATAAACTTTTTTCCCTATGCTAGTTTAGGAATGTATTTATCAGAGTTTGTGTATCATTAGTTTCTCTGTTTACTATGTACAGAATTGTTTTAACCATAATTCTTATATAATTTGAGTGAATGTTCCTGGCGATTTTTCTAATATGTTCTGGCGCATGAAAACCTCTTGATCTAGGCTAGGGTGGACAGTGTTCACACCAGTCATCAGTCACCAGTTTTATTTTTATTAATTCATATAGCGCACTTACAAAAGGTTTCTTTTTCTTCGCAATTATTTCCTTTGAACCCATCCTGACAACGGCAGTAATGTAAAATCCCATCCGGTATACATCGTCCTCCATTTTGACATGGTCCAGTATCACAGCCTGTGGCTAAGTATTGTTTCATTAATTAAATTGACATATTAAGCTAGTTAAACAATTGGTACACTGCGTATTAGTGGTTTGCAAAAGCAATGTTCATCCTACTTTGGTTAACTATGATAATTACTTTTCAAAAGCAGTCCAATTTACAGATTTGACATAACTCTTGCTACAAATGTTTGACTTTGTGCATCAGAACAGTGTATTTCTATAATGTTTGGCTTCTTTGCTTATCTATTTTATCAATGTGAAAAATAATATACATGCCTTGAAATTCAAACGGATTAAAACCCAAAATACACCCAACTACACATTATACAACTCAAGAAAACAGACACGATTTATCAAATGTTAACAGTGGCTTTATGTTAACCGCTTTAAACAGTCAGTTTAAGTAATATTTTATCTTACATTTGCAAGACAGAATAAATACACGAAACATTAGTGAAAAGCTAATTTGGTCGATAAATTCAAATCAATATATAATTTATTGTGGCCTACCATATTCACAATTTCGACCGGCAAATCCTTCGGGACAAGTGCATTTGAAGTCATCCTCCAAATCAGTACAGCTTCCGTTGTTCATACAAGGCATTGGCGCACAGTCATCCGTGTCTGGAAATAAAAAAGAATGCTTGATAGCTTCATATACTTAGTATCTCTATCAATGTGATGTGAATACATTGTGCTGAACGACACAACATTTCCAAAACATCGAAAACTTTTCAGTTTGTTAATATTAATGCCATAGGTCGTATTTGTCCATAATGACTCAAACCAAGTTCAACAAAAACACATGCTTTCTTATATCGACACAAATAAAAGCTTTTGTTCAGCATATATAGCAGTCTTTTTAACGAAAACAAAAGCTGCTAAAGACATAGTTATCGGTTTCGCTTCAATCGCGTGCTCAGTGCATTTTGCAGCATGTGTACCACGTTCAATGCGACTATTTTACACGGTTTTTGTGTTATGGCCAGCACAATAATTTCACTTCATTTCGAAGAACTGTCAAGTATAAGCTCGAAAATAAATCTTTACAAGCATTTCTTAAAGAATACACAATATGTTCAAAATTGCCAAACAAATTTATATTTGTTTATGTACAATGATTGTTGATATGCTTAATAACATTGTCAATTTAAATCTTATATCCCTTTGTTTGGACCACTTGTACACCTTGTTTCTATATGTCAATAACAAGCCGCAGTCATACTCTGTTGTTTAATCAACACAAATAAGGTAAGATTACAAACGAGAGCAACTCATTAGCAGATTTTAAAAATATCGTTCGTATATTTACATTGATCGTCGACTTATTGGACTGTCCGTTATGTCAATCATATTGTCGTTTTCGTACATACATGCACATTCACACTAAAACTATTAAAAGTTGTTTGTCATTGTCCGGACTATACATTTGGTATGCAGAGTTGGCACTTATTTTGCAATGAGATGACACCGTATTTCGAACAAGACACACGTTATAGTTATAGTGGTAAGATATCCTCTTTTTGTTTGAATATCCGGGCTGTCACAGATATAGAAAACATGTTCATCATTCAATGACGGCGTGTAGCAATCGATTCCCATTTAAGAGGGTGAATGGATAATGTCAAAAACATTTGCCTTAGGTCAAATATCCCTGTATTGTGGCCACATAAGGTTATTTATCCTAAAATAGGTTGGCCAAAATCCTCACAATAAAGAGTATGTGTGTCATTTGTAACAGTTCCTTGTTTTGTGGCTTGTCCAGGCTGGAAATTGTCAAAACATAAGATTATCCCTAAATTTATTGGCACAAATGTTCACTATGATATGGGTGTATGCGTCACGTAGATTAACTGTAAATGACATTCCCTGAGAATCCTCCGCCAGATGTCCTCATGCTTTGTTGTAACATTGTGTTTGTGGCGCTGATTTAAATCAACCATGTAGAAACATTGACAAGGCCAAAATCGGTCACTGGTCAGAGAGTTTGTATTTTGGCTTGTTTAAGATGGCGCATATGTTCACAATGAAGATTCTATAAGGCGCGTTGGTCACTTGTCATGGTCACACTAGGGGATCATCCGTCAGATGTCCTCGTTTTGGGGTGTAACTTTGTTAAGATTTGCTGATTTTGAATTAATTTGGTAATCTTCAGAGACCCAAATCGGTGGCACAAAGACTAAGACCACACTTGGAAACTGAACAGATTGTATGTATTTGGACTTGTTTCAAATCAAAGGCATGCAAATCCATCACGTTTTCATAAATAACTTTCTATTTGAGGTATCAATCATAATAAATTAATATGTTACCAAAACAATTTGATATTTAATTGAACAATGTTTCTCAAAACTGCAACATGGTTCTTTGACTTATGTGGCGTTGCTGACATTGTTTAATGTTCGCAAAAAAAAAATCGTTCATGTCAGGCATTGGAAAACATCGTTCATTCTCGCATTGCACTATATATCAACACTTACCAGGCATGCATTTCTCATCAGAGGATATGTTAGGTGAGACTGTCCCTTCCGGGCATTCGACGCATATTGTATTTCCATCTTTGGCTTAAACACGAACGTACATCACATCAGCATGACAAGAATAAAACAATGTACATATAAATTGCATTCATTACTAAAATTATAATCAATTACCTGCTGAATGATATGTTTTATAATCTGTAACAGCGAACACAACAAGTATTTACTTGAAATATGTCCCGTTTACTACTAAGTATATAAGTATAACACACACACACACGCACGCACGCACGCACGCACACACACACACACACATATATGTATATATATATATATGTATGAACATGTATTCCGTTTATATATAACTAACATTTTTAAATTATGACCTGTGTGTCTGTGTGTGTGTATGTGTGGGTGCGCGCGCGTGTGTTTGTGCGTGAGTGTGTGTGCGACATCTTCGGTAGTGTTTTACCATACACGTATTTGTTGAAAGTGCCAATAATCTGAAACTATTATCAAGTACCAAATGGACATGTTGTATTATTAGTGGTTGTCTCAGACCTGCAATATATGACAGAGCAAGAATCAGCTAATTTACATATGATTTCAGATCGAAAATACTTCTGTTAAGTCTTTACCATTAATGTTCAGTCTAGTGGATATCGGTGATGAACCGTTTAGTATTTGTTTTTAATTAAATATGCATAAACATAAACTTATTTATTGATTTCAATGAACTGTATACGGCTTCTTTACAGCAGTTATCATATTTTGTCGAGGTTTGATAACTTTAATCATTGTAAGAACTCGTATGGGATGCCATCCAATGCTATCTTATACTCTATAAAGGTTATTGGACTGTAAAACGTACTTAATTTAACTTGCTATCCCATTTTTGAAAATATACTGTCAAGCTTTTAAGAATGAATTATTGTCATTGTTCAGTAATGGACAGCAACGTTAGGAACGTTAATGAAAACTATAACCTGCTTATAGCACAAAAATGCAATGGATCACATTACAGATTTTCGTAATACTAGACGAATAGATGGCGAAGATGCGTCGTTAATTTTATAACATCAACTTTACTTCTATTTAAAATCGATATTACACACATACGGCAGTTTTGGCGATTTAAAATTTAGTTTTATATTTAGTATTTAGTTTAGTTTCCATTGTGTCAGGGATTGAACTGTTTCACCCTTATGTAAAATTCTTGTTTTATTTTTTTTCCAATATAATCGCTCACAAGTTCAATTGTAGTTAGTGTAATGTGCGATTACCAGCTATTCATTGTGTTTTTACAATGCAGTTAACTTTGTTTTCAATTATCAAAGATACAATATAAATAGTAAACACTATTTTAGAACGTCGTTTATGATGCAATGCAAAAGAAGAAAGACTTTTTAACACTTTCCCCCTTTCGACAAACAAATGAGGGGATACATACTACCGTTAGCGCCATAGCCCTTCCCACATTTTGTTTTTGTAGCGCATGCATCCTTGTCGAGGTATTTATCGTCATCTTTACAACGACATTGAAGATCCGATGTAAATTTGCAGTTTACACTGATAATCGTGTTCAAAGGACAGTTTTCTGTACACTTTGCACAACTCCTGAACACATTTCTGGATGCCATAAAATAACCAGTTGGACAAACAGAACAATTTGCACTTCCACCGTTGAATGTACAGTCGTCAACGAAAAAATGTCCCGGTGGACAATTATCACAGGTCCATAAATCTCCGTTTTGTCTCTGCAGGTGGTACGAATCACAGCATGAAGTTTCTAATCCAATTACTTTTGATAAATAAAGAAAGCAAACTACAAATGCCAGCCAGGCAACCATCTTTACGTATTTTACTTCCGTGTGAAATTGCCCAAATTTGTAACAATAGTGAAGCTGTTCCTTTCAAACTGGTAATGTAAACATGAAAATTTAAAATATCTTGTTTATACGAAACCATAAGTATAGAGAGTACACTTAAACCTATTAAGGTAACTTGATATAAACCAAGTATCGCATGTACAAATATGACATAACCGTGTATCTAAATTCACCAATATGGGATAAATAGTTATGGGACTTGTAATTAAAACTGATACTTTAATGATTTTGTGCGTTCGGATTCAAATATTGTGCATATCAACTCAACCTTTTAAATCATCGGCCTTATTATCTGGGATATGCAATACCGTTTCAGAAATAAGATAAATGAGCTGAACATAAACTGAATAAATAATTTGACGTTGAGAATTGAATAGTTTTTAATAATCAACATCATCAATGTCGTGTATGTACTTGTTTTAACTTTAAAATATATTAATTTGTTTTACTGTAAAGAAAATTGTTATCCCGTTTTTATGAATCATGTTAAATCAAATTGCAAAAATAAATTCGCAGGTGGCAGTAACATAAATCTGAACCATCGTATTGTCACGCACCCTCTCCCCCCAACACCCCACTCAAAAAACAGTAATCAAATTATGGCAATTCCAAAACTAATTAAATCATGATCATTTATCACAAAAAAACAAAAACATTAACCATATTTGAAAATCACAAACACACTCTTAGACTAATTAAAATGTTAACACCCGCGGATCATGGTGTTTTTGTACAGCTCGTAGATAACATATTTTTCAACCAATTACTCCAAATAACTTGCATTCTTCTCAAAAACTAAACAAGTTTCAGAATATTACAGCTGCAATACAATCCAGCAACAAAGTGGATATTGAAAGCCCAAACTCCGACGAACTCTGAGAAGCCTTAGGTAGCAAATAACTCGCCAGCAAAATATATTCCCAAATTGCTTCCAGTTAAATTATAATCCCTTTAATTATTTGTCTCAATTTTCCTTCGAATCGCCTATTTCTGTACCATTGGTGTGATCCGGAATCAGTTCGAGCGCATGCGTACCATCGCTCATAATAAGGAGTAGTTATAAGCTTTTATAAGAAAAAACGTTGGGAACCAACATATGTGTATTGGAATTACACAGTGGTTGATGTCTGCGATTCATTTTCTGCATTAATAAGTGATTGGTCGTGTTATGAAAGGGCACAATATGGTTATAGTTGGTTCAGTTGTTACTGGGAAGTCTTTTCTAAAAACACAACATGCGATAGAACATTGGAAAAGCGTAACGTAAAGTGTGTAAAACAGCAACACCATGCTTTGCGTGTTGCGTTTACGACAACACAAAGACAATGCATAAAGAATATAGTAAGGTGTTGGTATTAACACATACACCTATCACCCAATAAAGGTTACTATACCGGGAAAACTTGTTAATTGGTTTAAACCACTAGCTAAGTTGGCAAAACATCTACAAAATTGAAACAAAACCGTTTCCCATCTTGGTCTGATGTCAAACTGTTAGAGAACAACTTAAATGTTACGTACTGAATACAAAACTGTGTTCTCAATTGCTAAAGGGTGTAAAAGAAAACAGCAAGGCTAAAACAAGATAAGATCAACAATGACCCTATTTTTTGTACATCTCTTTTTAATTACCCATGCAGATCAACACAGTACACAGTGGCAAACATAAGCAAGGAGATGACGGCGATCAGTGACGTTTCGTCCCCAGAAGGACTCCCCGCGTACTAGACGGGGCTCCGCGTCTTAGAATAATTTAAGCTGTGCGCCCATCAGCATGGTCAGGGACAGTACGTTCAGTTGAAAACTGAGGTGAGTCATTGTCATTTAACATGTGTGACGCACCGACACCGGAAGGGTTACACGGGTACCGAACGGGGCGCCGCCTCTTAGAGTACCTCCCGCTGTACGCCCGCCAGCATGACCTGGGGCAATACGTTTTGTTGAATACTACGGTAGATCATTGTACCCTAACATGAGCGACGCACCGCCCCAGGAAGGGCTTCCCTTGTACTGGCCGCCACCTCTTAGAGTACCTCCAGCTGTACGCCCGCCAACATGAACTGGGGCAGTACGTTTATTTGAATACTACGGTAAATCATTGTACCCTAACATGAGCGACGCACCGCCCCAGGAAGGGCTTCCCTTGTACCTAACGGGCCGCCACCTCTTAGAGTACCTCCAGCGGTACGACCGCCAACATAACCGTGGGCAGTATGTTAAGTTTAATACTGAGGTAAATCATTGTTCCTGTACCTGAGTGACGCACCGCCCCAAGAAAGTCTCCCCATGTACCTGACGTGCCGCCGTCTCTTAGATACCTCAAGCTGTATACCCACAAACATTACCTTGGGCAGAACGTGAAGTTTATACTGTGGTATATTATTGTCCCCTTACATGAGTGACAATACGCCCCCGGAGGGGCGCCTCCTCTCAGTGTACCTCCATCTGTACGCCTGCCAACATTACACCACTTCTCGGTTGGGCAAAGAAGATGAGCTGTCGATACTTCCGTGATGCAACTGTGCCTTGTGTTTTCGTTTATACACGTGAGTATGATTTATATTTTATCTTAAAAATATTAATACGAAGTGTACTTGAAATGCTAGCATATCTCAAAATAAACAGATGTCCGATTCGGGAGAAAAGCTCCTGGCACCACATATCGCACAATATTGAACCGAAATAGTAGCCAACCTGCAGTAAAAGTGTCTTTACACGGCACCACATTCTCCGATTTTCAAAATATGTCAGTTTAAATAAAACTATCAAATACAATATATATATATATATATATATATATATATATATATATATATATATATATATATATATATATATATATATATATATATATATATTTGAAATTAAATAAATATAATTTTCTATTTTCACTTAGTAAACAAACACTCTTTCACCTTTAGTTATACATTCAATAACTTCTTTGTTAAGGCCTCTTGAAACAAAGGTTAAAATCGAGACGAACATACAATTCTGGCCTCCGGGTTTACTTACCAAGTCAAAACATCTTTCGAACACACCAAATACTCAAAGAATCCGCCATTTTATTCCGCATTGAACATTCCCATACTTAAATTTTCCCCAAAATAATTTACATTTGAGCCACAAACGACATATTGTTACTTATTATAAAAAGGGAAATAACCTCAATTTTACTACCAATCGTATGAGTACGATTTACTTTCGTGAGAGTGAATTAAAGAAGGTCATTTTTAGTACGTGTAGATGCAAACCTGAACAGCTGAATGTTGATAAATGAATAAAACCGATATATATTATGGTTTACATAAGTGGAAAGGAGTTATTACATGTGTGAGGTTTTAAGGACGTTTATAGTTACCTGGGTATTTTTTTTATAACGGTTCTATAATATATTTGAACCAACTTAAATAATAAATAATAACTAGCTTAAATCATTCAATAATCTTTCAAAGTGTTCATTTTGCAGACATTGTTTATTAAGATCATACAATTTGCCTACATTTTGACATTGTTTAGTTAACCCTTGCAAATTGAAATATACGTTCACATCGAATCGTCCTAGTGTCACAGTCTATTTTTGTGAGATACTGATCTCGTAAAAAGGACTGAGATACTAAGTTCGAGTATGTAGATACAAATACTTAATTTTTTCCTTATAATATATCCTTATTAGGAAACACTTAGTCCTAACAACGATATATTATTTCCTATTTACACTAAGCATCGCCTTATCAGGACTTGCTATCTCATTTTAATATAGGAGTAAGGATCTCCTATTACATTAGGAGATAATTCATTTTAAATATTATAGACTGCCATTCGGATGATTCCATAACTAAATAACCTAATTAATCTGGCTTGAATATCTTGTTAGGCCAAATAAAAAAATAGGTCTACTTCAGGTTACCCGATCGAACCTATTTTTTCCCGCCGACCCTAACCTATTTTTCCCTGAAAAAAAAATGTGATTTGGGTACGAAAAGCATTTGTTACGAAATGTATGTACGTAAAGTTGACAATATTAGAGTTGGATTTCTAAATGTATTTACCGTACTTCACATTAGAGTTCCGACACCTTAAAATAATTAATTTTTCGCACTCCGAATTCATAGAAAATAACCATTTTTACATTTTATATACATGTATGGTAAACCTGCCTTTTTTCTTCATGTCTGCATTTTACCACTTATTAATGTATCTGTAGTTATCAATGGTTATTACGCCTATTAGTGTAACTCCTTCATCAAGTTAATTAAAATCACATTCAACACCATTTTTACATGCATTGAAATGAATAAACACCTTTTATCGGCTTCAGATCAAACAGTCACATTGTGTGACGTCACATAACTCTCAGTTATACCCACGAAGATCTCATGGAGAGAATGGATATTGCTATGCAGGATTTATGTTTCTGAGTGGTGTTTTCGATTGTAACTTAAGTATTGCATTTCTAACTTTAATTCATGACATTAAATAGTTACCTGTAGCATTGAATGTGTTGACTTTTATTATTCTATTGATGTCACAATGAGTATTACTGTACGATTATTGCTTCATAAAGTCTATATTAAAAGTGAGGTACAAGTTTCAAAGTTTATTGGCGGATCGTTTTACAAACATGTCATGTCTGTGTTTTCTTAATCTCTTGATTACCCTTGTTGTTTCTTTAATCCTCCATTAAATATATCACACATCCTTTTCAACAGGCAATAAATCGTTTAGGATGGGTAGTAACTAACTAACATATCACAGTGATGTATACGGGTAGGTAATCTAGCCAGGCATTGTAACGATAAAGATCAATATTTTTTGTCTGTGAGACTTAGTAACTGTAAAAGTTACAATCGATGTCCTTTGGGTGTCCGAAAATTAGGTACCTAAAATAAATTATTTTTGAAAATAATAATGGATGTCCGGATTTTTAGATTGTCCGAACTCTAAGGTGAATTATGGGTAGTTTGTGCTTGTGTGCAGGTATATTTCAATTCTTGAACTACCGGTATATTTTCTTGTCAGGTACAAATGTGTCAGATACTGACTTGCGGATTGATATGTCAGACTTAAGTGTGCATTTTTGGCAATAAAACCTGCATGTTACTTGTTCTTCAAACCTGAACCCCCAGGTCCTCTTGACAGCATTGAAGTTTCCTTGACTGATGGCTAATATGGTAAATTTGCTGTCCCACTTTTCATGTAATTATGTTACAGGAAGGTTAGTATTCTACAGAGGGTGATTGAAAGCAAAAGGGTGCATAAAGAAAAGTAAAACCGTTCCTAAAAAGTCTTTAATAATAGCAGAGTGGTGTACCATAACTTAGTTGAAATCCAACCATCATTGTCAAAGTATTTAACAAGACAAATAAAGAATGTTTCCTTTGAAGCATGGAACATGTTTAAAAACTCCTGATAAACCTGAAAATTGATGTCTTTTATTTTTGTTACTTTCTGAGTCAACAGTTACTGAAATCAATATATAAAAAAATATAAAAAAAAAAATAAAAAAAATATTCCGACCTACCTACTCTATTTTTTTGGCAGCGTTACCTGAAACGCACCTATTTTTTATTTGGCCTTAACAAAGGCCTGTCACGCCAATTCGGGCTGTATTATGATGTGCTATTACCACTTATTAAAGAGTTGTTCGAAGTATTCACTTCTAGATATCAGTAGAGTTACTATCGTTTGTTAAAATTGGTAACTGTATAGATTTCTTGTCTGGCACTCGACATTAAAATGGTAATACTGAGGCACATGGAGTACTCAGTACTGGTTAAAACCCAGGATGGTTGTATGCAGTGTATGAATGTGTAACTTTTTATAATTATTTCATGTCACGTATGATATTTGAATAAACAATTCAAAGTCGTGAAGGCGTTTTGTCTGCCCCCCCCCCCCCCCCCCCCTGCATATTATATTACACCTAATAAACAAAGTTGTTGGGACAGGTAATCAAGACTAGGCGGACTCAATATTTATGCGAAAAGCTACAGAAACAAGCTCAGTAGCAAAAAGTGCATACAGTAACCCGGTTTAATGGCACTGGGTAAACGCCAAAGACATAGAACATAAAATCACAAACAAGAAACATGGAATAACAGCACAATACTCCACAAGCAGCACAGTGCATACAGTCTATATATAAAAAAACTAGGTATGTTTATCAAGGATTGTTAGGAACCGCCTTGGAACGGTCAGTATAATGTAAATTTACTGGGGGTTTAAACAGTTTAAGTGTACAAGCCTCACTCTTATCCCAACAATCCTAAATAAAGATAAAACGTAAAAGGTAAATCTTATCAAAGTATGCATTAACCTGAGGAAACTTAACAATAAAACAAATAATAATAAACTTATAGGTAAACCCATAAGTACTGCTATGATTAGAGATCCCAACTCTATCTGCAGACGGAGGAATACAATTCAGAGCACCTGCAAAAACTTGTCAAAGATACGATTCAGTCATTGTTTAAAACTATGAACATCACACACAATCTGCCTTATAAAATAAAAGGTTTAAAATGTTTGAACATAGAGTTGCATAATAAAAAGCATCCTTGTTCTAAAACCGGGAATAAATAAAGAAAAACATTATTAAAAATAAAAGCGACATGTATTAGCTAATCTTTCCTTCCAAATGATTTGAAAATGTAAAATATTTGAAAAAAATGAAGTCACATGCCAAAACACTCCGAGTCAGCCAAAAAAAAATTAACAAAAAAAGGTTTTAAAGATAACATGAATTAGCAAAATCATCATAAAATCAAAGGAATGAAAGCTTAGTTATGTAAGGATTTTGTTTCAGGAATTCATCTTCACAAAATAGAAGGCAAGTACTCTTCAAAATAGTTATTGTTTTACCTTTATTTCACGGTTTAGATAAAATCCAAGTAATTATTGAGTCTATCTGCCTAATTACCTGATGGATTTTTTTTTTAATTTTACGAATTTTCTTTAAAACATCACAATAAAAATCGGGATGAGCAATTATATAAGCAATCAGCGATTTAAGACTACTATTTTACTTTGATATGAGATTGTTATGACCATTAACAAATTCTGAGAAAGCCATAATGCAGCTAATGGGCAGACTTTCGTAACCTCAACCAAACACACATGCTTAAGAGGACGGGTTTTTCCTGACCCTGGTTGTCGGACATGGTGTAGCGCGTGGCAGTTGTAAGAGCTGGACCGGCGGGATTGACGGCCGTCAGATGGTGTCTGCACGAGAACCTCGTACCCACGTGCTTCGAGAAGGCTGACACAATCGGAGACCTCTGGCATATCACAGACGTGATTAGCATTATTGATCAAACAATTAAAATAAAAATGACATTTCATGGATAAAACACAAACACACCGCACGCAGAATAAATTAACTAAATAGAAAATATGTTGCTAAACCGAATGTATAATATTTCCATGATCAATATCTTTACTATGTTTACAATAATTATTATACACCACATATATAGATATTTTTGACTATGTATACGTTTTTTTAAAAATATTTTCCATGTAGGGGGGAATCGATCGAACGACGGCAATGTCGTGCACAGTGGCGAATACAAGCAAGCAGATGACGGCGATGAGCGAGGTACCGCCCCCGGAAAGTCACCCGTGTACTTGACGGGCCGCCGCCCCTTAGAGTACCTCCAGCTGTACGCCCGCCAGCATGATCTGAATCAGTATGTTCAGTTGAATACTGAGGTAAGTTATTGTCCCATTATACGAGAAGTTGCACCGCCCCTTGAAGGGCTCCCCGTGTACCAGATAGGCCACTGCCTCTCATTGTACCTTCAATTGTCGCCCGCCAGCATGACCTGGATCAGTACGTTCAATTAAATACTGAGGTAAGTCATTATCCATGTGAGAGGTGTACCGTCCCGAGAGGGCTCTCCCTGTATCTGACGGGCCGCTGTCTCTTAGGGTACATCAAATTGCACACCCACCAACATGATCTGGAGCAGTACGTTAAGTTAAATACTGAGGTAAGTCATTATCCCTTACATGAGTGACGCAGTGTATCTGACGGGCCGCTGTCTCTTAGGGTACATCAAACTGCACGCCCGCTAACATGACCTGGATCAGTACGTTCAGTTAAATACTGAGGTAAGTCATTGTCCTTGTGAGAGGCGTACCGTCCCGAGAGGGCTCTCACTGTATCTGACGGGCCGCTGTCTCTTAGGGTACATCAAACTGCACGCCCGCTTACATGACCTGGAGCAGTACGTTAAGTTAGATACTGAGGTAAGTCATGGTCCCTGTACACCAGAGACGCGCCGCTCCTGGAAGGGCTTTCCATGTAACTGACGGACCGCCACCTCTTAGAATAGCTGAAGCTGTACACCCGCCAGCATGATCTGGGACAGTACGTTAAGATAAATACTGAGGTAGGTCATTGTACCTTACATGAGTGACGCATCGCCCCCGGAAGTGTGACTGATGGGCCGCCGTCTCTTGGAGTTCCTCCAGCTGTATGCCCGCTAATATGACCTTGGACAATACGTTGAGGTAAATACGGAGGTGCTTCTTAACATTACATCAATTTAGGATGACGTGTAATTAGTAAATCAGGACAAAAGTAGTATGATATACATTTGTAAATTATTCAAAGACACGAATGTGAAATAGTACAACAGCTGTATAGCTTCTCACTTTATTAATATCGTTTAAGAATAACAACATATGTAAATTCGACAAGTGTGTTTTTTTTCATAACTTGGACCATTAGATCGGATATTTTGCAACATTGAATTTAAAAAATAATTATTTTTTTACAATTTGTAAACAAAATTGTCACCACGTTGCGATCGACAAAACTGCAGATCAGTCTCACAGCATTTGAGTTTTCATTCGGTAGTTCGTATAGATTTAGTGCATTTTCGTACATTTCCATTTCCATTACAATACACAATCAATTAATGAATTAATATTTTTCCATCGTAAAAGGTGACAAATGAAATCACTTAAATCGTTTACTCGCGCACCTTCTAAATTGTATTGTTTAATTTCTTTTAATTGCTCGCTTGTTGATGACACTAAATTAAAAAAAAAACGAAAAACATAAAATTTACCATTTTTACAACTCTTTTATTGTTTGTCTTGGAAAGAGAATCTTTTTGCGTAAATATCTGCAAACCGATGATAAATAATTGCTGCATAATCTACGATCTGATTGTTTGTCAGCAATCTTATATCACTGGTTTTTAGATATTTATGCAAAGATTTGCTCTTTCCAAAACATTTTTTTTAAAGTTGTAAAAATGGTATATTTATGAGAGTGCAGCTTTAAATTAACAAATTAAATTTTATTCTATATTAACTTTGTAGAATCAGTACCAAAACTATTCATTTAGCTGCTCTCTCACAGATTGATCGTTTTGACTTCTTTTTTAAACTTTTGTTTATCTTTTTTATGAGCCTTTTGTGGGATATTGTCCGGAATTAAGTGATATAAGACTGCTGACAAAATATCCGATCGCAGTTGATCATATATACCTTCGAGAATTAATACCTTATTTCTAAAAGCGTTTCTACGGCTTTAAGAAAAATACAGTTTTCGGCAGTTTTTCAAACACATACAATTTGTTCTATTGTAAAATATCTTTTTTTGTAACTAAACTGAAGGCACTGATGCCAAAATCAGCCGATTCTTATGCAAATAATTTAAAAAGTATTAAAACTGATACTAATTAAGAGTGCAACATTAAACCATTTTTAGAGAACTGACATACATCTACAGTATTTTAGTTTAAGAAGAAAGGTGGAAGCTGATGCACCGTCGAGTCAATTTCCTGGCTAAAACCTAGTACTTATGATTTTAGAGGTCACGAGTAAGTACCCCAGGTGAGGATCGAACCCACAACCCTTTGTGTGATAGGCGGACACATGAAACTACTTATTTAATTCTATAATGCGAACAAAATTGACATTTCAGATTAATGAAAACTAACCAATAACGTCAACGGACAGACACATGTAGTGACCTTTTACCCTGATAGTTAATGCTAAATGTTTTATAAAAATAAAAATAAAATTTAATTTTGTGTAAATTGCAGGTGCATCTGAGTACATGGAACGGTCTGTGGCTCGGTGAGGTGCGGGCGGCGCGGGGTCGCCCATTCGATATGATCTTATCCCGGTTCACTAACGCCGCCATGCATTACTTCCCGAGTGTCCTGAACAAGGTCATTGCGAAAATACTTAATGCCAAATTTGACCATGAACTATACGGCTCATGTCCGAAATTTGCGCCATTCCAGAGCACCATGTGTTTAAGCGATGAACTTTCATATAAGCTGATGGCAGGTAAAGTGAAAATCAAGAAGTTTATAAAATGCTTCACAAAAACTGGCGTGGAGTTTGTTGATGGAGACGTCATTGATACGGTAGATGACGTCATATTTGCAGCCGGATATAAGACGTTCTTAGTGGTAATTGCCGCTAATGAAATTTGTGGTCATATTAGACGATATTTGAGCAAATATTAACACTTGCTGAAGGCTTCCAGCTTTTGGAATCTTAGTTTTAACACTCTTTAAGATGCACTTGTACTCCAGAATAAGATTAACCACAAATAATACAAACGTTTTAATATACCGAAACGGATGAATAAGTGTAAAAAAAATGGTTCTTATGAAGGATACCGTGTTTAATTTGAAAGAAAGATGCAGAAAACACATAAGTTCTAACGTGTTCTGCTATCAAATACACGGTTACAATCTTGTTATCAGAAATTAATATTTCCCATAAATGCATTATTTGGAAGAAGTTAAATGTTAATCACTCAAAATTAATGTGTGTTATTCATGAGTATGTACTGATTTTGATTAAGAGTGTTACTTTATTTCGTGATACAAACGAAGGGCATTTTACAAAAAACGGAAACCTTTTTGCATTTTGTATCATTCTGCTTAAAGTTATATAACACCACAGGGCACATTGAAACTCCCGTCGCAGAGCGACATGCGCAACTGGTAGGAGGTAAACAATGAGAAGAGCCGGAAGTGGCGCTCAGCGACGCTCGTGCACGCGTCACAGGTTGATTACGTCCCCTTCATGGATGATATTGCAACCCGCATTGGCTGTAAACCGCGTATAGGTATGACAGAACAGAACAGATAATTTATTAAGACATGTAGTATTAGAATACAGATGTATGGACATATTCAAATTAGGTGAGGATGAACAAAAATATAACAAAAAATGAATCATTGTTATAATTCAATATTAAGAGTTGTTCGTCTTATACATAACGCTTCTTTGACAAATAAAGATAGTTTTATAAGTTCTTGTCTATTTGTTGAATTTAACAGTTCAATAAATTTTAGTACAGACGGACGTATATAATAATTACGTTTGATGTATTTCTTTCTAATAAGATTAAAACATGGACAAATAAAAATAAAATGGAACTCGTCTTCTATATCTCTTCTATTACAACATAAACAATATCTTTCATCACGTTGAATTCGATTACGGTTATATCTACCCGTTTGAATTCTTAAAGGGTGAACAGAAAGTCTAAGTCTACAAAAGAATAGGCGTAAGCTTTTAGGTAAAATGTCTAAATAATGTTCATAACCAAAAGTGGTTTTAAAGTCTTTATACAAAAACAAGACTGGACTATCAAGAGAGCGATACCACTCTTGCCTAAAACAATCAATTATTCTAGTTTTTAACTCACACAAAAAGTACTTTTCATTTGGTACATTGGCATTATCAAATACATATCCAAAGCCAAACTCGTTCAAAAGCTTTCTAACATTTGATACCCAATTATTCTTTCCTATTACACAGTCTGATAATGCATACCTATATACAGTGCGCATTATGATATTATATTGCCTCTAACTAAGACCTAATGGTTTAAAAAACAAACGTTAAAGTTCAGATTGGTTAATAAATATATTGATAATATATTTGTAACATTGAAATATTAATCCAATGCATGGTTACAGAGATATATTGATTTAAGTTCCTCTCCTGCGAGGGGGAGGAGAGTCCCACATTTTCACTACAGAAATTCCTCTGACCCTACACCAGCAACATGAAATATCAAAAATCGTAAAAAGGGCTGGTTTAGGGGCAGAGAAGTCTTTGAAATTATGTAAATTCATGCCGTTACTAACTGAGCCACTGTTTACTCTGAGGTCCCCAGCTAGCTCAGTTAGCGGTAGAGAGCAGGATTTCTAGTGTCACGGGTTCAATCATCACCAGGTATATATGCATTACTGGAAAAATAATTAAATATCTAACCAAGAAATCACAAATGGAGGGGGCAAAATTTAGCTCAACTATTATTGGTAAATACCGCCAAGACACACAAGCTAGGACACAAAGACACTAACAGTAGTGGGTAATCTATTTCAAAGCTTTAAAATATGTACTGAAAGACATCAATTATAATGTTTTAGTCCGTCAAAATCTAAATAACGTGTTTTAATAGTGTTGAATAGTCCATGCATATTATGAGTGCCATGAGAGGTACTGTTTCATAAGAAACACTAACAGTTAATTGGTTGACGACAAACCTAAATAACCACTAGGATTTAGGGCCAGGGTAGGGTTAATAAGGGTTAATAAGATCAATTTCTACTTGATCCGGCAAGGTTAATAACATAGAAATAGACATTCTAAACCAGTAAAGACAAAGGGGAACATTTGGTTGAGACTTTGAGCCCTTTCTACATTTTTGTAATTGTTACAAACAAAAACGATTTTAACCGGTAAAAATGATTTTATGTGAATTTTTTTTTAGTTCTTAACTGCTTAATACCTAGTACAGTGCTTTAAAGTAGCTTTCCCTTAAAGTTGAGGTGTCTTTGCATGTCCTTGTGTGTCTTAGCGGTCCTGAGGTGGCTATTTCACAAAGATTATTTGCAATGGTTCTTTTGTAACCCTTTAATAAGTTGAGCGATGTAGGACCACTATGTCTCTTGTCTAAATTAAAGATGGGAAGAGCCTAACTTGAGCTAAAATGAGTTGGAATATTGAAAATCAGTAAAACATTAAGCATTTTACTGTTTTAATCTTTTGAAGTTTGATCATACAATTGACTTGAGCATGAACAAATTTTCATATTTACAGGCCTTATCTGTTTATCCAGATTTTTTCTTATTATCTATCGTAAAATATGTTGTTGTTTTTTAAATTTATGATAGACAATAAGAATTATTTATATTTTTCTTATTTGTCCTATAATTACATGAAAACACAAGTAGTAAGTTTCTTACAGTCAATCATGGTTTTTGCTTTACTGTAATTATGTATAATTTGTTTTCGTATTGTCTATCATAAAATATATTTATTAAAATTTATGATAGACAGTAAGAAAAATATTTCATGATAGATAATAATGAAAATAATTCCTGATAGACAGTAAGAAAAAAAATCATGATAGACAATAAGAAATATTTAATTTAAACATATGTATTAAAATTTATGATAGACAGAAAAATATTTCATGATAGACAATAATAAAAATATGTCATGATAGACCATAAGAAATATTTTTCATGATAGACAATAAGAAATATATAAAAAAAAATTCTTATTGTCTATCATAAAATATGATAATATTTATGATAGACATTTAGAAAGATATTTCATGATAGGCAATAATAAAAACAAATCTTGATAGACAGTAAGAAATATTTTTCATGATAGACAATAAGAAATATATATTTCATGATAGACAATAAGAATATTTTTTCTTATTTATCATTTACATAAAAAAATATTGCCTATCATAAAACATGGTTTTCTTAATTTTCTTTCCTAAACATATATATTTTATTTATTTTCTAATATAAAATGAATCTTTCATACTGGGATTAATCTTATCAATAAAAAAAATAGAAATGAACATTACTGTTCATTTAACTTTAACCATTGTTTATCTGCCATCATATGGCTTCAAGATAAGTTTAATGAATTTTATTATAATAATAAGGTAATAAGTGATACTGGTTATGAAAGTTTATCTTAAAAGCAGGGGAGAGTTCAGGAATAGACGTTAGAGAGGGCATACCTAAGGGGCGTACTCAGCTCCCCAAGAAAGGGCATACCTAAGGGGCGTACTCCGCTCCCCAAGAAAGGGCATACCTAAGGGGCGTACTCCGCTCCCCAAGAGAGGACATACCTAAGGGGCGTACCCCTCCCCCCAAGGGTCCGCTAGACGTAAGCAATTTGTGAAGACATCAGAAAGACATACAAGTGAACATAACACATCGGTGGCCTTCAAGTAGTGGTGATATTGACTTCATGGCATATCTTGCACATGTTCAAGGATTGCGTTCTGCTACAAGACTGGAGAAAATAACTTTTTTCTCAGTTTTATGGCATGTATGCTTTTCTTGTTTTCAACAAATATCACACGGATGATGAATACATTTTCACCAGTATTGGAAATTGTTGGAAGACGTGGAAACTGTTGTTTATATACGGATGAAGAAACATCAAGAGGACATAATTAAAGGAGGTTGCGCTGTTTGAATTTGTTGTTTTTATGAGTTCACATCGCCTGCACATGATGGCATTTGAAAGGTGTAGTTTATTAATTTCCACTCCTTTGAGATAGAATGCAAACTTTGAAGACTTTAGTGATGGGGCATGTGCCGGGTGTGCCATCCCCCCTCCCACGGAAGCGTTTGTGTTAACTGTTGGTCATTGCAATTGCTCATTGATCTGTGACAGACTGCAGACTGTGAGCAGAAATTATTGGTTGGCAATTGAAGCCAATTCTATTTCTTTCTCACTTACACTTGTTTGATCAATGTACTTTTCTTTATATTATCAAAGAACATATTTGATGCAAAAAATAAAATATATCAATTGATTTTGTTAATATGTACCTTCAAATGTCCATAAAAGAAATGGTATATGATAGGGTTATTTTTGTATGACATACATAAATATCAATTAAAATATTTCTTTGATAGACACTAACAACTTCGTATTAAAAGGTACATATTATTGAGATGCGGACAACAGTTTCATAAACGTGATACTTTTAAGCCTAAAATCTGTTTGCTCAACAGCCTATTTCGTCAAGCTAAATAATCTGTGATAGACAACAGTTTCAACGTATTTATAAACGTTGCATTAAAATAGTTCATGATAGACTCCTAAAAAAGTATGGAATATACTATAATATAGTAATATTGCCTTTCCTTTTATAACATAAAAGTAAAAAAAATATCACGACAAAGATGAACGACATTAATAATTCTGATGGCCTCAAGCAGGTCCGATCATAATTTAGGATAGACAACTGGGCCGACCAGAGGGAACACGCTCCTCGCGGTAGGAGTTTGCCGTGGTATTTTTTTCAGGTAACACCGGTGCGCACCTTGCGAATCACGGAAACAACCGAAGATAATGGTCCCCAGCTTTATATGAATTTAGCTTCGTCACGGATTTATACAAATGCTTGTTGTCTACTGCTTGCTGGCTGTGTTATAGTACTGGATGTTTTCGCTTAGCATAACCTTAACTTATTAATTTGAATTATAAATAAACTATTCGTTCAGATTCACGCAAGCAGTTATTAGGCAGTAGTCAGCAGACATTTGTCAGTCTGTAGATAAAATCTAAAATTAACAAGTTTCTAATATATGGCCGCAATTTGGAATTAAGAAGTAGTAAAATCTCTAAATGTGCGTAACATTTGTATGAATGCACATGTAAGCAGTAATGATAGAACAAAGATTTACCATAATATCAATGTAATTTACATACAAGAATAATATATTTATATGAATATCATATATGGCAGCTATTTGTAACTAAGATGTAGTAACATCTCTAAATGTGCGTAACAATAGTATGAATGCGCATGTTAGCAGTAATGATAGAATATAAATTTACCATAATATTAATGTAATTTACATACAAGAATAATTCATTTATATGAATTGATTTTTTACTTAAATACCCTTCCATAGATAAACCCCAGTTTTTACAGTATTCTACAAGTCTATTCAAATATTGTTGTATTTCTTCAGGTGATTTTCCTACGATAGCCATGTCATCTGCAAATAACAACAATATAAGGACAATATCATCAATTAGAAGTCAAAATCATATTTTACACTTAATATCCAAATTGTTTGCTTTATTAACGAGATTTTTTTAATTTTATCAATATTCCCTCCACTGTTTGAAAACACGTCTACTCCCGCCTACACCATGTGATAATCTTGGAAGTAAAAATTTCATTAGCTATATTTGAATTAAAACAGTGTCATTAGATTGTTGTTTGTTCTTTTACTATATTTTTTTTATCATTTAACTCATTTTAAAAAAAGGTTAATGATGTTCAGCAAATGATTTGTCTTTCTCGAAAGTAGTTGCACACTGTCAAGATGATATTATCTCAAACACTGCAGAAAGGTTATTTAAAACTGTAACACAATTTCATCTTGCGTGATAGCGCATACAACGTTTCAACTGAAGAAGATATGAGCTACTGCACCCACTATCAAAGCTGTTGCTTAAATACACTATGAGATTCGAGCGAGTAATGTATTATTTAAATTACAAGGTTGATGGATGTTGTAAATGTTTTGTGTCATATTGCATAAGTAGCGTGCGTATTAAATAAATATCATATGGCAGCATTTGTAACATTGATATTGTCAACCCGAGAGCAGAACGCCTCGGGTGACATTCTGTTTCGAGGGTTGACAATATCAATGTCACACATGCTGCCATATGATATTTATTTTATTATACCAGACAAAATTTTAAAACGTGTTTAATTACTTTAATAAAACAAGTTTAACAAGGTAAACAAAATATAACCTGATACAATAATTATATCTAGAACAAAATTCCACCGTTAATTTCCAGTCGTCTGATGTTTTTAGTGTACACATTGAATAGTGACGTCACTACTGTATGCGTATAAGGAAGGCAATCACGTCATGATTTAGCTTAAATATTGATGTGGTGGTGTAAGTAGTTCATACTCTGGGTCCCGGCGTGAGCACATTGAAGGGTCCCAGAGTGACAGTTTTACCACCGCATACCTATCCTGGGCAGACTATCAGGCGTTAACCAGGTCTAGGTGCACCTTTGTTGTGGAAATACATTACTTCCCATATTTTAAGGGTAACGTCAAAGAATAACTTTAACCGTACAATTTAGTAGCGTGTGGCTGAAATACAAAGACATTTCAATCTATTATACCTCACTTTGCGAGGGTTAACAATATGAATGTCACACATGCTGCCATATGATATTTATTTTATTATACCGAAAAAAATTAAGTACATGAACAAGTTTTAAAATGTTTTTAATTCATTTAATAAAACAAGTTTAACAAGGTATAAAAGAAAATTTAACATAATAAAATAATTATATCTAGAACAAAATTCCACCGTTAATTTCCTGTCGTCTAATGATTTTGTATACACATGGAATAGTGACGTCACTACTGTATGTGTATAACGGAGGAATCACAACATGATTTAGCTAAACTATTGAGGCAGTTATTTGCCCTTATATGACATTCAAAATGTCACTGCGGTCACATGATCTGACAGTGAATTTTCGCTTGGTCACATGTCAAAAATGTTGGAAATGTTTCTGACAGTCAAAATATCTCTTTTCCGGGTAATGGTATTTTACCATTGTAGACAAAAGTGAGGTATAATAAATTAAAATATCTTTGTATTTCTCGCACACGCTACTAAATTGTACGGTTAAAATTATTTTTTGACGTTATTCATAATATATGAGAAGTATTAACACAACAAAGAAAACACTGTCAAATATGGTTCAATAAGGAATAATTTAGTTTATACTTTCAACAGAATAGTATGAAATAATTTCTTTGAATTAATAAATATCTTATAATATCTCATCGTTAACGTTTCTTATCTAGGTTGGCTGCTGCTTACGGATACGCGGCTTGCACTCCGCTGTCTGTTCAGGGCCTGCACATCCTACCAGTTCCGGTTGCACGGACCGGATGCCTGGAAGGGCGCTAGAGCCGCCATTATGGGACAAGATGACCGGACTTTCTCCTCGTTTAGAGAAACGCGTAATCGCGACGGTGGTCAGCAAGGACCCAACCAGCATTGGTTAAGGTGGCTGATGGTCGTGGGTCTACTAGCAGCTTTCGTTAGTAAAGTATTGGTGTGAAACACTAAAGCTTTGTCTTAAAGCCTGTATTTGGACACTAGGACCCGGAAATGAGTATATGAAACTTATAACCAACAGCTGCTTTGTATATGTATATTTTTATACATTATATATATATATATATATATATATATATATATATGTATGTACGTATATATGTATACATTCGAATGAGAGTAACATTAATTTAATCGTTTCAATAAATGATGTCAATAAGTATGGGTAACGTGTATTGATAAACCCCGGTAAAATATGAATTCAAGAGAGCGCCATGTTGTCAGAAATATGTTAAAGATTAAATAGACCATTGTACTCCTCCAGCACCAGAATGGCAGCCACTACGTCATTTCGCAGACCATGTGCGTAATCGCCTCTTTGAGAATTTCAGCCTATTTCAGTTATCGGACCATTGCGGTAAACCCGAGATTTGTACTGTGTTTCTTATTGTTGAATCATAACGACAGGCATGCGCGTGAATATGTAACGATTTTAAAGCCCAGTGCTTTACACAGACAAAGGGAAATAACCACTGCGTCTGACCAGCGACCAGTCTAAATAAAAAGGCAGCGAAATAAGTTTTTCGTTATAGCAGTCTGGCTAACATTTCTTTATAAAACATATTTTATATCGGTGTTTTAACTATTCATACACATCAAAACCATTCATTGAAAAGTTGGAAAAATGTTTCATTAATAAGTATTCACTTATTTTACAATCTAAAAAAGTTATCCATTAACCCTTGTCCATTGCAAATTGTAAACACGTATAGCTATAGACGCGGCTGAATGAAATATTTGACACTTACACTTTTTTCACAAACTCACAAATTTAAACTTAAATGCTTATATATAAACACACGCAATTAAATTCACTTCAAACAAATTTAAACAGCACACAATACACTTCATCAATGATATACAGTTATGTTTCTGCATTGACTATTCAGTGAATATGATAATTCTATTATCAATCAAATATTGTGAATCATATGTTTATCTTAATTCCCATACATAACCGTTTTGCATATGTTGTACTTCCGGTAATCCAACATGGCGAACACCAATTTACCACCTGGCAATTGATAACTTAAAATTTCATAATTAGAACATTAACACTTTCAACGCCTAAACAGCCCTGCAAAGGACCGAGCAACATAAACAGGAAGTTTCTTACTCCCATGATATGATTACCATCATCAAACGCCGAAATAAACCAGACTAGGGACGAGCTGGTGTACGGACGCCACCACCTCAATCTAGAAGCCCTAGCTCTTACTCAAACCACACAGTATATCCAGCCATTATTCCATTTCTGCCCCTCGGTACACAACGAATCATAGCGCAAAGTACCGGGCGTATCCGACCATGCATAAGTATAAGTCTTTACGAGTCAAACGGTGTTGGCAATTGCAAAGAGTGATAACGAGTGTAGAGTCGTGGAGTGCGTATTATGGGAGAATGCCTATTTTTCCGGCTTGATGACATCAAACTTATATACGTCCAGGCTGGAAATCAAGCCTTTGTGAGAAACAAATTTGCTAAGCTTGTTATTGATATGAAAATACCTTCGCATTGAAACCTCAATATCATGGTCAGCCATCTTGAATGATTGGTAAAGCCTTTATGCAAACTTTAGTCGAAGGGCCGAAGGAACGCAAGTGCGAAAGACGTACAAAGGCAAGGTAAGAAGACAAGAAAGCAAAGACTCGAAAGTACCTAGGCGAAGAAGCGAAGAGATGAAGACAAACGAGCGAAGTCACAAAGGAGCCGCATGTACGTGTCGACGCTTTGCAACATATCTATTACATGCAAGTACGCACAGAACGCCGCAAATCATTTTTCAATAAAGGCGTACACTTAATTGACGTTGTTACCAAAGGGGAAGTTGTCAGGTTCAACAGCGTCAATGCGCGTCATTCTCCATGTTTCTCTTCTCAAAGGCGTGAGGGGGGGGGGGGGGCGTAATTGTTTTTTCCCCATCAGTTTTACAAGTTAGTTCGACATTGTCTATTATTTAAATATGAGCGTATGCGATACTGGGAAGCTTCTCTGATTTACGGAATTGATTTACGGAAACCAGTTGTTCATTTAAATAATCTTTTAGAAACAAAAAATATTGTATAACCAAAACGTATGCAAATAACATATACCAGATATGAAGGAATCAATTTTAATTTTCTTTAATCTAAAACCATTGTTTGCTTGAGGTATGGAGATACTCCTTAATGGGCGTTATTTTCCTCGACCAATAACGTCTAGGAGACTGTTGCTGCACACTCGAACGCGGGCGATACCGTGATTGTCCGCATGACGTGTGATAGCGTATCACTGGGTTTTGATCTGAACAGTAGATTTTCTGGAGTGCTCTTACAAACTGACTAAGAATAAAAGTTAACGTTTACCTACTTTGTCTACTATGTCTTTTTTCCCGTCACAAAATACACCCGTGACACAACAACGCTTGCAGAAAACGAACAAAAGTATTAAGATACCTTAAACAGCTTTAGTTTATTCGACGTCAGAGGATATGAATATGAAACAGTACAAATAGCATAATGATATATAGTATAAAATTGCATTTGGAACGTTGCATAAAAACTGTCACAAAAATCACAAACAATAAATCGTTATAAAATAAAAACATACTTAGGCCACACCAAATAGATAACTTGTTCATCGGATTTTTTCCAAAAAATAATGGGGCGAGCGACCGAAATAATAATAAAAATATTTGTTTTGCATTTTGCAAAAAAGAGGAGCGAGCGAAGAGCGAACAAATATATATATTCATTTAACTCACTTTTGCTCACATTTTATTTACTTATTAACTAAACAATGAAATTGTAAATAGTAAAAGGATAACATCCAGTGAAAGAATGATAACACTAAAAGATAATTCTATAAAAATATTAGTTTTGATATCAAACATATGCTATTTGAGATCAAGCAAATGTATTTCTTTAAACTATTTCATAAATGAGAGAACTTAAAACCAGTTTTCCAGTTTTTTAAACCTTTTTTAAAAGTTTTTTTTTTCAAAATACATGGCTAAGTTAAAGCCTGGAAACAAACACCAATGGTCACAGCCACCTGCCTGCCCAATGGCATATCCAAATCTATTTACTAGGTTTTCCATTTTTCCTTAGGAATACTTGGTTTAAAATAATTCTCTATTAAAATACATTGTCATATCTCATGCCATGGAAATGACTAGACAAGGTGACTTGAAAAATAACTCACAAAATGAACATAGGCATTTGCAATCAAATATAAACTACAGCTATCATTCTTGCATTGACTACATGATTGGCCTTGGTAGCCATCTAAGTTCTGGAAGAGAATTTACAAAAAGCCTACACTGTATTGTGAATTATTTCAACTGAAAATATGTCACAGAAAATTCCAGCCAGCGCCAGATTGATATTAGGCTTTTTCAGAATTTAACGCCTATCTTTTTTAAACTTGCGGATTTTCCTTATTTTTTTAGATATCTTCTTCAAATTTAGACAAGTAATTAAGAAAACATAAATATATATATAAAATTCAAAGACACTTTTACTTCTGTTGTACTGCAAATACTGATTGTGTCAATTTTCATATAAAGCAAAAAAATATTTCAAGAAAATACAAGAATATGCAATATTTTTTCATAGAAAAAAACAATCAGCATAAATATTTAACACTTGAATGATTTCCATATATAGTTTAAATATACACATGAACACCTAAAAAATCTACAAACATATTTTCGCAACACAAAGTGTGTCTACCCGGTAATACCTTTTTCCACTCACACATTTTTTTTTCCTTTTTGACTAATAATTACAAAATATACACAATCTGGCTTGTTTGATGTTTTTTTTGTGACACTCATGGAATTGCATGAAGCACATATGAATGTCAATCAGTTTTTTGTGTGAATGGTAACACTCATGGGATTGCATGAAGCACATATGAATGTCAGTCAGATTAATTTTTAGCGTCATCCTACTGTCCACGAACATTGACTCATTGGTGACCAAGGCCTCCTACCCAAGCATGCCGTCGTTGCCTCATGGGGACAGAAATTTCATGATCCGCTGCGTCGGAGGAATCTGAAATTTTAATAAGCAATATAATACATAAATGTTCATTGTAGTATAATGTAGTATGCATTACTGAAACAATTTGATGATAACACAAGAAAGATGGTGCTTGTTTCTTGACCAAACTTTATTTTTCTATTACTTTACAATTAAATAAACACTTTACTCAGATCTGTAGCAAAATAAAAACAAACATGCATAAATCATAAAATGTATATTGTATTTTTGAAGGAAACAAATAATACAAAAAACTACATCATATTTGCTATATATTAACAGCAAAGAAATTAAAATACACACCTGAAGTTTTTATTTGGACAGGTGTAGTAGGCATAGATGACAGATTGGAAACTGTCTTTTCACTGTAAGGTTCATCCGAATTCCCGTCAAACATGTCCGAACCAAATTCACTTTGGATAATCACTGTCATTCACGATAAAATTCAGCACTTCTTGTCCAGTATATATATGTTTACTTTTAGCGGGAGCCAAATTCATACAAACACATTTGTCCAAAATTTAATCAAACTTTAAATGGTGGTAGAATTGTCATTTGTTGACGTATTAATTTTCAAGAATCAGGAAGTGAACTGTTGCCAATTTAGTCTCGATCATCTAGACGCTTGTATCCGGGTCTAAATCGTTCATTGAGTCTAATTAGAGCGGCTGCATGATTGAGCCGGTGCTTTGATAATTGTAATTATTGAAAAATGCGGGGGAAAAGGCTACATTCTTCTAAACAAATTAGCGCTCGTAAAAAATATAACATTTTTTTAAGAAGGTGCGGGCGCAAGTGATAAAAAAATAAAAAAAATTTTTTTGCTTTTCTGAAGAAATAGGTGCGGGAAATCCGATGAACAAGTTATTAATTTGGTGTGGCCTTGGGGTATTCTAAAACCATCTTTAAGATATCAATTCATCGACTTATATACAAATCGCACTGTGCTTCTTTGGTGTGAGTTGCTCGACGATGCCATTTCTGTCAAAATAATAGTGCATGAACAACACTAACAAAATAATATATAAAGTAAGTCGTTAACACCTTTACTATTTGAATAACAGAAGCCAACTCAATGAGGCATCTTTTTTTCTTCATATTTTTATGAATGTACAGGTCATCGTAGAAACACAGTAATTTAAGCACAGTTGTAGATAACAAATAACAATACTACATAAATAATGTAAATAAAACTGTATTAAAAATTACAAATAATATTGCATTGAAAATTGCATTGAAAATTGCATTGAGTATACCGATTAAAACTGCACACACAAAGTTGTATTCACCTAAAGGGAATTAAATAACGCAAACGTTTGTTATCTAATCATTGTGCTGTTTAAAATCCTCACACTGTCGACCGTGAGGTGCTGGCCAGCCCAGGATATAGTCGCCGACCCTTTCCGGTATCATCCTCATGAAGCCAAAAAAGATATAAGCGTCGTATCCAACTGGGTAACACATCCTGGGATATTTTGCAAGTAGCGCATGCGCCATCGCTTCAGCAACGCTCTGAGGTCGATTGCTTACATACTGTGACGCCAAACGTACACCACCCATAACTAAGAAACAATAATCATAATAAAGATATTTCAATTAGGCTATATCTCCCAATAAAACTAAAAATATGAAAACACTATTCAGAACATCTAATTAACTTATATGTTCTAAACACTTACACCTTAAAATTGACATTTATATCTAGTCAAATAATGTCTTAAATAAATAAGTGGTAACTCTTCAGTGTTTCATCCTATAATTACTCTCATATAATTATCAAACAAAAATAGTTTACTGTATTCTGCAATATTTCCTCCATAGACGTCTTGCTGTTCCTTTGTTTCGGTTTTGAACCCTTTGTGTACCATATTAGCAAGACTCTCCTGCTCTGTAAGATTCGTCCTAAATCCTCCTGGCTCAATGGTTATAACCTTAAGGCCAGAGTTGAAGAACTCGCGCCTTAAAAGAGAAAAGACGATTTTTCAGATTTAATTTAAGCGAAAGCTTAAAGGCTTGGCAATAAAGCAAGGTATAAATTTAAATAATAAATAAGTATTTACGCAACAATGCTTGGTGCATCTGTTGAATAACTTGCAAATATAAGTGAATTGTGCTAAAGGCTATAAGAATGTTTATATTCAAATATTGTGATGTCACGTAATGACAAGAAGATCATTTTTCTCGTGAACGGTTAATAAGGACACTACGAACGCTATTTATTATCGCGTTTGATGTCACATTTCCGTTCGACCCTACCTGAGACAAGAACAGAACATCTTTAATGCCGCTTTGGAGGTTGCATAATTTGTAATTCCAGGATAGGCAACGGTAGACGTCGCACTACAAACGGTTACCACGTGACTTCCTCAGTAATGGCAGAAACGCATGTGCCACTGATAATGTCCCCGTTATGTTGACGTGTAGAACACGCTCGAAGTCTTCATATGACGTACATTCCGTAGGCGAAAATGTTGACATCACACCATCGTTGTTGACGAGACCCCATAATTTTGACATAGTATTATTTTATAATTAAAATGGTAAAAGAAATAGGTAATATTTTTTGTATATGAATTTCACACTTTCACTTTTGTACAATAATTTAATTCCGAACTTGTTAAATGGATGTACAAATGAGATAATGTGTCTTTTTGTTTATGTCTTAATAATATACCAGAAGTTACAAAGTTTCTGAGAAACTCGAATAGAAATTAATATTTCTTACTATTGTCGTTTTTCTAATCATTTAAGACCATCAAGTGCAAACAGTATAATATCACCAACCTTCACTTCCAATTCTTCTTGAAATGAAATCCAAAGCCTTCTTCACAGATTCGCGTTGTGTTATGTCAACGACGAGGGTTTGAAGATGACTGGACGTCTCCGACTCTAACTGCGCGGCAACTTCATCTGTCAAGAACCCCGCAAATACCTTCACCCCTCTTTTGTCTAGACTTTTCGCGAGCAAGTTTCCGAAACCTGAGTCACATCCAGTGATAAAAACACTGTCTTTGTTTAATTGACCCACCACTTTTCGCGATACAATTAAATCTACAACGAGGTATGAACTTGTAATAAGAATGAATGTAAAACATGTGAGAAATGCGGCCGATAATACCACTCTGTCTGCACATCCTAAAGACGTTGTATCAAACAAAAAAATGCTTAAAATTTTGTCAGATATTCTAAATATATTTTCAAACATTTTATTCCCTTGTTTTGTTATGTCCAGACAGTCGAATACTGCATCATATCAAAATCAATTGAATGCGTATTTAATATAGGCTATCTTGTAAAAGATTACAGGGATGAAAACGAGGTATACGATATAACATCACACTTTTGAACCCCATTTTGAGACGTACTTCAAAAATAAACGATTGTTGAACCATTTAAATGACATACACTGATATCGTTAATTGCAATCTTATCTGAACGGTCATGGTTTTACAGATTCTTATAATTGTGAAGTGAAAACACAATTTTAATAAAATAATGGAAACCACAGCGGCAAGTCCAAGTACCAAACCTTTGATAGATAAATCACAATATTTGCAAACATTTCAAACAGAACGAGTGATCAGTGATCACCACATATACATTCACATTTTAATATATACATATTTTGAGATGTTAGTTCTAAATAACAAATTGATAACAAGAATGCACCAACATCAATTTCCAAATAAAATTATATAGTTTTTAGTTATAAGAAGCCACTTCAAATTGAAAGCTATGATCCGGTGAAGAAATGTTCATCCACGGGTTGCCAATTCATTCCGGAAGAGACTTGGATCCCGTTGTGCGGCGGTGAGTCGAACCTGCGACACCGGGAGGACAGTCAAGTGTACAACAACTAGACCACGGATCCGCAACCTATGGTATTTAAGATAGCAGCAACAATATTTGCTCATGGTCAAACAAGCAGGTCTATAAAGGTGTTAAAGTATCAATACCGGTCAACATGATTGTCCTTTAACCTTGATGGCAATCTGAAATAGATCAATGCTATACAACGGAGCTACGAAATCAACATAATCGGCAATTCTTTTGTTATTATCCCGGATTATACTAAGAGATTCAATGTCACTGACAAAATACAAAATGTTTTAACTCCAGTTAGTAAACATAAGCAAGAGATCATCTGCTTTTCCGGTAATTTCAACAGACTTCTAACTACAAAAAAAAAGTGTATTTAACAATTCAGTAAAATGATCTAAACCGGTTTCAAACTGTGTAAACCGTTAAAACTGGAATAAGTGTGTTACTAACGAAAAACCATGGTATTTAAGAGAGTAGCAACACAAGTTCCCCATGATCAATCAAAATCAGCCCTGTAAAGGTGTTTAAGTATCAATGCATATCAACATGAGTGTCCTTTAACCTTGATGTCAAGCTGAAATCGACCAATGCTATACAACGGAACTACGAAATCAACATAATCGCCAATTCTTTTGTTACTATCCCGGATTATACTGAGTGAAAAACTGATAAAGGGCAATATATCTAGCCCCCAGTTAGGCAAAATAAGCATGATATCAACTGCATGTACGGTAGTCACAACAGACATGTAACTACAAAGAAAACCGTGCGTTTGACAATACAGAAAAAAATGATCTAAACCGGTTGTAAACTTTGCAAACCCTTACTGGAACCATTTTTGTACTAACGAAAACGCCCTAATAAGCACTTTTATATTTTTCTAGCAATTTGGAATCGATAGTGGTGTAATGGTTAAGTTGCCTTTTAAATAATTTTAATCATCGTATTGCTCGTCCCGATTTTTATGGTGATGTTTTAAAGAAAATGCGTAAAATTAAAATGTTTACAGCAGGCAGTTGGGCAGATAGACTTAATGAATTACTTTGATTTTATTTAAACCGTGGATATAAAGGAAATATTATGAAGAGCACTTGCCTTCTTGTATTTGAAGATGAATACCTGAAACAAAATATTGGGTTGAATATAGCATCCTTTCATAACTAAACTTTCAGTGCTTTGATTTTTATGAAGAATTTGCTAATTCATGTTATCTTTAAAACCGTTTTTGGCGGACACGTGTTGCCTGACTCCGAGTGTTTTGGCTGTGACTTAAATTTCTTCAAATATTTTACGTTTTCAAATCATTTGGAAGGAGAAAATAGCATATACTAGTCGCTTTTATTTTTAATAATGTTTTTCTTTGTTTGCTCCCAGTTTTAGTACAATGATGCTTTTTATTATGAAACTTTATGATCACACAGTTTTAAACCTTTTAAGGCAGACTGTGTATGAAGCTTTTGGTTTCTAACGATGACTGCATCGTATCTTTGAAAAGTATTTGCATTAGGTGCTCTGAATTGTTTCCCTCCGTCTGCAGATTGAGTTGGGATCTCTAATCATTGAAGTACTTGGGGTTTACCATTTCGTTTTTTATTATTATTTGTTTTATTTATAAGTTTCCTCAAGTTGATGCATACTTTGATAAGATTTATCTTTTGCGTTTTATCTTTTTTAAGAATTGTTGGGATAAGAGTGAGGTTTGTGCACATAAACTGGTTTAAATCCCCAGTAAATTTACATTTTACTGACCGTTCCAAGGCGGTACCTAGTAATTTTTGATAAACATACCAATTATATATATATATATATATATATATATATATATATATATATATATATATATATATATATATATATCTACTACAGATATTAAGGTGACCATATATATATTAATCTAGGCATTATGGGGACCGCTGGATTAAGGCGACAAAAATTGGTCTCCTTAATATTTTCAGTCCAGATTTGATGTATCAAATGTCAATAAAAATGTCCATTGACAGTAAGTTGATAAGCTTGAATGTTTATTAACGAGATCATTTCATTGTTTTAAATCTTATTATCTTTTAATATCAAAAAAAATATTCTTAAACTTTTGTGTGTGTATATTTGTGTATCCATAAAAATAGCTATTAAGGCGACCAGGGAAAAAATCATAATTTTGGTCAAAAATAGCTATATACTCAGCATTTTTTATTTGTTTTACTTTATTTAAAGCCTATTGTATATTATCCCGAAGTTTCAATCCATAAAAAAACAGAAATAAGGAAATTCGATATTTCGTGTACCACCAGCATCCAAATTTTCAAGTATACAGAAATTTAACTTTCCGGAATATAACGGAAATTTTCCGGGTATCTCCGTGGTACCATCTCCGTGCAATTATGCAGTATGGCGTTCATCTCTTACGGAAAGAGAATGGTAACTTGGTAAGTGTTTAAAATACATATTCAACGTTTTTTTCGTTTATTTTTATGACTTTTGTACAGTAGTATAAATCGTCTACCCTTTGGATGGAAAGCAAATGATTTATCCGGATTTTGTTCATCCGAAACTAAATCACTAGTATCAACATCCGGTGTAATTTTTGCTTGTATTTTGGAGAAACTCGATTGATTTCTAGCAAACTTGGTTTACCACTACATCGTCGCTTATTATTATTTGGTATGTTTCAATCTAAAAAGGGATTTGCTCCCTTAACATCTCAGATTTTAATAAATAAAAGACGAAATGATACAAATGCCTTACATTTTGTTTGTCAATGTCATGTCATTAGTCATTCTCATCACCTTTGAATAGCAGAACAGAACGAACACTATCACCAATTCGTATTGTGGCTTTTTGCATGTGTCTTAAATTCTCATATTTGATAATAAATGCAACAATAAAATATTTCCCTTATTCTGCCACAGTTATGCACCAGTCAACCATGGCCCCCAGGCAGGTCTTGTTTATACCGGGGATAGCAGGGGAAATAGGCCATGTTTTTACGTTCCAGGTGGACCGGCAGTGCTGAGTGAATGCGGTGTTATTTTTTTTGCGCTGAAAACGGGGAATGGGCCTAACCTAGGATGTCCCCAGGGGCATTTGACTGGGATCTGGTCATTTCGTAACCTTACCATTTCGTAACTGCTGAATCTTGGTTATTTCGTAACCATTTTGTTAGTCAATTCGTAACCGTCAAGAAATCAATTGCTCATATGGTAACCACCATTTAACAAGGTGATAAATAGTACACATAGCACCTCGTTAAGTGTATTGTTCGAACCTGGATGTATATGGCACAGCAACCATGACACCAATTGGGAGACATTACTCAAATTCTCACTAGTAACAAGCCAATAATTTATGTTACTCAATAGTTATTAGATATATATATATCATGCTAAATTAGAAATGATTTGTTATACTACCAAAATATGTTAATTATTTTCTTACATTTTGCTTACTTATAAACAATAATTTAAGACTGATCGCGATGTATTTTTGAGTAAAATTACGTTTACATAAATGATCATTCTTGACCTATTTCATTGACTTTATTTGTTTGAATTGTTTAAAACGAACAAAATTGTGTTCTGTTCTTTTCTCAATTGATCCATATTCTGCATACTTTATATCCGAAACCAACAAAAAACAGCCTAAAATTATTAGTTATGGTACAGTGGAAACTCACTAAACTGGATCTCCACAAAACCGGAATGCTCGGGATACTGGAATTTTATCAGAGTCCCGGTTTCCCCTTCTATTATCAATGTAAAAAAAATCCCTACAAAACCGGAATTCCGGATACCGGACAAAAAATCGAGAAAAATTGTTAGTTGTCAACGTAATTTTACTTCACAAAACCGGACGTTTATTTGTTCAAACATGTCAAATTAATTTTGTGTATAAGGAATTCGCGAATCACGTGTCACTTTGTTTTGACAGCCGGTACGTCTTTAAATATTACACCTGTGATGTTATGTTAACATGATAATCGATAATGATGATTGCGCTGTGGATTGACTGTTGCGCGATAATCAAACGATAATCAAACTTGTAAAAAGAAAATTGATTAAAACATTTATTTGTTTGTTGCAGAAAATAAAGAACTAGAAACGTTTTTTTAGTGATCATTTTGAAGGGTTGTTTTATCTAAAGACTTCTATGATTGAATCAAATTAGAGCGGTGCTTTAATTAAACTATCAAACATACTAAACAAGCATTAAATTACGAGAGATTCATCTCTTCCAAAGGATGTCGTACCTTTCCAGGTGGGTGTGCATTGATTGATTGATTGTGAGTTTGTGTAAATGAATAACTGTGAAACCATAACCAAATGTTGGGTTGTAAAGGTGTGGATGTGCATGCTTCACATATTCTCCGTCCTTTTGGCATACTGGACCGTCATCAGACACTCTGCCATGAATGTTAGAGAGTTTAAAGCTATTTCTTATTTTCCTGTGTAACTATATTGATGTTAGATTAAATTTACGCCGCCGTGTTACTGAGTAACAATTTGAAATTGGGCCAAAATCATCAAGCTAGAGCTTTGCATAATCTTTTTCAAACTTCTGTGAGATTTCTGCCCTTGACAATATTTGCTCGCAGCCCCCCTTAAAGTTGCACTTCATTCAATATTTGAAAGCTTACGGATACACTTTTTTGTTAATTTGAGATCTTAATGTGGCTACTTCTAAGTAAATAGATGCTCAAAGTAAATAGATGCTCTGGGTGTTCACTGGGTGACAAAGGCTACCCAGTATTGGTTGTTTCTTTTTTCTGAAAAGATGTTTCTAGTGAATTGCCCAGTTGCAGTGGTTTTGACGCCACAGAACCAGCATAGCTCCATGACAGATATATATGTTTTCGTCATTGATGTCAGTACTGCTGTATTGGAGGCCTCACAATTTCTGTGTGGAAATGTCATCTGATACACTCATAACGGCGTATTTCTAGCATAGCTTTCACAAGTGCATGGCCATTCTCTGTCATTTTCAGATACACTGTGTTTTGTGTGGATAAGAAATGCAGAGTGGTACCACCAATCACCTAAGCCACCATTCCCCTAACAGACAATAGGCTCATGGGGACAGTTCCTGCAATTTACAGAAAAGCTCTCAATTGTAGCCCTACGAACTTCAGGTAAGCAATAAATCTGGACTTCATATCTCTGTTCTCAATGTAAGTTTATACTTCATTTGAACAAAACATAGGGCCGAATTCAGAACAATCACTCTCACTCACACTCAATGAGTTAATCCTCTGTAATCACATAACGGTCGAAATATTTTCGAGTGAAAGGTATATCCGAATTCACAGGTGTGAGTGGGACATTTGTGAGTGCTCGGCTAGGCCACTTGAACCGCCCTCGAGGATTGGTTGTGAATAGGAATTGAATGAGTGTATGTGAAAAAAGTACATGGCAAGTAGAAAAGATGAAATATATCAAATATTTGGAACAAATAAGGGACATGCTCGTTCCCAGACAATATTTAAGAGACCGGGATAATCCATTGAAGTACATGTTCATTCAATAACGTGGCCATCTATAAACAAAACAAATTCAAAAGGATGCGCCTATCATATATTTGTTTTGTTTCGCAATGATCTTGAACCCCCAGCAATGTTGATGTTTGCAATTCATCAATGGCTGCAAAGACAGGCAGCTAAAGGTACGTGAAGTTAGCATCCTAGCGGCATGAAGTTAGCGGCCTAGCGGCGTGAGGTTGGCGGACTAGCGGCCTAAATTTGTTATCTATTTCAAGGTTCAATGGTTTAAATGGAAAATAAGATAAATCAATGTTTTTAGTCGTACATTAGCGGCCTTAAATTGTTTTCTACTTCAGAGCATTTTTATATGAGTTTTCTTCTAAAACAATGCTAAAATAATTGTTTTCCTATGCAAAATACATCACGCTTGAGCGGTCTTGGGGCGTGAACTTGGCGGCCTGGTGGTCTAGCCCCTAAAAATCCCCAAGACTCAATCCAGCAGCCCATGAAAAGGGGGAAATGCTGATATTCGCTAAAGGATGTCGATTTATGAAAAGGACATTTAATTTATCATTGTTTTAGAAAAGAACGCATATAAAATGCTTTGGAATAGGAAACAATTTTAGGCCGCTAGTCACATGAGGCGGCTAGGCTGCCAGGCCGCTAACTTGACGCCGCTAGGCCATTTCATAGCATGGTAAGGGAATTGATATGTATTTTCCAGCCTACTTTCAGCTGGATTATTATTACTATTATTATTATTATTATTATTATCATCATTTTCATCATCAGCAGCAGCACCACCACCAGCAGCAGCACCACCAACACCAACACCACCATATCATCATCAACATCATCATTATTATTATTATTATTATTATTATTATTATTATTATTATTATTATTATTATCGTCATCTTCATCCATTTTCCCCTACATTTCTTGAGTTGTTTTTCACTCCGAGGTGTTATTTCCCCATAAGAAGTAGATTCATTCGCTAATTCTATCCATCTGCTATTTTTTCAACTTCCATTTTTTCAACTTCCATATATTATTTTCAAACGCCCAAGACCTCTTTATGTAGAATACATAAGCAAGATTATATATGAATACATATTTGAATTACGTGATACAATGGAAAACGGCTATATATTTAAAACAGCAACAACAACGACAACAAAAAACATGCATTTAAACGTATTTTGCAACAGTTATTTACAACACAAAACGTTTATTTTTATTAACCAATTGTTTTAAAATGTAAATTTCAGTTTCAGAATAACACTTATTATCATTTGTTTGTTGCCATAACTAACAATAAGGTACTCAAATCTCAAATAAACATATGTTTACAATGTATAATGTAAACATCACCATAGTCAAACAGATAATCCGATATGATCATGTTAACATACGTGTATAATTATATACTGTATTGCTCGCTTGATGAAGTGGAGTGTTAGCGAGGCGTGTGAATACAAACAGATCACTTGAGTGTCACTCCCCATATTCCACTCAAGTGATCATTTGAGTGTCCCTTACGGGAATGTGGTTGGAGTGTGAGTGAGAGTGGATGTTCTGAATTCGGCCCTTACAATTTCAGCATCAAAATCCAGGTTTAGATCCCAGACCGAACTTTGTCTCCTTCATTAAACTTAATTTCAGATGTTCTATAAGCCACATACATGTTCACTACTTATGACGGATAAGAACTTTTGCAAATTGATTATAAATGCGTTTTCCCAGATTTACACCCTCCTCTTGCAGATACTGCTGATGGTGAAGCTTGGGTGCACCGGGCCGGTTTTCCAGCCTTGTGGAATCAACATCTCCAGCTGAACTGGGGCCGGGAATTATATAAGACTCCTTAGCAGCATGGTGAGCTTTTGCTTAGTTATTTCCAGGCTCATATACCCGGCCAGACTTCTGCGTTTAAGCTTTCCTTTCGTCATTTTTTTAAATAACGTATCTCAAGTCTTTCAATGAAATCACAACTGTGACACCTTTGGAGACTAGATTTAAATTAAAGAACCATTATGTGTAGAAAGCCTTTTGGGTGATTTAAAATCAAATTAGTAAACAGGATTCTCATGGTTCATGGTTTATAATTGGCCTTGTGGACCTTTCATTCTTTACTTTGGTAACAGCCGCTTAAGTATGTAAGAACGGGGTGGGGGGGGGGGGGGGGGGGGGGTACAGATGTGATAGTAAACAGTGTTTAATAAGGTATATTTGTTTTTATTTTTTCACCATTTTGAAGGTACTGATTTTGTTAAATCAGGGATAAGTAACAAGTTTAACACAAACACTGTAACATGTTCTTTATTTCAAATAAATCTATAAATTATCTCTGGAGAATTTAGTCTGATCTCCATTTCTCAGAAAATGTAGCTGTCTAAGTGTCTATTCCATCAATGAGTGTCACTGTCTTTAAATTGCTGTTGCGGTACAGTTTAAATAGCAAAAGTTTTATGGCCCTGCTTGTTTGCAACTCCTCATTCATTTTTGTACAGCGAGAAAAGTAAGGGAATTCTAGAGATTTACTAGAATTATGGATTGTTTTTCTTGAGTTACACAGTACATAAGGAGGAATAAGTGTGTACACAACTCCTCATTTTATTCCTGTTTATTATTTACATATGTAACATAGATGTGTACAAGACTTAGAAACATGACATAAAAGAGCTCACTTTGATAAATTTTCTCAAAAAAAGATATCTTTACTGTTAAAGTAAGAACTTTTACTGCATAGTAAGTAATGTCTTAATGTTATAATTGTTTACCCATGTTGAATTTTATTTGGCAAATTTATAAGAGATTTAAATATTAAGAAACTCAGCCGCTAAAGAGGATATGATTATGACATACTTTTTTTAAATCTTTCGAACATGAGTTTTTGAGTGAATATAAGCGAATGTTTCGAAAATGCATCTTTTACTTGGATTTTATAGATTGTTATTACGAAATAAAGTATGGCGAATCAAACGAAGTGTTAAAGCCAAGCTATTGATGGCTGAAACCCTTCAATAAATGTTGATATGTGCTAAAATATAGTCTTTGAAGTCCAAAATTTTGAAATGCGTTACTAACCCGATTCAACAAAAGGCTGTTGCACAATCAGTTGATTGACATAATCACGTGATAAATCAATAACTTCCATTAAGGTTAAAATATTCAACACCTTAGTATGAGTCCCTGTGGGCGAGTGGATAAGCGATCCGTTTTTTATTCTATGTGTTATCTGCACCCCCATGTGCTTGCTCCCAACTTGAACAAGATTAATTTTTAATACTTTACTGTAAAATGCAATTTAAGTATAAAAGAAAATCAACCTGGTTACTATTATTTCTGCAATTTCAGTACCAAGGAGTAAAATAAATATACATGTAAGTGTTTTCAGATGCATTACGAGCAAAAATATGTTTGATGCCAAAACATGAGAGAGTCTCTTTAAACGGAAAAGTTTTGGCAGTCAGATGGTGATAAATGTAATGCATAGCATCATCGCTCTGGAGTACGAGAACGTTGTATACAGAGTATGTTTTTACTGAACATGCGTCTGTTTATTTTGATGCCATAAAAGGTTTAAACTGTTTAAAGGAACTATAACATTATGAAACAACAAATCTGATTACAGATATCAGTGGCAGATCCAGGAATTGACTTAAGAAGGGGTACGTGAAACTCATGGGCTTAATCTTTCCACATCCGCCCCTCCCTCAGAACAGAAATTGAATGGCTTAAAATGTTGGACCGGGGTGGGGGTTAGACTCCCCTAATTTATAGTCCGAAATAGTGCATTTTTATCTTAATATTGTATTTTTTCCCGGTATTGATTGAGAACGTATTATAAACGGACGATTCAAAGGGGTGGGGGACGGCGCGCGCGCTGGGACCGATCCCCCCCCCTGAATCTGCAATTGATTACATGCATTAAAACCGTCTCCGTAGCCTATTGGTTAAGGCGTTCTATACCCTTCATTCAATTGACTTAACACTTCACACAATTGTTCAGGACCATCAGCCAATGAGGTTACATAACTCCATAATACAAGTTATGGCCCCTGATTGACTTCGGTTAAAGTTTTAGGCAAGTATAATTTAAGGGGAAGTTGGAATTTAATAAATAAAACTTCCATGGGTCACAATGAACCCAATGAACAATGTTCTTTTATCATGAGCTAACTGTTCAAGCGTTAACAGACACATTCCTGTGCAGACGAAACTTTTATTGTTTTACAAGCACAGAACTTGTATTTAGCATTTACAGTTTCTATATAATTCAACTGAAAGTTCTATTTAACCATAATATATCAAATATTAAGTCACCATTCACTAGCGGATTGAGAAGGGGGCGCAATCGTCTTTAAAATCGTCCAAGTTTACTTTTTGTGTCAATATATGAGAAGAAAATAAATACGCACATAATGCATCATTTCCGACTACAAATTGTTAAAAATTTCTTGATTGAGTAACCCTCAATCCTCCTGCAAACGCCACTTAGTAACGCCCACTTCTAACGACAATTCCTGGATGCGCCCCTGGTCATTATATTTTTTGTTTATCAAACGGTACACATACCAAGTGACTGAAGATGAATTTCATTTAATGAATGAGATGGTCTGTAAAAGATTTCCGATGAATATCCTATGAAATTTGCAGTCCTCCCGTTTCGACCGGTCATTGTTTGTGGATTTATTACACACAATTATATAAAAATACTATTACAAAGTTGTCTCTTAAGGTTACGGGAGCCTTCACTGTCAAAAGTAAGATATATATAATTTGTCCCCCTAATGCCATAAAATATGGATGGTCCCCTTAATGCCTCAAAAATAATATAATATATACACTGGTCTCCATAAACCCTTCGACATATATACCTGTCCCCTTAAAACCTGCAACATACTTACAAATTATTAAGGAGACCGCAAATTACGTATATTTTTTGTTAATTAATTTAAGAAGCCTAAATTTTGTACACATAATAAATGATCATTTCAATACTAAATTATCAACAAAAAAGCAAAAAAAAGTATAAAACAAAAAATATACAAATTGTCTCCTTAATGCCGTAAAATACATACGGTCTCCTTAATGCCCTAAGTAGATATATATATATATATATATATATATATATATATATATATATAGTATTTATGCACTGTGCTGTTTGTAGAGTTGTGTGCTGTTCTATGTTTCTTGTTTGTGAATTTGTGGTCTATGTCTTTGGCGTTGCCTATTGCCACTAATCCGGGTTTTTGTTTAAACTTTTTGCTACTGAGCATGTTTCTGTAGCTTTTTGCATATATAATGATTGCGTTCATTGCACGAGAAATTTTGTTTTAGAATCATCTCATTTTAAAACATGAATAAACACGGATCACCATGCGGACTATGACGGACTGAAAAGATGACACAATATAATTCCATTATTGGTGCAGACACTAGTTTTCAGAACTCCTACAATAACAAAAATAGCTTTATCTGGTAAGTACATTTTGCAGCAGACAACTGATCGTGTTGACTCAAAAGCTTGTTACCAAACATTCATGTATACTGAGTAGAACACAAACAAACCGGCCATTAAAACGGTTTCATAACTGAATTTAATTCTTTTATATTGTGGGAGCAATACTATAGATATAAAGTAGGTCATGTTCTGTCTTTGCGGTCACGTGACCAACTGGTCGATTTGTATGCAATTGACAGGATAAAAAAGAATGAATGGCAAGCCGTTTCAGATACTTAAACTTGCAGGAAAATTTGTTGAAAAAACTTTCTTTCCAAAAAATGATTTGGGGTTATTGTGGTTCTTTTTTATATGCACATTATTTGCGCATGTTTTTTAAGAAATTTATATTAGACAATACTTACAGATATTTTCAAACAAAATCAGACTATGACATACATATAACAATATCGCTACTATGCAACAATTAAACATTTAACCCATTTAAAGCAATAAAAGGCGAGGTAATCTTGTTTCTAAAGAAACAGTCTCTCCACTTAAGCATAAGTAAAATAAACAATTGTCCAACTTGAAATCATATCCGAAATGACCCCAGGAGCACTATGATCATCTCGACAGTTTAACAGAGAAATTGTAGCAATAATATTTCTTACCATGATAAAGATAGTTGTTTTAATTTACAGTTTATTCTCCATTTTACAATTAATCAACATTTAACAACAGCAGTGGTTATATATCTACATTGTTTTGTTATTCGCTCACGTTGGGTAACTATTTTGTTTTGTATCCCTGTTCACTGTAAGCGGGAAACCAACTTAAAATAATTCATCTACTGGTCATGACCAACCTCCATATCAGGGTAAAGGGTCCTATGCTTTTGATCGAAGCGCATTACCAGCTGACCATCCGTTCTCAGATTTTGATCGGAAAATGATTTTCGGCTCAAGGATACCACCACTTCGACCTGTGACCCTATTATCAACAGATCATTACTCTACTGGTCATTACCGGCCTGTCTACCAAGTTTGAGGTCCCTGGGCCCAGGCGTTCTGTAGCTATTGATCGGAAATAGATCTTTAGATGAAGGACACAACGGCATTTACCTTTGACCCAATATCTTAATGTCAATAGGGTTTATTTGCTGGTCATGAGCAGCCCTCCAAACAAATTTGATGTCCTTAGGACTATGAGTTCACAAGTTGTTGATCGTAAACCGTGGGGACGGACGGACAGGCGGTCCGATTATTTTTTGCCTCTCTTCATGGATACATAACTGAGTACGAATAGGTTTCTTTAAACAATAAACATAACACAACCGAATATACCATTTATTAACCATATGGTCATTAAACCCATGTAGCCAAAGATAGTACAAAATGGCGTCAAATACTCACACTCATACATGCCTTCCACACATTTGTAGCAATCAAAATAACAAACACTGTAAACATTGTCATATGCATATGTTGTTAATTGATCGGAAACTGAATATCAACTGAAGGTCACAACGATCTTGACTTTCAATCCCAAACCTTATAACTTTTTCCGATTATTTCCGATCGAGGACAGTGTGTATATCGCTAAAGGAAAAAATATGATGTGCTGAGGTTTCCCTAGATTTTTGGAGGACTTTAGTATATCGATGCGTTGTACAAGTCTAATTTTGATAATTTTGATGATGAACAAGGAGTTGTTGAAAAGAAACACTTAAACTGTGGAAGGTTGGTCTATCTACATGTATAGCTGTACTTCTGTATATTGACTGTATATTGACTTCTATAGACAGGTCATTTTATGACAAGTGAACATTGCCCTCGCTTGAATACTTGAGTATACTGTGGATCTTTAAAAGCGTTGACATGTAAACTATTCAATTACCAATATGAACATGTATTATTCGTTGATAAAATGAGTATATCTACTTCTTCGCCGATCAGTACGGTTAAATCAACTAAAAGCGATTTCTCGGTATTATCATCACCCGAAGATCATTTAAAACTTTAGAAAAATCGTATTAGTACCGGAACAAGTGAATCGGGAGGCGTATATATTTATACGATTGACGACATGGATGAGGCACAACTTGATCCTGCTATCACTTCAATGATAACTCATAAGACTCATTTGGTTAAAATATTGAGCCTATGTTGAAATCCATTGTCACTGGGGTTATATCTGGCTTATCTGCAAAAACCTACTGAACTGACTGACAAAAATGAAGGACTGAAAGCCCGAGTTGGAGGACAAAGTTGATGCTGGTTATCAATATAGCAGGCGTAACATATTGCGATGGTCTGGAGTGTAGGAGGAGAGAGACGAGGACACTGACCAGAACGTAATGCCGATTTGTAATGACATCGGCGCTCAGGTCACCATAGAGGAAATTGATCGCTCTCATAGAACCGGCAAATTTGTTCCAAATACTAACCCCCGTTCCATTTTAGTTAAGTTTGCTACCTATCGAGCTAAACAGTAGGCTTTCAAGTTGAAATCAAAACTAGTGTTGCCACAATAAAATCTTCTTCAATGAAGACTTGACAAAAACACGTGCAAATCTGCTCTTCCGTGCTCGTGGTGTAGCGAAGTCTGGTCGTGTCGAAGGCACCTGGTCGTCAGATGGATCAGTTCTTGTAAAGATCTCATACGGTGATTCCTTCGCTATCAAACGGAATCTGACGCAGATATAGCCAGGTCGCGTGCACCAATGAGAACTTACCTCTTTACCTGAAGTATACCCGCACATCCATGCGGCTTAGTGACTCGATTCAACTGAAACTACTTTGTATAAGAGCCTTTGTATCGTGACTAGCTAATACTTTTATTGGTCAATGTTACATATATTTAAATTACCTGAACTTATACATTACCTTTAAAATTATGGTTTATTGTAGCCTTTTCTAATTTACTTACATCATTGAAATTTTATTATTGCGGCTTCTTAAACAAAAACGATTGTTAAACTACGAAACAAATTGTTTTTGTAAAATATTGTTCATGATTAAACAATTTAAGCTAGTTTGACGGATTTTCAAAGTTAAATATAATTGAAAAAATAATATATTTACAAGAAAGATTTTACTACTAATTTGATGCATTACATGTGGCTTGTTAAGTTAAATCTCAACAAATCAGAATCAATGGTAATATCTCGGAAACCGAACAAGCCAATTCATCCGCGTGTGTTCATGTTTGACACTGATATCCCGTATGTTAAACCTCACGAACACACGGGTATTTTCCTTTTTGATGAAGGCAATTGACATGCTCACATTTACTATATTAAAAAACAGCTTGGTTAACATCATGAAAAGTCTACGCTATCAATTGGATAGGAGGCCTTTGGAGGTTATTTATCTTTCTTTTATTAGGCCAACCTTGGAGTATGCGGATGTCATTTGGAATAATTGTACACAGTATGAAAAAATTGATCTTGACACAATTCAAAACGAATGCGAACGTATTGTTACTGGTTGTACTCGCCTTGTTTCTCTGCGTCTGCTTCACGTTCAATCTGGCTTTTAGGGCTTGGAATCAAGGCTTGATAAACACAAGCTTTAACTTTTCTACAAAATGAAAAATGGTCTCTCCTCTGATTATCGTTCAAGTTCGATTCATCGACAGTCGGTCAAGCATCAACAAGATCACTTAGAAACGCATCCAATATATATATAGCCTTCGTACACACACATCACATTTTATGAATTCATTCGTTCCTTCATGAATCTCAGCATGGAATAGACTCCCAGCTGAAGAACAACACATTGACACTGTTTCTGGTTTTAAAGCTCACTAACAGTCGGATCTTTCAAAACCAAACGTCGATTACAGGTCATTCAAACCCACTAACGAAATAATGCAGTTAATTGAACCATCACCTCTTTGTTAAAAATAGTGTTCCCTCATCCCTCTGTTCGTGTGAAATACAGGAGACAACGTATTATTATCTTCCTATCTGTCTCTATACTGACCAAAGGAGACTTATGCTCAACTCTGTGGAAACTCTGACTGACGTAACGCTTCGCAATTTACTATACGGTGATTCTGCCCTTACAGAAGAACAAAATAGTACATTGTCCAGAAAGACCCTACCCAGGACACATATTTGTACATAGCTACACCGGTCACAGTAGCAAGGTTACATCGTTTATGTATAGCAATTACATGTGACATTTTATAAAATAATATATATATTGTTTCAAAGTAAATCAATGGAAGAACAATATATTAGGCATGTATTTTTTTTTCATTTTTCATGATTTATTGTTATTTTTATGAGTCTTAAAAGATAAACATGCAATTATATCCAGCTCTATAACATTGATCAAATATAGAAAATAATAAATTTTCTTTGTAAACAAATAGTTATTATTGTAAACTTTTTCTATTGAAAGGAATATTAAACAAATTACAGGAAAATATCGAGACAGGTTATGTTTGCTGGCAGGGGAATAAAACCTCAAAGGTTTGAGATTGACCACTAGTACAGGAATTCCGTTCTGTTCCGTCTGTTTTAAAGGGCTTTGATGGTGCTGAGACTGCTGTCTTTAAAGTTAAATTCAAGACTAATTTTGATGAAAAACATCAAAGATCTCCCGAATGTTGTTGAAACAGTTTACTAGCATATCAAGTTTGAGGTACCTGGATACAAGCATTCTTCGGTTATTGAATGAAATCGGACTTTCAGCTCAAGGTCACCATTGATCTCAGCCCAACGGGCTTCAAAATAGTTAGAACTCTGATCATGTATGAAGGAACTCTACCAAGTTCGAGGTCTGTAGGCCTAAGCGTTTTTCAATTATTGATAGGAAACTGTGTTTTTTTTTTCAGCTTACGGCCACAACGACCTTGATCTGTGGCCCACTGACCTCAAAGGTAAGCTCAAACCGAAAATAGGGTGGTGATACAACCCGGTACCCGGTAGCACTTTCCAGTGATTCCGAGATATTATCAGATGACAAATCTCGGTATTAAATGACTCGCGTTTTATTGCCTATTGAAGGAATGATTATCGGATAAAGATCATTGTTTTGTAGTTTTTGTTTTACAATAAGATTATCTAGGTGTCATCTCGAAAAAGCCATGGGCCATATTATCCGAATTTCAAAAATCGAAGGTAGAAATACGGCTAGGGTACGAAATGACTTAATTATTTATCGGCTCCTTACAGAACAAAACACATTTTCATCGAATTAATTAAAACATTGCTTGTAATAATATAAAAAATCAAATATATTCCCTTATTATCACATTGAAAAGAAAACACACAAAAAAACATTAATTATCAGATTAAAAGCTACTATACCAATGATTTATATGACTACATTAATGTATCGGCATTTTGAAGATGAAAACACATTTTCATTGCATTAATTAAAATCACATTAAAAAACCCGTAAAAAACAAACAATCATTATTAAATTCAAAGCTTCTATACTCAAGATTTACAGTATGTCAAAATTGTGTAATTTTACCTATTAATATATGCTTATTATGTTGTTTATCATATTCAAGGCCATGGTAGATTAGTGTGGACATTGATACCGGGCTTATCGATACCGGGATTTCTTAAGTGAATATTCTATAACCCGGTACCGACTGTGACGTAAAACCTGATATCAACATAATCCGGTACCATAAACTGTGATACCGGCTTTTCCCAATATCGATACAAGGTATCGGTTTTGAGCGTACAGTTCCTACATTTTTCCTTAGCTTTGGTGAGTCGGGTCTTGAGGTTCCTAAACCAAACTGTAAAACAACCGCAGCCTACGATATTGGGGGCGAGTTATTAAATACCCATTAAATGTGCCCAAATGTTTGTAATAACGGTATAAGAAAAACGTTTTTTTTTTTTTATGCTTCCTTTTTCTTAAATTAGTTTATACAATTATTTGTTTGTAAAAGTTGTTTTTTACCAAACAAATTTTATAGTTTTATTTTACATTACTTATTTGGCTGGTCCATTTTGATCCCGTGATGCTCCATGGTACAACATGGAGACCTTTCGGCGACGTCAATGATGGAAAGGAAAACCTTTATAATGTAGACTCACTGCCGGCAGATTACAAATAAGGCACACTGAAATTCCATGATATGTAAGGTATTTTGAATTAACAACAATTGTATTTGTGCATAAATGTACTGATGAAGTGATTTTATTATAAATTCTTTAAATACAGTCACATCACAATTTACATGTATTACAAAAAAATATTAAATGAATACATCTATATATGTATATATAGAGAGAGAACGATGCACCAAAGATTGGTCATGCGACAGGGGCTAAACCTATATTTATATAATATGTCCAATACGGTACATCATACTTCCAAATCTTGACCACATATAAGTACTTGTACATGGAAATACTTTTTAGACAGTTTATTTAGGATAAAGAGGATACTTAACAGTGATAGAGGGTATACAATTCAAGTTGTAGTATTTAAAGCAATGAATCAACACAAAAATAACATCCCTTAACACTAAAACACATATATATCTAAAACTTCTTATTCATGACTTCCTGTATATTTCAATAGTTACTTTGTATTTCAAAATTACTTTTAATTGATTAGTTTTATAGAGCTAATTAATCAGTTTTGTTTTAAAACAATTAACACTCCATCAATATGCATATATTCATATAAAAAAATAAATTCATTTCACGAAATTGATTTCAATGAGTTTAAGCTAAGTTTAAACAAAACCATTGCCTTTTTTGTAAACAATATGGCAACCGTTGCGGAATATCCTTAAATACAACTACTTTATTAAAATCAACAATATCGATATCATTGTGTTATCTACATTGTGAGCTGTACAAATGTCCGTCACTAACTATGTACTTTTGCTAAAGTTTGGAGAATAACTTTTTAAGATATATTCATCTTTCGTACTAATCCTTTTCTCTAGATTGTACATGTGTTTTCTGTTTGTCTTTATGCTATGTATGTGTACGCTGATGAATAAAATATGTTTAAACTAACCAAAATCCACAGTATCAATTGGGTTTATCTTCTGGTCAAGATCAACCTACCTAACATGTTTGATGTCCTTGGGACTAAGCGTTCGCATGTTATTGATCGTGAAACGTAAGATTGACGGACGGACAGAGAGTCCTATTCCTATATGCCGCCCTTCGGTATCAAACAAATGAGTACATTTTAATATGTACTGCTATTTTTTTAACTATAAATAGAACTGCACAGAATTTACCATTTATTATCCAGATTATCATAAACTCATCAGTCAAAAATAATACAAAATACATCAAAAACTCACATTCATACATGCATAACAAACATTTATATTAATCAAAGTAGCAAAAAACAACTATACAAAATACATTTTATTAATTGATATATATTGCATTGATATAACGTTATCCTGGATTGAACCATAGTAATATATAATAGTTGATGATTAATCGGTTGCCTTTATGTGCAATATATTTTACGTCATTTTCGTAATTATATAGCATAATTATTTATTTGATAATTATTTTAAATATTTACAATAGTGTTTACCCTATGTAGTTAAGCATAGCTAGATGCGATACACTGTATAGATTAGAGAGTTAACATCCAAATGTTTAGAGCAAGTACAATATTCACTCTGTATAAACCAATTTCATGTACCTAATTGTATCATCATTTACAGTTTGCCCTTCTTTTTCGCCAATGGAATCGCTGTAATGAGTTTGAATTTTGAAAAATGTTTCTCATCAATTGCCCAGAGAGAAAAAGTCAGTTATTTTCCTGTAGGAGGTCTACATATTAATCAAATTCAATTGCGTACGTAAACAAATAGGTCAAACTGTAAATTTTGTTATCGTTTATATTGTGAATTATAAATTCACAATATGAACGATAACTAAAACATACTATTTCAATCAATACAAATTGTATTTCTTTAGTTCTTTAGTTGCAGATAAATTCAATGAAGATAAATAACATACATTAGCATACGAGTGCGACAATATGCATGAGGTCCTCAATTTATATTGACTGTAAATAGAACAAAAAATTAAGACGTAAAATGTAAAGCATACATTCGTATTATAATATCTGATGTTGACATTTGTGCAGAAGTCTTATCTCCGTATATTAATACGTGTACACGCCTCCGTCCATTTGTGTAGTATATGGAATTCCCGTGTTGTCTCCTTTAAAAACAATGGAGCCACTATTTCTAATATTGTCCTTGCTTTTGCTCGTTTACGGACTGGAATGTACCTAAGGTAAAATGATATTGTTTTTTCTCTCCATACAATTGACATGATCATATTAAGATTAATTAAGCGTATGCTATTTTGACTTTCAAACATAGTCACCTTAAAGTTTACAAACAACCAATGACACATGCACTTTTTATCAGAAATTCAACAAATACATCTTTCTACATACAATAGTGAAGTAAAACTAGCAATGACTGACTGAAGATAATGTGGCATCGTTAAAAATAGGAGTTAGACAAAGTGTCAGGTTACTTCAAGGGACCTTCCACAGTGCTAAAGTCTTATATGCGATAAAGCATATTACATCCATCCATTGCAACATGTGTAGATGTAGTGGAGTTTAGCAATTTTTAAAAAAAGATTTTATTTCATTTTAAATAAAAAAGAATTTGCATTTTTTCGTCAATGTCTTTAAACAAAATGTATATTCTTGTATTAGATTAGACAGTGCTACCCAGTCAACAATGTTTTGAAACTTTGTGTTGATTGCTGCTATTTTAAAGAAGGTATTTGCTCTTTTTGTAACCAGGACTTATTTAATCCGCTATGTTTTACTATTTGTTTGAACGAGTTCTTATTTGAAACGATATCACCATAAAACACGCTAGACATTGTTGCTTAGTTTTTATTGGGTATTTGGACACAAAACACTATTTATATTGTCGACATACATTTGCGAATAAAAATACAAATGCTTTTTGATCGAAATTCTTACAAAATCTTACTTTCGCATGTTGCAAAGGATGTATTTGTTACTCCAGAAAGATAGGTTTCCTCAAATCTAAATAAAACATGAACTTTTAAAACATTTTGTCGAAGGCCCTTAAAATGTATTTCTGTAACATATACCTGGTGATCTAGACTTTGATGCGACAAGCCCATATAAGAAATGACATTATATCATTGAGTCTCAGATTCAGAACAATATTTTAATTTCATTAAGAAAGTTCGTCGTTTCATTGCTTTAGTGTGCACTCTCCCTGCTTTTGTTCCGAAATAGACTTTGAAGAATGCTTTTCTTACGAAAATGTATCTGTTTTGTCAGTAATTCAGATCTATTAAACTTCATAGTTATAGAGTATACTTAAAATATACGACATGCTGAGGGCCAAATGAACGGAATATGAAAACTCTTGAAGATATTTTAATTTCTTAATCACCCAGCTAATGAGTTCGCTAAATCAATAAAAGCATATCGTTATTGTTGTTATTGTCTTACTATGTTTATTTTTTATTAACAGAAAACTATATATTGGATGCAAAACGTTTGCAATAATTTGTGTAGACATATTTTTTTTTGTCAAGATGCTTTCTGACATTTGTTATTTGTATTGTGTATAGTAAGAAAAATGGGCAAGAAGGTCAGCATTAAATATGGTGATGGCAAAAAGATAACTTTAACACGATTTTTTTTTCTGAAATCAAGAAATAAGTTTTTGCGAAGCTAGCAATGCAATTGCGCGAATGACGAATACAGAATGCAATGAAGCAAGATATCCAAGAAAGATAGCCATATGTACAAGTAAGAGAGCAAGATGTATCAGTCAGAACACAACCTGTAATATATGCTTCGATAACCTTCCATATATTTGACTTAATGTATTTTGAGTTCGCTTGTCTTTTGAAGCAAACATTAATTGAGGTATGTATTCTCGTAGCCTCAGTAACGTCCGTGATGGCGGCGTGAACATATTCTCAAAATTCAAATGGTATATGTGCCAAACGACTAGTCACAAATGTACACAATGCCTAAATAAATAAGTTACTGCTAATTATATTTGCAACGCTCTTACTTACCATTCGAATTATTCAGAGCAGGTGCATCACTAGTATCTCCTGAAAATAACATGTTATATAGAAATGTTTGTACACAGCCGTTTCAGTGTTCCCGCATACCACACCATTTCGCTTCTTTTTTATCATAATGACAAACGTGTAACGTGTTAGGTTCATACTGTCTTGAGGTCAGGTTAATAGGGTAAAAGTTGCTCATTTAATAAGCTGCTTTTATCAATCCCTTTGTTGTTAGCATACACTGTTATCGGGGAACGGAATCGCAAACGCACACACCAAACTAAACGCGGGTCTGGTGTAAAAAAAAATTTATAATTGCCTAGACAATTATCTGCGACAACGTCTAAATAGACAGACGTTTCTATCTCTCGTACTAACTTCCATTCTAGTCAGTTTATTATACTATTTTAATTCGTTCGACAGGTTGAAAAAAATGGTTATATATGTGGCCGTTTGTATGAACTTATATAAATAAAAAAATATGGACATTAATACGAAGAACATTTTTATTAAACTGATTTGCCACTTCTGTATCATGGTATGTTCGCTTTTTAGTTGACTTACTTTATTTACAAGGGTACATTATAGACTCTATATATAGCTATATATCAAAATATTATCTTCATGTTTACATTTCTTGGTGCTAAATTGCCATATTTACACCTCAACTTCCATTCCTTAAATGAACTGCCTTTCGGCAATTGCGTTCATCAATCGATGAACGTAACATCTTCGGATATGTTCGGATCGCAATTCATCGCATAACAATATACATGAAAACTATTGATCTTGTTATTGTTTGTATTGTGTCAGCAGGCCCCGTACAATATAAATCAACATTTTAGAAAGTGCTAAGTTATTATATTTTAAATGTTTTGTTGCCAAAAGTGTTTCAATTTAACGTTTAAAAGTGATTTCAAGTGGTTGATCTTTTCCCGCGTTATTGTGACGTCATTTGAAAAAAATGTTTCCGGTAGCAGTCGGGTCGTCCTATTTACAGAATGGGTAAGAAAGGATTACTGAAAGGTAATCCGAAATGAAACGTTTCTTGAATAATATAATGAACTATTGGTGTAAATATAAGGAATGAATTGCGGGGTTGATGTCATTATCGGGGATATAAACGCAATTTGGCTGGTCAAAGTACGCGTGGAGTCCTTCGGACTCCACACACTTAGATCAGCCCATTTGCGTTCATACCCCGATAATGACATCAACCCCGCAATTCATTCTTTAAGTAATGTTTATGTTGGAAAATCTGATTAATTAAAATTCAGCGATCATTTCTTAATGTCGTGCTATTTGCCAAAAAGGTCAACCATGCTAAGACTAAAGTAGCATGTGGTAAACAATCACTGACCGTGATCTGACACTGATCTGTAGCATCATATAAACCTTGTCTTGTGGTAATATTTTGAATGCTAATTAAATATTTCACGCTTCAAATATCACAATAAAACAGTTTTCACGCACCTTTTAAGAAATATTGATTCATTCTCCTTAGAACTTTTTAAAAACCGATTTGACTATCAACATAATCTGAATCACTGCGCACATATCCATGACAACTACATATTATCGCATATCCATACGCATTTATTTTCACTACGCACAAAAGAGTTTCAGCAAAAATACATTTATATTTAATTTTGAGGTGGGCGAAAAAGCATCTACCATAGATGCTCGTGTATGATTGGTTCATCTCAACCCCCGCGCAGTAAACCTTGTTTCCGCAAAACACCTCACGCTCAGGTCTGAATGAACCTATCTTACACTCTGGGCCTGGGAAGATACTTATAATCTTTCGTGGTAAAACCTAGTAAGTAAAGTTACCTGTTAGAAATTTTAAGTGATTGAAACAGGAATACATTTTGTCATCGTCTTGATTTAAAACACAAACATTTTAGCAGTATTTACTGTATGCTAACATAACTCAATGATTACATGCTGACACGGATGTCGACTCGTATACTGTAAATGATTTAGTACTTTCATCAACTTTCCAATGTCATAATTATTGAATTGCATCATGTACTATAGAAATATAATATGAAATAATAATAAAGACGACTGTGTAGCATCACATCCGACAAACCTGGAGAAACAAAAAAGTAAGCACGAATGTTTCCACACGTATAGTTGTTACCATGGTAACAACACACGGAACATGTGATTTATGATCTTTTACTTCGCAAAAGGATATTAAAGGTTGTACGATAAAAATAACTTTGCTAATGCATCAATTCTGATACTAACACGAGTCCAATTACTTTAGTTAAACTTTCACTTTTGGTGCACACTTAAAAACCTTTTACTTCATTTACTTCTCCGATTGAGACAGCGTAAAATATATATTCCTTCCTTAAATTTGTTATTATCGGGAAATCCTTATATATGGAGAAAAACACTTGAAGCGTTTTGTTATGTTGCTTACAGTGTGTACATGTCTATAAAAATTGGGATGTAGCCTTATCACTAAACCCTTTACAGATGTTAATCTTTTCAATAATCTTTATCACCGGACATGACCTATTTGATAGACAGACAGACAGAGTAGTTTATTGTCGTAAACATTTAAATAACAGTTTCTTGACAAATATAATACGTTATAGTTATTGCACCCTTATCCACGATATAGAAATCATACAGAACGAACGCTGTAACGCCGTATGTTGGTAGCGATGGGGTTTGGAAGAAACTACCAACATTCAGCCGAATTTAAGAAGTCACTACCGAATATCAGCATTAGAGAACTACGGTAAATTTGAGAATTTATTTTTTTATTTCAATCACGAGCGCAGTAAGTGCAATAACTGTTTTGTACGGTATTTTACTTACCGTGCAATAACTTCTTTGTATTTTTTAACAAGTTACTTATTGCACGGATATGGTCTGCTTAAAATATATCGGCCTGAAAGTAAATGCATTAATTTAAACAAAGTATCCGCTTTTCGATAACCCCTCCCCCCACGAAATGTGTTCACTTCACGGAAAATAGTGGGGGCATAAAAATACAGATCCTTCGAACATTCTTGATTCCCAACGGGAGAAAGGTTTACACCAACATGCCCGGAAGCGAGATGTCAATAACACGCCACGAGAAATCACCAGGAGGCACCATTAGGAAAAGTCATAATAGTTTTCGTGTGTGTGTGTGTGGGGGGGGTGCTGGCAACAACACGGAAGGGCTGAAATCAGTCATCACATTGAACAGCATGACGACAAGTAAGAAGGATATGTATGATCCGGTAATAAGAGTCAGTACTCGACTTAAATCTCGAATGATCGGTGTCCGAAAGAACAGGATGACTAAAGCTAATAAGTAATTCATTTTCAAATAAATTAATCAAAACCAGACCAATAGGTTAAATAATGACAACACCTTACAAAGGTGTTCAAGGTGGTAGATATTTGTCACAATCTAAATGCAAAATAAGACTTTAATAGTTAATGCATACTTTGATAAGATTTACCTTTTGCATTTTAACTTTATTAAGGATTGTTGGGATAAGAGTGAGGTTTGTGCACATAAACTGGTTTAAACCCCCAGTAAATTAACATTTTACTGACCGTTCCAAGGCGATACCTAACAATTCTTATATATATATATATATATATATATATATATATATATATATATATATATATATATATATATATACAAGAAACATAGAACAGCACAAAACTCTACAAACAGAACAGTGCATACATTATATATATATATATAGTATGTATGCACTGTGCTGTTTGTAGAGTATATATATAGTATGTATGCACTGTGCTGTTTGTAGAGTTTTGTGCTGTTCTATGTTTCTTGTTTGTGATTTTGTGTTCTATGTTTTTGGCGTTTGCCCAGTGCCACTAAACCGGGTTTATGTTTAAACTTTTTGCTACTGAGCTTGTATCTGTAGCTTTTTGCATAAATATTCATGTTATTTTTGAACACTTGACATCATTAACTTATTTTTTAATTTGACATAATTTTTCAAGTAAAATCTAGCACGCAGGCATGCTGGTTTGAATGATTGAGACAAGGTTTCCTTTTATTATTGTTTTTAACAATCAACATAACCAGCAGTTGAATGATCAAAACGACTTAGTTATACCAATATCGAAAATTCAACAGCCATTGTTTGACATTCATTATTTTCAATCATAGTATGCCGATATATATCACCCACGTAAGTTAGAGTTATATTGAATATTTAAACAAACCTCGTGTAAGATAATGATATAGACAATGTTTATGTCTTAAAATAAAGAGTCGTTTTAACAAAGTTTAGAGTATCTGCATGTACACTAGCCATGGAGACTGGAAGGTATGATAATACACCAAGAAACGGACGACTTTGTCAAATGTGTTCAATAACAGCTGTAGAAACAGAATTTCACGTTTTGCTTGTATGCCCTGTATACAGGGACCTAAGGAAAACACTGTTTTACACCATTTTTTGATGTCCTATACTACAAAAGTTCGAAACTTTTTTGTACTCGAAATACAATATGCCAAATTAATATTGCGAAATACATATTTTTGCAACAAAATTAAGAAATTAAATTTTACAGACAACTTAATATATGAACGTTAATTAATGAACCTGATATTATACCTTCTTCTGACTTGTTTTGATGTTATATTGGAATAGTATGCATGTTTGATATAATATCTCATGCATTTATTTCTATACATAATATACCTTTGTTCAGTTCTGTTTACCACTTTTTATATGTTCATTTTCACTGCTATGAACTTGGTATGTTTAAAGCCGAAATAAACATATTGTATTATATTGTATTGTATAATTTGTACTAAACGTATTGACTACATACCGAGTAGAATATCATCTTGACTATTTTGAAAAATTATGTACTTGCATCAACTTTAAATTAAATGATTTATGTTTGCACAAACTTGAACATGCTATTCAACTACGTGATGACACTGAATACCTTTTTCTTCCTGGCCATTAGCAAGGCTGATGATCAAATTATCACTACCAGTGTGTTGATTGTTTTCTCCGGCGTTGGTTTGTTTCTCTGAAAAGTATACCGTATTATTGTTATTGAATTTTACTGATTACAAACAAACGATCACTCGAATGATTTGAATGATTGAGACAAGGTTTCCTTTTATCATTGTTTTTTAACAATCAACATAATCAGCAGTTGTATTTTCAAAACGACATTGGTATACCGATATCAAAAATTCAACAGCAATTGTTTGACATCTATTATTATCAATCATGGTATGCCGATATATATCACTCACGTAAGTTAGAGTCATATTGAATATTTAAACAAACCTCGCGTTAGAAAATTATATTGACAATGTTTATGTCTTAAAATAAAGAGTCGTTTCAACAAAATTTAGAGTATCTGCATGAACACTAGTCATGGAGACTGGAAGGTATGATAATACACCAAGAAACAGACGACTTTGTCAAATGTGTTCAATGACAGCTGAAGAAACAGAATGTCACGTTTTGCTTGTATGCCCTGTATACAGGGACCTAAGGAAAACACTGTTTTACACCTTTTTTAGACGGTCTTCACTAAAAAAAATGAACCATTTTTGTCCTCCAAATACAATGTGCCAAATGAATATAGCGAAATACATATTTTTGCAACGAAATTAAGAAATAAAATTTTACTCACAACTTAATATATGAAAGTTAATTAATGAACCTGATATTATACCTTCTTCAGACTTGTTGTGCTGTTATATTGGAATAGTATACATGTTTGTTATAATATATCATGCATTTATTTCTATACATAATATACCTTTATTCAGTTCTGTTTACCACTTTTTATATGTTCTTTTTCACTGCTATGAACTTGGTATGTTTAAAGCCGAAATAAACGTATTGTATTGCATTGTATTGTACAATTTGTACTAAACTTATTGACTACATACCGAGTAGAATATCATCTTGACTATTTTGAATATTTCAGTTCTTGCATCAACTTTAAATTAAATGATTTATGTTTGCACAAACTTGAACATGCTATTCAACTACGTGATGGCACTGAATACCTTTTTCTTCCTGGCCATTGGCTTCGTTGTTGGTCAAATTACTATCAGTGTGTTGATTGTTTTCTCCGGCGTTGATTTGTTTCTCTGCAAAGTATACCGTATTATTGTTATTGAAGTTTACTGATTATTAACAAACGAACACTCGTCAAAATACGTCCAGTTTGGTAACCAATAACTGAAAAATATTACTACAAACTAGTTGCTTATACATTAAACTATGTTTACTTGTAACGTTAAATACCAATCTACGTAGATAGCACTTTAACTATGTTTACCTATTCATATACTCATTTAAAATTTACATAATACTCATGAAAATGTTAAATTCAATTCAAACATGCATAAGCTTTCTATATATTTGTAATCCTTATGACCCTTTCACTCAAACATATATTTAAAAGTCGTCGCAATTAATTTTAGCTGTTACTCTGATTCAGAATTCTGGTTGATACCAGATAATTTTATTCATCCAATAATGCAGTACTTTTCAAAATCAAAGTTTAGAAATTCTTCACAACACATTACAAACAAGGGTTGGAAAAAGACGTAACATGGCAGTTGACATGCATTTAATGATTGCTACGGCAACACAAATGTTACACAAACTATAAAAAATGTTTTATTCATTCTCTTGGCAGAAATATTTATTAAAGCAGACATTATAAACTCATACAACTCAAACAGTGCTGAACAAAAACATACGGACAAGTACTTTGTAGGATCATGTTTAAGTTGCTGATTCGATTTTAAGAAATTTACAGCACATTCTTAATGTGTGCAAATGTTATTTTTTGTCTGTGTTCGGATTTGTTTATACACATAATCAACTTTTAATTGTACTCCTTTTAAACACACTGTTGCACTCATATGTCATAAAATGACAATTTTTAAAGGATAAACATTTCAAAGAATACGTTTAAAACTTACATCTACATTAATTGACCAATTTCTCTTATATAAGTGGCAAAAAACGTAATTAAATATATATTATTTTTCAAGAAACCATGAAGTGTTTAGGTCTACATGATTAACAGCATGATGATTTTCACTGGCATGGCAAACACGTGTTAAAGCAGCTTTAAACGTTTAAGTTGTTAGTAGGGTTATTCAACTAAGTAAATATAGACATGATCATCAATTGAATCATGTTTAATTCTTTTGATTTGAATGATCAGAAAAACGGACGCATATGGTTTGTATAGTGCTACTATGATCAGTTGTTTCATGAGTAAACCTTTTCGAAAATATTTAAAATACGCTTAAATGCTCACGTATGGATCTACAACGTACAAATCAATTGATCGCTTTTGAATATAAAATCAATTTATATGCTACCTGTATAATTACATTGAACTATAGATTAGAGAATCACATTTATGAACTTGGTAAAGTGTCTGGCAATGATGACTTAGGTCTCCTCATTTAAAGCTTTGGAAAAAACATTGAACAAGGGCGAAAGAATTTTACTAAGAACATAGTTCAACGAAACAAGCTCGAAAGATGAACCATTGTGAAATGAAATAAATAAAATATTTATATTATGACGATAATAAAACCATATAATCATGAAATAACCGCATCAAAATTACAAGTCATCCGTCCAAAGGTTAGACGTCAAACATCCCTGTAAAATGTTTAGTTAGAAATGTTGAGGAGTCAAAAATGGAACTGACATTTAATATGATGCCTAGGGTAGCTACTCTGTTAAGTAAAATGAAGAAAAACCGATTTATACAAGGATATATTTAGCTGCAAATTTGCCAGACGACCATACTTGAGAAACCATCATAGAGTTTGAGAAAACTTATCAACCTAAAGTTAATAAGTTTATAATTGCCAAGAAAGTTTAAAAAGTGCCTTTTCGAAGTGATTAAAAGTGCAATAACCGCGAACTTGTCTTTACAATGTGTATGAGGTTACAACATTCTTTTCATGAATTAGCCCCATACTTGGATATGTGTTTTACAAATAAATAATTCTTAATACCTCCTAAATGATGATCCGTTTCAGAAGGTTGCCGTTGGCCTCCTGTTGGAATTACTAAAAACAAAATTGATTTTGTCTAATCACGGATGCGATTCGAAGTGCTCAGTCGTTACCATTCGTAACATGTTTCAAGTGGCTATGCACAAGGCAAGTACCCGCTAAATGTTTATGGGTTTATATGGCTAATTATATTAAATACATGCATAATTCCCGTGTCTGGTCTACAAGGATGTCCTGCCTGTTTTACTATGTGAACTTCTTACAAATGCCGTATTTTCTATATTTGATGTCAGACTGAAAATTATTTTCTGTTTTGTCAAAGACATTCACAGATCTCCAAGTTTATAAAATGTCACAAAGAATACGTAATTGGCGGCTTGTTCACTGCGTAATGTCATAACGCATCTCGAACGAAGTTTGCAATTTCAAGCACGATATACTCGTCTCTTCTAAATGAAAAACCTGCAGTTTAAGAATGTAAAATGATAATGAAGCTTCTATGTTTGTTGCCAAATGCATTATAACAAACTTAATTAAATAATAAACAAGAAACACCACTGTATGAATGCTAGATCACGATTGTAATAAGCAAGATTAACCCGAAATTAATGGAACCTGAACCTATGAATGAGCTTTTTATTCAATCGTGAGTACCTTTCCCTTCAGGGTGATTGTTGGTTTTGGTTCTGCCATTGGAAGTTTCTTGTCTAGGCGATGATGAATTGCTCTTGTCTGCAAGATTCATATTTTATACATTAAGTTTTACATCGGGTAATTAGACCAAACTGCTTTTGTTATGAGCCTATTTCGCCACATGAACTGAATGAACGTGTGTCAAACGGTTTGTGGAAGTAAGTGTTATTGAAAGCATGAATTATCCAATATGGCCTTCGATTCGAATAGCGTACTTTATATTTATAAACATGCGCATTCGTTTTAAACAGTGTTGGTGTGTTTTCTTTAAAGGGACTGTACATCAGATTGGCACCAAAATAAGTTGTTTTTCTGTAATGAATCTCAGGAAAATTATCTAATAGAATGTGTTACGCTTTGATATCATAATTGTAAAAAAGTACCAAAATGTAAAAAAAAATGTGTCGGAGACCGGGTTCGAACCCGTATCGCCAAAATTGCAGTCCATCGTATCCACTGAGCCACGACGGATAGCTCTAACATAATTAAGCAATAAACATACCTCGGTAATATCACGTGATGACACCGACTAGCCAATCACGCATAGGGAAAGAATTCTACCTAGTAGACATACCTTGTAATCTTTTTTAATGGAAAAATAAGAAATAACTGCTAAACTTATATAAGTTGTAAACTATGTCGTACTTCAGTTTGTAAGTTTCAATGCGTTTTACACATTGATGCCAAGTTTATGTCAATTTTGTTTTTTTCGGTATTTTATCATACGGAGTACAACCCCTTTAATTACAAAAGGCCAAAGTGGTTTACATAATTATATGCATGTAAGACAGTCAGATATTTTATAAACAAACAATGACCTTTAGATAAGTCTCCAAATTTGGTATTAAACAAAGCACAGAAAATAACAATACATTTGAATTGTATACTGATGTTGTACTATAATAAAGAACATTAAAAATTAATTATACCTACAATAAAGTGAGAATACAACATAAGTCAGTGACTTCAGCAAATATTTACACATGGTAGCCAACCGCTTCTGTTACTATGACTACCTAGGCAAATCTATTACTATAATTGCTTAAAAAGGTTTATGAATTATTTGCGTGCAAATCGAAATTAATTTCCGCTTACAACACTTAAATTTATTTCACACAGATTACTTGAAACATTAATTAAGACGCTTGCAAATAAACGAACGATCTAATGATATGTGAAATATGGTCAGCTGTTATATGTGTAGACCATTTCGAGAATATCAAAAATACACTAAAATGCTCACGTGTGGTTCCTTGCTAAACGCGATATATTTCATAAATCATTTGAACGCTTTTGATATTTGATCAACGTACTTATATAATTACATAAAAATGTAGTTAAGAGAAACATATTGATTAATAATGTAAACTGTCTGACAATGATGACTTCATTGTCAACATTTAAAGGTCTGTAGAAAATAATGACTTTAACAAAAAGCCGTTACCAAAAAACATAGTTCAAGAAAAAAAGCTCAAAAGAACAACCATTGTTAAATGAATTAAATACAATATTATATTATTGTAGTATCAATGACAACATAACATCATTAAATAACTGCCTTGAAATAACTGCGATACATTTGTACAAAATGTAAACTAAGTTAGTACTGATAGAAGTTCAACTTTCACGAATGCGATATAAAATGCACACACATTATGTTTTTATAATCAAATAATTCTCGGACTGCTAATGCTCATTTACACATGTATATAAAAGCAAACGAATACAGTTAAATAATATTTATGTTTTTGTCGCAATGCTCAGAATCAATTGAAGATGGATTGATGCTGAAAATTGTTCTATTAGTCTGTGGTTGATTTCTCAAAGCCTTGGTCCCGTAAAACGATAAAATTGGCTTTTACTCAAAATATTTTTTTTAGATTTTCAGATGCACACAAATCAGTGGTAACAGTAACAAGCACGATCCAACCGACAGAGTGAGAATATGTGAAATGATAATGAAGCCTGGATTTCCTAGGTTGTATGCAAGAGATAGAATAACAAATTAAAAACTATTTACAATAATACAATACCAAGTACAAGAGAAGCGAGTGTATGAATGCGATTTCATTAATTCAATCGTTTTGGAAAGTGTTAACTTTAATTTACGGAACGTAAACGTATAAATGACCATTAGCAGATACCTCCATCTTTATAGTCAGGCACCGTGGAACCACGATTGGGTCGGATAGAATCTCGCCCACCGGGTGATTGACTGGCAATGTCTGCAAAATTCATATATTCCTAATATTGTCCTTTACAAGATGAAGGCAAGCGCTGCGAATCAGAAGTGTTCATAACTTATTTAGTCATGAAATCTGCTTTGTTTAACCCCATTGCACTATACGGTTTTCATAACGCAATACAATGAGGTATCCCTTGATATATTCTTTTCAGTCGCAAACCGGTTTACAATGTTGTTGTTGTTTTTCATTACAAAACAGATAACACAGAATTGTTCTACCGGAAATGTTCCCGGTAGCCCATATTTGTGAAATAATCGTAGAGTTTCAGAAAAGCTATCGTCTTGAAGTAACATGGTATAAAGCCTTGCAAATAAGTTGAACTGTGCCTTGTCTTAATAGTTTAAAGGTGCAAATTTGCTGTTAAAACGCGAACTTGTCTATACAATCAGTATGAGTACCTTTAGCGTCAAGGTTTTCCTTGCGATTGGCACTATATTGCGTATATAGTGTATATATATATACACTGATTATGATTAACAAGAAACACAATTGCATGAATGCGAGTTAATTTTTGTAACCGTATAGGCAAGAGTTACGTTAAATTAATGGAAGCGAAACGTATGAATAAGTCTTTTTGCAATCGTAAGTACCTTCAAGTTTATCGCCCTTTTTGTGACTGCCATTGGAAGAAGTATTTTTTCCAGGGGATGCTTTATTTTTCCCGTCTGCAAGATTCAAACAATATTCATATAATAAAAATTTCACCATGGCATTGTTTACATAAACTGAATGTACGTGTAGCAAATTGTTTGTAGAAGTAAACGTAATGGAAGCTAGTACCATCAAATCTAGTCTTTGTCTTCGGATTGCGTAAGTTACTGTATTGGGAAAAATATGAATATTTTCTACACCGTCAGAAAATATTTTAAGTATTTCATGCTGGTTTATGGTATTTCGCTTTCTTTGTGCTAATCTAAAAGATATATATTTGCTGTTTTAGGCAAATATAACAAATACTGGCTCTTTTTAAAATGGTATATCTCATAATAGCAAACCTCATTTAGAGTTCGTATAACACTTACTGTTATTGCATGTAACTCCTTTCTTTGATGCACGTCCAATCCGTTTTGAAAAGTTTAAACTTTAATTTACGGAACCTAAACGTATAAATGAGTCTATGGCCAATAATGGCTACCTCCATCTTAATAGTCAAGCACCGTGGAATCACGTTTGGGCCGGAAGGAATGTTGGCCACCGGGTGATTGACAGGCAAAATCTGCTTTATTTATCCCCATTGCACTATACCGTTTTCATAACGCAACACATTGAGGATATCCCTTGATATATTCTTATCAAGTCGCAAACCGGTTTACAATATTTTTTTCATTCACATCGACTTTATGAACCATATCAAAATCATATAAAAATACTGCATACGTCTAACGAGACTAACGCAAACTTCATTCCTTTGCTATTGACACGAGGTGTTCAACACTTTCTAAGACGATTTGACTGTACTACAAATCCTAATGGCCTTTCTACAAAACGGTATATTATTTGATTTTCTTGGTATAGCATCTTTTTAAGAGGTCTTTTGTGGGTGACAAATCAATATCAAATTGACAATATCGTTCTGTTTGGGCTGCACCAAATACAATTACTTCTTCGGACAAGGATTTAGTATTTCTTTATACTTCCCTCAAATTTATCTTAATGTTATACAAAGTTTAGTCAGTTATTGAATTTCTTCTTAGGACTTATCAAGATCTATTGCACAAAAAGAGAGGTTACGCTAATGGTGAGCTGTTTGAAAACATCATATATTCATTCTTTATCTATTAAATACTGTATATACAGTATGATTTTCTTGTGGATAACTTTATCTTTATAGTCCATTTAAACCTAATAAGAGTATGATTGAAAAGTAAGACATATACTTTTAATTGGTCAATCTGTTCAAAATTGGAGGCCAAAACGAACCGTCCATCCAACAGTTGTCCATTTGACAACTCTAACATTTGTAGTTAGAAATATTGTGGAGTCCAAAAAGGAACTGACACTGAATATGCTTGCCAGGATAGCTACCCTGTTAAGAACATGATAAATAACAGACAAAGAATCGTTCCACTGCGATGTTCCCCGACGCCCATAAAAGTGAAATTGTCATCGTCATTCAGAAAATATATTGTCTTGAAGTAACATGGTTTAAAGCCTTGCAAAGAACGTTTGAACTTTGCCTTTGCTTTATAATTTCAAAGTACAATTGCCGTTTAAACGCGAACATGTCTATACAATCAGTATAAGGTCACAGCTTTCCTATTATGAAATAACCCCTCCAATACGTTGATATGTGTATTACACATGAATAAGTCTTAATACCTAAAAGTGGATCATTTTCCGAAGGCTGCTCTTGGCTGCTATCAGGATTTCCTAAAAAAACAGAATTCTTTTTGACTAATCAAGAACGCTTTTCGACGTATACAATCGTTTACATAATCACACGATTCAATTGGCTAGCTCGAAAACGCTTATGGTAAATACTTATCTTGTTTATAATATTAAATGTATGCAGAATTTCCTTGTCTGGTCTGCAAGGAAGTCCTGAAGTTTTGCTACGTGAACTTCTTATAAATGGCGAATGTTCAATTTTTAATGCCAGACTGAAAACCATTTTTAATTTTGTCAAACGCCTTTACAGATGTCCGACGGTGTACAATGTCACTAAAAATACGTATATGGTGGCTAGGTCAATGTGTTGTGTCATAACACTTTTAAAACTCAGTTGGCAATTTTAAAAACGATCTCGTATCTTCTGAATGAAAATATATATATATATATATTCTGAATTAAATGATTTACAAGAAACACGATTGTATGAAAGCAAGTTAACATATTTAACTATATAGGCAAGAGTTACGTTTAATTAATGGAACATAAACGAATTAATGAGCCTATTTTAAATCTTGTCCAGGGGATGATTTTCGTCTATTGTCTGCAAGATTCATATATTATGCATTAAGGTTTTCTTCGGGTTATAAGCTGATGCACGTGTAGCAAACGGTTTGTACAAGCAAAAGTTGTTGAAAGCTAGCACCATCAAATCCAGTCTTCGATTTCAAATTGCGTAAGTTATTGGGACACAAATATATATTTTCTATATTATCAAAAAACATTTTAAGTATTTAATGCAGGTTTAGGGTATTTTGCATTTTTGTGCCAATCTCGAAGGTGTATATTTGCTGTTTGAGGCAAATATAATAAATTAATGGTTCTTTTAAAAATAAATTACGAATAGCATATCTCATTAAGAGTTCTTATGACACATACTACTGTTGCACGTACCTACACTTTTTTTCTGCATTTCCTGGAATCAATATTGTTCTAAAATGCCATGTTATACAGAGATATTTTGTTTTGCAATTTATATATATATATATATATATATATATATATATATATATATATATATATATATATATATATATATATACATATATATATATATATATATATATATATATATATATATATATATATATATATATATATATATATATATATAATTACATTGAACAATAGTTTAGAGAAACCTGTAAATGATGACTTCAATGTCCACATTTAATGGTCTATAGAAAAATTGACTATAACAGAAAGCCGTTACCCAAAAACAAAGTTCAGGAAAAAAGCTCGAAAGTACAACCATTGTTAAATGAATTTGATAAAATATCAAATTATTGTAGCATCAATGAAGACATTACATCATCAAATAAGTGCCTTGAAATATCTGCGATACGCTTGTACAAAATGTAAACTAAGTGAGTACTAATAGAAGTTGAACGAATGCGATATAAAATGCACAACAATTCCGTTTTCATAATCAAATAATTCGCGGACTGTTAATGCTTAATTGTATGGAAAAATAAATTGCATATAGTTTCAAACATGTTTATAAAATCGAACGAATATAGTTAAATAATATTTATGGTTTTGTTGCAATGCTCAGAATCAATTAAAGATAGATTGATGCTGCAAATTGTTTTATAAGTATGTGGTTGATTTCTCAAAGCCTTGTTCCCGTAAAACGTTAAAATTGGCTTTTACTCAAAATATTTTTTTTAGGTTTTCTGATGCACACAGATTACTGGTAACAGTAACAAGCACGATCCAACCGTCATAAGTTCAATATGTGGAATGATAATAAAGCCTATATTTCCTAGGTTGTATGCAAGAGAGAGAATAACAAACTAAATACAATTATACAATACCAAGTACAGGAGACGCGAGTGTATGAATGCGATTTCAGTGATGAAACCGTTTTGGAAAGTGTTTACTTTAATTTACGGATCCTAAACGTATAAATGAGCCAATAGCGGATACCTTCATCTTCATAGTCAGGCACCGTGGAACCACGTTAGAATCTTGGCCACCGGGTGATTGAATGGGAATATCTCCAAAATTCATATTTTCGTACATTTTTCCTTAACAAAATGAAGGCAAGAACTGCGAATCAGAAGAGTTTAGAGCTTATTTCGTCAAGAAATCTGCTTTGTTTAACCCCATTGCGATAAACTGTTCTCCTAACGCAATACAATGAGGGTAATGTTCTACCGGCGATGTTCCCTGAAGCCCATATTTGTGAATAAATCGTAGAATTCCAGAAAATCTATCGTCTCGAAGTAACATGGTTTAAAGCCTTGCAAATAAGTTGAACTGTGTCTTTACTTAATAGTTTCATTGTTCAAATTTTCCGGATAAACGCGAACTTGTCTATACAATCAGCATGAGTACCGTTAGCGTCAGGGTCATCGTTTTCCTTGCGGCCATAATATATTTTACTACTCACGTCTGCAAGATTTATATATATTTTTTTTAAATATACAGTAAAACTGCGGTCATTCGAACAGGCGGTATTTCAAGAACCGGCGGTCCCTCGAGGTCAGAGCTTGGTCCCGAACATTTTTCCTTCTATTTTTATATAAAATATACTGACGCTGCATCAAAACCGAAATAAGTCGAGGAGTCGAGAACAATATCCGGTTCGAAATACACAAATCATGCTCAAACCATTATCGCTCCGTCGAGATCATAATTTCACACTTTTTCCCGAACGCGTGTTCTAAAATGAACAAACAAATGCTAGGTGTTAAAACTTTCGCATTTGAAGGACAGCTGGAAGGAAATTTCATCAGGTGTGAAAAAACGTTTATCACTGTTTACGCATGGCCGCTAATAGGTGATAAGGGCATTTTAGAATATAATTATGAGTTTGAACAGTTTCGCGAGACAGGCCATACTATGTACTGTAATAAATAAATGTTGGCAGTTTAGAAAATGTGCTTTATGTAAAAATAAACATAACTATTTATTCATTTATAATTTTGTGTTTTCATTTAATATACGACAGACTTTGAAATATGAGCGATTTCTTCAACGCAACACATAATCGGTGTCGTAGTAAACAGTCGGTTTAACGACTTTAAACTTAAAATACACTGAAAGATATTTCAAAACGGACTTCGAAATTGAAACTCGGGTCGTTAAAAAATCGGTTTCCTCGAGGTTTTATCTTGAACCCCGGCGTCCTCGAGCCATCGCAGTTTTACTGTACTTGTATAATAATTTACAAGAAACAAGATTGCATGAATGCGAGTTAACGTTTGTAACCGTATAGGAAAGAGTTACTTTAAATTAATGGAACCTTTTTGTATGAATGGGCCTTTTTTCAATCGTAAAAAACTTCACCTTCAAGTTCATCGTCCTCTTTGTGACTGTCAATGGCAGAACTATCTTGTACAGTGGATGTTGTTTTTTTCCTGTCTGCAAGATTCAAATAATGTCCATATAATGAAAATTTCACCATGGCATTGTTTACATAAACTGAATGTACGTTTGGCAAATGTGTCTGTAAAAGTAAAAGTTATTGAAAGCTAGAATCATCAAATCTAGTCGTTGACTTCGGATTGCGTAAGTAACGGTATTGGGGCAAATATGAATATTTTCTATACTGTCAGAAAACATTTTAAGTATTTTATGCTGGTTTATGGTGTTTCTCTTGCTTTGTGCCACTCTAAAAGATATATACTTGCTGTTTTAGGCAAATATAAAAATTACTGGCTCTTTTAAAATTGATATATATATATCATAATAGCAAATCTCATTTAGAGTTCTTATGAAACTTTCTATTGTCGCACGTACCTTCTTTCTTTGATGCATGTGCTGAACTCCATATTCTTTTAAAACGCCATGCTATACAGATATATATATATATATATATTTAGCAAATTGTATGTGTCGTTGAAAGTCTGACAAACTTGTTTCATTTTATTTGAATATCTTTCTTAAAATGCATTTGAAAAAAACTAGCTTTGAAGGAATTATTTGCAATACTAATGAATGAAGTGTTCTTATAAGTATATGTATAAAGATACCATCTAAGATACAGAGGCTTACCAAGCATGACGACATTAACCAACACACTCGCACATAAGATAACTCCAAGGACTATGCTCATGATTAGGAGCTTACTACCTGTAAAATAAAGATTATACATTATTTAAAAACATCCACAATAGTGTTACATGTATAAGTATTAAACTTCACTACCGTACTGCTTACAAATATTGTGTCATTTTAGGTGATCTTGATTCCTTTAAGTAAACTTTGTTTTTCCCCTTTGACACTTTAAGAATATATCTATTAGGATTTGATAAGAGTGTTTAATGGGTGTTATATTAATTCTATGTTATTTATGGAATTCTTATGAACTTTAAGAGCAAGTTCTTGAGGATGTTTGTAATATGTTCTGTAACGTTCTTACTTTGTATAAAAGACCAAACTCTTTTGATCATTAAGGTAATAATAAAGTTTCTATCACAGATTTACCACTGCTAGACTCACTTAATTTTAGTTCGTATTTATATCAATTAGCATGACAGGATTATACTTCAATCTTATGTGTGAATTGATCTGAAAGAGTTGTTGGACTTTAAAGTGATCATTAAACGTGTCTTGAACTTTGGACATTATTCTTAATTCCAGATATTTAAATATTAGCATTACTTATCTAAAACAGTAAATGCACAGTGTTGTTTATTACAGGTTACCTCTCGTTCTGGTGGTTGACACACCATTATACATATTGAAACTTCAATGAAGAAACAGTTTATAATAGTAAAAACTGTAATCACACTTTCAGAAACACACGTTCGATGTCTGGTTTGGCAAACCAGTCATGTCATCTGTTGACAACATTGTTATGTAAATTATTTGTTTAAACGCAATGGCATAGCGTTATGATGTTATTATGACATTATGATGTTTAGTATACGAAAATATTCAATTCTTCCTGATAAAGTAAAACTATCATTCAATAACCATGTGTTAGAAGAAGAGATGCAATTTACCATCGGTGTTTTAGGGTTTACAAAATCCCTCATTAACAAATTATGGGTTCAAACGTGTTGGACATGTTCTATTATTTTCTTTAAATTCAAACCAAAAAGGAAAGTGACGAATGCTACTAAAATAGAAATGTTAATATATATAAGGATAATTTCAATCGCGTTTCCTCATTCTTACTCTAGAAGTCAATATGTTTATTGTATGTGCTAGTTACGAATATTGAGCGAAGATAAGCCAACACGGTAATGGAGTCGAAATGACGTTTAACAAGAACGACAAATAGTTTCCATTACTGCTACAGTGTTACCAACATGTTCTCACTATTTTGACTGTGTTCGGTCCTATAATAAGCAATGTATCGTGCTCTTTACTCTTTAACGGTTTCACGTCCAGGCTTTGAGAACGGTTTTAAGACATAGACCAGTTTGATGTTTTTTGAAACAACTATCAGCGGAACCTTAAATGTATTATTTCATAATGCGCACTTACTAGAGGGAATTGTATCTTCACAGTTTTTTCCTTTGAACCCATCTTGGCAATCACAGAGATGTAAAATCCCTTCCGGTACACATCGTCCTCCATTTTGACAAGGTTGAGTATCACAGCGGGTAGCTAAGTATAGTTTCATTGATTAAATGACATATAAGTATACAACGCGAGTCAAAAACTAATAAGTATTTTTCAAATACAATGAATATCCAACTAAGGTTAGCTATGATCAATATTTTCCAAATGAGGTCCATTTTACAGCAAAGATGTGTCGTTTACCTTGTTGAAAAATATTTAACATTGGACTCCTGAGCAAAATCTATCTGAAATGTTATTATATTATTATATGTACGTTGGACATCGTTGATGGTGTCCCTATGGATGCGTTTGTGAGCTTTTGTGTCCGCTGCGATTAGTCTTGTTCGTCGGAAAACTTTGAGCATGTTGAAAAATTTGTGGCGATTAAAAGTTTCGTCGTTCATTCGTTAAAATTCGTTTTAATACGTTAACGATCGGAAAGACTTCGCATAGCGTTCATCAACTGGCGTTAAAGTTCGCATGTTATCAGGTCGTCATCAGCTAATTTGCAAATCAAGCGATCGAGGACGATCTCATGACGAATCATTGCGATAGTTTGCGAACTGGTACGAAATTTAGTGAATACTTACGTATTGTAGCTAACTGTATCTGAAATTTTAGGACAAAGTAAAGCGAATTGTAACGATTGATTGACGTTTAGAAAACGAACAGCAGACGCTTGCATACGAATCATAAGGTAGAGTAACTACGACATACGCATCTAAATTTGAGTAGTATCTCAACAGTTTTGTGTATTTCTTTATTTTCATATATAAAAGGAGGAGGCTAAATATCAAGATTATTAGTTATTCCTGCGTCAAAAAAAGAAGATATAAAACGCCTGATGCTGCAGTATGTGGCTGCAGTGGCTCACCAAGAAGTCTTTCAGCAACTCCTTAACATCCACCAGTTCATTAGATGCCGATTGATGGTGAATATTGGAGCAAGAGCACGTCGCATCTGGAGAATACCATGGCTGCATCCCAAGAGACTATGCCAATTTGGCATATATGATCAGCTCATGGTTGAGCTCATAAGAGAAGCACCTGGAACCTTCAGGAAATTCCTCTGCATGCCAACTGAAATGAATGATGACATATTCGAGAGGGTCCGCCATCGCCGCTTGAAACAACACACCTGGTACAGCGAGCCTTGGAATCCAGGCCTCAAGTAAGTTGCCACTCTACGCCACCTGGTTTCTGGTGCCAAGTACTCAGACATGCAGTTCTCCTGGTGGGTCGCTGAGAATACCCTCTCTGTAGTGGATAGAGAAGTCCGTCATATTATATGTGAGAAATATGTTGATGAGGTTATGACAGCCCCTCAACACATGAAGAATGAAAACAACTGGCTAATGGTTTCCTCAAGAATTGAAACTTTCCTAATTGTTTTGCTGCCATTGATGGCAAGCACATAGCCATCAGAAAACCTGCCATCTCTCGTTATATTATGATTATAAGGTTTTTTTAGCATCACCTTACTGGCCATTGTCGACTCAGACTACAAGTTTGTGTGGTTACCTGGATGGTGATTATAAGACCACATACATTTTATGAAATGTGTTATTATATAAATTATATACAATTATTGCTTTTTTTAATGTATACTGACAATCATTCTGTATTTTCAGGACATGGTTCAAGTGGAGATGCCAGGATCTAAAATGCATCAGAATTCCTGGATGTGGTGCAAGATGGTTCAATTGGAATTCCAGACCCACAGCCAATTTCAATAACACCGTCGACATTTTTCTTGGTTAGGGATGACGCCTTCAGCCTCAGTGAGGACATGCAGAAACCCTATGGACAGAGAGCCCTGACCGGAGGGAAAAAAAATCTAAACTACGGGGTATCCAGGGCAAGGCATTTTGGCCAACCGATTCCAGGTAATTATATTTCTTTTGCCAAATATACTATCGAGGTTCGCTGGCTCGAAATTGCAGAGAATATTTTGATAAGTCTCAATTACCGGAAGTTCGAATGAAATTCGTACTTCCGGTAATTGAGACTTATCAAAATCTTACCTGCAACTAAGATATGTGCTTACTAAACAAGAACCTTTATGCTATCAATAATTTGTTCGATAAGCATAAATTCGAACGAACCGAGTTCGATCTATCGAAGTTCGACTGTAATTTCATTTATAAAAGAATCCTTTTCACGTTATTTTTTACGCATGGCAATATTTGTCTGCGGTCATATCAGATATTCCTCTCAAAGATGAACCACAGTCCATCCACAGTGAGCTGATGGTCTAGACATGCTGCATTCTTCACAACTTGATGAGGATAAGGTAGCCCACTATATAGAATGCACTGGTTGACTATAAGGACAGAAAAGGCGACCTGGTTAATGAGGAATGGAGGAGAGATCGCAACTTGGAGGATACCAGGACTGTAAATATCAGGGGCCACAACACAGCAAGCACAAAAGGGATTGTGAGAAATACTCTGAAGCACTGGTTCAACTCTCTAGCGAGAAGTGTGTCATGGCAAGACAGGATGGTGCCAAATTAGAAGTTAAAACTATGTGTTATTAAGTGGAAATAAATTAAAAAACTAATAAAGTATTATTTTTTTCGAAAATAGAATTGTTAACTCAAAGTCTAAGAGAAATTATCAAAATTTCAAACAAGGAAAAGTAAATAAATAATAAACTTTAAAATAGTATGGGAGTCGGAGAAAGTTAGAAGGCAAATTGACCCCATCTGGTTTTCGCCAATCTTGTTTCGCGTCCGGTAACGGCCGGATGCAGAAATACGCGTTCGAAAAGCTTCGGACGGCTTCGGAAGCATGCGCAAAGTTGCGCTTTGGTTCGTATGTTTGCGTTCGTAATCGCTAGCGAAAAGAACAAAGATTATTCGCGCGACCCAACGCATTTTAGCGAATAACAGTAACCGTTCGTCAAACTTCGTAAACCAGTCGAAACAAATAGTTCCCCTACGGCTACCTTTCGTTATATTTCAAATGATGTCACACTTTTTCAAACAGTTTCGGTCAAAATTCGCCAGAATTGACAAATGAACCCAATTCGCCAGGCTGCGTTTAATTGATTCGCCTTTGTGTGAAGGGGCTATTATAAGAAACATAACGACATACAGTTTACCACGAGACAACATAAAAAACGGAATGTTGAGGTCACCACCTTTGAACAAGCAAAGCAAAATAATTATTAACGGTGTTTAAACCTGTTTTCGTGATCTGAACCTCTTATATGCAATAAAAAAGAAGTACAATAACACACAAAGCTGGTTTAATAATCAAAATATTGATAGACATATTTTGGCCTACCAAGTTCACATCTTCGACCAAAAATGCCTCCAGGACAAGTGCATTTGAAGTCATCCACTAAATCCGTACAAGTGCCGTTGTTCATACAAGGCATTGGATTACAGTCATCGGTGTCTGAAAATAGACAAATGGAATTATTACATACTGACAGTCGCCCTCATGCCGATGGGTATGAATTCAGCTTAACGTGTCTCATATATAAATATTTCGGAAACTGGAGAAATATTTAATCAAATGTTTGTTATATATACTAAAGGTCTTATTCGTTTGTTATGTGAGTCACAAAATTAAACTCGTTCTCAATGTCCAAAGTACAGGTACCACATACACGACGTGTATTTTTAATATCAACATACATAACAACTTTCGTTCAGCACATCCAGCAGTTTTTTTATAACGAAAACAAGTCCTATTAAAGCCAGGGTTATGGATTTCTCTGCAAAGGTTCTAAACGCATCTTGCAGCGTGTGTACCAAAATAAAACCGGTTATATTTGCACGGGTTTTGTATAAGGAACAACATAAAAATTGAAGATGAAAATGTTATGACTTAAAAGTATTGACAATCGCGCATTTGGACAACTTGCACCGATTGTCTGTATACGTCATTTCTAAAACGCAATCATTCTCTAGCTTTCGATTAACCATGACATGACGAGAAATCGTTCGACAGCAAATCGTTAGCAATTTCAAAAAAGTTCGTTCGTCAGTTTGACAGTTCATGATGTCAAACACACGGTGGGTTTCTTGCATGCATGCATAATTACACTCGAATGGTCATAGTACAAATGTCATTATTTCCTCTAATCAGGTCTGTAATTCGGCCAGGGAGGAGAAGAATTTGCAATTTTATTTGTATTTCTAATAGGATGCATGTGTATTGGTCAAGGGTAGAATTACATTGGTAATCTATCCTTTTTTGACTTGTCCGGCTGACATGTTTTTCACCACACCTGTTGGTGTATTGATAAAGGCCCAAACATTATAAAGATACAGTTAACCATATACAATGCACACCGAACAATGGTTTGACTGTAACTTTGTTAAACATTTAGTTTCTGAACAAGGTTTTCCTAGAATGTATGTCTTGTTTGCATATTCCTGTTTTTTGCAATTGTACTTTTCTCAGAAATTAAATCATTTGAACCTGATTATAACATAACTAATGGGGAAAATCATATATATACGTTTTTTATCAAAGGTAAAACAATTTTGATAAAAAGTTCAATTGTGATAAGGTCATTGTTATAAATTCCAAAAAAAAGGAAACACAAAATTGAAAACAACAGAAACAATTTGTTACCACCTTTGAATTGTCAAACAATTTAAAAACCATTATAGTAAACCGGAATTTAAACTTATTCACGGGATCCAAATTTTAGACTTGCAATAAATAATAAGTACACCAACGAATGTAAAATACCAATCTAGGTTATTATTTTGGCTTACCATGTTCACATCTTCCACCGGAAAATCCTGTTTGACAAGTGCATTTGAAGTCATTCACTAAATCTGTACATGTTCCGTTGTTCATACAAGGCATTGGCACGCAGTCATCTGAGTCTTGAAATACAAACTAAAAGCTTTGTAAACTCATTATAACTATCAAATTTGATTGATTATAATATCTCGCGGATTCGCCTAAGCTGTAAGGGGCAAAAATAAACTCACAAATGTCCAAATACAAGTACCACATATTTATATTTAGCTTGAGATGAAGATGAGAATCGAATCGGTTGCATAGAATTAAATGAAGGCACCAACTTGGAACTGACCAGATTGTTTGTATTTAGCCTTGTTTCTACTCATTGACATGCATATCATTGGCATGAACAGCCATCACGTTTTAACCAATAACATTCCAGGTAAACTGATAATGATAAAAAAATATATTGTCATTGTTCATCTTTTTATCACACAATAATCATTAACGTCTTTTCATATAATCAATTTAGTATGCCAAAAAATTGTTTCAACATGTTCGTGAAAAAATGAACATAATTGTTTTCCAAAACTTTTTACGACTGCTAACACTGCGTCATTTGATTGACTCACACAATCTTATAGCTACCTTATACTGTGCGCCCCGGGTACCAGCGTTTTGTGAAATTTCCGTGCATGCGGAAAATGTGAATAATTGGTATCTGGCGTGTGTTGAATAAAAAAGGCGAATGACAAGAGTTGTTCCAGTCATTTCTGTGTAATTTCTTGCGAGCACATCGAAAATACGTTTTAATATATTGATGGAATAGATGAAAGGAAGTAAATAATTGTTGCACCATCGTGAAGATAAATCATTTAGTGTTCAGAATATCCTGATGGTGTTTGAAAATAAGTGTTTTTGCCGAATTAATTGTGGAAGCAATATGCTCTTAGCGGGCATTGGAATGGTTTGTTTCTCCACTTGTCTACTTCGTAAATAGAATGATGCACACTGTCTACCAGCATGATCCCCACACATTTTTTGTCAATAATGATATTTAAATTCCGACATTCGAGCCTTTTATGAGCTTTATTAAGGGCACACTGATCGGCAACCACAATACCAACGAAATCTATTAAATACAATTAATAACATTTCGTTTATAAATGCTCGGGTTAGCGCATTAAAACGGTAATTTAACACACTTTCTCAGTGAACCCAACACACAGAAGGCAAACATACACCACAAACAAGTAAAACACAACGCTTGTTGATTGATCAATATAAGTGTTTTTTGGCTCACCATGTTCACATCTTCGACCGGAAAATCCTTTAGGACAAGTGCAAATGAAATCGTTAACCAAATCCGTACATGTGCCGTTGTTTACACAAGGTAGTGACCTACAGTCATCCGTGTCTAAAAACGGAAACGCATGATTTGTTCACGTAATTATTTATTTTCATTGTTATTGAACCTACTTGTTTATAATCTTAGCTTGAGTGAGATTACATGTAAGCCAAGTTAAATAGTACTTGCTCACACTGATTTTGGGTTATTGTTTTTACAATGATATCTTTATATCGAATAAGAACGAGCAACCATGCTTATACAATGCAGGTCAAATAAATTTTAGGTCCATTTTTTAACCACTTGCAGTCCTTGTTTTTATACAATATTATTTCGCCACATTCACACAAGGCCTCATGATCTCTTACGACTTAAAAATACGTATGGAAAGAAGTTGGTCTAGCACATCCAGCAGATTTATTTAACGAAAGCGAGGGCTTTATATCAGCAAGACTATATATAAATACTTACCAGGCATGCATTTTTCTTCATAGGAATTATTTTCTGAGATTGTGCCTTCTGGGCATTTGACGCATTTCGTATTTCCTTCATAAGTGGCTGAAGACACAAAAGTACAATATATGATTGCAACGATAAGTTAAAACATATTTAAAGAATGCATTATTGAAAATGAAAGTATCAAAACTGAAATGTTGACATTATATTTGCAATATGTAGCAGCATATCCACTAAGTAGCTCGTTCAAACCTTCCTTGCGTATGATTTGACATGGTAAGCTTTGCAATATTGGTCCATATGTATATATATTTCGTATGAATGATATCGCTTTAATAATATAACATCTTAAAATACAATGCATCTGTTTGAAGCTCTGCACAGGAAATAATCTAGCACATGAAAATGATGCAACTGTTCATTTTTTATGATAATGGTATGGTAAGCGGTATCCGTTTTGTATACTATGTTTAAATAAATAAATAAGAGCTTTTTTAATAGATCGCAGACTTGATATACATTTTTTAAACGTAAGAGAAAGCTATTATTAAAATTCCTTACGCCTGTCTCCTAATCCAGATGCCAACTACCATACGTTTAAATGATAGAGGCTCTCAAAATTCATTACAAACAATCAAACCAAATCTTATTGTGCACTAGGAAATAAGATAGGTTTACGTTAGACTTTCCACTCTTGAAAGGGAGCGAAAATGCAGCGATGCAATATAATTTATGCAAGGTTGACATTAATATAGCTGTCATGAAAAATGATCCCATTTAAGTTATGCAAGGCAACATGATATGTTTTAACTCTTAAAAGCAACTTTAATTCACATTTTGATATTTCACATTTATCGCCTGATATAAGTGCATGTCAAGATCGTGTTACATGTGTTTCGGAATAGACGCATTTTAAGCTGCATTTATAGAGATTCAACGCACAAATTTGCCTCTTTAGGTATCTCTAGCTACCCACAAATGCATATGGTTCTGATAGTTTGACCTAAAATAATACATTGGTATAACATCTTTAATGAACATTAAAATATACTTGATAACTTAAATATAAATATTTCAGGTTTGTGGTCATGTGCCTCTCGTTGAGCGTCTGTAAGGAATTGATTCATGTACCTTTAAACTATAACATGGTTAAAACTAAGGCTGCTCAGCTTATCCATGTACGAACGAACAAAAATTAAATGAGTCACCATCAAAGAACTCCGGCCTGTTATACATGTTACACATATTGACCACATCAAGCAAAGGTTACGAAATGTTTGTGTTACTATCAAAACTGAATACAATGCATTAATTATAATATACAGTTTGTGCCAAATTGCAATGAACCCCATTTTTGCAATCCATAACTATCTACAGCCAATGAATAATCGCATGGAAGTAAAGATTTAAAACTTAACACATCGGTAATCATATTTTGATTCTTCGCTTGCTGTAAACCCATTGTGCTCCATATCAATTTGAAAATTTCATTAAAACTCCAAATGAGTAATGACTAATATGGGATTTTTTGTGCGGCCGTCTTCGCATATGATTTGATATATGCTTTTAGTCAAAGGTTTGTATCAACTGCTATTGCTAATAGTTGTAACTGACAAAATATGTTTTAAATATAACTTAGTGTTATATTACATTCAACAGTTTGCAGTCAAAATAATTTTGTTTCACCATAATCGTTTTGTGACTTACATAAAATTTAATCACTTGTTTATAACTAGTGGTTGTTCAAATCAGCAACTAATGCCGATCAGCTTATTTGCATATGACTTATGCTACTCCCTTTAGGGTATGTTGCATCAATTTACGATTTATATTGGTAAAGACTGGTTAAACGTTACGTCTAGTTGACATCTTGAACAAACTCAGATAAGTTTAATTATAGGTATAGAGTTAAATAAAAATTGCATGTACTTATAAATTATTTCAATAATCTAGGTATATCTCGGTATCTATGATCATTTTATTGTCGAGGTGTGATCCTATTTTCAAAGAATGTCTTCGATAAAGTTGTTGATTTTTTTAACAAGATAATCGTCCAAAAGTTAAATTGCAGCTACTTTAAAATGAAAGTAACAGCCATGAGCTATATCTATATCATAGGTGTAAGATTTTAATGATCAAATATACATTTTGATTATAATTCACTATCTTAAATCGTTGTTCTATAACAACGCAGTTGGGTTGGTTCAAGTCCGAACTCCACGCAAACTTTAACCAGCCCAATTGCGTTCATGTCCCCGATAATGACACCCATCACGCAATATTACTTATATTTACACCAATAGCTCATTCTGTATTTCCAGAATTGCTTAAAGATACTTAATGCCATTTAAGAAAACCTTTCAGTAATTCTTTTCCACCCATTCTTTTAATAGGCAAACCCGACTGTAAACCGGAAACAGTTTGTCATATGACGTCATAACAACGCGTAAAAAATAAACAACTTCATAGCTGATTTTAACGTAAAATTGAAACGCTAGTGACAACAATATTTTAACAAATCATAAATTAACACTTTTCAACATGTTGATTTTAGTTTTTTCGTGTCCTGCTGCCACAATAAAAACAAAAGAAGATTAACATTTTTCATTGTATATTTATAAGCGATCATTCGCGATCCGAGAATATCCGAAGATGTGGCGTTCATTTTAGAAATGGAAGTTGGGTGTAAATAATGTGGAATATAAAACAGAAATGAGTATGGCATGTTTCGTCGTACAAATGATTACTCTAGGAATAAACATACTTCCGTCTACGCCATAGCCCGGCTGACATTTTGTTTTTGTTACACACACATCCTTGTCGAGATATCTGTCGTTCGTACAGCCACATTTAAGATCCGATGTGGAGGTACAGTGAAAATTGATAATCGTATTGTAGGGACAGCTTCTTTTACACTTTCTACATGCTCTGAAAACATTTCTGGCTTCCATAAAATACCCATATGGGCAAGGAGAACATTTAGCGCTCCCACCATTGAATTCACAATCATCAACGAAATGGTATCCCGGTAGACAGTTTCCACAGGTCCACAATTCTCCGTTCTGTCTCTTCAGATGATAAAAATCACAACACGAGGTATTTAATCCAATAACTGAAGAAGCATAGAGAAACCAAACTACTAAAGCCAGCCGGACAAACATCTTGACTGATTCTACTTCCTTTATAACACGTTCTTCCAAGTATAGATAAGGTAAAGTGTAGAAATCGGATAAACAAGGATGTTCAGCGTGCATTGTTATTTTACAAAATAATACACTTAAGAAATACGACACAAGGCCTCAAATAAAATATTCATGGTTCCCCTCCCACGACCTACCCGAAAAAGTCCGCCCATTATTCTATTTATATACCATTTATTTACTATATGTGTGATTTTGGTTTGGGTATAATATGGCTTTGAATAATAACTCTCGGTTTTAACGACATAGTATTGGTAATTGCGCTCGCTCCACGCCAATTATTATTTTATCATTTGTGATTCTACTTCTTGCTCAAACACACATATCTTTTTATTATAATATTTTATTCCTGGCTTTCTGAGTATTGTGCTCACATACAACATCTGCAATTTAAAAAGGGGAGAATAAAGCAATTGCGGAACCTTCATTAATTTGCAATATAGTTATTATGTTGATTTGGTACCTTTTCGGATAAGGAGGAAATCCGGCGTTGGGATTTTTTCTATTGTAGAAAGTTTGAAAGTGATTGCACCATTAAATGTAAATGCACGTGAGGGGACATCCGTCTTACACCCAACCATATGCAGAAGCTATTTTGCAGTTTATGTTATTTTCCCCGCTGAAAATTTCAGGGAATATAGAAATGGTGAGCGTGCGTGTGTTAACGTCCGTCACATTTTTCTTGTCCGGAACATTTCACGATATCCATTCACGATATGGAATTCAACTTTGGATGGTAGCTAGCTGGTAATAAGGAAATGTGCAGTACACAAGATTCATATATATTTCTTCTTTAATCACAAATATATTGCCCGTGATTTAGTTTTATAATCTCATATAAAATTGGCCGGAGCTTAATTCCGAAAGTCTTTGAGAAATTAGTTTTAAACGTCAAAGTACATCTCATGAGGAGAAGTTAAGTGAATATAAAACTTAATTTTGTCCTTGGTATTTGAGACTGATGGTACTCTGTTTATTTTAAGACTTGTTTCTTACTTACAACTTACGTCTGTAAAGAATTAACTTCAAACCTCAAAACAGATATATGCTATTGATTATTAGTGCAGTGACAAGCACCAACGCACAGTTTTGGTATATTGTAATAGTTATTGCCCTTCAGTTTTGTACTTATTTATTTGTTTGGGGTAGAAATTTTAAAGCCGTTATGATATTTACCTCTAACTTTGTATACGGATATACGTATATATCCTTTTTAGGTGTGGCGCATTCAATAGAACCTTAAACTATGTTCACAGAAAAAAACTTCCGTTGCGTTTTGTATCAACCCCGGAAAGGCAAAGGAGATTTGGAAATAGTATGCGTATGTGCGTGCGGGCCTGCTTGCTTGTGCATATGTATCCGTCACACTCTTTTGCCTTCATAACTTCTCCATTTAATTTATTAACTTGTTAATAAACCTATTTGAACCTGATAAAAAAATGTCGATAAAAAGTTTATATTCGATGCGGGTCGATTAGTTTCTGCTCTTATCAAATCTTTTGAATTAATTTGTTTGCTTGTACAAACATTCTTTCCTTTCCAGTGACGCTTATATAAATCCCGGGCGATCTACATCAACTCTGTCGTCCTCCTTTTAGGACGCCCTTTGACGAAAGCCGAAATTTTGTTAAAAACAATGTGCAGAGCTTTTATGACAAATTGAGACTTATTGTTCTGGGTTTATTCAACATCCTAGCTTTAACTGAAACATGACTGACTACCTTTTATATTCATTTTAGAAGAGACAGATAAACCTACTCTTATAAAAGTATAATTGTTAACATAAGAATGGGGGATTTCGAGTCATGTAATGTACCTGGCTTTAATTACGCATACATAATAGACGGCTGATGGCGGATACCGTTTACATACCTCCATTCATAAACCAAATTCAATGCATTCACAACTAAATATCACTGGCGGTTGATACAGGTATACATGATTTAGTCAACACACGTAAGGTAAAACTTGATATGAATAAACCATCATCTCGGCAAATAAGTGAGTACGTTGACCTATTACAACAGTAACAAGTAATCCGTGACGCTACTCAATCTACTGAAACGTTCTAGTCTTATATTTATTTTAGTAGTTTCATCATCAGGTATTGTTGTAGAATGTTGTCATTGGAATCCGTTTATGGGATTCAATTCGTCACAATTGCCCTATTAATTGAAAGTACGACTCGATCAGACCGTTTGATGATATTTGTAACGGAAAATTTGGTAAATTTCAACAAGATGACTATGTCGAACTCCGAACGCTTGCTTTGTATTTTTATTGAGACCAATAATGGCACATCGATATCATTATGTACACAGTTAATTTGACTCGTTCTGACTTGTTGCGAAATATTTATAACTTCAAGGGCTATCACGTTTCGCACACAGAACCCCATGGTTGTATTATGAAATTTGCAAATCACTCCTTAACAGACAAAAAGCATACAATAGTGCCTAACGTACAAACAATGACAACCATTAGCGCACTAACAAGCAGAAAAGCAACGACGTGAATATTCTTGTTAAAATTTGTAAGCAAAGTTTATTTAATATGAACTTGTTTATACAGCTTCTTAATACTTTTGAAAACAAAGCAAACTTTGCTAGTCTATGACTAAAGACCTCCCTTTTCATATACTCAAATTTAGGTCTCTCGATTCCCAACAAGAAGCACCCGTCGGGGTGCCTCGAATGATATTTGATTACCGGTTCCATTCGCCTACAAGGCTATTTTATACTCTAATATGCAGCGAAAACTGCCTAAAATCGGGGTATGCATTCTCGAAGATATCTCAGCATCCCTGCACCTGAAGCGGTTGGTACAAATTTTGCCATTTAGGGGACTCTATACCCTACAAGAAGCAACCGTCCGGATGCCTTGAATGATAATTTGTCACCGGTACCTAACGCGACAAAGTATACCAATTTTCGCGACTGTTCGTACTTTAAACGCGCTCCCATATAGCTTGTAAGGGGGAGCTAATCTTGAAGACATCCCCGGACCCCAAAATGGTATGATGTCCGTTAAGGTCTTGAAATTTATGTCTCTCGATTCCCTACAAGAAACACCCGTCGGGGTGCCTGGAATAATATTATATCACCGGTTCCATTCGCCTATAAGGCTATTTTATACTCTAAAATGCAGCGAAAAATGCCTAAAATCGGAGTATGCATTCTCGAAGATACCTCAGCATCCCTGCACCTGACGAGGCTGGGACTAATTTCCCATTTAGGGGACTCTAAACCCTAAAAGAATTTTCCGTCGTGGTGCCTGGGACTATATTTGGTCACCTGTTCCTAACGCGTCGAAGTATCCCAAATTTCGCGACTTTTCGTACTTTAAACGCGCTCCCATATAGCTTGTAAGGGGAGCCAATCTCGAAGATATCTCCGGACCCCGAAATGCTATGATGTCCGTTAAGGTCTTGGAATTAAGGTATTTCGATTCCCTACAAGGAGCACACGTCGGGGTACCTGGAATGATATTTGATCACCAGTACCATTCGCCTAAAAAGCTATTTTATACTATAAAATGCAGCGAAAAATGCCTAAAACCGGGGTATGCATTCTCGAAGATACCTTAGCATCCCTGCACCTGACGAGGCTGGAGCCAATACTGCCATTTAGGGGACTCTTTATCCTACAAGAAGCACCCGTCGGGGTGCCTGAGATGATATTGAGGCACCGGTTCCTAACGCGTCAATGTATCTCAAATGTCGAGACTTTTCGTACTTTTAACGCGCTCCCACATAGTTTGTGATTGGGATCTAACCTCGAAGATATCTCCGGACCCCAAAATGGTATGATGTCCGTTAAGGTCTTGAAATTTAGTTCTCTAGATTCCCTACAAGGAGCCCACGTCGGGGTGCCTGGAATGATATTTGATCAACGGTACCATTCGCCTATAAGGCAATTTCATACTCTAAATTGCAGCGAAAAATGCCTAAAACCGGGGAATGCATTTTCGAAGATACCTCAGCATCCATGCACTTGACGAGGCTGGGACCAAATTTGCAATTTAAGGGACTCAATAGCCTACAAGAAGCCCTTCTCGAGGTGCCTGGGATGATATTTTGTCACCGTTTCCTAACGCGTCAAAGTATCCCAATTTTCGCGACTTTTCGTACTTTTAACGCGAACCCATATAGCTTGTAAGGGGGTGCTAATCTCGGTAAGATATCTCCGGACCCCAAAATGGTATGAGGTCCGTTAAGGTCTTGGAATTTAGGTCTCTCGATTCCCTACAAGAAACACACGTCGGGGTGCCTGGAATGATATTTGATTACCGGTTTCATTCGCCTATAAGGCTATTTTATACTCTAAAATGAAGCGAGGCTGGGACCAATTTTGCCACTTAGGGGACTCTATAGCCTACAAGAAGAACCTCTCGGGGTGCTTAGGATGATATTATGTCACCGGTTCCAAACTCGTCAAAGAATCCAAAATTTCGCGACTTTTCGTACTTTAATGCGCTCCCATATAGCTTGTAAGGGAGAGCTAATCTCGATGATATCTTCGGACCCAAAAATGGTATGAGGTCTGTTAGGATCTTGAAATCTAGGTCTCTCGATTCCCTAAAAGAAGCACTCATCGAGGTGCCTGGAATGATATTTTATCACCGGTTACATCCGCCTTTAAGGCTATTTTATTCTTTGAAATGCAGCAAAAAAGCCTAAAACCAGGGTATGCATTCTCGACAATATCTCAGCATCCCTGCACCTGACGAGAATGGGACCAAATTTGACATTTAGGTGACTCTATACCCTACAGGAAGCACCCATCGTGGAACCTTGGATGATATTTAATCGCCGATTTCGTACGCGTCAAAGTATCCCAAATTTCGGGAGTTTTCGTACTTTTAACGCGCTCCCATATAGCTTGTAAGGGGGTGTTAATCTCGAAGATATCTCCGGACCCCAAAATGGTATAATGTCCGTTAAGGTCTTGAAATTTAGGTCCCTCGATTTCCTAAAACAAGCACCCGTCGTTCCATTCGCCTACAAGGCTATTTTATACCCTGAAATGCAGCGAAAAATGCCTAAAACCGGGGTATGCATTCTCGAAGATATCTCAGCATACCTGCATCTGACGAGGCTGGGACCAATATTGCCATTTAGGAAATCTTTCTTCTACATGAAGCACCCATCGGGGGGCCTGGGATGATATTCGGTCACCGGTTTTTAACGCGTCAATGTATCCCAAATTTCGCGACTTTTCGTACTTTTAACGCGCTCCCAAATAGCATGTAAGGTGGTGGGCTAATCTCGAAGATATCTCCGGACCCCAAAATGGTATAAGTTCCGTTCAGGTCTTGAAATTAAGGTCTATCTATTCCCAACATAAACACCCGTTGGGGTGCCTGGAATGATATTTTATCACCGATTCTATTCGCCTATAAGGCTATCTTATACTTTAAAATTCAGCGAAAAATGCTTTAACCGGGGTATGCATTTTTGAAGATATCCCAGCATCCCTACACCTGACGAGGCTAGGACTAATTTTGCCATTTAGGGGAATCTATACCTTATACTAATCACCCGTCGTGGTGCCTTGGATGATATTTGGACACCGGTTCCTAAGGCGTCAAAGAATCCAAAATTTCGCGACTTTTTGTACTTTTAAGCGCTCCCATATAGCTTGTAAGGGGCAGCTAATCTCGAAGATATTTCCGGACCCCAAATGGTATGAGGTCCGTTAAGGTCTTGAAATTTAGGTCTCTCGATTCTCTACATTCCCTTTCCTTGATTCAAGAAGCCCATTCTGGGTCGCAAGCCAACGAAACCCGAACGAAATGATATCTTTAAATACTTTAAAACGTTTTAAATCCAATTCAAAATATATACCTGTTTCAAAAAAGTAAATTATTACTTCAACTCTGAGTCCTGTTCGAAATCCGTTTTTTAGCAAAACATCTTGCCCTAAGGTAAAACTTGATATGAATAAACCATCATCTCGGCAAATAAGTGAGTACGTTGACCTATTACAACAGTAACAAGTAATCCGTGACGCTACTCAATCTACTGAAACGTTCTAGTCTTATATTTATTTTAGTAGTTTCATCATCAGGTATTGTTGTAGAATGTTGTCATTGGAATCCGTTTATGGGACTCAATTCGTCACAATTGCCCTATTAATTGAAAGTACGACTCGATCAGACCGTTTGATGATATTTGTAACGGAAAATTTGGTAAATTTCAACAAGATGACTATGACTATACTCTTAGTATACAGTTTTGCATAAAACAAAGATGCCTCTTTTTAAATATTTGATCATATACATAACATCCATCTTCCTTTTCAATTAATGGAATGCATTTACAGATAAAGTAATTCTTTTCAAGCCAACAGAAAAAAGTGTTGGCTTTTCAACATCATCAATAAATTTAGCTCTTGATCATATAACATGACCTCGTATTTTCTCTGCTCTTGAAGCATTTAATTCATTATGCAAGTTTTCTAATCTTTCTTTGTTTTAATCACTAGAATTATTTTCTAAAATATCTATTTCTTTTAAAATATTTGTTTCTTCAGATCGTTTACACTAAGCTTTATAACTGACATGGGAAATAGTTACCCCTAGTTTCTTAAAATAACTGATCATTGATCGTAAATTGAATTTCATTGTTGCTTATTTCTGACAAGTTATTCATACAATATTCAGGTAAACCGTACTTTGCTTTATTTCTTGAATCTTTTGATTTATACAATTCAAGTCTATATATCATAAAAGAGAGTTATTAAAGGCCTTTAACGTGATTACCGTGATTAACATCTTCTAGTGCTAAATCAAGGCTTAAAATAGAGTGATCACATCTATAACTAACATTTATATTAGAATTTCTAATATTTGGCAATAGTGTATCAGAGACAATAGAATAATCTAGTATAGCCTGCTGTAAAGAACTAGGTCGTCTCCATGTAAACAGTTTTATATCTCCATTCAGTACTCTAAAACAATCTGTAAGATTTCTATCAGAAATAATAGTCTGCAAAGTCTGCCGTGCATGATTGTTATTATCACAAGTTTTATAATTAACATATTCCAACTGAACATCAAGTACTAGGTTAAAATCTCCCCTAACAATATAGGAATCATTTTCTGCTTTTCAATATTGGGTATAAAATGACAATCTTGTAAGCAATATATTTGTGCATTTTGGGCTTTTAAAAAATTAAACACATCATGCCTTTTTTGGTGTCTCTAAATCCTCGACAGTTGTAAGACATAATTTTGAATTCAGTCATTACAATAAACAGCCTCAAAATCACTATTATTTATTGTTTTCCTAAGCGTAATTGACCACATTATAATATTGTGTTCATCAAGTAAAAGGTAAATATTAGATATAGACAAAAGTGCATTCATATTATATCAGTAAATACACAAGAACTATAAAATAATAGCAAACTATAAATAAACATGTAGAAAAACAGCAAAACAACGCTATCTTTCCAAATACACAATCAAATAATTAATAATGGTGTATAAAATATTTAAGCAAAAGAACAAACACACCAAAAAACAACCTAGTTGAACACTAGTTTTCACTTGATACATAGAAATATTTTCATGCAATATATTTACTTTATCTATGTACATAAAAACACTAAAAAAGTAATCCAATCTATGGGGTTAAAAATATGACCAAAATTTTCTCAACACCTGTTACTATCAGTACAGTAGTTGAGTACAATAAGCTTGAGTGTGTGATCTTTTAGATATATCTAACGATCAAGTATTTAAATATATGGAGGTTAATGGCGAATCGCAATCCATTAACCTGGTAGGGTTGAATTTATACTATCTTTGAATAATCAAATAAAATAAAAGAATATGTTAACAAACTCTTATGTTATAAATTGGAAATTAATTGTAATTTTGATTGCAGGGTCAGATTATCATAGCTAAACATGAATTCATCCCCGATTCCTATCAATAAAGTATAAATAAGGATACTTTTATGTTATCAACAATGATTATCTGTATCTATCATTTTTTTAAAGATTAAAGGCTAACCTATAAATGCAAAAAAAAAATATTTCTTACTTTATGTGAAATTTAAGTATTTGAGGTTACAAAATCATTTATTCTAAAAACGACAAGATGTATAAGTGTTGTAACAGTGACAAGATATGGGAAACAAATCAAAATATATGATATCAAAACAATTAGTGAAATACAACAAGATTCAGATGGAGCAAAGTGTAACACAACCCTACTTCCGGTTTCGGCCCAGTTTGTAGTTGAATATGTTCTCATAAATATCATCATACATTTCAAATCACACTCGTTCTTTTTCATGTGTTAGTCCATTAACTGATCCATTAAAAAACCATGCCATCTCGATCTGATCGTTCTGAAAAAGTCTGTTAATAAGAGCTGTGTTGAGGCGTGTGACGTCATCTGTAACTCGTTGCCCTGATGTTCTTAGCTCCTTCCTCTTTTGCATAACCCGAGTCTTAACGCTTGTGGTAATGGTCTTCACATTCACTGGCCTTATCCAACTCCCTCTTGTTGGAATTCGGTGAATAGCCAGGATTTCCTCACTACGTATCTCGGTACCCTTCAATATCTCGTCCACTTTCTCGACTAGCCTCTCCCCTGTCTCGCCCCGCTCCTCCTTCGTATCCATCATCTTGGAGTTTGTCTTACGAGAATACTGCTCGTTTTAAATTAATGGACCTTTTTTTCTTTAAGGTCCTCAACTTGTTGTTTTTTTGTTTTTCGCTGGTAATTGTGAGTTCATCTTTAAGCTGGTTTTTGTCAAATTCCTAGGAATCATTTTTGTCTTGGAACTGCTTAAATTGTTCTTTTATCTGCCCGGCTATTTCTTTTTGCATTTTGATTTCGAGTGATTTCATGATCGTGGTAACTGTTGTCGAAATCAAATGTTCAATGTCATCTGTTTTCATTAAATCTGCCCGTAATTTAGACACTTCACCTGTGATTTCACCTAGGTGTATGTTTACGGCTGTTATGTCACCCACACTTTCATTGTTAACCTCAGAAAAAGCCCTTTTATTTGGAGGTTCTGCCTGCACTTTGCCTTTTACTGTCTGTTTAGATTTCAGTGGCAGGCCTTGATTCTTCCCATTCATGTTCATACAGTAGTTGTTTTTTTAGTGTCCACTATGACTGTAAGTAATCCCTGATCCCCGATCCTTAATCCAAGGTATTAATATGTATCACACTGCCTTAGGTGTTGGAAATTGTTGAGATATGCCAAATATTGAATTACTCAGGTGTGAAAAGACAAAGACATTTACATTTCTGTTTTTTTCTCCCAATTTTTCAAACACTTTTAATTGAAATTTCATATTCACAAAGCATGTCCTCTAACAAACAGTTATATATCAGATCTGTCACATTTTATTGTCACCGTTTATTCTCTATGTAATAAGTGAAATTTTCACCCAACTATTTTAAATTTAATCCCTTTCATTATAATTGATTGCTCATTTTAATACGTATTTATCTCGTTTTTAGAAGTGTTAATACTTCTAACTACCTCTAAAGTTCTTTCCATTTGCAAGTAATGTTCATTTAATTTCGGATTTTCATTTATAGGTTTATTCCAATTCAAAAGTCTTGTACTATTGGAACTACATTGTCTTTCCTTATATTATATAAATTTATTAATTATTCTCAAAAAAGCATAGGGTCTAAAATTTGAATAGCTCTTTCTTGATGAACTAAACTTGACTTAATAGTTTAGCTCTTCGCTATGTACAATAATATTTATAATGAGATCTTCGTGTGATTCAGGGAAATGTGTGTGTTATCATATTTATGATTTAATATTAATATTAATGTAACTATTGCCCTTTGCATTCACCGCATAGAACGAGTTTGAGCAGCTTGTACTGACACGAAGTGATATACTACATACAATACCGACTATATTGATATAATTCATACACTATCGTCAATATTCATTTGGCCAAAAGTGTTGGATCTTATTTAATCAATTTAATCTTGACTTCTTTCAAATACCGAAGGGATGTATACTGACAAATTATCTCCAGATTTAGAAACCAGTTTAGATTGAATAACTAATTTCAATGCATAATGAACATCAGCTATTAAGTGACGAAAAATCGTGTATAAAAGGGTCAAAGGTATTTGCGAATACTAAATATTTATTATTAAGTGGCCTGTAATCACAATCATTTAACTAATGCATCACAATTGTCAGACTTTATACAATCATTCATCAGTAGTATATAATTACTTTTAATCAACTATAAGCATAATACTGTTATTATTTGTAATACTACCAACAATCGTTGATTAACGTTTGGTTGACGTTTTTAGAGTTGTTTATATTTTAAACAGAAGAGCCGGACATATTTTGACAAGGAGATTGTTCATAATAGTTTTCTTCAGCAGATCGTTATTCTATTCGAACTGTTGACTCGACGGTTTGTCACTGCCAGCCGGTTGTTGAGCATGTGAGTGGCAACTTTTTAATGACCCGCAGCAGGTAAACTACCCACGCTCTGATGAGTAGAATGGTTGAAACGTGCATCACCTCCGCTGTTACTGTCTTTATGAAATGTAAGTAATAAAACACTTAGAGTAAAACATGCATTTATGTCTCTAAATTTTATATGGTTAATCAAAAACGATGCACTGTTGTTAACCATTTTGGTCGAATAAAATATGACAGGTTAATGATGTTAAACAATATACGACTACAACAAGAAATTAAAACCTATTGTTGAAAGAAAGTACTGAAAAAGAAAGAGAACAATAGTCTATAAATCAGCTTTTAGTCATAGACAAGTAACAATAATATAAGGCTTCGGTAAAAAATAGGGAAATCCACAAGAACTTGAATTTGTGTGCAATCTAAACACTTGAATACTTGTTTTTCGACTTAAATTATTTCTTTTCATTATGAAATGAAGAAAGATAAAGCTGGAAAAATTATTTCGGTCATAAAAACAAATAGTCGAAGTTTTGTAAAAACGTACATTATTGATACTAAAACACATTTTTGAACATTACTATTGGATGTAAACACAAACTTTTTTTTAAGGTATAACTATTGTTTATAAATAATAAAGTTAACAAAGAAGAACACAATGGTAAATTTAAATAGATTTCGTCTAAAGAAAGACTCGAAGACGGCAGTTCACGTCGGGTGAACATTGAATTTTAAAACGAAAGATTTGTTAGGGTATTTTTTTTTATGAATAATAACACGTTAGGGCTTCAATTTTCACATAGCGTGTAGCCAGTGATGTTGTAGATTGCGTCCCATATAATATAGAACTGAACCCTACGCTCAAATTAGTTTTTTTCTAATTCAAAAATGTGCAGTGCAATTTGTTAAAATTCATTTATACATAGGAACAAAATTATCAAGTTGTCGAAATTAGATTGAAATAAATGGGTAATAATGAAATGTGTTAAAGTGGCCTTTATTATAATTGCTTAAATCCTAAATATAGGCAAACGAACTAACTAGGTTTGATGTAATGATAGAAAGATAGATATATTTATTTCGGCAATGGGTGCATAACATGGAAAATCAAAACAATCAATTGAAATACAAAGGTCACCTACCAGTATCAACACTTGGGGGTTCTTTATCGGCTAGAATCGTTTTGCTTAATCGTGACCCCAAGTTGCTCGGATGCTCCGTTTCTGAAATCATACGTGTTCTCATCTGTAATCTGTATAGGTCGTAAACATTCACTTAAAAACTGTCCTTTCCCAACGAATTACGCCATGAGTGGAAAGTCAAGTTTAAAGGAAGAAAAAGCTTTCTTTAAAATATTTAACTAAATAATCATCAAAAGATACAAATACACTAAGCTGTCTTTAATTACAACAATACTGTCACAGAATTATGTTAGATGGTTCTACACCTGTGTTGCATAATCGAACAAGACATGTGTTCATATCGTGTGACCAGCACAGGGGTTGCTTTGCCCTGCGACACACTCTGTTTCAATCAGTAGTGTTGAACGACTCGGTGTATTCTTTAATCTTTGTATACACATTGGTCATGGTCGGTAGATAACCTTTATTGATTGTGGTATCGATGTAAATTTTACCTTAAGTATAAAAATGACTTTTGCATCACTGAAAGAAGATGAAGAGTTGGGAAATCAAAATTATTAACACAAGGCAATGTCATGATTAATGGCTATTTTAAAATATGACAGTCATTTGGCTTCATTAACAGATAATAAATGGTCTTGATAAAACTATTTCTAGAATAACTCTAAGAACACATTTCCTGTTCAAATGTCATGCTTGTTTCATTTCCATTAAGTTTTGAGACAATAAATACCAAAGAGGTAGGTCGACTTCTTGGTCGCTGTTTTAAAACAGCATGTTCTCATTCATGATTTACTTACTACTGGATATACAGAATATCTTTGATTTGTAATCCTTTATCTTACGAGTCCATAGAAACATTTCAGATTTGCGAAGAATTGTTATGTGAACTTCTTACAAAGTTATCTTTCTTGGTATTAATCCAGAGAGATAATCATTTGTCTTTGTCAACCATGTGTTCAGTTCTTTGTAGTGCTAAAATATGCAAAAGAGTGATTGGCTAGTACTTGCGGCCTGGCGGTGGCGGCCTAAAATAGTTGCCAATGTATACTGTTGACCTATCATTTTTGCCGTTGTTAAAACATTAAGGTGTAGTAAGTTTGATTCATGATATTCACACTGAAATGTGATATGTATAATTTATTTGTATAATTTAAATTTTGTACAGTTCCAATATGTTCAAGTTGGTGACACTCACATTTTATAATTTTCTAAAACAAACGTACCCGTAGACATGCCAGTTCGATATTCCAATTGATTGAAACAGAATTACATATTGTCATCTCCTTTTTATTCTTACAGTTTATACTTTATGCAATCATAACTCATTGACTACATGCCGATAAGGATATCAACTCGAATACTGTTAATGATTAAGTACTTTCCTTCACCAACGTACCATGAACGAAAGCATTTTACTATATCCCTTCTGCGTCGATACATTGTCAATGAAACAAAAGAACCGTGAAGTGAACGCTGACGAAAGTATGTTATTTTTTTTCAAGTTGAACATAGAGCATACATCGATGGCTATGAAAGTCAACATTACATGTACTCAAAATGATATGAATCGACATTTTACAGACAAACAATGAATCAGACACCTGTGGGAGAAACCAAAAATCGTGGCTTATTCGTTACAAAGGGAAGTTATTCTAAGCGCCTGTCCTTCGACATGTTCCGTATCATTTTGAACAACGAAAACGCGCAACCTGCCTGCCTGTTTGGTCATAACTTTTGACAAACTTCAAATACAGCCAAGCAAGAAGGATACATGTTAACTCGCAAGACATGAAAAAACAAATGTTGCAACGGCGTGAAACATATTGCAAATGTACAATTGACAAACAGCAGAATGCATGATGCAACCAGCAATACGCGATAACCAGCACCCAAATCCTAAACACATGCATGCATTGTTCAACAAAGGAAGGAAGCTTAATACACGTACCATCAGGCAACAAGCAATAATCAGAATTGAACGTACAATGTTAACAGGCAGAATGGAGAGGTCATAAGCCAAAATACAAATGTCATCAAGAATAATGCAAATTTTACCTGAATACCATTCCATAGAAGTAAGCCATTAAGGTACAGATATACAGGTACACATGTGTCTTATCTCTTTTAACGGGCTTTTTATGTTTTATATTAATTATGTTTATCTAAAACGGCGCAAGGGCGTTCCATGAGATGTAAGAATTATAGGTCGAAATGAAATTCGTACCGGATGGGCTAGGAACTTCTGGTTGCGAATATTCGGTTTTGTGATCCTTTTGTTGGAATTGTATGCCGCTTGTGGACCCTCCGCCATCTACAACGACATATTATCAAAGGATCAAGAGAACCGTGCAGCAACTGCTCATAATTGTTGGTAAGTATTTTTCCTTAATCGTTCATTGAAAATATCATGACGATTTTTATATATCTTAAAGATTCGTTCCAGTATTTGAGAGAATGAAAAGAATACCAGATAAATGTTTATCATTTGTACTGCTTTTACTGCAGAAAGAAGCAGATTGAATCGTCAAAAACCGTTCCAACGCATAATAAACATACAATATAAAGCTACATTCTCACATATTGAATGTTTGACAACATTTTCATAATTTTGTTTTTGTTTTATAACGAGCCAACTTAAGCGAACATGCATGGAAACCAGTCATATAAGACTGCTGATAAAGAATTAAATCGCAGATTTTTATATTGTTTAATGCATCTTTCTTAAACCGTAAGAAACGCCTTTAGCCATAAAACAATAATTTTCGGACGACAATATGAGAATCTGCGATCTGAGCTTTTGTCAGTAGTTTTTTATTACTGGTTTGCAGATATTTACACAAACATTCCATTTCAAAACAAAAAATACAAAACGTTGTGAAACCGGTTAGTCAATGAGAGTGTAGCATGAGTGCATGCAAATTTGTATAGAAGAATACTGTTTTGAATGCAAAGTATAGTAATAATCCAAAACAACAAGGGTTGTTTTGGATGTTCACTGAATTCTGATTAATGTATTTAAAAGCTGTAACATGACGCACGGGATGATACATTGAATGAATCTGACATACCTTTCCAAGTAAGCCCTAGCCAGTAGGTTTGACGTTTTTTTAAAAAGGATAACTTTTTTCTAAACTCGAACATTTTAGCAGTTTAAATGTATTGCTAACAAAAATCATTGACTACAACCGAGTTGAATATCATCTGTAGTGCATTAAATGATTTAGTTCTTACACCAACTTTGGCAGTTTGTTGCTCACAATGATATATGTTTGTAATACGAACTAAATTGATTTATGCATCATTTAAAGTCACCAGTACCTCTAGTATTTTCGGGCTTTACGACAGTAAGGTTTGAACATCTGCCTACAGTGGATGTCCTTTTTACCGGTGCTTTGGCATTATTGTCATGACCTGCAAAGTACACCATAATTCGGTTGTGGAATTATACTGCTAAATGACGGAATCAGAAAAACACCATGAGCTAATATTTAAAGTCAGTTGCTAATTTCTTTATCGATGTTTCGTTGTAAAAAAGAATAACAATGTAACGTATATATAATAAAACAATTGCAAAATATATGACTCTCACGAGATAATAAATCAAATTCATTAACATGAATGACCTTTTTATATTTTTATTATACTTATTTATGACCCTCTCATGTCTTCGATACCAATTAGCTATATTCGTTTTATCAACTCAATTTATCTATTTAACAATCATTTTGTTAAAGTTAGTCACCACACAATACAAACTTATAGCAAATTAACAAATAAAACATATAATGTAATTTACACATCAATCAATTACGAATATATCATAACATATTTGCTTAAAATCAGATGGCATTTTAATTTTTGTCAATATTATGTCAACACAAAGTAATTTACATGAAAGAGGCAAATATCTTAAAATGCTGATTTAATACAATGAAATGATATATTCAATGTTCGTCAATACAAATACAGTTTTGTAAAACATTGATGAAAAAGAATTGAAAGGCAAGTTCTGATAATTGTTTGTTTAAAAAAAAAATGAACTACCACTAGCGGATTCAGTGGGATTTATTCAACTGAATGCACTATTTCAGATTAAAAAAGGTGTTCTTTGGGGGAACCTATACGTCCCCTAATACTATCTAATATCATCGTCTTAAAGACACTTCTGACCAATTCCATTACTCTCGATTTATGAAATGAGAGTAACAAAATGGATCAGCCGTGGGTATTCGACGATGACTTAAACGATGTATTTCGTTCTTGTGACGGATCCAAAGTCCGAAGTTGCGCCCCTAATTAACAAATAACAATCATTGATATGAAGGCTTAACATTATACAACTATAGGTTCAAAACCCAATCGAGCCTATATACACAAAATGGGACACATACAGTTATGTTAATTATAATTTTGTTCTCCACGTGGACATAGGGTAGGTCCCGGAGTAAAGTTAATCATGATCATTCAGTTTGTAAGTTTTAAAAAGTTTTTTTCTTGATACAATAAAGTACCGTGAGCGTGTTGTTTAAGGGTAGTAAGTATGCAGCGTTGGATTAAGCATAACGTCTGAGGACGCAATTATCAAACTTATTGCAATTCAGTTGAAACAAAACGATTCACTACCGAATGGCGGCATTGATTCTTGGTAAAGAAAGCTTTAATTTTAACAGATGTGTGTGAGTGTCTTGTGTTCATACTGATATTATCCCATCTTTATATTGTTTAAAATATCAATTTATTATATAATTTGTATTAAAATTCATCAATAAAAAGGTCAGAAGCAACAACCAAATTTTCGGTTTAGATATTAATTGAACACAACATTTCGGATCATATGCCATAACAGGCAGCAGTCAGTCATTTCCGAAATATATGGAACAATGTCTTAGCCGAGGTCGATCGCATTCTTTGGGCTGTCTTACATGTCCTAATAATGGCATATTGTCCGAGGTCTTGTTAACAATAGTATACCCACCTGTTGTGATCCGACCCACCAGATTCATGAAACTCGGCTAACACATCTGTCTATATAATTAGGGAGCTTACTGACCCGTCCTTTTAATGCAATATGAACCTGAGTGTTACATTTCTTAAACAAATTATTAGGAATGCTTTTTAAAGCACAATGATCGATATAAAAAAAGTCATGAGATAAGGTAAAAACACATTTTATTTTTAAATTTAAATTATTGAATATAAATAATCAAAGAGCAATGATCACATTCATCTTTCGTGCATGGCAGTGAACCAATCTATCAGCTCAAACCGCAGTTACCATAAAGTGACTTACATTAGTCGATAAGAGATGACTAAAGTTTAATTTATAACAAATATCAAATGTCATTTCCTTTTTATGTGTGAAAATGTGGCCTTTCAAAACTGAGCCGTTAGTAATCGATCCGCATTTGAAACAGTGTGATGAAAACTGCATCCGTGTTTTTGGTAAAGAACATATGTAGTTTAAAGTTATATATCTGTTTTAGTTTTTTAATGGCGTTGCAAAGATACTTTAAATTGAAATACTACATTTTCAACAACTGATTTGTTATAAAGTGTGAGGCATACACGTTCTTTTAAGAAATCCATGTCTCTAAATAATCTGACAACAAAAATTCACAGTTCAATATTTCACTTTTTGAATTGAGAACCTAGAAGTACTCGGTAATTGATGACTGATTCATACAAGTAGACAATACTAAATTTTGACAATCAAAACAACCTGTTATATCCATATTACTTCTAAGATTCCAAATTCCGATCCGTCCCGTCAAAACATTCGGAGCTTAATGACAATTTCGGATTTCAAACTTACCATGTTAAACGTATTCATACAATACCCACTGGAAATTGCATCAAATCGAGAAAATCAATGTTATCCTGATTAATACATTCAATCGTAGAGCATTTTGTAACAATTGTGTAATATATGAAGCACAATTCCGAATATATTAAAATTCTCACCTGTTGTATCGTGAGTTGAACCCTTCTCATGGTCTCGATTCTCTAGGAGACTTTCTAAAAAGAGATTCAAAATTAGACACATTAAGTACAATGTAATGTTTTCAACAACTGGTATCAAGTGGCTCGCTGCCAATACATTTCCTATCGTCCTTACAAGGATAAGTTAGGAATTTTAAGCACAATATATCAACTGATAATGAAACATGACATAGGTTCCTTGGCAGAGGGAGACAAAAAAATAAATTCGGCTTACAAGAAGTGTGCGTGCTATTTCACTAATGAAACCGTTACTTTTAAAGCGTGGAACCTTAGCGTATAAATGAACCCATTTTCAAATATAAGTACCTCCAGCTTCAACATCCTGTTCAGATGCCTTGTTAATGTCTTTAAACCGTCTGCCTTCATTTGGAGAACTATCGTGTTTACTGGAAAGTTCGATGCCAGTGTCTGCGAAATAAAAAAAATATTTCTGCATTTTTTCTTCGGGTTATAAGCGCAAACGGGGTCAATCAAATATTCGTGTTCTGAGCTTAAATTGTCAATTCAGTGTTTGATCTGACTTCAATATACGATACACCTCAGAAATATTTCTGAGGTACCCTTAATATATTTTAATAACTCAGAAACCATTTTACATATTTTGTCATTAATTCGATGAACCAACATACAATACAAAACACTCCTTAATGTTACCAACATTTTTAGCGTTTTTGTAAACTGTCTTCATGTTTTGCAAACTGTTTAGATAAGTTAAGCTAAGCCTCTGAAAAAATGCACCATTAACTCTGGTCTTCGACCTCAAATTGCTAAAGTAGAACGATATGGACAAAAAAAGAAAATCATACTACAGGCACATAGTATCACATGACACTTCTGTAGATGAAATCACAAGTATTAAATGTTGGTTTAATAGATATTGCATTTGAGTGGTAATCTATCAGAGAACTGCTAGCCGTTTTATGCAAATATAAAAATTGCTGGCTCACTTTGAAACAAGTATGACGTAGAATATCGCATGTAGAGTTCTGATGACGCAAAATAGTGCTGTACGTTCCTTTTGTTTCAGCCGCTTTTCTTTGCCTCCACTTCCTTCTTAAATGCCATGCTATACAGAAATAATGTTTGCAACTTCCATTGTGGGTATATTTTCTAAAAATACATTTTAAAGAATACACTTTATTATTATCTTTTTGTCAGTACAATGCTGGTTTTTATTATAAAAATCGATGATCTCACAGTTTTCAACTTGTTTTTGCTAAGGCAGATTGTGTGGAATATTTAGAGTTATAATAATAACTGCATCATTTCTTGAAACAGTTTTGCATTCGGTACTTTGAATTGCATTCCTTCACCTGCAGATAGAGTTTGGATACCTAATCATAGAAGTTCTTTCGGTTTACCTATTAGTTTTGTTATTATTTGTTTCATTTTTAATTTTCCGGAGGTTAATGTATACTTTGATTAAGATTTACCATTGACGTTTTTACTTTAATCGGGATTGTTTGGATATGAGTGAGGATGTGCACTAGTTTCACCCCTAGTAAATTTACATTTTGCTTACCTTTCCAAGGGTGTACCTAAAAACCCTTGTTAAACACCTCTAGTTTTGTATAAACTATAATTTGTATGTTGTCTGTGGAGTTTTGCGTTGTTGTTCCATGTTTCTGGTTTGGGAGTTTTTTCTTCTGTTTCATTTAATTGGCGTTTACCCTGTGCCATTGAACGGGGTTTATGTTTAAACGTTCGGCTACTATATCAATGTAATTGTCATCAAATGTTGAAAATGGTCAAGATAAGGCCCATATGTTTAATTTTGCTATGATTATTAAAAGTTTTGACATGTGTGAGGATAGGATATTGTTAACCAGCTAAATACCCGAGTAAAATAGTGTTAAGCTTATATGTTCCTAGGCAATTAAACGGAAACCGAAACATTTATTAATAAAGGTACATTGACGGTCGAGATTTTTATTTATTGTCTGTAAAGCCTTTATTTTTGTGTCTTTTAACACTTATATATTTTCGACTAGGCATGTAATTTCAGATTCAATTTTATAAACATTAAACATACAGAAACTTACTGAGCACACCTGGACCGATCAAAATAATCACGCCTAAGAGAACTCCAAGGACGATGTTTACGGTTACGTGCTCGCTGCCTTCAAAACATAGTAAACAACAGATTCTCTCTATTAAAGCGCACAGCATAGGTTGATGCAAAACATGTTGTTGTTTTAAAATTGAATGTTTTAGTTTGTTTAAACTAAATTGTCTTCAATTCAATGTATTTAAATATTAGCATTACTCTTTTTTAACCTTAAAGTAAATAAATTTTGTCATTGTTGAGAGTTTGCTGGTGGTCTATCTTGCTTTGTAACGATACCATGAATATGAAAACCTCAATGAAGAAATACTTACAGGAATTTCGTATATTTTAAATTGAAATCACACTTTATAGAAATGCTCATTCTGTGTTTTATATGGCGCATGAATATGGAGGCCATTCGTTGCCAAAAGTCCAGACGTGTATGTGTGTATTTTAGGTTTGTAACATTGATGAATTTACATTTTACAACCGCCAACTCATCGGTTGTAGGTTTACATTTTACACTGCACATTTTGATTTTTCATTGTACCGATTGGAGTTTTATTCTCGTTGCATCTATTCAACAGACGGTTCAGTCGTGTTTATAAAGTTGTGTATGGTAAACACACGTCATTCTGTGAAAGGCACATGCCGAGTTTTACATTGCGGTGTGTAAAAGACAGATTTCAGTTTGTAGTTCTACAAAGTACATTGTATGGTGGTGACTTTTCATTCGCAGTTAAACATGTTTACGAGATGAATTTAATTTAATTTATAGATAGCTCTGCCTTAATCATGTCTTAACTCTTTAAGTCTTTCGGAAATTTCCGCTATCACTGGGCTCTATTTAAACCAATTATGGATACTTTGGACCATGGACATTGCGAACCTTATTATGGACATTACGAATCATCTATATTATGACACTATGGACTATGATTTGGAAACAGGATGGATTATAAATTATTCATGTCGAATAAAATAATATATGATATTACAACATGTTTTTGTCTATATAATAGTAATTAATACGCACATATTACATTAAATGAGATGTATGCAAAATGTTACTTGACTCAAACACAACAAAATGTAAGTCATTAGCATTAAATTATACTTCAAGAATGAAAATGCCTATTGTCTTTTTTTTTTCTTTAACACCTGCACTCTCACAGATTGACCGTGTTGACAATTTTTTGTTTTGGAATTAGCCAATTTTTGCGTAAAAGTCTGGATACCAGTGGTATAAGACTGCTGACAAAAGATACAGTTTTTCAGTTTTACGTTCGCAAATTGATGTTTTATGGCTAAAAGTGATACTACAGTAACGTTTAAAAAAATGAAAAATGTCGGCAGTTTTCCAAACAATTTAGATCTGGTTTATTGTGAGTAACCTTATTATTTGTATCGAAAACAATGATGCCAAAATCAGCCGAGTCTAAGACAAAAGAAAAGGTTGTCAAAACTGTCAATCTGTGAGAGTGCAGCTTTAAATTACTATAAACACTATCAAATTGTACCATTAGAGGACACTTTCTTGCATTTTTGCAATGTTTAAGAATGCAAGTAATATTAGATAATTAAAATTTACGAGGAAAAAAATCTTAAATTTCATTAAGTTGAATTTTTTCACTAAGATGCCCCAGAGGTTTATTACCTGGTAGCTGAAACTGTATGGATAAAATACATTAAGATTACAACTTCATATAACTCGTACATTATACTGTAACGAATATTATTTTATAAGTAATTAATAAAGTATTTTAATGATGAAGTCAATTTATTGCTAATAAACAATTATTACTTGCTGCTACCTTTTATACCCCACCCACACTCAACAGTCAACGCGTTTGTTTTTCTAATCTAAGACTCACGATATCTATTTTTTCATGTTCTTGAAATCCCCCACTTGATTGTTATGGTTCACAATGGCAGATCCCGTAATTCATAACTGGGGGACACAAGTGGGTTGGAAGGCAGTTCTTCCATCCACATGGATAATTTGTTTTAATGACGAATTGAAATTACACATTTACACAATACATGCTTATTAAGATAGTAAATGTATTACATCAGAAAAAAACTAGGTGGATATCATTATGATGTCAATCAAAAATTTCGTCGGTTTGCTGGAGCAGGTTTTGAACAGGGACTTGCGATAGAAGGGCGTTACTTAGGGGCACAACCTTTTGGACATGATCCCTCGAGTGGGCATGACATTAATATGTTTAAAATGTGGGAAGTAGGGTTTATGGGTTCTCCCCCTAGAATATGTTTAATATTTTTAGTCTGAGTTGGTGCATTATGGCGTAATTAAGTATTTTTTTCTGAGAAATATTGACAAAAAAATTAACCTTTAAGTTTACTTGCGGGCCAACTGGTGGGGGGATACAGGCCCTACAGCATTCCCCCCACTGAACGACCCGCCCATGGTCCACATGGTCCACTTGTAAATAACATAAATGAACAATGTTTGCTTGCTTGGGTATATAAGTAAAAAACAACAACTGACAGTGGCAGTATAAATCTGGGTCCGTGAGCCCAGCTCAGATACACCCAACTGCAATTGACTAAATAATATGGTGATTTATAACCCATTTAGGAACATTGATCGTCAAAATGAAATAAAATATGAAGTTAATTTTAGTTTTTATTGTGAAACAAAGAGAGAGTACTCGGACTTACAACCGGGAATTTACAGGAAGTAGGCGAATATGTTATCTCCCTTGCTTGATTCGACGGAAATAAAAGAAATAAAAGCCAATTCGTTAGCTCCGCCCATTCACCTTCGTTTCTTTCGGTGACATTTACCATATAAGGTATAGGCGAAATCGTCTATCCTTGTAATTCTGAACTTGTCAATTCACTTTTGTAAACCTGGACTTGTTGGACTGCAAATGTTCTATTTACGAATGCGAGTGTCGACTGCAGGTTTGCAGTTTTACATATGCATGATTCGGCTTTCTAAATTACATCATCATATTGTTAAAGGCAAGTTATACAATCTATGTTTTAGTGAATTTATACAGGGTAGATCTGACACATATACATATACTATACTACTATAATGACAAATGACAAATCAATACGGAAAACCTGACGAATAGAAACAACAAATAGCACGTCCACATTGACAAATGTAGGAGATATTTAGTACAATTAAGAAGCACATTGTGGGAATTAAACGTCTGGACTTTTGGCAACGAATAGCCTCCATATATGAAAACCCCTCAGTTTTAAACTTTTGACAATAATATTTGTTCATTTTTATTTTTCTTCAAAACACTATGTTGATTCTTGACACAACTTTTAGTAGAATGTTTCATTTTCTAATAGTGCGGACGTACAAATGGGAATTATTTTCTCGCAGTTTGTTCCTTTGAACCCATCCGGGCAATCACAGAGATGTAAACTCCCTTCCGGTACACAGCGCCCTCCATTTTGACAAAGCTGAGTATCACAGCCTGTAGCTGAGTATATTTTTATTAAATTTAATGGCATATAAAGCTAGTTGAACAATTCATTAAATACAATGCACATCCAACTAAGGCTTGACTTCAACATTGTTAACCATTGTTTAACCTTGTTCTGCTGAACAATGCCTTCGCAAAATGTTTGGCTTTATGGCACATTCCCGTTTTGTTTGCAATAATGTTATTGTACTGTTCTCAGAATTAAATCATTTGAACATGATTAAAGCATGACTGATAGTAAGAAAATCATTTCTATACGTTCTGTATTTTTCATTAAATTTTTCATGATACCATTGTTTGAAGGTCAGCGGATAAAAACCCAATAGTCACTAAACGACCCACAATTACAGACAACACGCACTATTTACCTATTGTTATCTATGAATATTTGCTTATCGCCTTTGGTGATTAAGTGAAAAAAGCTAATTGAGGTCTTAAATGGTTCACGGGATCTCAACTTCACACTTGCAACAATTAATATGTACATCAACCGAACGTAAAAAAGCACAATCTAGATTAATTTTTTGGCTTACCATGTTCACAACTTCGACCGGAAAATCCTGCTTGACAAATGCATATAAAGCCATCCACTAAATCTGTACATGTTCCGTTGTTCATACAAGGCACTGGCACGCAGTCATCCGTGTCTTTGAATACACAAAAAAGGTTTGTAACCTTAGTTTCTCTCTCAAATTGAGGTGAACGCATATATTTTGAAAGTATTATATTTCTATGAATAAATCAAGAACAATATTAAACTTAATAATGTCAAAATACAAGTACCACATATTTATCTTTAGCCTGATAAGAAAATGAAAACCGAATCGGTGGAACAAATTGAATAAAAGGCAACAACTGGAATTTGGTCAGATTGTTTGTATCTATCCTTGTTTCAAATCATTGAAATGCTTTTCATTGGCATGAACGTCCATTGCAATTTACGCAATATCATTCCAGGCGAACTTAAATCTGGTCTTCGACTTCGAATTGCTATAGTAACATGCTTTTGTAAAAAAACAACTATATAACGAGCACAGTGTATCACATGACACATCTGCAAATGATCTATCTAAATGACATACAGGTTCACAGATTAATGTTGTGTATTGGTATTCGTAAATAAAATCAACATTTTGAAAGGGATCATGAATATTATATGTTGCTTTAGTGGATATTGCATTTTTGTGGCAATCCATCAGATAACTGCTGGCAGTTTTAAAGCAAATATAAAAATTACAGGCTTACTTTGAATACTTTATAAGTATGTATAATTGTGTTGTACTTGCAACAAATAATAAATACACCAACCAAACGTAAAAAACCAGTCTGGATTATTTTTTGGCTAACCATGTTCACATCTTCGACCGGAAAATGCTGCAGGACAAATGCAATTTAAGTCATCCACTAAATCTGTACATGCGCCATTGTTCATACAAGGCATTGGCACGCAGTCTTCTGTGTCTTGAAATACACAAACAATTTTAGTATCTCTATCAGTTCGAGGTGAAAGCATTTATTTTAAACGTGTAACATAGCTTCCATGAATAAATACAAAATTAGAAAGGTAGTTTTAATAATTATACTATATGGCGGATTCGCTTGAGCAGTGAGGGGCAAAGATAAACTTTTTTGTGTTCAAATACAAGTACCACATATTCATCTTTAGCCTGAGAAGAAGAACCAATATCGATAGCACAAAATAGATTGAAGGCCATAACTGGAAACTGGTCAGATTGTTTGTATTTAGACTTTTTTTAAATCAGTAATGCATATTCATTGAAATGAATAGCCATCAAGTTTTAAAAAGTTGCATTCCATGTGAATTGATAATGAGTATAGCAAATGAATATGTTGTCCATACTCAAGACACTTTTCTCAAAACTGTTTCATTGTTTATTTTTGTCAGTGGCGGTCTCAACATTTTCGCCGACAAAACTCAAGTTTCCGTTATGTCAGCCATTGAAAATAAATCACTCCTCCCTAAATATAAATAATTTACCAGGCATGCATTTTTCGTCAAAGGAAAGGTTAGGTGAGATTGTCCCCTCCGGGCATGTGACGCATTTTGTATCTCCTTCAGCAGTGACTAAAACACAAAAGTGCATCACAGAAAATTACAGAAGCAATTCAATGTAAATTCAAATTAATTGCATTCAGAATTAAAATTGAATTCATACAATTAAATGTTGAAAGTTATTTCTTACAATTTAAAACTGTCATAGTAAAACTAGTAAAAAGTATTTACAATCAAAATGTTCCGTTTTATGACTTGAGTTGGAAAGCTTTACAAGGTTATTTGGTATGTTGCAATAGTGTGCGTGGCTGATGATAATGAATTATCATGTAAAAATGTGTTGTATATGGTTAAATCTCTGCATAGAAAATAATCAGTTGCCTGTAAATGATGCGTAAGATTGTTTTTTTTATCTGATTGATATCGCAAATAGTATCCATTTTCTTTTGTTCGTCCATGACAGTCAACTTTCAATGATCTCAAAACCTACACTGGTAACGTTAGGAAGTGTCCAAGGCTTTGTTTAATACACAACAGTATCAATATACCAACATTGAACATTATGAAAAAGTATATACGCCTGTCCTAAAATCTAGACGCCAAATATCTTACGTACAAATAGAAAGGCACTTAAACGATACTACAGGAACTCAACACATCTGTAGCATTTCACTAGCAGATAAGATGTATTAATTTAACGTGCGATTTGCCACTCTTCAAAAGTGGGAAGGGATGTAAATGCAGCGATAGGGCCTATTTGAGTTGCTATCAGTTTAAAGATGAAATGTATACATCTTTCATACTGAATTCCGTTAGGACCATTGCCTGCGAGTGTCGATAGTACGATGATGATAACGCAACAAAACGAAACTACGATAGCGAAAACGCGACTATACGATGATGATAACGCGACAATACGATAACAAAGATGCGGTATTACGACAGTAAGATGACGCGTATGCGATATTATAAGTTACGGGGTTTGTAGGTGACCTGATATGGGATATACGGTGCAAAGGAAACCATATCGGGCTCGAACCCGAATATCGTTTTCTGCGCCCCGTATATCCCATATCGGGTCACCTACTAACCACGTAACGTATATATCACGTCGACAACCTGTTTACATGTTTAAATATTTTATTTATTCATCGAAATATTTATCGGAATCGGAAAATAGACGCAATTTTTAGTACGATATAAATTTTGTGACCCAAAATGAAAAAAATATGGGGTCACCGCGTGACAAGTAATGTAACAATGGTGTTGCGTCATTTTTGTTGGAGGCGACACGTAATATCGAACTTTCATCATCATTCTTTCGAGTTTTCACCAACATAATATCTTGATATCGCTTTATCTTTATCATAGTATCGTACTGTCGCATTATCATCTTAGTTTTTATAACCGTACTGTCGCGTTACCTTCGTTCTTTCTTCGTACTTTTATGAAGGACGATCAAACGAACGTATAAAACGTACTTCGTTTTGACATGTTGCTTTACTTTCACATTTAATTAATAGGTTTTGCTTTATCATATTATATTGTTTTTGACGTACAAGAGGCTTTTTTAGCATAAAACTCATACTGTGTTGCCTTTTATATATGTTCTAAACACATGTACAATTTTTCCCTTTTTCGGTAAAACTAGCAATTTCATGTGTTATTGATGGCTTACCCTGAATCAATACATCGGTATGATAATTTGATAATTTTAACGGGGTACCTGAAAATATTTAATTTGAGAAAGTGGGCCATTCGTCGAGCGTCTGTTAAACCTTGTTCCTTGTGCCATAAATATACATATGTTTTATACATTTATGCTGCTTGCCTTGTCCATGTGAACGAAAATATAAGTTTAAAGTATAACCATCATCTCTATCAAATAAAATTGCATATCGGCATTCAATAAATACCAAAAGTAATCCTTAAGAATCTTATTTCTAAAGCTAGAAGACATGACGTCATAATTTGATAATCCGTCCGCTGAAAACACGTTATAGTCTAGATCACATAGAATATAGTATGCAACCTCTTATTGGCAATCCCAACACTTCTTCAATATAAAACCCGGTAATATAGTATAGGCTACGAAACACGATGTACATTTGTTGGTATCACCAACATGTGAAAGTTGAGTTTTCGTCACGTCATTATTTACTTGAATATAATATACTCACACCTTGATGGACTTTTTTGAGGTTAGATCAATATAAACATGAATTATTCGTGATTGCCATGAGATATATACCGCTTACAATTATCATATTTTGTCGAGGTTTGATGATATAAGTCTTAAACAAATTTATTATATGTCTTTAAACTTAACAGGTGTTTGGACTATGTAAAACATTTTATTGATACTAAATGTTCATTTCTTTTGAAATTGAATGTCAGATATATGAAGAATAAATCTTTGTTGAAATTGTAGACAGTCAGTTGAAATATCGCTAGACAATACTCTAACCTATATAGAGTTAAACAGGAGATAACGCACATTACAGATTATCGTGACACGAAATAAATGGGTGACTGGGGCGTTTTTAAATGAGTTTTGATGATACATACCAATTCATTTTAGATAAAATCAATATGACATAATTGCGGCTGTTTCGGAGATTGAACAAGTGCTGTATAAGATAACTTGAAATTGATATACACTTTTTAGAACGTCGTTTATAGTACAATGTAAAAGGGCGTGAATACTAAATAACATCATACCTCGCGCTCGTACAAATGGTAATAGTGTAGTAATATAACTACTTTCGCTTACACCAAAGCCCGGTTGACATTTTGTTTTTGCAACGCACACATCCTTGTCGAGATATTTATCGTATGAACAGCCACATTGAAGATCTAATGTGGAGGTACAGTTAAAATTGATAATCGTGTAGTTGGGACAGGTACTTTTACACTTTCTACATGCCCTTAACACATTTCTGGCTTCCATATAATAACCATTTGAGCATGGAGAACATTTAGCGCTTCCACCATTGAATTCACAGTCATCAACGAAATGATATCCCGGAGGACAATTGTCACAAGTCCACAATTCTCCGTTCTGCCTCTTCAGATGATAGGAATCACAACATGAGGTATTTAATCCAATTACTAAAGAAACATAGAGAAACCAAACTACTAAAGCCAACGGAACAAGCATGTCGACTTATTTACTGGCCTGTTTACACTTCCTATCATGATGATAAAGCAAACGAACAGTTATCAAATAAATAGGATTGTTTCATATCTATCAACTTTGTGGACCATCAGAGTATAATAAGTACACTAAACCCTATTCCAGGGACTTCATAACAAACTAATCTGGTAAGATCGAGATAAAGTATGTATCATACACTGTTATTGATAAAACTAAGTTTCAAAAGTAAATGTTTTTTGGACAGTCTTTGTTTTGGAGTAAAACGTACATTCTCGGTGACATTCTCTGTGGTATTAAGGAGTTGAACAAATTTTACAACAGAAGATTTTATCAGATTTTGGATCAAAAGTCATTCTCATTCTTTCGAAAAGTATTGCTTTGTGTTTGTGTCAAAATGCCCCAGGCTCCCTATTCAACAATGTTTTGAGGGCTCTTGATGATATATTTTTCAAATAAGAAAGTTATTCAAACAAAAAAATGGTTACAAAAATGCAAATATCTTTTTTTTAATAGCTGCAATTACAACATGAGCCTCATGACATTGTGGATTGGGTAGTTCCGATAATTTCGACACTTGAACATATTAATGTTGTATAAAGACATTTCCTTGAAAATGTAAATGCTTTTTGATTGGAAATCTGATAAAATCTTCTTTCGTAAAAATTGCTCAAAACCTAATTACAGCTTCACATTTTGCAACGGATATATGAGTTATGCTTGCTAAATATTGAACCTCTAACTAAATAAAGATAAAAGAATTTTTAAACATTTTAGGTTTTGGTCCCTCAAACGACGTTTGCATCGTGGCCGGCCCTTTAACAAAGTTGAGTATTTACATTTGAAACGATTTCAAATTAAACAAAATAAACGTACAAACGTTGTCTGAATGATTTAACTGTCGACTGAAATAAAATGCGAAAGAGGTGCAGATGGTAGGTTTAATTTCACAATTTACAAGCATGAACTCAACGAAAGGCAAGACCTTAAGCTTAATAAACTTTTTAGCTCATGAGATGACCAGCCGTCTGAAAAAAAACTGCACGCGTTGATAATGCCTTGCAAGAGAGGTTATCTGGTACATAACTGCAGTATAAAATAAACATTATATACTGTAAGATCAAACCCGACGCATCTGTATATTTGGCGTTTGTTAGGACGATGGTTGTTAAACGATGGACGCTGAACACTATCGTGGTTTTTAAATTGCATTTTAACGGTTATATATATATATATATATATATATATATATACATAATACCTCACATGTGACTATAGAAACATTTTCAACCTTTTTGTCACGTGACCAAGCGAAAATACGCTGTCAGCTCATGTGACCGCAGTGATATTTAGAATGTCATATAAGGGCAAATAACTGCTTCACTATTTTAGCTTAATCATGACATGAGTGCGTGGATAAAATGCAAAAAAGGTAAATCTTATCAAAGTATGCATTAACTTCAGGAACCTTATCAATAAAACAAAACAATAATAAACGTATAGGTAAACCCCAAGTACCCCTATGATTAGAGATCCCAACTCTAAAACTGTGTGATCATAGAGTTTCATAATAAAAAGCATCAATGTATTAAAACTGTGAAAAAATAAGGAAAACATTTTTAAAAATAAAAGCGACATGTATTCTAATTCATAATCTTGTGTTGTCCAAATACGGTTTTAAAGATAACATGAATTAGAAAAATCTTCATAAAAAATCAAAGGACTGAAAGCTTAGTTATGAAAGGATGCTATATTAAATCCTATATTTTGTTTCAGGTATTCATCTACAAAAACTAGAAGGCAAGTGCTCTTCAAAATATTGCCTTTATATCCACGGTTTAAATAAATTCCAAGTAATTCATTAGGTGTATCTGCCCAACTACCTGCTGGATACATTTTATTTTTACGAATTTTCTTTAAAACATCACCATAAAAATCAGGATGTGCAATACTATTTGCAATCAGCGATTTAAGACTACTATTGTACTTTGATATGAGGTTATAATGACCATTAACAAATTTTGAGAAAGTTTTCCTTAATTTATAATATCTGAAACCCTGTTTTAGAAGTTTTTGCTTAATGTAGTTTCAGTCTACTAGTTTAACACACCATTGGCAAAACAAACGTGTTCCAAACTGTGAAGTTCCTATAGATTTAAGCTTTCCTAGTAAAGACCAAAGTTCGTGTATGAAACGGGACCAGAGATCGCAAAGTCAATCCCTGATCTTTTTCGGTAAACAGATTGAGTCTGACACTCGGCCTTACACGATGCAAGTAAAAGAACCAATAGCCTACATATTCTATTGTATATTGGTGTGAGTCACATCCCGTATCACGCTCCAAGACTTTGGACCAAGCAATAATGTACTCAATAGGCACTCATTGGTAAACTTTCAATCAGGATAGGATAATTATGGAACACAAATATCAACCGGTGGCAATAACGTAACGTTCCACGATGTCGTTTACAGGGAGGAGGTCTCTGGAGTTTCATGCACTTTGCGGATTTATAGGGTTGAGTTTCTATTCTCAGAATTAAAATACTTAATTTAGAAATAAAATGTATATTGAAAATGATTTGTGACTTATTTGGTGTACTCGTTTTAAACAACATCGTAAGAATAAAAACCTTGTACCTTCTTTTTCCGATAAAATTTTGATACCTTGATTTGCTGATGGCACATATCATTCCATCGATGTTGCTTACATTTTTGTTGTTAACCCGCATATTATCCAATGCTTCCCATAGCTGTTGTTCACAATGTCCCATCTCATTATCGTTATAAATACACCTGGCACAGTTGAGTGCCCTCCCTCGACATTGATCATAGTGCTGTAACAGCATCACGTATTAGAGAAACGTTTACCTAGCGTATGGAAAAATCACATCGTACGTCAACCCTTAAGTAGCCTATCACCCTATCGTAAATAACTTATGATAGCGTATCACAACATTCACATACTTCGAGGCATACGTTACTACTATATGTTATAGTGTGGCAGTGCTATAACGACATCGTAAACACTCCGTTCATAACGATTATGTCTTCTTTCGTACTGCTATTAATCCATTTGCACGTCGAACTAATTGTGTCCCTCCGACTTTGTAAATTTTCCATACAATAATATTGCCGCTGACACATCACCTTATGAAGTTACTTCCTGTCATTGTAGTTTTACGCAATATTATTTTCGTGCGATTGCACGGGAAATATGGTCTTCTATAAGTCACGTTAAATATCACATGAATGGTCATACCGTACATCTACTCTTTATATAAAAAATAATCGAAAAGGTCCATTATAATCTTGCCCATGTAAGTCGCACTTGTATTTGGCACTTTTCGAAAAGCAAGTAATTTTAAATTGTTGGGAATATTGGCGCGAGTCTAAAACTATACTACGGCGGAAAAAAACCCATATGATCCTTGTGCAACCAGTGTATCCCCGCCATAAAATTGTATTACTTCTACACGAATAGCTATAGCAATGTCGGATTGCTTGCACAGCTTAAGCGGTTATGCAATTTATAACAATATCAAGCTAAAAATTAACCCAACTATCCTTTATAATGCCACGGACAAATGTATTGTTTACGTCCGTGAAGAAACGAACGTTATACAGCTATGTTTAAAATAAAGCAAAATATGTAGAAGCAAAGCGATTCTACACCGAAGATGATCTACCAAGAAAAAGCAAGCCTTTATTATAATTATTTTTTAAAATTGTAATGGTATTTCAATAAGGTCGGTTTTATCATTCATTTCGGATAAAATCACATTCCAAATTGTTCACACGCGGTCAACAACAATCTAAAGTATCACAATGATCTGAAGTATGAATAGAAGTTAGAACCCCTAATGTCCATCGTCTAATAAGGCATGCAACTAGAAGCGTATTCAATAAATATACTTCTTAACCTTTTAAATGTACCTTTTGCAATAATATATATGTTTTGCTACCAAAAAAATACATGTGTTTAACCATTTAGCGGTTGAGACTGCGTAAGGCAATATGTTATGCCCATGCTTTTTTCCCCACAAGAACACTTTCCAATATTATGTAATATATCTTACTGTAATTTTAACTCCCTTGCTTGTATGATACATGTATATGAGCATACTGGTTGAGTTATTTAACCCGAACAGTTTATAAATACCGAACACCTGTTAAATCACGCGTTTGTTTACCTCGATCGATAATTCGAAGATCTAGATCGATACAGACGCTTGCCTTAGCAACGACTGCGAAGTTTCGCCAAGTTTAGGTGAGTATTGTCCTTATAAATCCATGTCAAATTCCTAAGCAGCTTAAATGTAAATATGTAGCACGCGGGGGAATGACGTCACAGACCGCGTGCACAATTTTGAGGCCCGACTTTTGTTTCAAATAGAGAACTGTAACCGTTATAGATGTTGACACATTTGCGTTGCCAACGATGCTACTACATTGTTAGTTTTCTTCAATCTTATGCAAACACCAAATATTTGCTTTATTTATTTTTTTATGCGTTTTGTAAATTATCACGTAATTGCCCAATGATATATATTTTAAATCGCACTGTTATAATTGTCATTGGAAAGGATTTTTTTAAAGAATGTTTTGAAGCAAGCATTATTCATGCCAAATTTGAAGTTACTAACACCAAAACTCGCAAAGTTATCGTTAAAAGCTGTCAAAACTGTTCGGATTTAAAAACGCAACCAGTATGCAGTATCATACAGACAAGAAACGGAAGGATTACTTATCAAGTTTAATACATTCCGTGTCTGCTATTTCTTTTTCAGCTGCACTCTTACACCGACGTAAACAGATCGACAGTTTTTTGAATTTGTTGTCGCAGAATCAAATGAGTTTGGCATCAATGCTTTCAAATCAGTCATAAAAAATAATTCACAATATAATAGATCTCAATTGTTTGGAAACGGCCAACAAGTTTGTTTTTCTAAGAACGTTAGGCAACAACAAATTGATCACGTGTTCTACGGATTTTGCCAAAAAAATGTAGGAGCGAGCGAAAAAAAATTTTTTTTAATTTAAGGCAAATCAGAGGCGAGCGAATAACGAAAAGCAAAAAATAAAGATAATAAAAAATGTATATTTCTTACCAAAATTATCATACAACTATGTTAAGAAATGCTTTTTAATTGCAAAAAAGGTTCTCAGTTATAAATGAAAAGGTTTTGATTGTATCACATGAAAATCTGTCTTAATATTTAACAAATGGCAATAAGATCCAGTGCATTACTATTAACTTTCATTGCATCAGCAATTTAAATGTGGATATTATTGTAAAGACAGCATTCCTCACAGTAACGTACAATTATTCGAAGACCAAAGAACAATTTCTTATTGCATTCATTCCGTACTAATCTAACTTACTATCACAAAAAATATTTAGGCAAGTAAAAGTAATTCATCATTTGAGCATTTCTAAACATTGGGTCAGGTCTAAATTTAAACCTCTTGAATCACACGATAAAATTGTAGTGACATTGACATGGCAGAATATCGAAAAATGTTAATAACACAGATAACATTTCTAAAAAAACACTGTGAATTGAATTGTGGGACAATATAATTGAAGCAGTAGCAAACAAATCTGCAAATGTGGCACTGGTCATTATATTAAGTGCAGTTGTTGGATTAAAGATGTTTCCATTTCAAGACCTCGCCTTGGCCACGAACCAATGGCTTGAAAAGGAATAACATGACTGCCTCCATAGCTTCAATGCCTTTAAGAAACAGGCCACTTTATCACTAATTGATCAAAGGAATTAATTGCGATAATGCACCAGTCAATTGTAACCACGGCCCCCAGGTCCGGGGAATAGCGGGACTTTGACTTTCGGTCAAGCCAAGCCCGGGAAAAGTCCCCAACGAACTGCTCGTGAAACCCCCGCAAATGCCCACGCAGGTAAGGCCCATTTCACGCTATATTTGGCTGGAAGACAAAACCATCGCATTCACTCGGCACTGCGGTACCTGGAAGGTAAAAACACGGCCCATTTCCCCGGCTATCCCCGGTATACCCCTGGACCTGGGGGGGGGGGGGCGTGGCTACAATTGACTGGTGCATAAGAACAGAGAATTTACAAAAAATAAAACAGTCATTATACTTATAAAAGGTTTTATTTTCTGATTTTATTGATGTTATTTTAATACTGTATGTGTAAATACAGACTCTATCTAAAACATTACCAAGTCCCCTTTTTTATCTGTTTATAACACTTTTGAGTATATGAATACTAAGAAATGCATTTTAGAAAAAAAAAAAAAATAACTAACGAAAACATGTTCAGTAGTTGTAAGTCGTGTGTCCGGCGTTTATTTGAATAGAAGTTTTGCACTCAAAATCTGATTTAGTTATAATTAAGCACTAAATTTTAAGTACAAAACAATGAATTGCTTAAAACACACATATATAATTATTGCCTTCGACGCTGGAAACTGCTGTTGTTTGCTGAATACTATAATCCATCGACTATGACACTGATTTTCACTTAAAACGTGTATTTTACATTACGAAAACTGATTTAATAAACTGAAAATTAATACCGGAAACGATGCGTCCTGCAAAATATGCCCGACAAAAAAGACAAATATCGGCTGTTTTGCGGTTACCCAGACCTGATTTTGTCCTGACACGAGGAAAGTTTGCTCGCGAAGAATGTAAAGCATGGAGATACCTTAAAAAAACAGACGAAGTCGACGTTGCAGGTTTAAATTTTAAGTAAAAGAAATTCAGAAAATAGGGGAAATTCAGAAGTATACAAAACAATAATTCGCGCGGCCAAATAATACGTGCGGGCGCAAAAAAAAAAATTATATATATATATATATTTTTTAATTTTAGGTGCGGCAAATCAGACGAACAAATGATCAATTTGTTGCGGCCTAAGCCATAAAACAAAACTTTTGTAATAAGAAAACAACTGCCATCTGACATTAAATCACCAATCTTAGATCACTCGGTGTCGACATTTGCACATAAATCCGCCAATTTCAAGACAAAAAATAAAATGTTATCAAAATGGCCACTTTGTTTGAATGCAGCTTTAGTACATTGATTGATGGTAGTGATCAATACAAACATGTTTCCCTGAAACATGATCAACACTATGGAAAATACAAGTGTAAAGTGTAGCTTATTTTTCTTAACAAACCAATAATTTTGATATTTAGCCATGAGGCCTTTTCAGTTTTAAATCCATCAGTACTAGTTTCAACAATCTTTTAAGAATACTACCTATTAAAGATATAAGAAATCAGATCTATCATTGTATGTGATAAATGCCCCATTACACCACCTTCTAGTAATAGAACACCCATTGATCATAAGAAGGCAGCATTTAAATCAATGCTCCTATATATGTTATATCATATCATATGCTACAGGAATAATGCAAGTTTGACTTCTCTAGAAATACCAAACTTCAGACAGAGTGATTGTTATTTAGCCCTTACCACCATATTGTGAGGTTATCAAAAACAAGCTAATGATGGTGTATCATATCTATATTTATTAATTAAAACCTCACTACAATGCTTACACAATTAATAGCAACATTTATTTTTTCATGTCTAATAGCTTATGGAAGTGATAAAATTACAAACATGGGTTATGACTAAATTAATATTTCTGTCTTAAACGTACGCTTGAATATTGCAAACATACAAGACATTAAGCAGCATACATGTTAACTGATCTCAATTGAATGCCTTGCATACATTGATACTAAGATTTCTCGTATTCATTTACATACTGTTTTTTAAACATGATTTATGAATTATTTTTCTAATTATTTTGTTTGAAATAACATCATGTTAGGAATATGGGTGAAAATATAAATCAGAAAATGTAAGAATAGCGAGATCTTTAGTGAATACACACATTCCTGCTTATGAATATTGTAAAAAGAAACAAAACTCTTTAATGAAACATGACATAGGTTTCTCATTATATAACAATCAATCAGTTGACATACAAATGGCCACTCTCAAGAGCGTCATTAAACTATTCTTTCAATACCTATCTGATCTACATAACTTTTGGAACCTCATTTAAGTATAATTACTTATTACATACCAAACTCTGTAGATCAAGATCAATACCTACTTAGTATGATCCTTTTAAGGTTTTCAATCCACAAACAAGCTAGTCATTTTAAAGAGCGATTGGCCTATATGATAAAGTGTAAAACCTGGTGACGCAATATACCTTTGAAAGTATGTGCCTGCTTATAACTAATATGTAAAATACTTAACCAAAATTACAGATACATTTCTTGCAGATTTTATTTTTGTTCTTTATTTCAATTGAGATTTGGTTTATGTTTAGACTTTCGGCTACTGAGCTTGTTTCTACAATTTTCATATAAATAATAAAATGGCTTATATTGGATCTTTCGAGGCCCACAAAGCGTGTATTACATGACTTATTGTCTTTCTAAATATTCAACTCTTTCAAATAAAACCCAAATAATAAGGTCATATGCATCTAACTTTCGCATACTGTAGAATCAGATACCTTATACAAATGTGTTACATATCCCAGGATGATTCGATCCTTGATTCTAGAAAGTTAGAAATTACTCACAATTTATAATCAATGCAATCAAATAAAATCAGAACAGTCTTATAAATAATACCACCACAATTTGTTGATAATATTGAACAGTAATCACCAATAATATATTTCTTATAACAGATCCGGATATAGCATGACAATGAAATTGTTCATAACAGTTGACTTATATAGTTCGCTAACGATCACATATGTCGGACTGTGGACGCGATGGCTTGTCACTTCCCGCAGATTGCTGAGCATATGAGTAGCCACTTTACACGGATACGCTTCTCGAAACTACTCGCTCGCTATTTGAATGTGCATCACCTCCACTGGCACTATCTATGAAATTTAACAAAATGGACAATTATATTTACAAAATATATATGTATTTGATATGGTAAAAGCCCAATGACATTCATTTTTGTTGTATATGTTTGTGCTTATTTAATTAAATTTATAGGTATAGCGATTTGAAAAAATATGTCTATGATTTAAAGATAACAAATAAAAAACAGTCGAAAAAGATTGTCGCGTGAACATTGGAGCCACAGCGTTTTGTAATGCATTAAACGTTCCCAAACGCACATTTCGTTATGTTTCCAAGTAGTAAAAAATAAAAGTAAACTGTGAGTATGTTCTTTTGTTTTTCATTTGCGTGAAATGCAATGTAGGTCCATATAGGGAATGACCATTGGTTGTGATAAGTCCAAACCGTAAGAACCAAACTCCACCTATGATTATCAAATCGTTGCACAACTTGCTAGAGTGCAATATTGACAGCTACAAGACAACATGCATAGGGTTATTGTTGTTTTGTCTCTTTACAGGTTTTTAGAACGTCTTTTGCTGTACTGGATGCAAATGGCTCGATGTAATGAGCGCCGTTGTTCTTTTGAACGTGATTCCAGCAAAGATTGCAGGCTATGCAACAGATATATTCCCCAAAATGTCATGCTTACTAAGCGTTGAAAAACAAATGACTTTCATTTTGAATTGCTTGGCACCACAACGGAAGATTTGTCGGAGCATTGTTAATGCATAATAAAACGTTGTGGCTTTAAACTTCACCCGGTGCGTAGTCAGTTACGTTAAAGTCTGCGGCAAGTTGGCAATACAAACTACAGTACAGTAAAACTGCGGTCGTTCGAACAGGCGGTTGTTCGAAAACCGTCGGTCCCTCGAGGTCGGACGCTGCATCGAAACCGAAATAAGTCAATGAGTCGAACACAATAGCCGATCCCAATTACACAAATCATGCACAAAACCTTATGGCTCCCTCGAGGTTATAATTTCACACTTTTTCACGAACGCGTGTTCCAAAATAAGCAATCAATTGCAGGTGTTAAATTTTTTGCAAGCTGTTAAAAATGCAATGACAGTTGAAAGGAAATCTAATATGGTGTTAAAATTCGTTCATCACTGTTTACGCATGACCGCTGCTAGTTGATAAGCGCATTTGAAAAGATAATTATGAGTTTGAACAGTATCGCGAGACAGACAAGATGCGCCAATCATCAATCATGGATTTTGCGAAACTTAAATCTGATTAATGACATAATATGTACTGTCATATTTAAATGTTGCTTGATTAGCAAATTTGCTTTTTGTAAAAATAAACATAACTGTTTATTCATTTTTTTCCTTTTACGACAGCCTCTGAAAATATGAGCGACTTTCACAACGCAACATATAATCGGTGTCGTAGTAAACAGTCGGTTTGACAACTTCAAACTTAAAATACACTGAAATAAATTTCATAACAGACTGGAAAAATGAAACTCCGGTCGTTCGAAACAATGGTTCGATCGAGGTTTCAGCTCGGACCCTGGTGTCCTGGAGCGATCGCAGTTTTACTATGCAAATTCAAATTGTGTTTCATCGTGTCTATAATCAAATTTCATAATTGCCGCGGAACTTGTTAAACATTTTATTACTTTTGATTATTTTTTTTGGTTAATAGCTTGTTTAGTATTATGAAAAAAAATAATTAAAGAGCTCTAAATAAAACTGTAAGTATTTGTTTCAAAACGATCTCGCCGAACATTAATGAAATAAAATAAATATTACACCTACCAATATCCAACTTTTCATGGATTGTTATCGTTGTGCTAAATTTCGGCCTTTTGCTGCTCGGTTGCTCCATATCTGAAATATTATTCTGATAATTTATCTATAGGGTCGTAAACATGCTCCTTTCGAATGTCACATAACTACACTACGTCATTGTGTCTTACCAATATTAGAAAAACTACACTATGTCATTGTTCCCTACAAATCTTATACAACTACACTAGGTTATTGCTTTGTACGAATAAGATATACCTACACTATGCCATTGCGCCTTTACGAATGTTATATATTTGCACTATTTCATTGCTCCTTACAAATACAATATAACAACTTTGTGTCATTGATCCCTATTAAAGTTATATAACTATTTTATGTCATTGCACCTAATTAAAATTATATATCTACACTATGGAATTGCTCCTAACACGTGTTGTATTACTACAAAATGTCATTGCTCCTAACACGTGTTATATAACTACACAATGTCATTGCTCCTAACACGTGTTCTATAACTACAAAATGTCTTTGCTCCTAACACGTGTTGTATAACTACACAATGTCATTGCTCCTAACACGTGTTCTATAACTACACAATGTCATTGCTCCTAACACGTGTTCTATAACTACACAATGTCATTGCTCCTAACACGTGTTGTATTAACTACACAGTGTCATTGCTCTCAACGCGTGTTATATATCTACAAAATGATTTTGCTCCTAACACGTGTTGTATAACTACACAATGTCATTGCTCTTAACTCGTGTTGTATAACTACACCATGTCATTCCTCTTACCACTGTTATATAACTGAACTATGCTATTGCACCTTACCAATGTTACATAACTACAATATGTTATTGCTCTTTACGTATGTAATAAATCTACTTAAGAATATGTTATTGCTCTTTACGCATGTAATAAATCTACTTAAGAATATGTTATTGCTCCTTACGTATGCAATATATTTACTTAAGAATATGTCCTTGTTCCTAACCAATATTTAAAAACTACAATATGCCATTAATCCCTAGCAATATTATACAACTTCACTAAATCATTGTTTCTTATGAATGTGTTCTAACTTGTTTCTTTTTAATGTTATATAACAACACTATGTCATTGAAACTTGCGATTTTAATATTAAGTGGAAATGTGAAAGTGTCGACAGCGCAGACGTTTAAATTCACAATGTAAGCAATACATAGGGCAAGAAGACGAATGTTGATGCTAAGCGTCAAAGACGCGACTGAATGGGTTTTATTGAATATAATACGTGAACAATATCGATACCCAATTGGCTCAATAAAGTCATGTGACAATATATACAATTGTTAACATTCCGAATAATCACGGACATAGCCGAAATATGACGGTAAATCAACTTTCTAGATCGTAGTTACTCGGTCGTCTCCAGCATGCGTTAATTATTTAGACTGGTACCTTGCATTATCACCGATAAAATGATTGGTGTCGGGCGATTCGGCCGAGATATCTTTTCGGCCTGATCCTTTTCGGCCTACTTTTATTCATTAATGTTTGTTTTAAATCGTGTGAATTACGCGTTGAACTTTCATTTTATATCAGTTAAATTTAAATTGTGTTAATTTCGTTAATGAGACTTATATTTGTTAGTGACAGTGAAATCGTGTGAATTAAGCTTTGTACTTCTATTTTATATCACTTAAATTTAAAATAGTCAATAAATGTCGTGTTAAGGCACTTATATTTGTTATCAAATGCATAATTTAAATTATTATTCACAATATGCCCGTAAATTCTCACATGCTTATCTACTACCACAGCGTGTATATAAATCGTTTTCACAGAAAGTAAATTTCTAAAATATCGAATTCGTATGACTGGCGACCAGTCAATACAAATACACAGAGAATAACTTTTTTTAATTTCCTGTTTTAAACATTAGGCTTATTCGTTTTATATGACCTTTTGGAAGTTTAACACGCATCAAAATGGTTATTAACATCTAATTTTAAGCAAAGTTGAATAAGAGTTGATATCATTAACAAATCTTCTTTTTTTTCATAACTAAAATTTATCCGTATACACTTCCCCAATGACAATTACAAACATGTATCCCTATAGACGCGGCCTCCAGGCCGAGTCTAATAAATGTACAAAGGGATATAACGTTGCAAGAGGGGGTATAGATAATAGTTTCAATATCTGCGTTGTGCACATCTTTCAATGATAAAAGATGCATTCCTCCCGGTTACTTTCGAATTGATGATTCGGACTAACTCAGGGGATATAACGTTGCAACAATAGCATCAATAGTATTAGTGTTTGTTCTGTGCACAATATCAGAGTATCATCTTTATGTGTTATGCGTTTTAACTTGATTCCTCAAATAGTTATATTTTAAATTTAACTTTGAAACCAATACACGCCAGGTAATCATTGGAGCCATAACATTTTGTGTTACGCGGCAACCTTTTGTCAATAAAAAAGCCACAATTCTCACGAAAATCCAGATTTTTACGTTGTCAACACTAACGTCTAGCAAGTTATGCAAGTTCTAGACGATCAGATATTAAATTTTATTCAGAACTTTTACCTTTGGAACAACTCATGGCCATTCCTATATGGAATCACATTCTCCATTTTTTTTAAATTTAATCGTATAAACCTAATAAAATGAAAAATAAGAAATCATACTCACTGTTTACATCCATATTTCACTCATTGGCAATACAACGGAAGACGCGTTGGAGCATTTTCAACACATAACAAAATGTTATGGCTCCAATGATTACCCGGCGTGCAATAGGATGGCAATATACATAGTGCTGGAGTTGAATCGTTATTCAAAATTGCTTTAGTTTTGTAATTTAATTTCCACGGAGACTTTGACCTTCTTCAAAAAGATTTTGCAAAAAAAAACATTAGTCATTTTCTGCTTGTAAGATGTTAATGACACATTTAGTATTGATAGTAACAATGTTCACTCTATTTGCAACTAATATGCTTTCTTTCAAAGTTATCTCTATTTGTATTTTCATTTTCTTTAAAGTTTAAACGAGGTTTATCCAAAGCCTGAATATGTAACTAGTAAACGTAACTGAGGCCATTGATATATAACAGTGATACATTGAAAACTAGACACGAATGATTATTTTTGAAACAAGTGATGCAAAGTTATCCCAGTCCTTTTTACGTTAAGAGAAAACATCAGTTGTCGACTGCAAAATGCGTCAGCTTTAAAAATAAGGTATTCGGGTTCAGTGGTCTTTCTGTCACTAATATTTGCTGGATATTTGGAATGATAACAAATGTTTTTTGTGCTTCAAATAGCCCAGAATCACTTTGTTAGCGCGATCAAATGGATAACAAACTATAATGCACGTTTCATGAATTCAGGTTGATAAAAAATGAAGAAGTAAATACAAGTATCTTGATGCCGGTGTAACATTGAATTTTGACCCCGTTGAAAAGTGACCACATAGATCACTCTTTCGACGTTGAGAACTGACTCGGGGTCATTTTTCAACGTTGAGAATTGACCCTGCCAATAATTTAACATTAAGTTTTGATCGAAATAACGTCGAAAAGTGTTCAGTCGTTAATTTTTGATCACAAATGGGGTCATTTTTTAACAGGTGGAAAAAGTATATGTACGCATAAAGGCGTTTGCATGGACGGATCCAGACTACATTGCCGGGGGGTCAAACTCATCCTGAAATATTGACAACCAAAAGTGTTTCTTTCTCATTTATTTATGAACGAGAGAACAATATAATGTTTTACCGCGGATGTATGGTCTCTAATGCGTCCAATAAGGGAAACTTCCATATCGAAAGGGGTCCGATTTAAATTTGAGAGTGGGGGTTGGGGTGGGGGGCGGGTGGTCGTGAACATATTTAAAAAAGGAGGACATCAAGTTTTTTAAGTGTTGTTCGTTTTGGGGAAGATGGAAATTCGCCAGGAAATAATAAAACGACGGTAAGCATTCTAAGACAAACACGGTAACCAAGAATGTGGCATACGATTGACACAGTCATATTTAACAATGGGCGCAACGATCTGGCAGATAATATATACCCTCACGTATTTGGACCTAGTGCATGGCATGTGCAATACAAATCTGACTCTCTTTGATATGATTGTTGTTTTTTTGCATTGGTTTCAAGAATGTGTATAATATTATATTAATTTAACAACAGTGCATTGTAACAATATCAACAAATATCTTAAGCCCAGTCCGAGTTGGTTTGATATAGTTTAAATTTTTAGTTTTTCATATAAATATTGATCTACATTCAAGTAACTCACATGTTAAAAACACTTAAACGTTTTTTTGAATGTGACAATAAAAGTTTTAGGAAATTGATTGTTAAAAAATGACTTAAGATGTTTTATGAATCCCGGCTCAGTAGTACTCGACAAAAAATATCGAAGGCTCGATATTTAAGCAACTAAGACAGACTGATTGTCGCAGTTAATTATGAAATGAATTAATTGTTTCAAATTTGTAGAAAAAATAACTAGACCAGTATGATCAATGATTGGAAGACTGTATTAAGACTCTAGCTACAACAAATCCGGTCCAAACAAAAAACAAAGTCTATAGATTTATGTCAACATTGTGTTAATGTTGACATTAATCTATAGTCTTTGTTTTTCGTTTGGACCGGATATGTTGCAGCTAGAGTCTTAATACAGTCTTGTTTTAAAGCGGTTTATTTTAACATATGTTACATGCCGAGTCGGATGTCAAATCAAATATTGTAAATGGTTAAGCAATTTCGACATTTTCTTATGCAATGATTTATATTTGCAATACGAACTAAAGCAAGTTAAACTACCTTAAATCAATATCTGTTTTTCCAGGATTACTGATATGACCTTCTTCCGGATTAGGTTCATTTTTGTCCATTTTGACAGAGTCTGAAAAGTGTACCAGTAAATTATGATTAACATATGATATCTAATTTAATTGCATTATTATGTGTTACTTATTTGACTTAAATGATAAAATACAACATATTATTTGTGTACAGTTAAAACGGTAGCCTTTATAAATGGGTTTTTCAATAAATATCTACGTTGCTACAAATCCTCTAGTAAAAAGCGCCAAAATATCGCTAATATTTTTTGTTTGCATTCGGCACTGTGGAAGTTCATTGAAGGACTACGTACGTAAGAAAACATGAACGTAGGTTTGCTATTAATTAAAGCTGGAGAACTTAATGCGACATATTTTTTTAAGAATTTTTAGAATCGTTCTGACTACGAGGTTCCACTATGCCCAGATTTGTCAAAAACTCTTTGCATTTATGAAAGTATATCGATTTGAAGTTACTGTGTTTAAAGCGCTTGAAAGGAAGTTTGAACTATGTCTATGCTTTAAAATCCAAATGTTTAATAATCAATCAAACACGCACATTTTTGTCAAGGAAAACGTTCCTATAATGACAAAACCTCTTCAATACATTATGTATTATATATCAAGCGAAAATCAGAATACCTAGTGAAAGCGAAGTTGCATCAGGAAGGTTTTTGGCTTTCTACCATTGCTGCCGTTGTTAGAGATAATTAAGCTTAATATGGTCTAAACATATTTATGATTAATCTGCAACTGTGAGATTACACTGAAAGTATGAACTTTCTTCTATGACCAAACAGCACACCATCGTTTTCAATATTTATAACGTTTAAACGATATAGAAACACATTAATTATGCCAGTTATTAGGCACACTTTTGTGTGCAATCCGTATTGAGTATTCTATCTGTGGAGCAACTATTTCTGTATTTAAGGTTGTGTCCCAATACCAAACATCGCGCGTCATACTTCAGTACTATAGTTTTGAAAGTTAATTTCTTATCCTTTTACATGATTTCTGCTTTAAATAAATCAGCAATTATCACGGATAAGATCAATGTTAAACATATTGAGTAGAAGGCTCCGCAGTTCGGGGAATAACATTATCTATCTATCTATTATTTCATTCAAGAATTGTTAACAGAGTAGTTCATTTAATTTAATATAACGTTATAGTTATGTATTCTCATGACTATCTCACGTCATTTATAGAAAGACCCGACCGTAACTAGAGGCAGTTTATCAAATTACGACACAAACATTCCGGATATAATCAATCACTTCAAATCCGTTTTAAACGCAAAATTGGAACACTAATGACATTAAACGTATTATAAATTAACACTCTTTAACATGTTCATTGAATATTATCGGGGCCTGCTGACACATTGCAAAAAACAACAAGATAAACAATTTTCAATTTACATGTTCATTTTTATGTGATGATTCCCGATCTGACCATATCCGAAAATGTTGCTTTCATTGGGAAATTGTCGCCATTTGCCGAAAGACAGTTCATTTAAGGAATGAGAGTTATTGTGTTAATGTTCACTTAATTGATTTCCAATACCTTTTTTAAATAAATTGCGATGCATCCAGTCAACGTGCCGAATGACTATTTAGCGCATAAAACTACCCGTATAGAAATTATTAGCACGCCACCTTCTGGTTATAATATCGAAAAGAAGGACAACAACGTTCTTCTTATTCATACATTCAAACGTATAAAAATAATTGTTGACGTCCCGCTTTCCCCATAATTCCAAGGTGTGCGCTATTTTTAGCGCCAATTTCATTGTTTAGCGCGCCGTCAGCCGAGCGGTTATTGTTTATAGTTTTTATTTGTTTAAATACGATTCAATATTGTGCACATTTGAAACAAGTTATTTCAAATCATTCAAGCGTTTCAAGAGACAGGGAGCAGATACGATATGTGACGGTCAGGCGGATGGACGGACGGACAATTCGAGCAAAAACAATATGCGACGATGCCTTAAGAAAGGGTTACATGGTCGGTAATTTCAATTTCGAGAAAAACGTGTTTAAAGTTTTGTAAATTAATTTAACTGACTTGTACTATTATTATTCACCGTTTCATCGCTCAATTGTTTAAACCTGAAGTAAAAAAATGTTAAAACTGCATCAATAAAATATTCATCGTGTCCGACAACGATCAGAAAAAAAGGTACAGACGAGCCTGAGCACATACGTTATTTCAGGTGTTAATTGTCAAACAAGAAACTTTGCAAAACGATTATTGTCTACAATTACAGCTTTTCGTGGATGTGGAATGTTTACTGGTAGGTTTCATTTGCAAATGTGCAGTTATTTTAATGCAATTATGAGCTTTGTATAGTTTAGATCATCAGAAGAGATGTTTCAAAAGAAATCAAGTCGGTATCAACAAACTGAGCTTCACGACGAAACGAATGGCAAAGGGCTTAATTCAAACAAAAGTCTCTTAGATCACAGGCCCAGAAAATACTTTCTCCAGAAATTGAATGAAAACAACGTTCTTGTAAACCAGATTACGCATGACACAATAACATTGCATACATAAACAACTATGGCCACATAAAGCAATATCAAAAACAGGAAATATCCAACATCAGTACTCCAGTAACGATACCCCGTCTACTTCCATGCAAAATGCTCAGTCCACGCAGTTCGACAGAGCATCGTTTTAAAATGAGCTCGTTTAATAGATTCGATACAAAAAACACTCATTTGAGATCCTTTATATACTAAATGTTTCAAGAAAGCAAGTGTAATGTTTTTTGGATGACACAGAGTTGTCAGGGAAGGGAGCAGACACAGATGCGAGCTTGGTGCAACACTACTTCAAGTACCATGATCTTGGAGAAAAAAAGGGCGGAAGTTCTGGTCAAGTAAAATACCTTTTACGTTGATAGTATAGACATATTGCAATTATAGAGCTGTGGTTTTCGATGTTCATGGAATACCGATCCATACTTTAACATGTGATGGAAATTAAATTCATGAACAGATGTTACCTTTTTGATATATATTTATTATTTTATTATTTCATAATATACAAGGTAACACAGGATAATGGTGGTGTGAAAATTTTCTCTCTAAGTTTTTCACTTATTACATGGGAAATAAATGGACTTACGTGACAATTTTTATATAGATATGTTTTTTAGAAGTCAGGCTTTGTGAATATGAAAAATTAAATTAAAAAAGTTTTACAAGTGAGAAGAAAAAAGGAGAAATGTTAATTTTCTTTGTCTTTTTCACACCTGAGTAATTCAAATACCTGGAATACATGAAAACTACCAACGCCTGGGGCAGTGTGCTAAACAAATGTAGACAGTGTTACATGGGATTAGAGATCAAGGATAACATACCTATAAAGTGGACACTTTGAAGGTCAAAACTCTTAAGTGAAAAATCAACATGAGTGGGAAAAAACCGCTGAAATCAAAACAGACAATTAAAGGAAAAGTACAGTCAGAACCACCAAATAAAAGGTCATTTTCGGAGGTGAGCAACGAAAGTGTGGGTAAATAACTGCCATTTACATACATCTAGATGAAATCTCAGGTGAAATAACTAAATTGCGAGATGATATAATGAAAAAAGATGACATTGAAAATTGATTACCGGAACAGTCACTACAATAATGCAATCTCTCGAAGTAAAACTCCAAAAAAGAGGTCTCAGAGCAGATACAAGAACAATGTAAACAGTTTCATGATAAAATTGTGTCCTTAGAATTTGATAAAAAACTTGCAAATAAACAATAAACGAACACCCAAAAGTTCAAAAAGCAAATTGACGACCTCATAGTAAGAGCACAATTTAACGAAACAAGAAGCATAGATGCAATTAAGATGGCAAATCAAAATTAACAATATTCACGGAAAACAAATTTTAAGATGATGGCGGTAAGTGAGGAGCGGGGTGAGACGGAGGACAAGCTTGTCGAGAAAGTGGGCGACATTCTGAAGGGTGAGGGTACCGCGATTCGTAGGGAAGAGATCCTGGCGATACACCGACTACCAACCAGAGGGGATGGGATAAGGCCGGTTATCGTTAAAACCATAAACACTAGTGTAAAAAACCGTGTCATGAGAAAGAGGAAGGAACTTTGTACATCAGGGCACCTTGTAACAGATGACGTAACACGCCGCAACACCATCCTGATAAACAGACTTTATGACCACGACCAAATAGAGACTGGCTGGTTTTTCAATGGATCAGTTTATGGACAGACCCGCGAACAAGAGCGTGTTAAATTTGATATTTATGATGATATAAATGAGATAATTGCTGATTTTAGAATGAAGCGGGGCCAAAAATGAAGCTATATCTGAGCTTATTCTTTTTTTTTATACTTACACTACTGACCTGGTAATATCTGAAAATGTCTTCCTTTTTCTTAATTTGGTATCAAAATCATTTTTTGGTCTGATGCCCTTTTCTTGTTGTTTTAAAGGTATATACTTCATCGATATTTATTTCATCCAAGGACTAACGGGGAAGCTTTAAGTGTAAAGTATTTAAGATATCTGTTATGCATACATTAGTAATCTAATGTTGCTTTTTGGTTCTCTCGTATTAGACCCTGGAGTGAAAAACTACTTTCAAGATAATAGATCAAATGTCATATATCGTAAAGAAGAAATGTTTTTGTTAGATATATATACTTTTTACCGTTGATAAAAACTAACGTATGTTTGCAACTAAAACCCAACCCCAACAGGTAAATGCTGCCATGTGATCGGTCAGTGATTGCCATATTGTTAAATACTTGATCCTTTATTCAATATATTGTATACAGAAATGCTATTTACAGCAATTATCAGGTGTTGATAAGTGTTTGTCATACATAATGACCTTTGAGTTTGGACTTTATTTAAGTCATTAAAGTTTTTATAAGTTATGTTCATGTAAATAATATACACATAGTTCTATGTAATAATAAAAACTTGAGCTTTCAAATTTGCCCTTTTGGTTATGTTCCTTTTTGTTGTAAATTTTAACATGCAATGTATGAATATTTTTTACATAAAAATGTTTGTTGAGTTCATTGTTATAAAATGTAGTTACACTTATTATAGATGTCTGAATGAGTATGTATACACAACTTATACTGATGTCTAATTTAATAGTGTATTCTTTTAATTGCCGCGGGTTTAACCATACTAAAAACGCCTTGATATACTAAATTTACTCAATGAAAAAAAGTTGATATAGCCCGTATTCAGGAAACACATTTTACAAATGAGCAGGAGACAACAATATATTCAGAATGGAATTGAGAATGTTATTTTAGGCATGGTAAATCTAATGCTAGAGGAGTGGCTATTTTCATTAGGAAAAATTTGAATGTGAAAATTTGTAATGTAGTAAAAGATAATAGTGGAAATTTTGTTATGATTGAATTATTGTACAATGATATGGTTTTCTTGTTAGCTAATATATATGCACCAAACAATGACTGTCCTAATTTCTTTATTATGATTTTTGATAAAATAGATACATTTAATAATGTAGATAAGTATATAATTTGTGGAGGTTATAATTAAGTGCTAAATCCAGAGTTGGACTAGAATAATTGCAAATCTATAAATAACAATGTTAGAGCTAGAAAGAGATTGTTAAACATCATGTCAGAGAGAGGCTTGTTAGATACATTAGAGAATTACATGGTGATACTAGAAATTATACATGGAGGAGATTGAACACATTTCAGCAAGGTAGACTGGATTTTTTTTATCACATATAATTTGGTGAATTATGTTAGAAAGTGTGATACAGATATTTGCTACAAATCTGATCATTCAATTATTGTTTCAGAATTATATTTTTCAAAAGCTAAGCATGGCAAGGGCCTTTGGAAATTTAATAACTCACTTTTATCTCAAATGGATTATTTAAACATTGTAAAAAGAAAAATTTATGAGATTATTATACAATATTGTGTTCCAGTATATGATTGTGAGGCTGTGTTAAAAATGGATAGATCAGAAATAAGATTTGTTATAAATGATGAATTATTTCTAGAAACTATGTTAATGGAAATTAAAGGTAAAACTATATCATATGCTAGTTATAAATCAAAAGAGAGAAATAGACAAGAGGAAATGTTGCTACATGATTTTTTTGAACTACAAAAAAATCTTTCAGATACTAATAAAGATCAACTACTTATTTTAGAGACAGAGCTTAGTGAATTAAGAAACAATAAACTAAAATGATTTGTAATAAGATCTAGGGCAAATTGGATTGAAAATGGAGAAAAGGCTTCTACTTATTTTTGCAATTTAGAAAAAAGAACTATTGCTGCTAAGCATATACCATTTATTGAAAAAGAAGATGGTTCTTATATTTTGGAATAAGAGGAAATTTTGAAAGAAGCCTATAATTTTTATAATATTCCTAATTTAAATGAAAATTTACCATGTGACTTTGATATACAAACTGAACTTAATAATTGCAACTTTAATGTACTTAACAATCAGCAGTCACAATCTTTAGAGGGACTATTAACATATGAAGAGGTTTCAGATACTGTCAAACAAATGAAAAATGATAAAAGTCCTGGTTGTGATGGTTTTACCGTAAATGTTTATAAAATGTTTTGGAAAGATATTGGGAAGTTTATTTTAAGAGCGATTAATCATGCTTTTTTGTCTAATTCATTTTCTAGAAATATCAAATTGGGAACAATTGTATGTATACCGAAAGACGGTAAGCCTAAACAGTTTTCGAAGAATTGGAGACCTATTACTCTTTTAAATGTTATTTACCAGATAGCTTCAGGAAATATAGCCAACAGATTGAAAAATGTTTTAGATACCTAGTTTCAAAAGATCAAACAGAATTCATTAAAGGTAGAAATATAAGTGAAAACACAAGATTGTTGTATGATATTATGAAAACATGCGATGATAAAAAAATTCCTCGCCTTGTGATGTTGATTAATTTTGAAAAGGCGTTTTACTCCATATCTTTTAATTTTATTGAAAAGACTTTGTCACTGTTCAATTTTGGTGATATGTTTAAAAATGGATAACAATTTTTTATGTATAATACTGAAGTTGCGATCCAATTAAATAGACACTTGTCTGAGTTTTTTAAGATAGGAAGAGGATGTAGACAAGGGGACCCTATTTCTTCATATTTGTTTATTTTATGTTCAGAAATTCTGGCAATTATAATAAGAAACAATGAAACTGTAAAAGGTATTGTTATTGATGGTGAGGAATATAAGATCTCACAATTTGCTGATGATACATCTCTTCTGTTAGATGGTACTGAGGATACAGTGAGAACGGTGGTAGATTTGTTGTATCATTTTTCACAATCATCAGGGCTTAAAGTTAATTATGGTAAGACCAAATTAGTTTGGATAGGACCACTAAAATGCTCATTACGATCCATAAAAACAAAATTTAAACTGTCATGGGGAGATACTAGATTCAAATTACTTAGGTTACATTTTGATGTGGATTTAAATCAAATGGGTAAGATAAATTTGGATGAAAAATTGTTAAAATTTAAAAACAGCATTATGTATTGGAAAAAAAGGAAACTCACACCAATTGGCAGGCATACGGTAGTTAAGTCAATTTTACTTCCATTATTTACACACCTTTTCTTTAGTTTACCAAATCCAACAAATGATTTTCTTAAAGAGTTAAATGATTTATTCCTTGAGTTTGTGTGGAATGGAAAAGCAAAAATTAATAGTACCATTTAAAAAAAAGATTTTCCAGAGGGGGGTATTAATATGATTGATGTTACAAGTTATATGTAAAGCTTAAAGATAAAATGGATTAGAAATTGTATATTGAATGGAAAGAGTAAATGCTTTAAATTAATGTCTGTATTATTTGATGTAAAGAAATTGTTGAATTGTGGAAAGAAAATTTGTGAAATTATTTGTCAAAATATGTCAAACACATTCCGGAAAGATGTTATTAATGCATATATGTTATATATAGATAAGTTTTGTATAGACAATGTTAATCAATTTATGCATATGCCATTATTTTACAACCACAAGTTTGGTAATGGAAATTATGTATTTATTCATACCTATACAATAAGGGATTACGTTGTGTGAAAGATGTTTTTAATGTCAATGGAAATATATATAGCCTGATGTAAATTGAAGCAATAATTGATAACAAGGTCAACTTCCTACACTATAATGGATTAATTTCTGCGATAAAGGCCTATATGAGGCATTCTAAATTTGTGCTTAATGACTTTAACTTTTTAGAATGTAGTAACCGATGTATGAACACTTTAATAAACCCAATTTTGACAAAAGAAAATGTAAACCGATTTCTATATAAAATCTTTTTTAATAATAATGAAATTCCAACAAGTCAACAAAAATGGTTATTACAATATGAAAATATCTATATTAACTGGAAAAATGTCGATAGTTGTGTATTTAAGTGTACAAAAGATTCTTATATTCAATGGTTACAATTAAGAGTTCTTCATAAAATATTACCAACAAACTCATTATTATATAAAATGAAGCTGGTTGAAAATGATATCTGCTCCTTTTGTGAATGCCATGAAGAAACTCTTTTACATCTCTTTTGGGATTGCAATAAAATACAGCCGGTATTGCAGGATATGGTACATAAGTTGAATATTAATGACTCAAGTATTGTCATTAACAGTATGTTTGTATTGTCAGGTTCTGGAAACAATAATTTCAAATTTGATATACTTTTATTAGAATATAAGAAATTTATTTTTCTGTGTAAAAGAAAAAAGTGTGTTCTAACAGTAATTGGGTTCAAAAATAGCCTTCAGTTAGCATGGACCATTTATGAACATACAAATATTTCAGATGAATTTAAAAAAGATTGGGCAATTGTAAGAAATTTGTTCTTGTAACTACACTTTTCAGATTTCAAGTTTTTCATGCAAAAGAATAATACAATGTATCATATAAATAATTATATCTTTTTTTACATGCATGTTTTATGATAATTTTTTTTCTCTTCCTCTTCCCTTTTTTCCCTTTTTTTTCAGTCGTTCTTGATTTATATGTACATTCGTAGTATTTTAATTATTACTGATTACTGGTACATAAATTAACTGCTTTGGTATATCATGCTTGTAAGTTTTGTATTATGTAATGATTTACTATGAAATGTAAAATGCATATAGATTGTTAAATAAAAATAAATTGAGGAAAAAAAGAAAAAGAAAACTTTATAATTTACCTGTTTCTTAACGTTTTCGTTATTTTATCTATATGTTCTTTATAGACATAATTATAAATACCTGATGGATGCAGGCTTGAATGAGAAGACGTTGCTTGTCCTGAAAAAGAAAAAAAAGAAATATGCGATGTATAAAACTGAAACAACTACCAACACGTTTCAAGTGGATAGCTAATAAGAACATGCCTGCGCTGTGTAATACGTTGGGTTCAAGCTATTCAATGCAAGCAGAATCATTTCGTCTGATCTGCACAAAAAGACTATAGCTTAAATATGTGGATTGCTTCAATTTATAGGTTAAATGCCAGAGAAATAATACAAATGTATAGAAGATAAATGTTGAAAATGTACAAAATATTGATCTGCTGGTTCCTACGATCGAATAAAGTTATCGCTATCACACACTATTTTTATGATTAAGCTAAAAAAGAATGACGATTTGTTTAGACCGACATGAAACATATATCCCGTAATTGAAACAACATTCAGGCATCGTAGTTTTTGTGCATTGGGATCACTCGGACCCGATGGTCTCTATAAACGACTGAAACATTGATGCTATAAGGATTTTGTGCTGATGACATATGATTGTTGGCGTTTCTAAAGCAACCTTTAAATATCTTAATACAAATTTATCTTAACTATTCAATACTGAAATGTGATATTTTTTATAAAATAGACTACCAGTTTACTACCATTTCCAATATGTGCATTATTTCAATCTACAAAAACTATGTTTGCTATAAATTTGAAGTCGTCAAAGGTGATTTTTTTCTATTCATTTTTCAAATTCACATTTTTCATCATTGTTGATTAGAAAATACCAAATATCGCTCATGCAGTCTTTTGTTTCGTTAACTTTGGATGGCAGATTTAGCGTTATTATTTTATAATTAGCGACAGAAAATATACCTTTTAAGATAACAACAAGTTTAACTGTTTGCTAACAAAACATACTAACTACAAGCCAAGTCTGATATAATCTCGACTATTTTACATGTTTCAGTATGTTTGCAATATGAACTAGTAAGACAACGTTAAAGCAAACCTGCAAAGACTGAACAATGGACATGACCGTCAACACTAAGTCGAACCAAACGGTTGCTTTTGGCTCATTTAACGCCATCCCATTTGACTAGCAGTTTAAGAGATATGAGGTTGACACGATATGTAACGTTATGAAGCGGTTTAAATCATTCGTAGCTGACTCGAAATATAGCCAAATGACCTTTGAACTTTAAGTGTGACCTTGATCTTGAACGGATCTGGTTGTAAAATGCGTTTAGCCCATCCACTTAACATAAGTAACATGTGTTGGCAGTCATTTCAAAATCCTTAAAGAAGTTCAAGGGACATGAGGCTGACAAATACTAAAGTCACATGAACTTTGACCTCTAAGTGCGCTCGTGACCTTAAACCGAGGTAAATTTAACATGCGTCTTAGTATGGAGTCATTTGACCTTTGACCTTAAGTTATGACCCAGACCTTAAGCTTGTTTACACTCGGCACATTGTATCATACTGGTAATATTTGTGGTGAGGTATTTTAATGTCCTTCAAATAGTTCAAGAGACATGAAGCGATCACAAGATAAAGTCATATTATAGTCATACGACATTTGAGATATTGAGCGGACACGAAATGTTGTCATATTATAGTCATTCAATATTTTAACTTTATTTTTAACCTTGACCTTAAAGCCAGCTAGTTGTAGCATGCACTCTCCATATCGCTACAATTTGTTTATTATTCCTAGGGAGTAATTTTTAAAAAAAATCATGCGAAATATAGTCAAATGACCTTTGACCTCAAAGTTCGACCTTGACCTTAAACTAAGCTGGTTTTACTAAGACCTCTGCACATCATACCAATATGGTGAACATTTGTAGATAGTTATTTTAGTTTCCTTAAAGCAGTTCACAAAATATGGAGTGGACACGAAACATAGTTCATAATGACTATAATATGAACTTTGTCCTCATGTTAAGATTTTGACCATTAACCGAGCTGGTTTCAGCATGCGTTCTACACATCGTCCTTATATGGTGCAGTTGTATAGGTAATTATTTTTAAATCCTTGAAATGGTTAACGAGATATGGATCGGACACGAAATATAGTCATATTATCTTTAACCGCTAAGTGTGGCATTGGTCCTGAACTAAACTGGTTGTTACCTGCACATCGTCTCAATATGGTGAACTTTTGAAACAAATTATTTAAAATCAGATTTGTGACGGAAATGACAGACAGACTGACGCACAATTCGAGCAATTTGTTTTTAAAATAAAACGATGCCTGTAGAAATGGGTACAAAGTCGGCAATTTCAATTTCGATAAAATCGTGTTTAAAGTTTTGTAAATTTATTTTACTGTCTTTCGCTATTATTATTCACCATTTTCTAGTACACATGTTTAAATCTGAAGTAAAACAAATGTTTAAATCGCATCAAGACAATATTCATCGTGTCGGACAACGAGAAGAACAAAGTGGTAGCGTCAAGCTTTAGCACATACGTTATTTCCGGTGACAAACAATAAACTTTGCAAATCGTTGTTTGTCTACATTTACTGCATTTTGAGGATGCGTCTGCAAAATTTTGACAGGTAGGTTAAATTGCAATTATTTTAATGTGTTTAGGTTTTGGTTATGTGTACCCGCGAAATCTAATTTTTGGACTTTGAACAGTGTTCCTATCTAAAGTCATAAGAGTTCTGAAATAACTAATTCTTTATTTACGATTATTCGTAGGTAATTGTAAAGAAGTTAGTGCATGTTTAATAATTTATATGATATAATACCACTTTGGTTATTAAAATATTCAATAATTATCCAACGTATTTGCTTTAAACAAAACTAAAAAAGTATAAATCATTAAATATGCATTTATGCCAATATGACTTTAATTTTTGTATGCATATATTGTGATTATTATGGATTGTTTGTTAAATCAAATCAGTAGGTTATTGGTTGTAGTTGTATCCATTTTTTGTAGGACTACTAATATGTCCAAGTTGCCATGAACTGATGTATCTATACATTGTCTGTGGTTTCATAATATTTGTTAGAAGTATAAAACACTTTTTAAGGAAATAGATGGCAACACAAAGAAAAGAAAAAGTTACCGGCTCGGAGCATCCTCTTTAAATTAGAAGACGCCGAAAAAAACATTTACCATATTACTGAGGATAAAAGAGAAAATATACTATAAAACTGATCCATCTCAATATAAAAACACGTTTTTTCGACCGATATATACAAAAATATACACACAATTTGAACACTCATCGGTCAAACAGCAATGTCAGGCAAATTCATTTGCCCGAGATAAAATGCAAAGGTGTTAGCAAAATTAGTTAAAATCTGCAAATACAAGGGTAAAAACGCATATATGAATTTTAACAATTGTAGGACCATAATTCTCGTTGATAATGCCATCGGACTAAGTTGGAATTGTTTGTAAAATAATTGATGATATTTTTGAGTTAAAGAGCGGAAAATGGCACATTTGGTCAAACATACATACAGACATTTCATCAACCGTGATTAAGTTATACTTATTTAGGTCATATAAAGAGCTACGTGTGTGTAAGTTTCTTTTTTTTTTTTATCTCATCATTATATTATAAACAAATAAGCATGAGATCTTGGCATTAAAGGTTGAACTGAAGTTCCTACTGAATTGGCTAGAAGCTTTTGTTGTATGAACCATGCAGGAAACGCTGACGATTTTTGTAATTGTTTTTTTTTATCTTAGTCGAACATTGATTCTTATGTGAAAAACTACAGAAACGAGCTAAGTAGCTTAAAGTATAAACATGAAACTCAATGATTATTAGAAACGTTACATGTCTTTCTATACGCGTGCGTCTTTACTTTTTCTACGTGCATTTAAATATCTTGGGTTTTAACTAATGGACAGTTTTCGATCTGACGCCTACGAAGCTGACCACTTTGGTTGAATGTATATTATATATTGACTGCATGTATATAAATTCCTTGTCATTGCCAGGTTTTTATCTCCGTGCAAACGCTGCTTCACAGTTTGTTTCAATGCAGATATAACAAGAAGAGAACAAGGGCATGATGCTAGAAACATTATAGGATGCAAATCAAGTATGTCTTTATGATATAATACAACGAGCCTTTCTAAAACAATAAATATGTCGACGGTTGAATTGTTTCGCGTGAATAAAACAGTTGCAAAATGCTATACCTGAAGGATCTTGCTAATTATAATAATAATAATTCTTCTTCTTCTTCTTCTTCTTCTTCTTATTATTATTATTATTATTATTATTATTATTATTATTATAATTATTATTATTATTAGTAGTAGTAGTAGTATTCCATCAATTTTTCATTGGAGTAAAACTCGGAAACTACTGAAAGGTAAATAATGGAACTTGCGATCTAAATAAAGGAAAATGTGAAGTTGTCCGCAACGCATGAAAAGTAACCCTTAACGTAGACAAAACTTAACAAAGTGAATTTGTAAGTGTATATAATGTTATTGTGGAGAACTTTATTGTTTCAATTGCTGCGGTATGAAAAACTATCAGAGTTCAAAAAAGATTTCCTTCCAGTTTGTTTCGGTCTGATGATTCGGACAAATTTCAGGGATAGAACGCTGCAACGATTGAACCACGAGTTTACAATATTGTGCTTTGCACACTTAAAGTGTTTCATTTTTATATTTTGCACATTTGCTGGAACAGCTTGTTTTCATTAAACTTTGAACACCATTAGGACGCAATTTGAAATTGTGTACTGCGCAGGAATTGAACTGTTGGGGTACATTCTGGAAAAGTTAATTTCCATGGAAACATTGACTCTCTACTTACAAATATTGCATAAGGATGAATTAGGTACTACACAAACTGCTTTGATAATAACATATTCGGATAGGCAGCGGTTCGGACATTTTTCTAGAAGTCCTGGTATTGTACAAATATCCAGTTCTCTTTGTGACAACATATCCTTTGATGAACTTTCTTCGTCACCTCGTACCATATTGTCGACAAGAAGCCTATACACAAATCCAACGCTGTTGTACACGATATTTCAGACGTGAGATCAAAATGGATAAGAATTTGTTTACTTCTTTGTGGAGATGTTCACCCTTGCCCAGGCCCTCATATTTCTGACTTTAGTAACTTCAAGAAGAGAGGTCTACACTGCAACTTTCTTCTTGGAGCTTACTTCCAAAAATAGACCATATTCGTTTACTCTCAAAGTCTTCAAATTCATCCTGTATATTAATAACAGAGTCTTGGTTGGATGAGTCAGTTTTTGACTGTGAACTTTCTATTGATGGATATTCCATTCAACGCAAGGACCGTAATCGACGTGGTGGAGGCGTCTGTATATACATCCGCAACGATATCGCCTTCAACAACAGAAACGATTTGAGCCATGAGCAGCTAGAAGGTCTTTTTATTGACATTTTACTTCCCAAAACTAAACCTATTTTATGTGGTGTTTTATATCGACCGCCTAACCAGTATGATTTTTATGACATTTTAGAAACTGTTTTTTTATCATGTTCTTCTTTAAATACATCTGAGACTATTATTTTAGGTGATTTTAATACAGACATGTCTTCTAGTGCTAGATGTCCACTTCTCAACAAATTAAAATCTGTGTGTGATATGTTTAGTCTAAAACAAGTGATAACTGATTTTAAAAGGATAACTGCAACATCGTCTACAACGATTGATTTGATTCTAGTATCAGATCCGGAGAAGATTTCACAAAGTGGTGTAATAGACTTTTCTATAAGTGACCACATGCTGACATTTTGCACCAGAAAAGTTTCTCATGAATTTTTTGGCAAACACAACAATGTTAAAAATCGTTCCTTAAAAAACTACTCAAAAGAAAGTTTTCAGCAATTTCTCTTGGGATTAGATTGGTCACCAGTTTTATTTTGTGATGATATTAATATTGCTTGCCATTGGAATAATTTTAAAAATATGTTTGTCTCTACATTGAACTCTATTGCCCCTGTAAAAGAAGTACGCTTAAAACAAAGAACTGAAGAGTGGATTGATTCTGACATCTTGGAATGTATTAAGGCTCGAGATAAAGCTTTCTATAATTTTAGAAACTGTAGAACTGATGAAAATTTTAACCATTTTAAGTCTCTGAGAAACAAGGCCAGCTATTTAATTATGAATGCGAAAAGGAACTTTTTTAAATCTTCACTTGAGAGCAATAAAAATGACTCTAAGTCTCTGTGGAAAAGTTTGAAAAACTTAGGTCTGCCTGGTAAAAATACGCAGTGTTCAAATAACATTGGCTTAAATATCGATGGCAACATTTTTTGTGACAAACTTAAGGTGGCAGAACAATTCAATTCATTCTACACCTCTGTTGCCGATAAACTTGTGAGCAAATTGCTAACTACTGTCAACAGGTTTGGTTCAAGTTTTGTATCGAATTTTTATTCTTCGAAAGGGGTTAAACCCAACAGTTTTTCATTCTCAATTACTACAGAGATGAAAGTATATAAATACTTGAATAGTCTCAGTCCTAAAAAGGCTACAGGCCTAGATGGCATACCCTCTCCTTTTGTTAAGGACTCGGCTTCAATCATTGCTGGCCCCATATCTCACATAGTTAACCTTTCCGTAATACAGGGTGTGGTCCCTGATGATCTTAAGTCTGCTCGTGTAGTCCCGTTGTACAAAAAGAATGATAAGACTGATGTTGGAAATTATCGCCCTGTCTCAATCTTGAGCATTGTCTCTAAAGTTTTCGAGCGGGTTATCTATGATCAATAAGAAGAATACCTAGTCCAAAATAGTTTATTATACGAATATCAGTCTGGATTTAGACAAGGATTTTCAACTTATACCTGTCTGATTCATCTCACAGATTATATTCGCTTTCAGATGGACAAGGGACACTATGTTGGCATGGTCCTCATAGATCTGCAGAAGGCTTTCGATACAGTAAATCACTCTATTTTATTGAATAAACTAAAAGCGATTGGTCTCAATGAAATGTCCATTAACTGGTTTACCTCCTACTTGTCTGATAGAAGTCAGTTAGTTGAAATTTCTGGTAAATACTCCTCCTCAGCAACTATTTCCTGTGGTGTGCCCCAAGGGTCAATTTTAGGGCCACTTCTTTTTCTTATCTATGTAAATGACATGTCTGCTGTTGTCGAAAATAAGTTACTCCTTTATGCAGATGACTCAGCAATTATTGTGTCAGGTAAAAGTAAAATGGAAATAGAAAACCTGTTAAGTAATGACCTGAATATTGTTAGTCAGTGGCTCATCTGCAATAAACTTTCCCTGCATCTTGGAAAGACAGAGTCTATTCTATTTGGGTCCCAACAACGGTTGAAATCCCAGTCCAAACTTGATATTCAATGTAATGGCCAACCTATTGAATCAACGACTTTAGTTAAATATCTTGGAGTAACCATTGATCAATACTTGTCCTTTGAGTCTATGGCAAGGTCTATTTTTAGAAAATCAAATGCAAGGCTAACATTTCTGTATCGTAAAAGTAAATTCCTCACCCTACATACAAAGAAACTTCTGGTTACCTCTCTTATACGATGTCACTTTGACTATGCATCATCTGCTTGGTATAACAGTTTGACACAAGATTTAAAGAATAAATTGCAAGTCACACAAAATAAGTTAATGAGATTTGTGTTGAACTTACAACCTAGGTCACATATTGGTAAAGAGCATTTTTCACGTTTACAGTGGTTGCCAGTTGTAGGTAGAATGAATCAAATAATATTATGTCATGTATATAAAATCAACTCCAAACTTTCCCCTTTCTATTTAAGGGAACAGTTTACCCCCATCAATGAAGTTCATAAATATCCTACCTGGTTCAGAGTTAAGGTCGATGGTACAAATAATTTAATGTCGGAATGCAAGAGGTTTGCAATTTTTAAGGTCAAAGGCTTTGGTGGCAAATCTTTTGCTTTTAATGGTTGTAACCTTTGGAACAGTCGACCACAGGATGTGAGGGATGCCAAATCTATTTCTTCCTTTAAAAGCAAGGTCAAGGAACACCTTTTAAGTTCGGTTTAATTACTGTATTTGCTCTCCTTTTAATGCAATTTTACTATAAGTTCATTTATTTCTTATAATTTTTTAAACTGTCATGCATAAAGATAGATATTTCAATTACATAGTTAGTTTTACAGGTCAGTTTTTTCATGGCAATATTCATCTGTGATATCCATATATTTTTATCTGATAAAGCTTTAGTTAATTGTGTTACTTAGTCACTCTATTTACAATGTTTTGTCAAAGCCGCATATTGTTCCATCATTTTAGGTATTTAATTAATTTATTTATGCAATTCAATGTCTTTCCTTGATAACCACACTGTGATAATTAAGTATATTTTGTTTTAAGTCTTCCTATGTCACACAATACTATATTTTAAGGACCACAATGGAAATAAGAGTTTTATTTAAACTCTTTTTTGTGATATCCTTAAAATGTAATGTTGATTGACATGGCTGTATTAACTCAAACAGTTTGTTTAACACCTGTATGTCTTAATTTTAAAATTGCCATGTAAATTGTACATTTTATGTTGAAATAAATCTATCTATCTATAATACTTTTAATTTTGATTGCAAATGTACAGTTGTGCACTTCTGTTGTTTCTATTTCAATTTTTATTAAGATGTTTTCTTCTAAAGTTATCCTCATTAGCACTTTGTGCAAGAAATATAATTCTAAAACCAATTGATGCAAAGTTGTCTCCAATATTGAATTTATTATGCGGAGACATTTATGGTCGAATGTGAAATGGTTTTTTTTAAATATTGAAATATATTTTAGCTAAATATTTAAAATACTATTATTTTTCAGTTTAAATAGATTTAGGGATGACTGTTAGGTCGCTTTTAAATGGAAAAATATATTTTATGTATGTTTAATTAACTCATATTGATAAGAAATGGGCAAGTAAATACAAGTATTTCGAAGTACTCTTTCATTAAACAATGAATTGGTGTGAATTACAAGTTTCATCAAGTGAAATTGACTGTAGTTTTCAAATATATAGCAAATAATTGGTAGTCTGCAAAGTCAATATTATTGTGTTCTTCATATCATTTGAGACATTTGTAATTTTTTTATTATTATTTGTTAAGCATTGAATGCATATACATGATAAATTTTTTAATACACATCTTTACACTTTTACATGTTCAGAATCGATAAATGCAACGGACATTGTTCCCCAGCTGTTGAAGATTAAGAATTCCTTTTGACCTACAAGACAATACCAGCTATACTGTTTAAACAAGTAGGAAATAATTTCCTTATCTTTCAAATGAAACTTCATTCTGTAAAATATGTATCTCCAAATTAAACTAGATTAACCAAAATTTACAAACAATAACTTACAATATAGATTTAGTTCATACTACTGGCTGGTAATCAAACCAAAGTATCTAACAACCAATAGAATATCAAGAAGAAAATTATTTGGGGTAATCAGTTATTAAAGTACAATAACAGAACACAAAACACAAAAGAAACACACAAAAAATATTGTTTTCCAGAACTAAATTCGGTGATGAAGCTGTTCTAGTTACCTGAAAGGATAAGAAACACGAAACTTGTGCATTAATACCAAAACTTTATCAACACTACAACGAAAAAACGTGTTTATTTATTTTATTTTATTTTATTGGCTTTCGCTATTATTATCCTTAAATGTTTAAATCTGTAGTAAAACAAATGTTTAAATCGCATAAATAAATTATTTAATGTGTCAGACAACGAGAATAATAAACTGGTAGCGTCAAGCTTTAGCACATACATTATTTCCGGTGTAAATTGAAAACAAGAAACTTTGGAAATTTGTTTTTTCTCCACATTTACAGTAACTGCATTTTGCATTTTGAAGATATATAGGTTTATGCTGAACTTTTACAACTAAGTTTCATTGCTGTTATTTTAATGAAATCATGTGCCTTGTAGCTTTCAAGTGATAACATTTTTGTTCAGTAATTATGTGGCGTAAATAACCCTTAGTGGTTTACTTTAAAATCACGCATCATGACTATAACTCTTCAGTACAGATGATTTTGATTTGTGTACAAGGAATAGTAAATGAGTCATAATATCATATTTCAGGGTATTTAGTAAGAAATGTTAATTATGCTTTTACAATCTCAGACCATTGGCTATCTTCCATATTTATAGATTTTGAAGCTGAATGGTGTGTGATTTCGAAAACAGGCTGAAAATGAAGGATCAACTTGATCTTATTTTTTTTACATATTTACCGCATTGTTTGTCCTCCTACACCGTATTAACATTTTACCATATACATCGTGGTAACTTTCAGCCATTTTGTTTTTCTTAGGAGAAACGCATCCTTTTTCTTACGTCGTTTAATGTTAAGTAGACAAATGGAGCCACATATCGTGTTGGGGTCGTGAAGCACTAGAAATCAGTGTTATCTTGCATGCAAATCGACTCATTGACTATAGAATATATATAAAAATTATCCAGTGCTGTCTGACCTATAAATATGTTATATATTTCGGTAGAAAGATTCTATTTTGTCATTCCTGGATCCGTGGTCCATACCCGATGAGGATTGGAGCAAAAGCTATTATGCGCTATATTTGCTCAAAACGAACATTTCCTTGTGGTGCATTCCTTGCATTTTAAAACTCATGGAATGTTTCACACAGGAGTTAACTTTTGTTTTGTGAACTATAAACCTTTAGAACTTAAAAAGGATAAATTACTCGCAGCAAAACCTGTTAGTACGCAATTTCGCCAATTTAAAATCAACATTTAAAAGTTCATGCCACATGTTTTCGTTCTGATGGTTTTAGTGTTTCACTGATACATTATATTTATGAGTTGTAGATGATAAATGTTTGGAATTTTATTTGTTTGCCTTGATGCACTAGGTCCAATTTTGTGAACGCTGTGATTTTAATCTTGAAATTTCATTATTGTTAATTGTTGACAACAAAATCAATGTAACTTTTTAACCGTTTACCACCATTTTCTAGTAAATGTCACCACGACGGTAGACTTGATGGATCAATTTAAATGCATATTTAAACGTTGGGATTGAATATTTCCCCGACATTTACCCGGCGTATAGTCAGTAACGATATGAGCAGCGTCTGCACTATAGTATCGATCCTTACGAATGTTATTCAACTACACTATATCATTACTCCGTACGAATGTTTTGTAACTGTAACTATACTAGGTTAGTGCACATCACAAATGTTATATTACCTTACTATAATATTGCAACAACGTATGTTTTATAACTATACTATGTTATTGCTCCTTATAAATCTCTCTAAATGAGGATACTGAAACGGACTGTTGTCGAAAGTTGGTAATTCTCTGTACGTTGACATCACTTATGGGAGCTTGATCATCAATGATCATTTAGATTACTTACGTCATATCAATTATGGTGCTGACAAGCTGTCTAAGTCATCTAATCCATGTAAATATTTATTTGTTTACAATAAAATAGTTCAAGTTATTTATATTTTAGAAATAACCTACACTATACATATAGTGTTCTGTTGCCTCGTTTTCAAATTATTAAACAATTTTCACGCTTTAAAGATGCAAACTATCGGTGTGCAAAAAGTGTTGTTTTTTAATTAAATGCATTAGTATGTTAAGCTAATGGCCCTTTATTAGTAATCTACATTTTGTTGTTATTTTATAAGTATGCATTGTTTTTGAATGCCAAATTAATTTTGGTGAGTTTACAAAAAATAATTAGCTGTAACTAATGCATTTGTTAGAGTTTGCTTATATTTATGATCGTACACAATTATTTGGATAATGACGTTGACTGTTTTGTTTTACATTGACAGCCAATTAGATTCTATAAGTCGATATATTTTTATGAAATTGAAAACAATGTTTGATTGGTCAGCTTCGTGACTTTATATTGGTTTGTTTCGCAATAGAAGTGCCAAGGGTTGTATATAGTTGTAAATTTATTGCGCTTAAGAACAATGCAGAGTATAGTCAGATTTCTTTCGTGGGGTGAAGGGAGACACATTAACATACCCTTATCAGATTTGGGGTCTGTCTGAAGCAGTGCTACTTTTTCACTGATATCGGTTCTCGGAAATTACTGTCAGTATTTGGGCCGAAACATAACTTCTGACCCAAACTGTGACAAATGCCTACAGTTACCAGTTAGGAAAACGTTCTGAACTATGTACACAAAACATCTCCATTTAATATGTATTAACCTAAAAAAAATTAAGACATGTGTTATTAATAACGCAAGGTTATCTTGACCCTGCAAGTCATTCCACCATTTGATGTCAGCAATTTAAGGGATACCTAAGTTCAAATTAGTTGGGCTGGCGTATTATGTTTTGGTCAAAATTTGTGCAATGACTACAGCAATGCCGACTGTTTCGTTTGACCTTATCGTGTATTAAATCGGCATGTATATGTATTCATTACCATTGGCGTCCACTGGTTCATTCGACTGATTCTTATCATCAGTTACCTCTTCGTGTGAATCTAAAAGAGAACCGGGGCAAGAAGTTAACATCCCCCTTAATGATTATTATATGTTTTACTTTCAAATGCTTATCTTAACCACGTAAGGGCGTTCTATTATGAAGTGTACTAAGCATTAAAATTTAAGTAAATTCCTACCGGATTGATTTGTAGCTTTAACTGGCAAACGTCCTGTTGTGGGAAACACCTCTTGCAGAATTGGTATGATCTTTGATACATCATCTTCTAATGAACAGTAAAACGAACGCAATACATACACATATATTACAAACATAAATTTTGAGTGATAAACCTTTAGCTACTTGCTAAATAATGCGATTGTGCAAAATAGGAATTACCGATAAAAATATTGTAGCCGTTTATTACACAAAATTACTAAATAAAAGTGAGTGCTAAAATATTCACTGTGATCTATCGTCACATAAGATAGAAATACCGTGTTTTCTGCACCTTTCTTTGATAAATAACTCGGTATCCTTCATAAAAACCATTGTTTTCGACATTTATTCATCCTATTTGGTGTAGTAAATCAGTAGTATTTATTGTGGTAAAGCTTATTTAGGAGTTATAGTGCAACTTTAAAGTAATCGTGATATGTCCTTCTATAGTCTTGCGTCTTGTCTTTCGCTACGGGCATTTGAAATCATTGTTTTTAAGTCATGGTCAGTTTTGATGCTGACAATAACGACGCTGACAATTTTGTTTGACTGTATAGTGTATAGTGTCTGTGTGCATATACATTCCTTACCTTTGTCATCCACGATTTTATTTCCGATCAAACGCTTGTACACAGCATGTGCCAGTTGGGATATTCCTAGAAGAGAACCAGGGCATGAGGATCAGTATAGGATGCAAACTAACTATATGCCTTTACGCTATGATACAATAAGCCTTTTCTTAAACAATTAAGATGACAATAGTTTCCGCAGAAATAAAACAATTTTGAACTGCTAGTACTGAAAGAACTTCAACTATCTGAAAGGCCTGAAATTCTCATCAATTCTTTCCTCAGTATCAAAACTTATACAATGTATTCAATATATGAGGAATCGGTAACTAGCTAGGATATATGTAAACCTATAGATGAAGAGACAAACTGTGTTGATCATAATTATTCTTATAATTATTCCTTAATTCTCGAAAACTACTCAAAGGAAAACGAAACTTGCGATCTTTATCAACGAAAATGTGAAGTTGTCCACAGAAGTTGTAAAAAGTTAAAAAGGAAAACGAACTCTTATGCGTGGTTAATGAAAACACACTGATAAGAGATTAGCATGTAACTACAGACCTTGCGTGGCACTTTATCAAGCAAAACTACTAAATTTGTGTGGATGACAAGTTTAATCAGGTGAAAGTTACTTATTTTATTCTTGAATAGTTAAGTTTTAAAATGTATAGCAACTAATTGATTGTTCCTTTATTTTACCTTTGTAGGCAAACAAAATGCTAACGTATACTATCATTTCCATAAACATCGACTCGTAAAGGATTTCAATTGTGATATAGATTTCCAGTTATAGCTTTATCATATTGGTGTGTTAATGCAAAATTCTCATTCAAAAACAATATGTTTGTATATTCATTCTGAAAACTGGTTTTGTTTTGTAAATGTTTATCGTTGCGGTACAAACAAACACACATATAAAAATATTTATTATTATTACTAAAAATGCAAGCCCTTTTCAAAACCTAGACTATATAAATATACTGAGATGTATTCACACAATATATACCTTAACAATGAAACTATGTATATGTAGTTTATTCACAAAATTTTATGTTTTCGTAAAAATTGTTCATAAACTATTTAAATATCAGAAAGTTTTTATGATATTGGCTAGTCGCATGTATTACCAACAAAGTGTCACTGCAGAATTTTGCAACATAGATCCACGTTAAAGTTATACGTTCAGCGAGAATTTTGGTTAAAAAACACAAAAATAACACAACTGTCGTGAAAAGGCATCCTTATTTTAGCGTTGTGCGAAATTTCGTCTCTAGATTCCACTCCGATGGCCTGATATTAACACGATTTTCAGACCATATTTATTTTTTGGTGGTTACCAAAAAATCCGCTATGGCCTACTCGGAGTTATTCCGAGCAGTTCCGAAAGCCTACGAAAGTAAACGGAGCACAAGCACGTGACAGTTATGAATAATAAATGAGGTCAGCAAATCAAAACAAAGATGGACAGATGAAAATGAAAAGAGAAACAGAGGCAGACAGAGATTGCCAAAATCGACCAGAAAGCGACGGTAAATGGAAAATGTAGGAAAGATAATGACGTCAATGGTTTATTTAGGCATTCATTGAAAGAAAAGGATAGCATTCAAAGCTTCAAATGGAGTGGGAAAATTGAGGGCGTGGAAACGAAACATCACGATAGGTTTGTGTTTTATCTTTAACATTTTACCTGTTTTGAAAAACATTGATAGCTTATTTATCAGTCAGTAGGGCTATCTTTCGACACACTTTCGGGCGGGTGCACATACCCCATTTCCTTGGAGAACGGATGTACTTATTCGCCAAAATGTTAGTGAAAGTTCTTATTCAAAATCCAAAATAATTTCGAAAACAAACAAGAGCTGTCAGAGGCAGCATGATCGACTTTTTTCATTGCTATAATGCACCAGTCAGTTGTAACCACCCCCTCCAGGTCCGGGGGTATACTGGATAAATTGGGCGTGGTTTTACCTTCCAGGTGGCCCCGCGGGGTGCGGGGACATTATCGGGGATTTTATCAACTGGTCGTCCCGGGATTTTACCCGGGGTAGGCTGGAACGAAAGTCAAAGTCCCTGCTATTCCCCGGACCTACGGGGCTGTGGTTACAAATGAGTGGTACATAAGCATTAAGGATTTCAGCACTTGCAATATCAATATGGGAGGCACACCCCACACCTAACCCCATAACTTCCTTGTTTACTGCCTATTTCAATGGTACTGGTACACTAATAAGCAATCAGGCATGCAAGTTAGAGATATCGTCAAAAACTTGAAAAAGTCAAGCTAAATCCAATAGCAACTGCAATTCAATTGAAAAGAACAATTGTATACAGTACATTTATTGGCATTTCAATATATGTAATTTGTTTTGAAATATTTTTATTACCAAAAAATTGCATTTGATGTCTTTTTTGACTAACTGAAGGACCTGAGCCCAACCCCCAAATGTGTAAATACAGCCCTTCAATAAGCTGTGATAAAGCATTCTTTTGTTAAGAAAATCCATTCCTTTTGACAAATGGTCGAAATTAACACAAGCCAGTAAGCCCTGCACTAGTAAAATGCCTCGGGTCTTACCCAAGTTCTGATTTTTTATAGCAGGGCTTGTTTGAAATTTGATTCAAAGCTAAAGTATACGAATCAGAGCTTCTTCATCAAAAAGTCTAATTTCAATGATTGTTTTGATCCTGCTCATGATTGTATTGGCATTTGAAAAAATTTTTTTTATCATTTTTATATCAATAATATAAGAACCTGGCTTTAAATAGAAATTGGTACATATGTGATACTAGTTAACATGTTAAATATATCCATCTTTTATGCAAAAGAATAATGCAAAAAATTATATTTATTTTCTTTTTATATTTCTGTTTTGTATATAAACTCTACAAAATACATGTACCAAGGTTTTAATTATTATAAGATAAATGATTTGCTGAAATTTCTATAAAAACATAATATAATAATAGTTAATAAATATTTACAGTATTTTGGGTTTCAGTATCTTTTGACATCACGCTTCAAGACTCCGATGTCAGGAGGCTGGTGATGTCACAGATTTTAACCTGGCTTGAACATGCCAAGTGTACTGTTAGTACAGTTTTTTTGCAAATATAAAAAATATCATTCGAACTTTTCAAATAAAGAAAATCAAAGGCAGCGTTTTATCAACTCCAAAATCTCATTTTCTATTCATAAGTGTTAGAAAGGCTTTTAGGCAAAAAACATCATACTTTTTTAGAGTAAGTATGAATAACTGCACTCACCTCTTTTGTCAGCATATCTTATATCACTGGTTTCATGATATAAGCAAGTGGCTAATGAATTCCAAAACAAAAATTAAAATAAAATATGTTTACACAGTCCATATGTGAGAATGCAGCTTTAATAATCATGAAAATGTAGAAAAGAGGTTGATATCCTTTTTATCAAATAAGGCCTGATATTTGTGTCATGATAATGCAGTGATTTGAGCTTGAAAGTATATGTTGGTATATTGATTAAGTATTTATAATATTGATAATTAACATATAACATTTATTGATGATATAAGTAGATAAATGAAAATAAAATGAAATGCTATTTATTTTAAGGGCATCTCAGCTGTTCTTCTCCATCATTTGACGGATGAGCATGAGTGGCCTCCCCCGATTCAATATTATGAGTAAAGTCATGGGCCATTGAGCCAAGAGGAGAGGAATTCACCATGGCTTAACAAGAAAAAAACAATTTAGTACCCTTAAAACCCTCAGAGTGATTGTCCTTGACAACCACCTTCCATCAAAGACGCATACTATCTTGTCTTCAGGTAAATAAATTTTATGTACAGCAAGCTTTGACTCTTTTCACATCTTATATTAGTAGAAGTTTGAAGTTATACCCTTTTTTATATTATTATATTAAAAATCAGGGAATTCAGGCTATTTATACAGGAAACAAGAATAAGCATTTCATAAAATAACTGCATCATTATTCATGAAATTGAAATGATCTGATCACATTTTCAGGCTTTAAAGCTGCACTCTCTTTTACTTTTATTTTTTTTTGTCTTGGAACGAGCAGATTTTTATATTTAAGTTAAAGAAAGTGATGTTTATGCATTAAATATTATTTTTCGAACGGATATACGAAAAAAACTGCCATCTGATTTTTTTGTCAGCAATCTTATATTATTGTTTTCCAGATATTCTCGCAAAAAAGTGCTCTTTGCAAGACAAAAAAATTAAAAGTGTAAAATTTGTATATCTGTGAGAGTGCAGCTTTAAGTCTGGTTCTTTGGCGAACTTTTTTTGTGAAAGTGGAAATATTTATTTCGATAACTATCTTACTTCTAGATAATTGTGCGTGTGTGTGTGTGTGTGTGTGTGATGTGGTCAAATCTTATTCTGTAAATGAAACATTTCTTGGTTTGTTTGCAGACTAAACCGTGCATGGAACAATAAAAGAGGATGGCAATATTCCCCAGTAAACGCAGTGAAAGAAAAAAAAGACCTATCCATACAAAGAGTCGCTGAAGAAACTGATCTTCATGTGTCACTTGACCAACAATTTATGGGTATGGGTAGAAAGGCTGTTATGGAGAAGCACTACCCTCGACAAATCTCTAGCCACCTTGAACAGTTATCTCCTTAACCAAGAAGGGAATTGTACAGCGAGCAAGAATGTAGGTTTAATAAGAGACATTTCTAGAGGTTTACTATGTACTCCAATATTCATGAAACTTAATGACAATAGTCTCATTGTTGTCTTGTTTGAAACTAGGTCACATGTGGACTGTATGAAAGCCACTTGATTTTATTTTTAAAACATTATAGAATCAAACATTGGTTTTGCTTTGCAAGATTACATGTGTTCAAACTTAGTGAGAATGTTCACCTTGATGAAATGTTAAGGGAGATCAAGTTTGTCAAATACGGTAAAAAATATGGTCACTTCTTAAGAAATACTTGGGTACTAGAAGCAAAATATGTACTCGTAATCATGTAAATTTGTGTGTATATTTGTTCTCTTCAGCTGTATAAGTCGTGTTAACTGCGAAATGCTAACGCATTTTAAGTATTTAAAAATAGTTTGATTTTATATTAAAGTGGATGGAACTTGACCAAAACCCTTTGAAAATAGGGTATATCAAAAGCACATAGGATACTTTGAAAGTTGAACTTCACACATGTATATTGATTTATATGTGATGATTATTTTGGTGAAGTTCTCAAAAATAAACAAAATGTCAAATTAAACATTTGTTTTTCATGGAATCTTTCTGTAAAAGAAAAAAAAACACAACACTAAGACAAGTTAGCTTTTAGATAACTGGGCCAACATTAGTATTTCTTTTAAGCATTAACTCTCATTAACTTTTGACATTATATAGCTCCGTAACAACAGTTTTATATAAGTGACACTGGCTAGAAATAGTGATGTTTGCGAGAAATGACAACAATCACAAGATAGAGCATTTTTTTGAGTAAAATCTCTACCTTACCTGCCTTATAATTTTGGGGATGTTAACTTAAACAAACGTTTTTAAGACCATTTCAGAACAGTGTTGTGGTTGGGTATTTTGTAGCTAGCAAATTGACTAGCATTGTCAAGAATTCATCTGTTTATATTTACTTTCAAAATATAATAAGCACTTAAGGAGCAATTGTCAGATACTAGCAAATCATACATACTGACCATTCCGAACAACTCTTCGGGTGCATACAGAGGCAGCTCTTTTTTACTATTTTGCTTACACAAATTATCGGATATATAAGATTTTAGTTTTTAAATCAAGAAGAAGTCAACAAACTGTGGGATCTTCATGGTTCTATTTCAGTTATTTACTTCTTTGTGGGAAAGTGGTTTATTGCATTAATCTTTGTTCTACTTAAGAAATGGGCTGTATCAAAATTGAGCCTGCTTTAGGTCCATTTCATTATTTCTAATCAAGGTTGAGAAAGGTATGACACATTTTAAAGATAAAATGTGAAATTTGGATTCAAACAGACATATTGCTTGAGTGTCATTTGAAAGCGCTTTTAAACAGAAAAACAAGAGATCTTTGTCAAACATATGAACCCCCTCCCCTTGAGGAGCGCCAAGTTGTCAGGCTTATTTCGCAAATTGAATTAAATATGCAAAGACTGAAATGACAGCTGACTTGTCATTGACATTAGATGCCTTTGCGGCAGTTTTAAGATTATGACCGTTCAAAGTGTGAGGATAAAGTAAAGTTCTAAATCATGTTCAGATGATGACTGATATTTGCAGATAAAAATATATCCTTTCAGCAGCAGGAAATAAGTAAATATGACAAAATACTTAATCATGCATATAGGTTTACCTCTGACTTCAAGATCTATAAGATCATCAACTGGTCACCCCCAACCTAGATGGCAAGTTTGAAAACCATGGGTGCAGGCATTGTCAAGTAATCACACGAATATGCTTTCAAGGTCACTGTAACCTTCACCTTTGACCTGATTACCCCTGAAATCAAAATGAACCATCTACTGGTAAAGCCAAACTCCCTTATCATGTTTGAGAGCCATGGGTGCAGGCATTGTTGATTTATCACTCGTTCATTCTTTACGCACTTTCGTCACTTAGGGCCAATGACTACTTAAATCAGTTATGGTCATAGCTAGCCTCAATGTCTTGATGATCATAGGGCCAGACATTGTTGTGATATCACTCAGAGAATCTTTGTTAACCTTTTCAACTTAAAGGTCACTGTGACTGTTACCATTGGCCCAATGACTCCTAAAATCAATAGGGGTCATCTACTAATCAGGCTCAGCCTCCATGTCAAATTTGATAACCATACCGTACGTTCAGGTATTTTTGAGTTATTTCTCAGACAAGCTTTAACAACTTTATACCAGTAAAGGTCACTGTGATCTTGAACTTGGACCTGATGACCCCTTAGATCAATAGGGGTTATCTACTGGTCAGGCCCAACATTCATGTCAAGTTTGATAACCATCTGTCCTTCAATTGTTGAGTTATCACTTAGACAAACTTTGGTCTACCAACAAAGCTGCGAATCGTCCGACCAACATGTGCAATGCAATATACACCTCTTCCTCGGAGGGGGTATAAATATAAACAATAACATGAGTATACATAACATGCAGGTTTTCTGGCTTTCAAATTGAAACGAGATAATTACTTAATGACAGTTTAGCAACCAAAGACAGTACAAATCAGTATTTATAAAATAACAAGTCATTCACAAAAGTATACAAAAATGACCTGGTATTGTTTATATCATATTTTAATATTTAAGAAAATCAAGAGAACAGATACGATCCGTCTGCAAAAATTGTGTTTATCTACTGAACCCTCCTTTGCACAAGGCCAGTGTATTGTTCTTAGGGAATCGGGAAGGTTTCCTGGACTATCCACACAACATAAGGGAATAGCCCTCTTGTCACCAGCCCAAAAATAACTCTGTGTCAGAACACAATATAAGTCGCCTAGTAGCGGTTGGGTCGCGCCTGGTCCTCCTCATCAATGAACACAAGAAATCCTGCCTCATCAAATGGGCAAGGGTAAGAACCTCTTCATTCAAAACAAGGAGGTCAGAGTCCTGAAAGAGGGAAGGTTTATCAAAAGCCAGTAGCATAATTCACAGATACTAAGATTAAAAACAAGAAATATCCAGTGATGTGCTACTATTAAGTCATACTTACTTCAGTACGAATGTTCAAGAAAGTTCTCAGCACTCACCTAAACAGGAGTGCTTTTAATAACTTAGTAGATACAAACTTTGCCAGCATATAAAATAGCTTTTAAATGCTTATATAATAACACTGCCCATATTTCATACATGCCAACAATTCCACTTGGTCTGCCTGTGTGTGACTACATGCATGTTAAGATGTTTAAAACCATATTTTTTAGAAAAATACAACACTAGACTTCCTATAAAGTACAAACATGCAGCTTGCTCACTTGTTTCTAAATATAATAAATATTATTACAAGTAAAATTGTACCTTTAAAATAGCGCAGCGCATTGTTTGGCAAAAGGCACTGACTTTGACTTTAGGAAAATATCCATAAACTGCTGGTAAAATCCCCACCAAATGCAACTGCACCCACGGGGATCAAAGGTAAGGCTCATTCCCCGCTATTTAAGCACTAGACAAAACCACCGCATTCACCCAGGTTCACATTGGAGGTAAAACACGGCCTATTTCGCCGGACCTGGGGGGAGTGGGGGGCGTAGTTTCAATTGACTATTGCATAATTCTTACATTTCACATTTCACATTTCAATTGCAAATACTGACATATTTCGGAAACTTGAAGAACATTTGGGAAGTATAATGGCAATTAAAGACAAATGATATATATGAAGTCAAAATGGTCAATTAGTGAGAATTCAGCTTTAAAATATACAATATAAAAAAAATATGGAAAGAAGTACCCTCCAAACATAATTGTGTCCCCCCCATAACATATTAATTATTACTTGATCAACTTGTGGTTTCACTTATGTGAAGTGTCAAATTATAGAGTGATCTAGTTTTGGATTCTAAATTCTCTGCATCATTCAAGTACATTCAAATACACATTTAAAATGGATTTCTAAGATGATGTACGTGTTATAAACTTACGCTATTGTTTTTTGTGGTTGGCTGTGTTATGGTATTTGAATCGACGGATCAGGCTCATCAACATTCTCTTTTAATATCAATTTGGGATAAGGGAATGCTTGGAGGTGACTGAAAATACAAAAATAAGAATTTTATCTATACTGTACAGTAAATTATCTATCTGATACCCATGCAGATCACTACGTGATTTACCTTTAGATTCATCTTTTTTACAATAGAAATAAGTCAATCAATCATGAATTAATGGTCCAGAAATCAAATTCACGTTTACTTACAAGTATGCGTTGCTCCAAACATAATACTGTACGATATCTATGATAAATTAGGCGCGATTGAATATTAACTTAATTTTACCCAACCCACTTCAGTTACTGTAGACATGCCTTTTGATTTATGGTAGAATTTAGAAAATATAAAGAATAAAATGCAAGTTCGTTCATTGCCTCATTAAAAAGTCGGTTAGAAGTGAAATAAAATAACGCTCTAACCTCAAGAGTAACTGGTAGAAACATTTCTTTTGATCATGTTGGTAGCTGAATGAAAGTCGCTATCGCCAGTATCGGTTGTTTACATACGGGCGCTTCATTCATGTATTATGCAAATGATCGATTCCGAAGCTGGCTACGAACGGCTAAGAACTGTGGCGGGTAATTCGAAAGTTGATATCTTTGATCTCCAAAATATCAACAAATGCGAGTTTTCTTTATAAAAAATTGAAATGTTACATCAAATGAATATGATATGAACTAGTATATCATAAAATTTTATTTATGCTCACGTATTTTCTTATTACCGCTGAACGTGTAACTTTAATGGATCATTAGAAATGGATACCGATTCAATAATTGCAAACATACAACTGAAAGGTCGTGAGCTATTGCCTACGTGGACATGCTATGCTGTGTTTAGGGTTTGGCTATGTGTACCAGTGAAATCTAATTTTTGGACTTTGAACAGCGTTCGTATCTAAGTCAAAAGCGTTCTGAAATAACTCATTATTTATTTACGATCATATTCGTAGGTAAATGTAAAGAATTTAGTACATGTTTAATAAGATATATGATATACCGCTTTCGTTGATAAAACATGCATTGATTTTGCGACATATTAGCTTTAAGCAAAACTTAGCATGTATTATTGAATGTGCATTTATGCCAATAGGACTTTCATTTTTGCATGCATATCTTGTGATGAATCATATCAGTGGGTTATTGGTTTTATCCATTACTTGTAGATTTACTAAATTAATATGTTCAAATTGCAAAGAACTGATGTATCTATACATTGTCTTCTGTTTCATAATATTTGATAGAAGTATAAAACTGTTTTCAGGAAAATAGATTTGCAAAAAGAAAGGGGAAAAATGCAAATTGAAAAGGTCACCGGTCGTCTTTCAATAAGAAGACGCTGAAAAAATCATTTATCATATTACTTGGGCTAAAAGGGAACATTTACTATAATACTGGTCCACCTCAATTTAACACGTTAGCGATATATACATATAAAACAAAGACACATTTTGAACACTCATTGGTCATTTGGTTATTTGCTCGAAATATTATGCAAAGGTGTTATCAAAATGATAAAAGACCAAGGGAAGGGAAGCATACGAATTTTAACAATTGTAGGAGCATAATTCTCACTGATAATGCCGTCTTAGTTAGGATTGATTGCTTATATTTTCGAGTTAGAGAGCGGAAAATGGCAACTTTGATCAGACTTTGAAATTTAATCGACAACCGTGATAAATTTATAGTAATTTTAATATTTTAATTCATTATTATATTAAAAAATAAAATAGTTCTATACCTGAAGACGTTGAAATGTTTTTTTCATGTTCTGTACATAAGAAAAGATGCTCATGGCCTTTTATTAGTAAATTAAGTTTTGTTTTTCTTTTAAAAGCAGTTTTGTTTACAAAATTAAAGATGGTGTGTTAGCGGATGAAAGAGTAGTTTTACCTTAAAATTATGCATTTATTAAAGAATTCTCATATTTCAGATCGCCAATAAGAAATTATCATGAAATGAAGATATAAAAGAGTGTTTCGTTGGGTTGCTTCTTGACGTTATATTGGTTTTATTTGCAAAATAAGTGCCAGTGTTAAAAACAATTGTACAAATGTAATTTATTGCGTTTATAAAGAATGCACAATATATTCAGATTGCTGTAGTAGCGTAGCCTTAAATACTATTAGGGTCCGTCCGCAGTTTTTTATTTTGCCAGTATTTGGTTGTTAATGATTTTCAAACTTTATTTCCCACCAAACAAAGAGACAAACGCATCAGGCAATTATGGTACCGCATAAGTCTCCTCATATGTTATAAAACCTTAAATGGTAAACACTTTATTTTTCATGCCTCGCAAGGCATTTAATCATTTGATTTAAGCAATTAAAGTGTTACCAAAGTTCCCACTGGTTGAGGTAATGTTTTATTTTAATGTTTTGGCTCTGACTACAGCGACGCTGGCCGCTTTGTTTGACTGTATAATTTTTGATCGTGCATTTATATCCATTCCTTACCATCGTGGTACTCAAATTCATCTGGAATCAACCCCTGTTCCTCATCAGATTTCCCTGGAGGTAGAACTGAAAGAGAACCGGGACAAGAAGTTAAATGCCTCCTTATTAATCGATTTTATAACTTTAAGATATTAAACTATTAAGGATTAACATATGTCAATCATTTGTATATGATTATCTCTACTGCGCAAGGGCTTTCCAGCATGAGGTCTCAGCATTAAAGGTTGAAATTAAGTTCCTACCGAACTGGCTAGTAGCTTTTGAAGTGTGAACCATGAAGTAAACGCTGACGATTATTTTTAATTGTTTTCTTCTTAGTCGAAAATTGAACCCAACTGAATGGTTATTAACAAAAACATTATATGTCTCACTGTACGCGTGCGTCTTGACTCTTGCAACGTGCATTTATTTTAATGTTTTGGGTTTTAACTGATGGACAGTTCTGGCTCTGACGACAACGACGCTGACCACTTTGGCTGAACGTATATTATATGTTGACTGCAAGTATATACATTCCTTACCATTGCCATCAAGTTTTTTATCTCCGTACAAACGCTGCTTCACAATTCGTCCCAATTGAGATAAAACTAGAAGAGAACAAAGGCATGGAGCTAGAATCAATATAGGTTGCAAATCAAAATATGTCTTAACAGTATTATACGAGCCTTTTCTAAAACAAAGTCGACGGTTAAATTGCTTCGCATGAATCTTTCGAAATGTTCAAAATGCCTGAATTTTTCATCAATTCTTTGCTAAGTATTTGAGTATTAAAAAATATGAAATGCTTTAAATATATAAAGAATTAGGTCTCCCCTTAGACGAAGAAAGACATACTGTATATTATTATTATTATTATTATAACTTTTATTATTATTATTATTATTATTATTATTATTATTATTATTATTCCTCCAATATTTATTTGGAGTAAAACTAGAAAACTATTTAAAGGAAAATATCGAAACTTGCGATCTTAATAGAGGAAATGTGAAGTTTTTCGCGGCGTATGAACAGTAACCCATAACGTAGACAAAACTAGACACGATGATTGTTCAAGTGTATATATAGTTACAAAGGTGAACTTTATAGTTTTCAATTGCTGTGAAATGAACAACTATCAGAGTTCACATGAGAACACACTAAAAGGTGTCTGTTTTTTATGTTGCAAATTTGCTCGAACAGTTTGTTTTAATTAAAGGTTGAAAACCACTAGGAGGCAATTTGAAATTATGCATAGCGCAGGAATTGAACTGTCGGGGTACTTTATAGTAAAGTTAATTCTCATGGAAACTTTCTACTAACAAAAGTTGAATCAGTATCTACACGAACTGTTTTAATAATATATATTTAAATATTGATTGCGAATGACCGGTAGTGCACATGTTTTGTTTCTCTTTCTATTTTGAATTAAACTATTTTTATCCAAAGTCATAATCTGTAGATAAAAAAGACACTTTTTGCAAGAATTATAAATCTTGGACCAACTGATGCAAAGTTGTCTCCAATATTGCTTCAATTATGGGAAGACATTTATGGTCGAATGTGAAAATTAATGGTGTTAGGTTTTCAAAACATTGGGATAATTTTTAAGCTAAAGATTCAATATACTATCAATTTTTGGTTCAAATAGATTTAAGGATGACTGTATGGTCGCATCATCAAGTCAAATTGACCGTTGTTTTCAAACATATAGCAAACAATTGATAGTTTGCAAAGTCAATATTATTATGTTCTTCATATCATTTGAGACATTTTTAAATGTTATTTATTTATTTGTTAGCATTGAATGCATATACATGATGTATTTTTTAATACACATCTTTACACTTTTATATGTTCAGAATCGATAAATGCAACGGACATTGTTCCCCAGCTGTTGAAGATTAAGAATTCCTTTTGACCTACAAGACAATACCAGCTATACTGTTTAAACAAGTAGGAAATAATTTCCTTATCTTTCAAATGAAACTTCATTCTGTAAAATATGTATCTCCAAATTAAACTAGATTAACCAAAATTTACAAACAATAACTTACAATATAGATTTAGTTCATACTACTGGCTGGTAATCAAACCAAAGTATCTAACAACCAATAGAATATCAAGAAGAAAATTATTTGGGGTAATCAGTTATTAAAGTACAATAACAGAACACAAAACACAAAAGAAACACACAAAAAATATTGTTTTCCAGAACTAAATTCGGTGAAGAAGCTTTTCCAGTTACCTGAAAGGATAAGTAACACCAAACTAGTGTGTTGATACCAAAACTTTATCAACATTACGCTTAAGAACAATGCAGAGTAAATTCAGATTTCTTTTGTGGGGTGAAGGGAGACATAGTAACATATCCTTATCAGATTTGGGGTCCGTCGGAAGCATTGCTATCTTTTCACTGATATCGGTTGTCGGAAATTACTGTATTTGCCAGTATTTCGTCCGACACATCACTTCTGACCAGAAATATGACAAATGCCTACAGTTACCATAGGAAAACGTTTTGAACTAGGGACAATGCACACAAAACATCTCCATTAAATACATATCTACCTAAAATAATTTAAAACATGTGTTATTAATAACGCAATGTTATCTTGACCCTGCAAGTCATTCCAGCATTTGATGTCAGCAATTAAAGGGATACCTTATTTCATACTAGTTGGGCTTGTGTTTTATGTTTTGGTCAAAATTTGGGCAATGACAATAGCAACGCCGACTGCTTTGTTTGGACGTATCGTGTATTGAATCTGCATGTAAATGCATTTAATACCGTTAGCGCCCACTGGTACATTCGACTGATTCTCATTATCAGACACCTCTTTGGGTGAATCTTAAAGAAAAACGGGGCCAGAAGATAACGTCCCCCTTATTAATTAATTATATTCTACAAGGTATTGAACCACAAATGATTATTATATGTTTTACTTTCAAATGCTTATCTTTACCACGTAAGGGCGTTATATTATGAAGTGTACTTAGCATTTAAATTTGAAAGTAAATACCTACCGAATACACTTAAATCTTTAACTGGCGAACGTCCTGTTTGGGGAAACATCTCTTGCAGAATTGATCTGATCTTTGATACATCATCTTCTAATGAAGTGAAACGAACGCAATACATACACATATATAACAAACATAAATTTTGAATGATAAACCTTTAACTACCTGCTAAATAATGTAGTTGTGCAAAATAGTGCTAAAAGATTCACTGTGATCTATCGTCACATAAGATAGAAATACCGTGTTTTCTGCACCTTTCTTCGATAATTTACTCGGTATCCTTCATAAGAACCATTGTTTTCGACATTTATCATCCTTCTTGGTGTAGTAAAACAATTGTATTTATTGTGGTAAATCTTATTTGGAAGTAATAGTGAATCTGTAAAGTAATCGTGATATGTCATTTTATAGTCGTGCGTCTTGTCTTTCGCTACGGGCATTTAAAATCTTTGGTTTTAAGTCATGGCCAGTTTTGATGCTGACGATAACGACGCTGACATCTTTGTTTGACCGTATAGTATATAGTGTCTGTATGTACATGCATTCCCTACCTTTGACATCCAGGGATTTATCTTTGCTTAAACGCTCCTTCACATCTTGTGCCAGTTGGGATATATCTAGAAGAAAACCAGGACATGAGGATCAGTATAGGATGCAAACCAACTATATATCCTTACGCTATGATACAATGAGCCTTTTCCTTAACAGTTAAGATGACAATAGTTTCCGCAGGGATAAAACAGTTTTGAACTGCTATTACTGAAAGAACTTCAACTATCTGAAAGGCCTGAAATTTTCATCAATTCTTTCCTCAGTATCAAAACTTATACAATGTATTCAATATATCAGGAATTGGTAACTAGCTAGGATATATGTAACCCTATAGATGAAGAGACAAACTGTGTTGATCATAATTATTCTTATTAGTATTCATTCAAACTCGATTACTACTTTAAGGAAAATGAAACTTGCGATCTTTATAAACGAAAATATGAAGTTGTCCACAGAAGTTTTAACTCATAACGTAGGCAAAACTAAACACAATAAATGTTCAAATGTGTATAAAGTTGTTATATGAGAACATTACAGTTTCAATTGCTGCGATGTGAACAACTTCGAGGATATAACGCTGCACCAATATAAACTATAATACACATTATTGTGCTCGTCATTTGCGTATGAGTTTCACTTATATATATTAAACTTTCAAATTATTCCCGCGAATTGTTGTACTATAAATTAATCTTTGAAAAACAATAGACAGCAATGTTAACTATGCATAGTGAAGGATTTGAATTTGTGAGTACTTCCTGGTAAAGTTAATTTTCATGGAAACTGACTTACTTTAAACTGATTTTGTCTGAAGCATTGATAGAAACTATATGCAATTGTGTACAGCATATTTATTTTAATTATTAGATGATTTATTTCAGAATGTTATCCAAATCCTGAATCAGTTACGACAAAAAAACTTAGGCCATTGCTAGATAGCATTTTGAAGTGTGCAAGAATTATAGCTCTTGGACAAATTCCTGCAATAAAAAGCCAATTTTGATTCCGTTAAGGAAATAAATGAGTTGTAGAATGCTAATTGACGTTAAATTTTCAAACATTGATAATTAGGGGAATAAGTGTAGCTTTCATTCGCTTATTATTTTGAAATATTAAATAAATGCTTTGTTTGTGATGCAAATAGTTTAAAAGGAAGACGAACTCTTATGCATGGTTAATGAAAACACACTGATAAGAAAAGTGATACTGAATTGGTGTGGATTTTCAATGATGTGAAATTTACAAATATTATTCTTAAAGACTTTTTCAAATGTAAAGCAATTAATTGATTGTTCTCTAATTCAACATTTGTAAACAAACATCATAATAACGTATACTAGTACTTCCATAAACATCGACACATAACGTAACGGATTTCGATTGCGATATAGCTTCCATAGATAACTTTATCATTTCGGTGCGTTAATACAAAATTCTCATTCAAATACAAGCTGTTTGTATATTCATTCAGTAAATGTAAAGAAGTTAGCGCATGTTTCATAAGATATTTGATATAATTCCGCTTTGTTAAATAAAACGTGCAATAATACTGCAACGTGTTTGCTTTGAACATAACTAGTTGTATTGTTAAATGTGCATTTATGCCATTTTTGCATGCATATATTGTGATAAGTATTGATCATTTCTTTCACAATTACTAATATGTTCAAGTTGCCATACACTGATGTATCTATACATTGTCGTCTTTTAATAATATTTGAGTGAAGTATAAGACGACGAATAATCATTTATCGTATTACTCGGGCTAAATGAGAAAATTTACTATACAACTGATCCACAAAAACACGCTTTTCGACATAAACATACAAAATACAGACATAATTTGAACTCTTATTTGTCACAACACTAATGACAGGCCATTTATTTGCTCTTGATGTGATGCATACAAGGGTAAGAAAGCATACGAATTCAAACAAATGTAGGACAATGATTCTCATTTATAATGCCATCGGTCTTAGTTTTGCTTGTTTGTAAATACATTGATGATATTTTCGCGTTAGAGAGCGGAAAATGGCACATTTGATCATCCTTTGACATTTCATCGACAACCGTGATAGGTTAATAGTAATTTAGGTTATGTAAAGAGTGTGTGTAATTTTCTGTTGATCGTCATTATAATATTAAAAAAATCGTTCTATACCTGGTGACTATGAAATGTTATTTGTCCATGTTTTGTATATAAAAAGTAATGCTCAATGCCGATTATTAATAAAAGCAGTTTTGTTCTTCTTTTGAAAGCATTTTCTGTGTACAAAACTCAAATTTGTGTGATAACGAATAAAAGATTAGTTCCACCTTATGCATTTATTAAAGAATTCTCATATTTATGATCGCCAAAAAGAAATTTTTAGGAAAATGAAGATATAAAAACGTGTTTCGTTTGGTTGCCTTTTGTTCCTACATTGTTTTATTTGCAAAAGAAGTGCCAAGTGTTAAAAATGTACAAATGTATTTTTTTGCGCTAATGATTAATCCACATTATATTCAGATTTCTTTAGTTGGGTGGCCTTAAATACGATAAGAGTCCGTATGCAATTTTTGTTTTGTCGGTATTTGGTCGTTCATGATTTTCAAAATTTTATCTCACCAAAAAAAGAGACAAACGCCTTCGGCAATTTAGGTTTCGCAAAAGTCTTATCATAAAATTTAAAACTCATGACTGGGAAACACTATATTGTTTCCATATCATATATTGCGAACAGTCAGTAAGACAATTAACTTTAAACCACACTACAGGGACCAAAGTCAAAAAAATCCAATGAACAACATTGGTACAATGCACATACATCATCTAAACTAAATACGTATTTTAGTAGTTTTTTTTTCAGACATGTGTTATTAATGATGCTAGTTGTTTTACCTCGCAAAGCATTCCATCTTTTGATGTAAGGAATTAAAGGGTTACCAAAATTCCCAATATTGGGCTTGTGTTTTATTTTAATGTTTTGGCGCATACTACAACGACGCTAACCGCTATGTTTGACCGTATAGTCTTTTGAACCTACATTGTAGGCTACAATTATATTCATTCCTTACCATCGTCGAACTTTTTTTTTTCATCTGCAATCAACTTCTGCATCTCATCGGATTTCTCTGGGGATGGACCTGAAAGAGAATCGGGGCAAGAAGTTAACTTCACACGTATTAAGTGTATATCTTTAAGGTTTTCAGGATTAACGCTATTTTCATCATTTACATATGATTATCTCTACTGCGCAAGGGCGTTTCAGCATGAGGGCTCAGCATTAAAGTTTGAAATGAAGTTCCTACCGAACTGGCTAGTAGCTTTTGATGTGTGAACCATGCAGTTAACGCTGATGATTATTCTTAATTGTTTTCTTCTTAGAAAATTGAACCGAACTGAATGGTTATTAACGAAAGCGTGTTTCTGTTTTTCTGAACGCGTGCGTCTTGACTCTGGCAACGTGCATTTTAATGTTTTGGGTTTTAACAGAAGGACAGTTCTGGCAAAGGGTTACCAAAGTTCCCACTGGCTGAGCTTGCGTTTTATTTTATTGTTTTGGCGCTGACTGCAACGACGCTGACCGCTTTGATTGACTCTATAGTTTTTTGAACGTGCGTTTGTATACATTCCTTACCATCGGGGTACTCTGATTGATGTGTAACCAACTTCTTTTCCTCAGCAGATTTCACCGGGGATAGAAAGAGAAGAGAAAGAGAACCGAAGCAAGAAGTTAACTTTAATTGTATATTTTTAAGAAAATGAGCTATTAAGGATAATCATATGTTAATCATTTGCATATGATTATCTCGTTATATGTCTCTCTGTACGCGTGCGTCTTGACTCTTGCAACGTGCATTTTGGGTTTTAACTGATATACAGTTCTGGCTCTGACGACAACGACGCTGAACGTATATTATATGTTGACTGCAAGTATATACATTCCTTACCATTGCCATCAAGTTTATTATCTCCGTACAAACGCTGCTTCACAATTCGTCCCAATTGAGATAAAACTAGAAGAGAACAAAGGCATGGAGCTAGAATCAATATAGGTTGCAAATCAAAATATGTCTTAACAGTATTATACGAGCCTTTTCTAAAACAATGTCGACGGTTAAATTGCTTCGCATGAATCTTTCGAAATGTTCAAAATGCCTGAATTTTTCATCAATTCTTTGCTAAGTATTTGAGTATTAAAAAATATGAAATGCTTTAAATATATAAAGAATTAGGTCTCCCCTTAGACGAAGAAAGACATACTGTATATTATTATTATTATTATTATAACTTTTATTATTATTATTATTATTATTATTATTATTATTATTATTATTATTATTATTATTCCTCCAATATTTATTTGGAGTAAAACTAGAAAACTATTTAAAGGAAAATATCGAAACTTGCGATCTTAATAGAGGAAATGTGAAGTTTTTCGCGGCGTATGAACAGTAACCCATAACGTAGACAAAACTAGACACGATGATTGTTCAAGTGTATATATAGTTACAAAGGTGAACTTTATAGTTTTCAATTGCTGTGAAATGAACAACTATCAGAGTTCACATGAGAACACACTAAAAGGTGTCTGTTTTTTATGTTGCAAATTTGCTCGAACAGTTTGTTTTAATTAAAGGTTGAAAACCACTAGGAGGCAATTTGAAATTATGCATAGCGCAGGAATTGAACTGTCGGGGTACTTTATAGTAAAGTTAATTCTCATGGAAACTTTCTACTAACAAAAGTTGAATCAGTATCTACACGAACTGTTTTAATAATATATATTTAAATATTGATTGCGAATGACCGGTAGTGCACATGTTTTGTTTCTCTTTCTATTTTGAATTAAACTATTTTTATCCAAAGTCATAATCTGTAGATAAAAAAGACACTTTTTGCAAGAATTATAAATCTTGGACCAACTGATGCAAAGTTGTCTCCAATATTGCTTCAATTATGGGAAGACATTTATGGTCGAATGTGAAAATTAATGGTGTTAGGTTTTCAAAACATTGGGATAATTTTTAAGCTAAAGATTCAATATACTATCAATTTTTGGTTCAAATAGATATAAGGATGACTGTATGGTCGCATCATCAAGTCAAATTGACCGTTGTTTTCAAACATATAGCAAACAATTGATAGTTTGCAAAGTCAATATTATTATGTTCTTCATATCATTTGAGACATTTTTAAATGTTATTTATTTATTTGTTAGCATTGAATGCATATACATGATGTATTTTTTAATACACATCTTTACACTTTTATATGTTCAGAATCGATAAATGCAACGGACATTGTTCCCCAGCTGTTGAAGATTAAGAATTCCTTTTGACCTACAAGACAATACCAGCTATACTGTTTAAACAAGTAGGAAATAATTTCCTTATCTTTCAAATGAAACTTCATTCTGTAAAATATGTATCTCCAAATTAAACTAGATTAACCAAAATTTACAAACAATAACTTACAATATAGATTTAGTTCATACTACTGGCTGGTAATCAAACCAAAGTATCTAACAACCAATAGAATATCAAGAAGAAAATTATTTTGGGTAATCAGTTATTAAAGTACAATAACAGAACACAAAACACAAAAGAAACACACAAAAAATATTGTTTTCCAGAACTAAATTCGGTGAAGAAGCTTTTCCAGTTACCTGAAAGGATAAGTAACACCAAACTAGTGTGTTGATACCAAAACTTTATCAACATTACGCTTAAGAACAATGCAGAGTAAATTCAGATTTCTTTTGTGGGGTGAAGGGAGACATAGTAACATATCCTTATCAGATTTGGGGTCCGTCGGAAGCATTGCTATCTTTTCACTGATATCGGTTGTCGGAAATTACTGTATTTGCCAGTATTTCGTCCGACACATCACTTCTGACCAGAAATATGACAAATGCCTACAGTTACCATAGGAAAACGTTTTGAACTAGGGACAATGCACACAAAACATCTCCATTAAATACATATCTACCTAAAAATAATTTAAAACATGTGTTATTAATAACGCAATGTTATCTTGACCCTGCAAGTCATTCCAGCATTTGATGTCAGCAATTAAAGGGATACCTTATTTCATACTAGTTGGGCTTGTGTTTTATGTTTTGGTCAAAATTTGGGCAATGACAATAGCAACGCCGACTGCTTTGTTTGGACGTATCGTGTATTGAATCTGCATGTAAATGCATTTAATACCGTTAGCGCCCACTGGTACATTCGACTGATTCTCATCATCAGACACCTCTTTGGGTGAATCTTAAAGAAAAACGGGGCCAGAAGATAACGTCCCCTTTATTAATTAATTATATTCTACAAGGAATTGAACCACAAATGATTATTATATGTTTTACTTTCAAATGCTTATCTTTACCACGTAAGGGCGTTATATTATGAAGTGTACTTAGCATTTAAATTTGAAAGTAAATACCTACCGAATACACTTGAATCTTTAACTGGCGAACGTCCTGTTTGGGGAAACATCTCTTGCAGAATTGATCTGATCTTTGATACATCATCTTCTAATGAAGTGAAACGAACGCAATACATACACATATATAACAAACATAAATTTTGAATGATAAACCTTTAACTACCTGCTAAATAATGTAGTTGTGCAAAATAGTGCTAAAAGATTCACTGTGATCTATCGTCACATAAGATAGAAATACCGTGTTTTCTGCACCTTTCTTCGATAATTTACTCGGTATCCTTCATAAGAACCATTGTTTTCGACATTTATCATCCTTCTTGGTGTAGTAAAACAATTGTATTTATTGTGGTAAATCTTATTTGGAAGTAATAGTGAATCTGTAAAGTAATCGTGATATGTCATTTTATAGTCGTGCGTCTTGTCTTTCGCTACGGGCATTTAAAATCTTTGGTTTTAAGTCATGGCCAGTTTTGATGCTGACGATAACGACGCTGACATCTTTGTTTGACCGTATAGTATATAGTGTCTGTATGTACATGCATTCCCTACCTTTGACATCCAGGGATTTATCTTTGCTTAAACGCTCCTTCACATCTTGTGCCAGTTGGGATATATCTAGAAGAAAACCAGGACATGAGGATCAGTATAGGATGCAAACCAACTATATATCCTTACGCTATGATACAATGAGCCTTTTCCTTAACAGTTAAGATGACAATAGTTTCCGCAGGGATAAAACAGTTTTGAACTGCTATTACTGAAAGAACTTCAACTATCTGAAAGGCCTGAAATTTTCATCAATTCTTTCCTCAGTATCAAAACTTATACAATGTATTCAATATATCAGGAATTGGTAACTAGCTAGGATATATGTAACCCTATAGATGAAGAGACAAACTGTGTTGATCATAATTATTCTTATTAGTATTCATTCAAACTCGATTACTACTTTAAGGAAAATGAAACTTGCGATCTTTATAAACGAAAATATGAAGTTGTCCACAGAAGTTTTAACTCATAACGTAGGCAAAACTAAACACAATAAATGTTCAAATGTGTATAAAGTTGTTATATGAGAACATTACAGTTTCAATTGCTGCGATGTGAACAACTTCGAGGATATAACGCTGCACCAATATAAACTATAATACACATTATTGTGCTCGTCATTTGCGTATGAGTTTCACTTATATATATTAAACTTTCAAATTATTCCCGCGAATTGTTGTACTATAAATTAATCTTTGAAAAACAATAGACAGCAATGTTAACTATGCATAGTGAAGGATTTGAATTTGTGAGTACTTCCTGGTAAAGTTAATTTTCATGGAAACTGACTTACTTTAAACTGATTTTGTCTGAAGCATTGATAGAAACTATATGCAATTGTGTACAGCATATTTATTTTAATTATTAGATGATTTATTTCAGAATGTTATCCAAATCCTGAATCAGTTACGACAAAAAAACTTAGGCCATTGCTAGATAGCATTTTGAAGTGTGCAAGAATTATAGCTCTTGGACAAATTCCTGCAATAAAAAGCCAATTTTGATTCCGTTAAGGAAATAAATGAGTTGTAGAATGCTAATTGACGTTAAATTTTCAAACATTGATAATTAGGTGAATAAGTGTAGCTTTCATTCGCTTATTATTTTGAAATATTAAATAAATGCTTTGTTTGTGATGCAAATAGTTTAAAAGGAAGACGAACTCTTATGCATGGTTAATGAAAACACACTGATAAGAAAAGTGATACTGAATTGGTGTGGATTTTCAATGATGTGAAATTTACAAATATTATTCTTAAAGACTTTTTCAAATGTAAAGCAATTAATTGATTGTTCTCTAATTCAACATTTGTAAACAAACATCATAATAACGTATACTAGTACTTCCATAAACATCGACACATAACGTAACGGATTTCGATTGCGATATAGCTTCCATAGATAACTTTATCATTTCGGTGCGTTAATACAAAATTCTCATTCAAATACAAGCTGTTTGTATATTCATTCAGTAAATGTAAAGAAGTTAGCGCATGTTTCATAAGATATTTGATATAATTCCGCTTTGTTAAATAAAACGTGCAATAATACTGCAACGTGTTTGCTTTGAACATAACTAGTTGTATTGTTAAATGTGCATTTATGCCATTTTTGCATGCATATATTGTGATAAGTATTGATCATTTCTTTCACAATTACTAATATGTTCAAGTTGCCATACACTGATGTATCTATACATTGTCGTCTTTTAATAATATTTGAGTGAAGTATAAGACGACGAATAATCATTTATCGTATTACTCGGGCTAAATGAGAAAATTTACTATACAACTGATCCACAAAAACACGCTTTTCGACATAAACATACAAAATACAGACATAATTTGAACTCTTATTTGTCACAACACTAATGACAGGCCATTTATTTGCTCTTGATGTGATGCATACAAGGGTAAGAAAGCATACGAATTCAAACAAATGTAGGACAATGATTCTCATTTATAATGCCATCGGTCTTAGTTTTGCTTGTTTGTAAATACATTGATGATATTTTCGCGTTAGAGAGCGGAAAATGGCACATTTGATCATCCTTTGACATTTCATCGACAACCGTGATAGGTTAATAGTAATTTAGGTTATGTAAAGAGTGTGTGTAATTTTCTGTTGATCGTCATTATAATATTAAAAAAATCGTTCTATACCTGGTGACTATGAAATGTTATTTGTCCATGTTTTGTATATAAAAAGTAATGCTCAATGCCGATTATTAATAAAAGCAGTTTTGTTCTTCTTTTGAAAGCATTTTCTGTGTACAAAACTCAAATTTGTGTGATAACGAATAAAAGATTAGTTCCACCTTATGCATTTATTAAAGAATTCTCATATTTATGATCGCCAAAAAGAAATTTTTAGGAAAATGAAGATATAAAAACGTGTTTCGTTTGGTTGCCTTTTGTTCCTACATTGTTTTATTTGCAAAAGAAGTGCCAAGTGTTAAAAATGTACAAATGTATTTTTTTGCGCTAATGATTAATCCACATTATATTCAGATTTCTTTAGTTGGGTGGCCTTAAATACGATAAGAGTCCGTATGCAATTTTTGTTTTGTCGGTATTTGGTCGTTCATGATTTTCAAAATTTTATCTCACCAAAAAAAGAGACAAACGCCTTCGGCAATTTAGGTTTCGCAAAAGTCTTATCATAAAATTTAAAACTCATGACTGGGAAACACTATATTGTTTCCATATCATATATTGCGAACAGTCAGTAAGACAATTAACTTTAAACCACACTACAGGGACCAAAGTCAAAAAAATCCAATGAACAACATTGGTACAATGCACATACATCATCTAAACTAAATACGTATTTTAGTAGTTTTTTTTTCAGACATGTGTTATTAATGATGCTAGTTGTTTTACCTCGCAAAGCATTCCATCTTTTGATGTAAGGAATTAAAGGGTTACCAAAATTCCCAATATTGGGCTTGTGTTTTATTTTAATGTTTTGGCGCATACTACAACGACGCTAACCGCTATGTTTGACCGTATAGTCTTTTGAACCTACATTGTAGGCTACAATTATATTCATTCCTTACCATCGTCGAACTTTTTTTTTTCATCTGCAATCAACTTCTGCATCTCATCGGATTTCTCTGGGGATGGACCTGAAAGAGAATCGGGGCAAGAAGTTAACTTCACACGTATTAAGTGTATATCTTTAAGGTTTTCAGGATTAACGCTATTTTCATCATTTACATATGATTATCTCTACTGCGCAAGGGCGTTTCAGCATGAGGGCTCAGCATTAAAGTTTGAAATGAAGTTCCTACCGAACTGGCTAGTAGCTTTTGATGTGTGAACCATGCAGTTAACGCTGATGATTATTCTTAATTGTTTTCTTCTTAGAAAATTGAACCGAACTGAATGGTTATTAACGAAAGCGTGTTTCTGTTTTTCTGAACGCGTGCGTCTTGACTCTGGCAACGTGCATTTTAATGTTTTGGGTTTTAACAGAAGGACAGTTCTGGCAAAGGGTTACCAAAGTTCCCACTGGCTGAGCTTGCGTTTTATTTTATTGTTTTGGCGCTGACTGCAACGACGCTGACCGCTTTGATTGACTCTATAGTTTTTTGAACGTGCGTTTGTATACATTCCTTACCATCGGGGTACTCTGATTGATGTGTAACCAACTTCTTTTCCTCAGCAGATTTCACCGGGGATAGAAAGAGAAGAGAAAGAGAACCGAAGCAAGAAGTTAACTTTAATTGTATATTTTTAAGAAAATGAGCTATTAAGGATAATCATATGTTAATCATTTGCATATGATTATCTCGTTATATGTCTCTCTGTACGCGTGCGTCTTGACTCTTGCAACGTGCATTTTGGGTTTTAACTGATATACAGTTCTGGCTCTGACGACAACGACGCTGAACGTATATTATATGTTGACTGCAAGTATATACATTCCTTACCATTGCCATCAAGTTTATTATCTCCGTACAAACGCTGCTTCACAATTCGTCCCAATTGAGATAAAACTAGAAGAGAACAAAGGCATGGAGCTAGAATCAATATAGGTTGCAAATCAAAATATGTCTTAACAGTATTATACGAGCCTTTTCTAAAACAATGTCGACGGTTAAATTGCTTCGCATGAATCTTTCGAAATGTTCAAAATGCCTGAATTTTTCATCAATTCTTTGCTAAGTATTTGAGTATTAAAAAATATGAAATGCTTTAAATATATAAAGAATTAGGTCTCCCCTTAGACGAAGAAAGACATACTGTATATTATTATTATTATTATAACTTTTATTATTATTATTATTATTATTATTATTATTATTATTATTATTATTCCTCCAATATTTATTTGGAGTAAAACTAGAAAACTATTTAAAGGAAAATATCGAAACTTGCGATCTTAATAGAGGAAATGTGAAGTTTTTCGCGGCGTATGAACAGTAACCCATAACGTAGACAAAACTAGACACGATGATTGTTCAAGTGTATATATAGTTACAAAGGTGAACTTTATAGTTTTCAATTGCTGTGAAATGAACAACTATCAGAGTTCACATGAGAACACACTAAAAGGTGTCTGTTTTTTATGTTGCAAATTTGCTCGAACAGTTTGTTTTAATTAAAGGTTGAAAACCACTAGGAGGCAATTTGAAATTATGCATAGCGCAGGAATTGAACTGTCGGGGTACTTTATAGTAAAGTTAATTCTCATGGAAACTTTCTACTAACAAAAGTTGAATCAGTATCTACACGAACTGTTTTAATAATATATATTTAAATATTGATTGCGAATGACCGGTAGTGCACATGTTTTGTTTCTCTTTCTATTTTGAATTAAACTATTTTTATCCAAAGTCATAATCTGTAGATAAAAAAGACACTTTTTGCAAGAATTATAAATCTTGGACCAACTGATGCAAAGTTGTCTCCAATATTGCTTCAATTATGGGAAGACATTTATGGTCGAATGTGAAAATTAATGGTGTTAGGTTTTCAAAACATTGGGATAATTTTTAAGCTAAAGATTCAATATACTATCAATTTTTGGTTCAAATAGATATAAGGATGACTGTATGGTCGCATCATCAAGTCAAATTGACCGTTGTTTTCAAACATATAGCAAACAATTGATAGTTTGCAAAGTCAATATTATTATGTTCTTCATATCATTTGAGACATTTTTAAATGTTATTTATTTATTTGTTAGCATTGAATGCATATACATGATGTATTTTTTAATACACATCTTTACACTTTTATATGTTCAGAATCGATAAATGCAACGGACATTGTTCCCCAGCTGTTGAAGATTAAGAATTCCTTTTGACCTACAAGACAATACCAGCTATACTGTTTAAACAAGTAGGAAATAATTTCCTTATCTTTCAAATGAAACTTCATTCTGTAAAATATGTATCTCCAAATTAAACTAGATTAACCAAAATTTACAAACAATAACTTACAATATAGATTTAGTTCATACTACTGGCTGGTAATCAAACCAAAGTATCTAACAACCAATAGAATATCAAGAAGAAAATTATTTTGGGTAATCAGTTATTAAAGTACAATAACAGAACACAAAACACAAAAGAAACACACAAAAAATATTGTTTTCCAGAACTAAATTCGGTGAAGAAGCTTTTCCAGTTACCTGAAAGGATAAGTAACACCAAACTAGTGTGTTGATACCAAAACTTTATCAACATTACGCTTAAGAACAATGCAGAGTAAATTCAGATTTCTTTTGTGGGGTGAAGGGAGACATAGTAACATATCCTTATCAGATTTGGGGTCCGTCGGAAGCATTGCTATCTTTTCACTGATATCGGTTGTCGGAAATTACTGTATTTGCCAGTATTTCGTCCGACACATCACTTCTGACCAGAAATATGACAAATGCCTACAGTTACCATAGGAAAACGTTTTGAACTAGGGACAATGCACACAAAACATCTCCATTAAATACATATCTACCTAAAAATAATTTAAAACATGTGTTATTAATAACGCAATGTTATCTTGACCCTGCAAGTCATTCCAGCATTTGATGTCAGCAATTAAAGGGATACCTTATTTCATACTAGTTGGGCTTGTGTTTTATGCTTTGGTCAAAATTTGGGCAATGACAATAGCAACGCCGACTGCTTTGTTTGGACGTATCGTGTATTGAATCTGCATGTAAATGCATTTAATACCGTTAGCGCCCACTGGTACATTCGACTGATTCTCATCATCAGACACCTCTTTGGGTGAATCTTAAAGAAAAACGGGGCCAGAAGATAACGTCCCCTTTATTAATTAATTATATTCTACAAGGTATTGAACCACAAATGATTATTATATGTTTTACTTTCAAATGCTTATCTTTACCACGTAAGGGCGTTATATTATGAAGTGTACTTAGCATTTAAATTTGAAAGTAAATACCTACCGAATACACTTGAATCTTTAACTGGCGAACGTCCTGTTTGGGGAAACATCTCTTGCAGAATTGATCTGATCTTTGATACATCATCTTCTAATGAAGTGAAACGAACGCAATACATACACATATATAACAAACATAAATTTTGAATGATAAACCTTTAACTACCTGCTAAATAATGTAGTTGTGCAAAATAGTGCTAAAAGATTCACTGTGATCTATCGTCACATAAGATAGAAATACCGTGTTTTCTGCACCTTTCTTCGATAATTTACTCGGTATCCTTCATAAGAACCATTGTTTTCGACATTTATCATCCTTCTTGGTGTAGTAAAACAATTGTATTTATTGTGGTAAATCTTATTTGGAAGTAATAGTGAATCTGTAAAGTAATCGTGATATGTCATTTTATAGTCGTGCGTCTTGTCTTTCGCTACGGGCATTTAAAATCTTTGGTTTTAAGTCATGGCCAGTTTTGATGCTGACGATAACGACGATGACATCTTTGTTTGACCGTATAGTATATAGTGTCTGTATGTACATGCATTCCCTACCTTTGACATCCAGGGATTTATCTTTGCTTAAACGCTCCTTCACATCTTGTGCCAGTTGGGATATATCTAGAAGAAAACCAGGACATGAAGATCAGTATAGGATGCAAACCAACTATATATCCTTACGCTATGATACAATGAGCCTTTTCCTTAACAGTTAAGATGACAATAGTTTCCGCAGGGATAAAACAGTTTTGAACTGCTATTACTGAAAGAACTTCAACTATCTGAAAGGCCTGAAATTTTCATCAATTATTTCCTCAGTATCAAAACTTATACAATGTATTCAATATATGAGGAATTGGTAACTAGCTAGGATATATGTAACCCTATAGATGAAGAGACAAACTGTGTTGATCATAATTATTCTTATTAGTATTCATTCAAACTCGATAACTACTTTAAGGAAAATGAAACTTGCGATCTTTATAAACGAAAATATGAAGTTGTCCACAGAAGTTTTAACTCATAACGTAGGCAAAACTAAACACAATAAATGTTCAAATGTGTATAATGTTGTTATATGAGAACATTACAGTTTCAATTGCTGCGATGTGAACAACTTCGAGGATATAACGCTGCACCAATAGAAACTATAATACACATTATTGTGCTCGTCATTTGCGTATGAGTTTCACTTATATATATTAAACTTTCAAATTATTCCCGCGAATTGTTGTACTATAAATTAATCTTTGAAAAACAATAGACAGCAATGTTAACTATGCATAGTGAAGGATTTGAATTTGTGAGTACTTCCTGGTAAAGTTAATTTTCATGGAAACTGACTTACTTTAAACTGATTTTGTCTGAAGCATTGATAGAAACTATATGCAATTGTGTACAACATATTTATTTTAATTATTAGATGATTTATTTCAGAATGTTATCCAAATCCTGAATCAGTTACGACAAAAAAAACTTAGGCCATTGCTAGATAGCATTTTGAAGTGTGCAAGAATTATAGCTCTTGGACAAATTCCTGCAATAAAAAGCCAATTTTGATTCCGTTAAGGAAATAAATGAGTTGTAGAATGCTAATTGACGTTAAATTTTCAAACATTGATAATTAGGGGAATTAGTGTAGCTTTCATTCGCTTATTATTTTGAAATATTAAATAAATGCTTTGTTTGTGATGCAAATAGTTTAAAAGGAAGACGAACTCTTATGCATGGTTAATGAAAACACACTGATAAGAAAAGTGATACTGAATTGGTGTGGATTTTCAATGATGTGAAATTTACAAATATTATTCTTAAAGACTTTTTCAAATGTAAAGCAATTAATTGATTGTTCTCTAATCCAACATTTGTAAACAAACATCATAATAACGTATACTAGTACTTCCATAAACATCGACACATAAAGTAACGGATTTCGATTGCGATATAGACTTCCATAGATAACTTTATCATTTCGGTGCGTTAATACAAAATTCTCATTCAAATACAAGCTGTTTGTATATTCATTCAGTAAATGTAAAGAAGTTAGCGCATGTTTCATAAGATATTTGATATAATTCCGCTTTGTTAAATAAAACGTGCAATAATACTGCAACGTGTTTGCTTTGAACATAACTAAAGTTGTATTGTTAAATGTGCATTTATGCCATTTTTGCATGCATATATTGTGATAAGTATTGATCATTTCTTTCACAATTACTAATATGTTCAAGTTGCCATACACTGATGTATCTATACATTGTCGTCTTTTTAATAATATTTGAGTGAAGTATAAGACGACGAATAATCATTTATCGTATTACTCGGGCTAAATGAGAAAATTTACTATACAACTGATCCACAAAAACACGCTTTTCGACATAAACATACAAAATACAGACATAATTTGAACTCTTATTTGTCACAACACTAATGACAGGCCATTTATTTGCTATTGATGTGATGCATACAAGGGTAAGAAAGCATACGAATTCAAACAAATGTAGGACAATGATTCTCATTTATAATGCCATCGGTCTTAGTTTTGCTTGTTTGTAAATACATTGATGATATTTTCGCGTTAGAGAGCGGAAAATGGCACATTTGATCATCCTTTGACATTTCATCGACAACCGTGATAGGTTAATAGTAATTTAGGTTATGTAAAGAGTGTGTGTAATTTTCTTTTGATCGTCATTATAATATTAAAAAAATCGTTCTATACCTGGTGAGTATGAAATATTTTTTGTCCATGTTTTGTATATAAAAAGTAATGCTCAATGCCGATTATTAATAAAAGCAGTTTTGTTCTTCTTTTGAAAGCATTTTCTGTGTACAAAACTCAAATTTGTGTGTTAACGAATAAAAGATTAGTTCCACCTTATGCATTTATTAAAGAATTCTCATATTTATGATCGCCAAAAAGAAATTTTTAGGAAAATGAAGATATAAAAACGTGTTTCGTTTGGTTGCCTTTTGACTCTACATTGTTTTATTTGCAAAAGAAGTGCCAAGTGTTAAAAATGTACAAATGTTATTTTTTTGCGCTTATGATTAATCCACATTATTTCAGATTTCTTTAGTTGGGTGGCCTTAAATACGATAAGAGTCCGTATGCAATTTTTGTTTTGTCGGTATTTGGTCGTTCATGATTTTCAAAATTTTATCTCACCAAAAAAGAGACAAACGCCTTCGGCAATTTAGGTTTCGCAAAAGTCTTATCATAAAATTTAAAACTCATGACTGGGAAACACTATATTGTTTTCATATCATATATTGCGAACAGTCAGTAAGACAATTAACTTTAAACCACACTACAGGGACCAAAGTCAAAAAAATCCAATAAACAACATTGGTACAATGCACATACATCATCTAAACTAAATACGTATTTTCGTAGTTTTTTTTTCAGACATGTGTTATTAATGATGCTAGTTTTTTTACCTCGCAAAGCATTCCATCTTTTGATGTAAGGAATTAAAGGGTTACCAAAATTCCCAATATTGGGCTTGTGTTTTATTTTAATGTTTTGGCGCATACTACAACGACGCTAACCGCTATGTTTGGCCGTATAGTCTTTTGAACCTACATTGTAGGCTACAATTATATTCATTCCTTACCATCGTCGAACTTTTTTTTTCCATCTGCAATCAACTTCTGCATCTCATCGGATATCTCTGGGGATGGACCTGAAAGAGAATCGGGGCAAGAAGTTAACTTCACACATATTAAGTGTATATCTTTAAGGTTTTCAGGATTAACGCTATTTTCATCATTTACATATGATTATCTCTACTGCGCAAGGGCGTTTCAGCATGAGGGCTCAGCATTAAAGTTTGAAATGAAGTTCCTACCGAACTGGCTAGTAGCTTTTGATGTGTGAACCATGCAGTTAACGCTGATGATTATTCTTAATTGTTTTCTTCTTAGAAAATTGAACCGAACTGAATGGTTATTAACGAAAGCGTGTTTCTGTTTTTCTGAACGCGTGCGTCTTGACTCTGGCAACGTGCATTTTAATGTTTTGGGTTTTAACAGATGGACAGTTCTGGCAAAGGGTTACCAAAGTTCCCACTGGCTGAGCTTGTGTTTTATTTTATTGTTTTGGCGCTGACTGCAACGACGCTGACCGCTTTGTTTGACTCTATAGTTTTTTGAACGTGCGTTTGTATACATTCCTTACCATCGGGGTACTCTGATTGATGTGTAACCAACTTCTTTTCCTCAGCAGATTTCACCGGGGATAGAAAGAGAAGAGAAAGAGAACCGAAGCAAGAAGTTAACTTTAATTGTATATTTTTAAGATAATGAGCTATTAAGGATAATCATATGTTAATCATTTGCATATGATTATCTCGTTATATGTCTCTCTGTACGCGTGCGTCTTGACTCTTGCAACGTGCATTTTGGGTTTTAACTGATAGACAGTTCTGGCTCTGACGACAACGACGCTGACCACTTTGGCTGAACGTATATTATATGTTGACTGCATGTATATACACTCCTTACCATTGCTATCCAGGTTATCATCTCCGTGCAAACTCTGCTTCGCAATTCGTCCCAATTGAGATAAAACTAGAAGAGAACAAAGGCATGCAGCTAGAATCAATATAGGATGCAAATCAAAATATGTCTTAAAGTAATGATACAATGAGCCTTTTCTAAAACAATAAACATGTCAACGGTTGAATTGCTTCGCATGAATCTTTCAAAATGTTCAAAATGCCTGAATCTGTCATCAATTCAGTATTTGAGTATTTAAACATAATATACAATGCATTGAATATATAAAGAATAAGGTCTCCCTTTACACAAAGAAAGACATACTGTATATTATCATTATTATTATTATTATTATTATTATTATTATTATTATTATTATTCCTGCTGTTTCACCACTATTCACCCATAACGTAGACAAAACTAGACACGACAATTGTTTAAGTGTATATATAGTTTCAGAGAAGAACGTTTTTCCTTCCAGTTGAGTTCAGTCTTATGACTTGCACAAACTTTGGGGATATAACGCTGCAACAATGGAACCAAAAGTACACACTAAAAAATCAGTTTTATATGTTGCACGTTTGCTCTAACGGTTTGTTTTATTTGAACGTTGAACAGCATTAGGGGGCAATCTGAAATTTTGCATAGTGCAGGAATTGAATTGTTGGGGTACTTTCTGGTAAAGTTAACTTTCATGGAAACTTTGATTTTCTACTAACAAATCTTGCCTAAGAATGAATCAGTAGCTACACGATCTGATTTAAAAAATATATTTTAAATATTGTTAGCAAAGGTACGATAGTACACATGTTTTGTTTCTATTTCCATTTTCAATTAAATGTTTTCGTCTGAAGTTATCCCCATTTGCAATTTAATTTTCTTTAAACAATTTTTATCCAAAGTCAAAATTTGTAAATGAAAAAAAAGAAACCCTTTGATGCAAATTTTTCTCCAATGCGGCTTCAATAATGGGAAGACATTAATGGTCCAATGTGAAATGGTGATAGTCTTTCAATTGAGAGTCTTATTTAGCTATATATTTGAATTATAAAATATTATTACTTTTTGGGTCAAATAGATTTAGGGACAACTGTAGTATCGCTTTTGAATGAAAATGTTCCTTCTTCATATCATAAAATATTTCTAGATAAAATATATGTCTCTACCCAAACCTAAATCTTCCGGACCGCCCGGACTCCCGACTCCCTAATACACAACACGAATGAGTATAGATACTCTGAATATAGGTCAACACTGTCATAAACACTATTCACCATAGTATATATTTTGACAGACACATTAACTAACATACGCTTATTAAAGCTTTCATAGCTACTAAACGACATATTCCGTGTAAAAATAGCAGTTCTTTATACAAATGTTTAAAATGAACTGTCAAAAGTTCTATACTTCAACAGTTTACGTTCTTATCAATTGTTTTGAATGGTCACATTTCATTATGAACCATATGCTGTTGACAATATATAAGCTAATGATGTGCGCTTGTTAGTATTTTATTACCCATTAGTTCTGAATTAACATCGGTACTAATGTGACATTATATATATGTTATATTAAATCAATGTTAGTTTAATGAAATAAATTAACCTTTACACATTAAAAAGTTTATGTTGCTTTAACCATTTATACTTAACATTTTAGTCGCATTATTCGACAAATAAATCAGTAACACGTTTCATCAAGTGCAATTGATTGTAGTTTTTTTTAAATATATAGCAACTAATTGATAGTTTGCAAAGTCGATATATATGTGTTCTTCACGTCATAATGTTGTTTGTTTAATATTTAATAAACATATGTACACGTTTACATTTTAACGAGTCGATAAATGCAAAAAATTTGTTTCTGAGCTGTTGGAGATTAGGAATCCCTTTTTGTATAAGACAATACCAGCTGTACAGTTTAAACCGATCTGATATAGTTCCCTTATATTTCCCATAACACTTTGCTTATTTTTTCGCATTCACCCTATAACATTTATCTCTCTCGAAATAAAACTAGATTAATCACACTTTACAAACATCTACTTACCATATGGATTTAGTTCGCACTAATGACTTAACCATAAATGCTTTGCTAAGAAAACGACCAAATCAAACATTTTTGTGCCGATATGATGGGATCTAAAGTGGATATCACATGTTACTATTTTGAATTATCAAGATTATGATTTTCTTGAAATACTAACATTTCTTATGCTCATGAATTTTATTGCATCGTAGTAGAGTTACGCGCTTTGATATATTTTGCAAAAACATTTTACATTCACCATAATTATCTCAAAAGAGAGTACAATTTTTCAAGGTATTGACATGAAAACATATTTACCAGTCACAATACATATAAGGAGAAACGAGTGTCGTTGTGAGTATGTACAAATATGCGTGTCTTACTTTGTAATGAAGTGGGGGAACTGTTTTGTACCATAATGTTACTTAATGTGCAACAAATGGTGTGCGTAAATTGACATGTCTTTGTATTTTATCCACACGCTTCTTACTGCATGGTCAGGCTTTGATATCGGTCAATAGCACACAGTTCCCCCACTTCCTAACTTTGTTACAACACTTAGGGCAATTATTCCGATACACAAAATTGATCAGTTTTCTCGCGTTGTTTTGAAGTCATATAACAAACTGTTTCCGGTTACGGTCGGGTCGTTTTATTTAGAGAATAGACAAGAAAAAAAGCTGAAAGGTTTTCTTATTAAATGAAATTATTATTTTGACAATCAGGAAATAAATAATGAACGATTTGTGTAAATATAAGTAATGCAATGCGTGCTTAATATAGCTTATTGTTATAAACACTGTTTTGTATGTGAGATTGAAGTTTACGCGACACGAAATTTAATTGGATATATAAAAATGCCAACTCGTCTCAGATGGCAGAACAATACATCTCAAGGTCGCCATCATTTCATTTTGAACGCAATTTTTAATAATACTGTTTACATGAAAATGATACTTGAAATATAAGATATTCATAGTAAACAAGGTAGAGTTACATTTATATTTCATCATTAACTTTTGTCGACACAATCACGCATTATAGTGGCACACTTTTCAATACATAAATAATTTGATTTCAATTGACAATTCGAATGATGGTCAACCTTACCGAAGGAATACGCCTGCTGTTTCTTGTCCCGTGTCCATATGGTTGTCCGATAATGCCATGCTATAAAACAATATAATATGTTAATGTACGTTTGATACTCCTTCAAAAGGAGGATGTACATTATATTACAACACTACAGGACTTCCAATTGTCTAATATCAGTATTTAAAACATGTACGGCACAGGGCACAATAAATAAAGAAGTTTAGTTAGAGACACTGACATTCTTCAACGTTTGCCGAAGAATGTTTTATTAAAAACAAGGTAGTACTTTTAGCGGATTTTAAGAATTCTTGTATACATAAAAGTCATAGTTCATACTTAAACGAATTTAGTCCAAGGTAATGCGCCTTAAATAATAAAGACATGAATACTAGCCGACTAATAGCTTATTGCTGAAACTTAGATACATAGATTGGTAACTTTGAGGTGACTATCAATGCAATGTTCATGCAAATAAAAACGAATGTTTGGACACATTTTTCATTGACATCTATTTATATTATATATATATATGTCTATTGACATTTATTTAACTTAAAGTGAACTTGAATTTCAAAAATATAATGGATCGTCAAAACTTTATTACATCAAAGGTCATTTCATTAAGCTTTTCAATTATTAACATGCGCATTCAAAATCATACCAAGAAAGCCAATGAACGCGATCGCTAGAACAAGAAGAACTCCGAGGACAAGGTTTCCAATTACAGGAACATTGTCTGAAATACATATATAAAATAAGTCAACAAAAATAACGAAACGTATATTAAATGAAACTTCTTAAGGTGTTGGTACGCATTTATCTAAAATAAAAGAAAAAAGTCCTTTGCTAAAGAAAGAAAAACATAATGATGTACGAAAGTTTTCAATTTTAATATTTAACATGAGTAAGCTTATCGTCATGCTTTGTAAAATGCATAACCGTCATGAAACGGGCTTTTGGTTATATTCTTTTAGCAAACGGGTTACCAATTTTGTTTTTGTTTGTTTACAAGGTTTGAGAAGGTGTCTTAAAAGTATGATTGATGAAGAAGTCTTAAATCGTTACCACTAGTGATGGGCCGATCATCGCCGATAATCGATTATATCGGCAGACACCCTCTAGGCGATTGGCGATCTCATTATTCCCTTATCGAATAATCGAAAAAAAAGTTTGGTTGAATTAGTAAAATTCCAACTTTATATAGCGCAGTAATTTAGAGCTAAGAAAAGAAACCTGTATGCAAAAACAGGAAATATTTGATGAATGGAAATATTAGCCGTTTAATTCCGAAAATACGTGAGAAAAGGTTTGCTATATTAAAGTCCAATTACTCGTTATTTTTTATAGCTAATGCCATCCAAAACATATTTGTTTTGTCTTAGTTTTTTTTTCAATTTAATTCTCAAAACCGGTTCAAGTCATTGACAAATGACAAATCATATGTATTATACAGGATTAGACATAGTTGACCATCGCTTTCGGTTAATAATTGCCCTAGTGAAAAATAATTACCCTCGGACAATTATTATTCGCACTGGGGCAATTATCAACCAAACGCCAACGTCATCCATGTATTTTTGTTATAAATAAAAGTCAACTTAAAGTAACCTGACAATGAACTGTTCCCTTACTTGCCAGAAATAATACCTGTTTTCAGCCGAAGCATTAGTAATTAACTTTACTTAAAAACTAAGGTTTGATAATGTCCAATTACAGCCGATTATTCGGATAATCGATGGATCAGGGTCTCCACTAAATCTGTTATGAAAATCCAAGCCGATTGCCTACGTCTATTAAACACCAATGGACATGATATTTTTCTTCAAATGTGGTAGCTACGTTACTACCTTAACACCGTTGCTTTTAAAACGTAAACAAAAGCATTGTTGTCATAAAATGTTACCTAAATAATTAAGTTTGTACTTTTATCTTGTAAAAATAATCAAATTAAAATTTAGCAAAGGGATGGTAAAACTAAAATATATTCCGTAGAACTTAAAATGTATATAGACATTATCAAGACAACAAAAGGATGTTTTTGTACTTGCAGCAACTGCATGGGAAGGTATTAATTATAATACTCATAATACATTTTCTATGTGTTATAAAATATTAATGACAGCTATATAAGTATAAAAATATTTCGACATTTATTTTTACAATCAAAGCTAATTATCTTCTGTAAAAACACAAGGTTCTTAACAATCACATCCAATGTAAGCTTTTGCAGTCCAACCATTGCCTCATACATATTAGATCTAATAAAAATGTTTTTGTTCAACAACTGAATGCTGAAATTTGGCAATAATATGCATTCTTTGTGCATTTAACATACACCCTAATTCACAACAACGAAGAGGTAATGGCTTGATTATAAAGAGCAACGCTTACTTACATCATGTGCAGCCATTTAAAAAAATGAATGTTTAGCTTTTTTAATATATCCTGAATTTTAAGAAGAAGATGATGAAGAAGAAGAAAAACGTTTATTCATCGAAAAAGTATATAAAAACGATTTGATTGAAATAGGGCAATATGACCCCTGATCAAGCGAAAGCTAAAAATTGGAATCCTGTCTAAAACCTAGGACCTTCACATTGTCTGCTTGTTCTATATATTACTCGCCATATAGGATTTCTACAGCTGATAAAGTCATCTTTCTCTTTCGAAATTATTAACGTAAGATTTGGCTATATGATATCCATTTTCCAGACTTTGGAACTAACGTAAACAATGTATATTAACTTCTTAAAATTAAGTCGGGTAACTGCAATCAAGCCTATATCATTCGCGAAGGCTTGCTTACCTGCCTTGCCTGACATGACAGAGCTTCCCTAGTTTCTGTTCATTAATGACTTCCATACAAATGTATAATTAAGCTTATAAAATTTCCACAGATCCTCAACTGTCCAATTTTGTACAAAATGCTACCGAGCCACACCGAAACCAAACAGGTTTCTGGTCTAGAAGAGTGTACAGTGTTTAGTCCAGTGATCATGTGACTGATAATGCAAATAAAAGGAAAAAAATGCACAGAAATGATTTTTGCATATCTGTGTTGTATTATATCTGCCGTGTGTGGAAGAAAAGTATAGAAAATTCCAACTTTGCAAAATGTGATTTTTGGGTAAAATGTTAAAACTTGAATACAAACGTATGAATTCTTGGAATTTGTCTGCATAAAATTTGGAATTAGCTATAAAAAAAACTAAAATACCTCTAGTTGATAGAAATTATACAGCACCATAACAAACCTAATATTTAGGCACATTATATTTTGTAAAACTTGAAATTTGGGGTAAAACGTTTAAAAATTCTGTCTGAAAGAACCCCGAACCATATTATCTTATGCGCATAAGTATAAGCTGACCATTTCATAATTAAAACCGTATTTCATAAAAATAAAGTAATTTATTGTCCTCTACTCAATAGATTCTTTGTGAATTTTAAAACCAAGTAAATACATTTTGTTAAAAACTAGGTTATATTTATCCCATACATATGCACCGATTTACGACGTAATAGTTGTTTATCCTGATTTTCGTGTTCATTATTTGTAAGGTTTATAATAAGTATGTGATTAAAGAAAGTAAACGGATCACCATTTGGAATGACTACAAGAAATTAATACAAATATGTATGGAGCTTGATAAGCATTTGATGCGCTTAAGTAGGGACATTGTATTGTTGGCTTGACTTTTAATATCAAAAAAGAGATAAAATATAAGTAAACATTTATCCAAAAAGATATAAACTTGACTTTGGGGTAAAAGGTTTAGAAATGTAAACAAAAGTATGAATTTCTGGGATATGTCTATATCAAAATTAAAATCTTTATTAGATATTGTTCAGCTCCATAACATATCCAATGTGTAGACTCCTAATAAAATGTTTGTTGTGATTTTTGGGTAAAATTTTGAAAAATCTGAACAAAAGTAAGAATTTCTGGGATTTGTTTCCATCAAAATTTGATATAACAACAGAAATATCAGAAAAAAATATATTTAGTTGATAGTATACAGCACCAAACATATGTAATGTGTAGACACATCATCTGTTATGCAATAGGAATTTTGGGGCAAAATGTTAAAAAATGTAAACGAAATCTCTGTGTTCCTCCGAAACTTGATCAACACGTGGTAAGAATTGAAATCAATTTCTTGGTCTGGAAAATTAAAACATGATTTTTATTCAATTCGATGAATGGGAAAATCAATAAACAAAATTCTTTAAAAATGTATTCTGTTCAGACACTGGATTAACTCTGGTTGTATCTTTTGAAGCGACATACCTTCATTATCCGGTGAGATAGACATAAGAAGAACTGTTCAAAGATTTAAAGAGTAATGTAACTGGTTTTCAGAAGTAAACAAAATAAGAAGAGCTATCCAAAACGAGTGGAATATGTTTTTAAATTACCTCAATTTGTGAACAAAAAGCTTAACACGTGTTTAAATTTTAAGTACGGTCAAAATCACTTAGGCGATCTCCTCGATGAAGTCATTTATCATATGTACTGTAACGCTGTTTTTCAAAAACCATTTACATCTAAACAATGGCAAGAAGCGTTCAACAAACCAGTCAGCTGACGATTATTGTATTTCATTTAACATTTGATTTCTAATGAAAATAAGTTAAACAGTTCAAGTATAAACTACTTCATAAAATAATTGCTCCAAATCTAAACTTTTTCAGTTGGAATATGTCAGCAAGTCCTCTTTATATTCACTGTAACTAAGTCGGAGGCAATAATCACTTTCTTATTCATTGCCGGTGTCTTTATCACTTTTGGTAAAAACTAATTTGCATCTTTAAAAATTGTAATACACGTAAATAGATAACAAATCTCGAAACTCTTATATTTGGATACAAAATAAATCACAAAAAGTATGATATATTCATCCCTACATATCGCACTACCTACCTGAAAGAATCCAGAACCATATTACTTATGCGAATAAGTATAAGCTGACCATTTCATAATTAAAACCCTATTTCATAAAAATAAAGTAATTTATTGTCCTCTTCTAAATAGATTCATTATGAATTTTAAAACCAAGTAAGTACATTTTGTTAAAAACTAGGTTATATTTATCCCATACATATGCACTGATTTACGACGTAATAGTTGTTTATCCTGATTTTCGTGTTCATTATTTGTTAGGTTTATTATAAGTATATGATTAAAGAAAGTAAACTGATCACCATTTGGAATGACTACCAGAAATTAATACAAATATGTATGGAGCTTGATAAGCATTTGATGCGCTTAAGTAGGGACATTGTATTGTTGGCTTGACTTTTAATATCAAAAAAGAGATAAAATATAAGTAAACATGTATCCAAAAAGATATTTGTTTTAACGCAAACTGGGCCAATTTGATACATTCATATGGTAATTTAGAACATTAAATTTTAAAACGCGCATATATCTTGCTGAAAATAACCTTTGAGAATGATACTGTTAATATTTCGAACGTAGATATCAATATCTGTATCTAATACAACTCTTACATTTACTAAAATATATCATTTTACAGTAATTTAAGGAAAGCATAATAATAATATATATTGGACTTTTAAATAACAGGAATGTTTCTCTGTCAGAAAAATATAAACTGCACACATTCACGTTTACTAAATTATAAATAAGATTCAAGAATGTGATTCATTATGATAACATTCAAAATATTATATTATAAATTAGAGTGCGATAGCTTTATATTTGAATAAATTTTTCAGTTAAATTACATCTAATAAACTTAAAAGTATTCAAGAAAGACCAAAAAGATAAACTTGAAAATAAAATATTTCAATAAAAAATGACATAATATTCACATTTCATGTATAACATTTCAGTCCTTTGTACAAACAGTATTGCAGTAGAAGTAAAAGTAAAAAGGCTTAACAAAATAAAAAAAAGTATTAATAACAATTTACATTCTTTACTTTTTACTATTTATTTCCTTATACATTTCAATGTGAGCAGGAGACACTTAAATAAATTGAAATTTCAAGCGAATTACGTGTATTGCAACCATATATTTCTTTAAAACTCAGTTCAATATTTATTTGAAACAAGCAAATTCGTTGAATTGATATCCCCCGCCTGATTGGGCTCGGACAAGGAATGGAAATCAGTTGTTGATGATATAGTTTGAGTTTGATTGCAACTGTTTGAAAATAAAAGAAATATTGTAAATATATAACATTTAGAATTGACCAAGAAACCTAGTTAATGACTCCATGCTACCCAGTTCCAAACTAATCTAAGATTTCATCAAGGCAAACATTCTGATCAAGTTTAATGAAGATTGGTCGAGATATATGCAAAAAATACAGCCTCTAGAGTGTCCACAAGTTTTCTTTAAAGATTTGACTCAGTTACCTCATTTTTGACCCCACATGACCTACTTGTTTAAAATTATTTCAAGATTTCATCGAGGCATTCTGATTAAGTTTCATGGAAAATAGAGCAGATGTTTTGCCTCTAGAGTGTTCCAAAGATTTTTGTAAGATATGACCTAGTGACCTTGTTTTTGACCCATTCACCCACTTTTAAAACGCAGTCAAAATTCAACCTTAGGGAACATTCTGACCATGTTTGAAATTGATCAGACCAATGACCACAATAAAATATTTTCGGACAAGATTTTTCAAAGATTTGACCTAGTGACCTAATTTCTAATCACATGTGACCCAGTTTAAAACATGTCCAAGAGTTTATCAAGGAAAACAGTCAGATCAAGTTTCATGAATATAAGACCATACATATTGCCTAAAATGTGTTTAAAAGATTTTTCTAAAATTTGACCTAGTGACCTTTTTTTGACCCCTTATGCCCAACTTTTACAAGCGGTCCATATTTCATCAAGAGGAACATCATGACCGCATTTGAACATAATCCGACCAATTTCCATTCCGAACAAATTTTTTCTAAGATTTGACCTAGTGACCTAATTTTCAATCATATGTAACCCAATTTTAAATAAGTCCAAGATTTCATCAAGAAAAACATTCTGATTAAGTTTTTTTTAATATTTGACCATGTATAATGCCTCTAGTATGTTCCAAACATTTTTCTAAGATTTGACCTAATGACCTCGTTTTGACCCCATGTGACCCACTTTTGAAATAGGTCGAGATATGATCAAGGGGAACATTCCGACCAAGTTTGAACATTTTCTGATCAATGCCTACCAATATATGGTACCGGACGGATGGACAGAAGGACGGACGGACAACGCCAAAAAAATATCCCCCTCCCGAAATCTTCGATTCGGCGGGGGATAACAAGCTCAGTAGCCAAACGTTTAACCATGAACCCAGTTTCATGGTACAGGGTAAACGCCAAAGACATATAACACAAACAAAGACAAATAAATTACAAACAAGAAACATGGAACAACATCACAAACCTCCATAATCAACACAGTGCATATAAACTATACAAAACAACTAGGTTTGTTTATCAAGTATTGTTAGCTACCTTATTGGAACGGACAATGAAATGTAAATTCATTCGGGGTTTAAACCAGTTTACGTCAACAAACCTCAATCATATCCCTATAATCCTGAATAAAGTAAAGACGTATAAGGTGAATATTTTCAAAGTCATCATTAACCTGAGAAAACTAACTTATACAACAAAACATAATAATAAACTAATAGGTAAACCTTTAGAACATGATTGATTAGGGATCCCAACTCTATCTGCAGACAAAGGAAAACAATTTAGAGTACATAATTCAAAAACGTTTTCAAAAATACGTTGAAGTTAATGTCTGAAACTATGAGCAACACACAGTCTGTCTTAGAAAAAAAAGGTTTAAGACTGTGAGTTTCACACTCAAAAGCATCATTGTACTAGAACAGGGAACAAATAAAGAAACATTATTAGAAATAAAAACGACTTGCATAAGCTAAACTTTTCTTTAAAATAATTACCTGTAAAAATATAATGTACAATATTTGAAGAAAGAGACGCCACATGCCGGAATATTCATAGCCAAAGATGGTTTTACTTTAATTATAAAATCAAAGGACTGCACGTTAATTTATGTAAGGACGCTATATTCAACCATATATTTTGTGTTAGGAACTCATTTTCAAAAACTAAAAGGAAAGTACACTTCAAAGTAACGCCGTTATACTACGGTTGAAATAAAATCCAAAATCTGTCAAACTAACTGCTGTGAAAAATAATGTTACGACTTTTCTTTAAAACATCACTCTAAAAAGCAAGGGGATGAGCAATACTACTTTGATATAATATTACAATGAGCATAAAAAAATGAGGAAATATTTCCTTAATTTATCATTTCTGAAACCCTGTTTCAGAAGTTTCCCGTCTTAAGTTTACTACGAGAGCTAAATCTAATGACATATATACATTTTCTAGCGAATCTTATCATTGCCATAGTGCATTACCTTAAAATGCATGTATGTCACCAGCAAAAATCCATAACTTTACCCAAGAGTGCACTATTTGGTAAAATTTGGTCATGATATGATTGGAATAAAGTTTTCTTTAAGGGCAGTTATGAGAAATTACCTCTGGGGCGATCGGTGGACATTTTAACAAATAGACTTCTTTAGCCCATACACAGATGATTGATTCCATAGCAGAAAACTTCTGCAGTTCCCAATGTGAAAGTGAATTTCACGAATTAAGCATCAACAGTTAGTTTTATGCTTTACAATAACATTCAAATTTCATTTACTGCCTTTCAAAAACAAGGCACAACATGTATATAATTCAAGTTATTCCTTTAAGGATAACTTTCGTTATTGGTATCTTTGTAATGCGTTTAATTAATGGTGCTCTATATCGTGAGCAATTGCATGACGTAAATTATTATACTGATCTGATTGGCCGTAGTGCGCGCCCTCTACAAAGCACATGGTTATACAGGCCTCTTTGCTCCGACCATCTTATGAGATAGGTTAGCCTTTTGCAGCTCTATTTTTTTTTGGTTTAATTTTATTTTTTTTGAATTTCATCTTTAAAAATATGGCAAATACATTATCTAGTTTTATAGTGGCACTTTTATCTTATAGTCAGCGATAATAAATACTTTTTTACGAGTCATTATGCAATTTCTGATTTTTAGTACAGAGAATGTAATTTTTCGCGAACTGGCAGTAGCTCTTTTGCTTCAAATTCTAGACTATAACAAAATGAACATATTTATTCCTCCATTGTTTTAAGTGTATTAAATGTTTATCTTTGTTTCTTTTTTAATGTGCCAATTATGCTACGTAGCGTTTAATGAAACTAAAATCATGTCCGTCAATCATTAAGATTTCCCCTCAATGGTCATGGACGGACGCTTTCTTTAATTATGCGGCTATCTTTTTAGTTACCCTTCCACATATAACGCAAGGAATACTTAAGTATGGCAGAGTCATTCGGCTAGGTTCTAAAAACTTTTTTCAAAGGTTTAGACAAACCCACACATGTTAATGTTCCTAAAACTTTAAAAGTTGGTTTTTGACATGATTTGTCTTTGTCTAGAGAATAGCACTGTTATACTTTTCATATAAATCACAAATGTAAGCTGTTTGAAAATTGTCGATTTGATAAATGTTCTGTTCCTAAGATGCTTGTCATCGTATCTAAATAATTATGTAGATGGACTAATTATGTCTTCATACATATTCATCAAATACGGGTGTCTTTAAATCGTTATTCATCTATGATAATGCAACACTACATATCTGATGTTCAGTTTATGTATGACTAGTTTCTTACTAGTTTTCTACCGATTCATTCCTTTATTAATTTAGTTATCTTAAATCGTTTTTCTATGTCTGACTCATTATTCTCTATAGCGTGTCCAATATATATTAGTCTGGATATTCAGTTATATGTGGTCACTTAGCTGGATGCATAGCTTTTTCTTACACATCTTATTATTCTAAATAATACCATGTAAAACATGGTTATTGAACAAGACCAATGGCGAGCATCCATCGGATTGTACTACGCTAAATGAAATGGTTTAACAAGGCATCAACGTACCTTTAGTCACCAATGACTATTGTCTTAGAATTTATTCTCACTTTAAAGCAAAATGGTGTGCGTATTGTTGACCAAATTGTCTTGGTTCAACAGGTTTTTTTCCATTTTTTCTTTTATACAAATCTCAAGTGAGTTCAAAGAAACATATCGAAAATATGTTAATAATTTCTCTGGTGGGAAAACATTTCGGGCCAGATTTGAAACTAGCATAGAAAGAAACCTTGAAATTTCCTCACGATTAGTAATAGTCGGTACTTTGAATGAAATTTCGTAACTTGATATAATAAAATCACTTTGACAAATACGACAATATATCTCAAATTATTTATTATTTACTCATAAAGATAAGACCTTAATGAATATTTGGCATACATTTTAACAATTGACAAAATTAAATGAAGTGGAGTTACCTCCGTTCGAATTATGGTCTGCTGAAACTGATAGCAATTCTAAAATAACAGAACCAGATATAACCGATAAACTCAGTAATCTAAATGTAAAAAAAGCAGTTTAACGAATCAAGATCATTAATATGCTGTTTTCGAACGAACAGTACTCAAGTATATTGGTAACCATTTAGTAAGAAACAAACCTATTTTTAAAATCAATCGGAATTCTTCCTGGGCATTTTACCATGTACCAATATATGGAAATTTATCATCAACTACGTACATTATATTGCGTGTTGCAAATTACTTAATGTGACGGCAGTTTCATCTACATATACTATAACCATGATTGAATAATTTTACCTTAAATTGCCTTGTATTTAAACACCTTTGTGCAAGAAACAAACACAATAATTATCATGCAAAAAGCAGATTTGAAATCAATAAAATACTAGTTGTTTTAACTACATATATACAATGATGATCTATACACGGCCTTCGTAATTATAAAGGCCGAAACGCTTCAAGACATGTATAGTCACTGTATACGCTATGCAAGGTTTGTCATGCTATGCTATGCACAACAACTAATGTACGCTATATTTGTATAAGTAACAAGAAACGCCGCAATGCAACGAAACCAGGTTTTTAATGATTGACAGAAGAACTTCAGCCTGTGTCTGTTCTTCTATTTTTAGTAACAGGGACCTTGAACTTAGGGACTCCAAATGCAGTACATTGAAAGGTATCCATAAACTCTTCCTTTATACCAGGTTGTGTCAGGATATGTCAACACTAACTTAAGTTATTCAGTTTCAACCATTTTTCTATTTTTAGTAACAGTGACCTTGGCCTTGAATCTAGGGACCCCAAACGCAATCCCATGAATGGTATCCATTAACTCTTCCTTTATACCTGGTTTGGTCAAGATATGTAGACCCTGACTAAAATTATTCAGTTTCAACCGGTTTTTTTATTTTTAGTCACAGTGACCTTCCTTGAATCTAGGGACCCCAAACGCAATCCCATGAAAGTATCCATCAACTATTCCTAAAGTCCAAGTTTGGTCAAGAAATGTCAACCCTAACTAAAGATATTCAGTTTGAACCATTTTTCTGTTTGAAGTAACAGTGAACTTGAACCTAGGGACCCCAAACGCAATCCAATGAAAGGTATCCATAAACTCTTCCTATAGACCAAACTTAATCAAGATATGTCATCCCTAACTAAAGTTATTCAGTTTCAACCGTTTTTTCTGTTTTTAGTAACAGTGACCTTGACCTTGACCATAGGGACCCCAAACGCAATCCCATGAAAGGTATCTATAAACTCTTCCTATAGACCAAGGTTAGTCAAGATATGTCATCCCTAACTAAAGTTATTCAGTTTCAACTGTTTTTCTATTTTTAGTAACAGTGACCTTGACCTTGACCCTAGGGACCCCAAACGCAATCCCATGAAAGGTATCTATAAATTCTTTTTAAAGACCAAGTTTGGTCAAGATATGTTTACCTTTACTCAAGTTTTTCAGTTTCAACTGTTTTTCTATTTTTAGTAACAGTCACCTTGACCTTGAACCTAGGGTCCCCAAACGCAATCCCATGAAAGGTCTTCATAATCTCTTCCTATAGACCAAGTTTAGTCAATATATGTCATCCCTTACATAATTTATTCAGTTTCAACCGTTTTTCTATTTGAAGTAAAAGTGACCTTTACCTTGACCCTAGGGACCCCAAACGCAATCCCATGAAAGGTATCCATATGCTTCGCCTATGGACCAAGTTTAGTCAAGATATGTCATCCCGAACTAAAGTTATTCAGTTTCAACCGTTTTTCTATTTTTAGTAACAGTGACCTTGACCTTGACCCTAGGGACCCCAAACGCAATCCCATGAAAGGTACCCATGAATTCTTTCTATATACTAAGTTTGGTCAAGATATGTTTACCCTTACTAAAGTTATTCAGTTACATAGGTGAGTTTGACGCCGCCCGGCCGCCCGCCCGCCCTTCCGAACAACGACGTTCGCCATTCTAATAATCAGGTTTCGCTATGTGAAAATCTGGTTAATAAATCATATTGCTGCAAATCTATCGCGTCGCCATGAAAACGCCAACCAAATTATTGGCTGGTGACACCATCAGTAAAACTTTTCTGAGGCTACATTAGCAGGGCCTTAGCTTTTTGCAATATATGATGAAGATGGGTATAAAGCAGAAATGCAAACTTTTGTATGCAATGCTATGTTTGCATGCCGGAAAGCTTCAAGACTTGAATTGCCATTATATACGCTATGCAAGGTTTGTCATGCTATGCTATGCAACAACAACCACTATACGCTATATTTGTATATGTTATAAATCATATTGCTGCGAATCTATCGCGTCGCCATAAAACGCCACCCAAATTGTTGGCAGGTGACACATTTATTAAAGAAATTCTGAGGCTACTTTGGCCCGGCCTTAGCTCTTTGCAATATATGATGAAGATGGGTATAAAACAGAAATGCGAAATTAAGTACGCTATGCTATGTTTGACATTTTATGTTTTGCAACAACACCCATTGAACGCGATATTTGTATATGTAATAAATAATATTACTGCGTATTTATCGCTTTACCATGAAAACACCAATCATATTATTGGCAGGTGAAACAGTTAGTAAAACATTCCTGAGGCTTCATTGGTCCGGCCCTTGCTCACGAATTGCAATGTATGATAAAGATTGGCACAAAACAGAAATGCGAAATTCAGCTTTTAAATCTTACAAAATGCTTCAATAAACTTGGCTCTTCATAACGTAAATTAGATTCATATATGAAATGTTTGCCAATTGCTATGCTATGACTTGGAAAAGCCGTCATAAAGTCATTTTACTATGTGCATAACACATTAATTGGCGCATTCAATAACTGCATGTTCTTTTTTTGTAATGTTCCGTGTTGCCAAGCCAAAAACATGCAAAATATTTGTCCCACTCATTTAGGTTTAGTATTTGCTGCGTGTTTTTTGGGGGCAGATCGGCTTCCTCTACCTCTCATTTGCGATTGGCAACTCTCAAATAACATTTAATGGACAATTTGGGGTATTTATATAGATTGGTCGGATCTGATCATAGATATACCATGACAGAACCGTTGATATTTTACCGACATTTTGTCAGAGCCTTGCCCATTAGTTCTAAACATAAGATAAAGAATGAAAATGAAATTAATAATGAAAAGGCTATACTTTTCTTGATTGATGGGTAATATCCAATACGCCCCCCCCCCTTGTTGCTGCTTTGCTACTGTGATCTTAAGTATACAAATAATTAATATTTCAAATCATTTCATTACAGGTTGGATAAAAAACAAATGAATCATTTTAATCATATTAAATAATATTAAATTGTCATAAACACAACTACTTGAACAAAATAGCCTGATGCTCCTTTCGGTTAAAAAAGTCAACCTTTACCTTATTACAAATGAACAAAACCAGGAGGTAAACATTTCCTATGGTTTTAGTTTACAGACACACGGATCATTGACCACAATGCCACATAATTGTATTCAATATTATTAAAAAGGTGTCATAAATAAATGATAGGGATATCGCCATGAAACTGTGAAGTATTACAACTTCTCAATTGTCCAAACGAGGATACTTAAGGAATAAACACACACGAGCAAAACACTGCTGGTTGATTGATATGGGAATAAGGTTATTTAAGCTTACCATGTTCACATCTTTGACCGGAAAATCCTTCAAGACAAGTGCAAATGAAACCGTCCACCAAATCCGTACATGCACCGTTGTTCACACAAGGCATAGGCATACAGTTATTTGTGCCTGCAAATACAAATACATGTTTTGCTTACGTAATAACGAATGTTTTAAAGTGACCTTTTACACTCCAAGTTTACGTTTTTATTGTCCTTAAATTGATATAACATCCCCAAGTGGGCATTTACATCTTTAATAGGGGGTGACCTTTGAACTCATGAATAAATGCTGAGCGTATTGATTACAGATAGTATAAAAATATTGTATAAACGATGTAACAGTTTTCGGGAGACTCGTTACAATTCTTAAAAAAATGATTACAGCAGTACGCATTTACGAGTTCCTTCCTCTAGATTAGTAATGTGGTTGATTCTCATTATTTGAATGATATATCATGCATTTGATCTGTGTTTTGCTACCCCATATCAATTATATTGTTTATGCATTGATAACTCATTCGACAGACGTAAATAACATGTGTTAAGCGGTATGCATATTTGTACAAGTAATTAAAACATCAGCCATTACAATATAATAACAAAACAAATTCTGATCAGGTGCGTCTAGGTTAAAGGTATTAAGAAATGACTCAAATTGTGTTTCAATGCCATATGTGACATGATATAGAATGAGATACAAGAGATCCGGGTGCTCTGTGTGAAGAAACCTCCTGTTTTTTAAACGTGTTCACTGTATAGCATCGATTGACGGAATGCTTGGGTTAAACCATTGCACCATTTCCCAGTATTACGCTTTTAATTCAGAGCGTTAGGAACGGGAGGTACCTGTTTAACAACATTTGGTTTGACGCGGTCGGGATTTGAAGCCCCCGAACTTTCGCATCCGATTCGAACTCTCTTCCACTAAGCTATCGGGAGGGTAAGGATACAGACACTGGAGTTGCCTCTACTTGAGAACCATAAAAAGGTAAGTGTAACCTATGATTTTCGTCATTAAAACATACGACAATATTGCGCGTGAATAGTAGCGAGTGTAAAGCACAAACCTTTCACTTGACAAAGCAAATAACATCTGTGTCTGACCGGCGACAAGACACAATCAAAAGAAAGCAAATAATCGATATATTTCATTAGAGCGTTTCAACATTTGTGCTGACACTATTTATACAACTTGGATTTCTCTATCAGTGCTTCAGAGAAAGTTGAAAGTTTAAACCTGACTTACGACAAGCCAAACGAAACAGTATCTAAACAAACAGACAGACCACACTTGGATAATACAATGATGTGACCACCGTTTGGGATGGTTAACGAAACATACATATTGAAAGGTTTGACTTTGTTCGCAGGCATTTGTCAATAATTACAAACTTTATCAAAGAACTTAAGCTCAATGCTGCCTCTATGCTAATAAAATGTTCCATTATATTTACTGATGCATAACGTGTGATTAATGTGCGAAGTGTCAACCATATATTGTTTTTATTGTAACGAAAACGTCCGTAACATATTTGGGTGTTAAAGTTACTTTGTACGAAGCGTGAAAGTTCAACATCATTTTCGTTCCGAATAGTTACAAACCATTTCATGACACACATCTACGTATTTTCGATTGAATGGTTCGTAATGTGTGTATTAAGCAGTATAAATCACGTTCCTGCAGAACATTTAGTACGTTGATTACTCGTGCAAAAAATTCAATAGCAGAGATGTTATTTGCATGTATACATATCCAAGACTGTACGACGAAGTCATTCTAAACCGGTCAAAAGTGAAACATCCTTAATTTAATTTCCAAATTGTCGAAGCTTTAACTTTGGCCATCCAAATGGATTATAAAGGAACTTGACACCTATGTTCACAATGGGTAAACATCAAACCACACGCAAGACTCAAAATTTAAAGTTAAATGGCAACACTACACCACGCAAAATTTAATTTGATACAGAAGATATAAAAATATGATACAGCTCATGTTAAGATGACGGCACTTAGCGCGGATGACCAACATCTTATTAAAACAGATCTCAAATACTCGCTTCACGAGGTTACGCTAGGTGGTGAAATAAAGTGAACGTAACGATATAAATTCAATGATATTGTGATGACACATCTGTATGGTTTAAGGTCACATTTGTTCTTATATGTCTTTACGGGCTGCATCGTCGGTTACCCCTGATACACACTACGCTATGCTTCGTTTCGTACAATGGGCAATTTGGCAAAGAAAATCTCATATTTATGGATAACTAATGAGGCAGTTTGAACCAGGTCCGCCTTCTTAGTACTATAGTATTTAGCAGTAGTCAATGCCACAGGGCCACGTGCACGGAGACTATTGTCATTGTAGAATTACTAACAATATTTGAATGTAACATGCGAATTCATTGGAAGAAGAGTTTGTTTCTCCTGCCTCATGCATACTTATAAACGCAAGATTTTGTCAGTGACTTTTCCCACTGTATGTATGAAGTGTAACGGAAGAAAGTACCGTGGTGGCCGACGATGCCCTGGCTGCTTCTGTGCTTTTTATTTAAACTAGTGTACAGTCACAGCTGCCCAAAATTATGCTATGAGCTTGTTTAAAGGCACAAGGATCGACCAACACAAGACCACATAACGTTATTAAATAATATTGATTAAGTCTCATTTATAAATGACAAGGGACGCGCCTTAGTGATTTAATTTACCACACTATCTTAAGTAAGTTGTCCTTACATATATACAGAAGAATACCATACACCACACACAAATAAAGCACAACGCTTGTTGATTGATCAATATTTTGATATGTTAATTTTGGCTCACCATGTTCACATCTTCGACCGGAAAATCCTTCAGGAAAATGCATGCTTTGCTCAAGTTATACCTAAATAAACTTAATTAAACGAAACATAGCTTAAATTGATCATATTTGCACAAAGTTGTTAACATCGTTTTTTTCGAATAAGATTGAGAAAATTTCTTATACAGTGTTAACATGTTTTAAATTGCCGTTGTAGTGACAATGCACGAAGTCATTTTTGATCATATTATATCACACTAATTGTTAACTTTTTTTCTTATAATCAAACAATACGCCAATAAATAGTTTCACCATGTTCGTGAAAAATTGCACAGACTTGTGTTCCACAAATATTTACTGACTCACGCAATCCGCTACTTTATACAACGCGCACCGGGTACCAGCGTATTGTGAAATTTACGTACATGCGGAACATTTAAATTATTGGTATCCCGCGTGTGCTGAATAAAAAAGCGAATGCCAAGAGTTTTGCCAGTCATTTCCTGCGAGCACATCGGAAACACGTATTAATATAGTGATGGAATAGATAACACGAATTAAATAATTCACCATCGTGGAAATAAATTATATTGTGATTGGAAAATACCTATATGGTGATTGCCAATAAGTGATTTTTGCGAATGAGTTTCGAAGCTTTATGCTTTTAACGGGTATTAAAATGGCTTGTTTTCTGACTTGTCTGTTTTGTGAATGGAATGATGCCCACGGATTTCCAGCATGATCACCACACATTTATTGTCAAAAATGATATTTAAATTCCAATTCGAACCACTGTACTTTAACATTTAAACAAGTGGACAATCACAGAACCCCTTTACTTATCTATGAGCTTTAGTAAAGACACAAGGATCAGCCAACCACAAGACCAATGAAATATATTAAATATTATTTATAAAGTTCCATTTATAAATGCTAGGGTTAGCGCCTAAGAGCTGTAATTTAACACACTTTCTCAGAGAACAAAACATATGTACAGAACTAAATCAATATTTGGATAGGTTTGTTTTAGCTTACCATGTTCACATCTTCGACCGGAAAATCCTTCAAGACAAGTGCAACTGAAATCGTCCACCAAATCCGTGCATGTGCCGTTGTTTACACAAGGCATTGACTTACAGTCATCCGTGTCTGAAAATGAAAATGCATGCTTTGTTCACGTTATAGATATATTAAACTGATGTGCACGAAATATAGCTTAAGTGTATCATATTTATTAATTCGAAGCTACTTAATAAGCTTAGCTTTGGTGAGACTACATGTTAGCTAAGTTGGATACGACTATCTTACACGGAATTTGGATTTTGGCTTTACAATAATACTTTTCGAATAAAAACGATCAACCATTTTCATAAAGTGCAGTCATTCTATATAATTGGCAACACAATTGTAATTAATACAACTGTTAAGTTTATACTATAATATTGCCAAATTAATCTTAAGTCCAGTTTCTTAAACAACTGCAGTCCTTGTCTTTATAAAATATTCTTTAGGCAACATTTACTCTAGGACTCATGATCTTTTACGACTAGATAAAAATACGTATGACAAGAAATTGGTCTAGCAAATCCAGCAGATTTTTTTGCACATTTTTGTGGTATGCCCATCTAAATGATTCGGCTTGTCCGTTATGTACCTAACCGTATATTTGTTTTAAAATACGTTGGCCTATAAGTTAACACTGATAAGTATTTGCATTGCGTTGTTCAACTGTCAAAGTCACACTCGGGGATCCTCAGCCATGTCGGTGTCCTCCATTGAAAAACTTTGGCCGTAATAGGTCACTGGTCAGACTGCCTGTATTTAAGCTTGTTTGACATCACTGTCGTATATACTTCCTTTGTCACGATTTCCATGTCAATTAAAAACGTCAATACATTGAAACGTTTTACACATTCATGAAAACATTTTGCAATTTAATAGAACAAGGTTTATAAGAACTGCTACATGATTCATATTCGTCAGTGGGCGTATTAACATTGCTTTCTCTGACACAGTTTATTCTATATCAGCAATTATATATATAAATACCTACCAGGCACGCATTTTTCTTCATATGAGTTATTTCGTGAGAATGTCCCTTCTGGGCATTTGACGCATTTTGTATTTCCTTCAGAAGTGGCTGAAGACACATAAGTACAACATATCATTTCAACGATAAAATTGAAATAACATATTTAAAAAATGCACATTTAGGATTGAATGTATAAAAACTGAAATATTTATACCTCAACTTCCATTCCTTAAATGAACTGCCTTTCGACAATTGCGTTTATTAATCGATAAATGATATGATTGTTCAGATCGCAATTCATCGCTTAACAATATACATGAAAACTATTGATCTTGTTATTGTTTTTATTGTGTCAGCAGGTCCCGTAAAATATAAATAATCCTTTAAGAAAGTGTTAACTTATCATATATTTAAAATGTACTGTTGCCATAAGTGTTTCAATTTTACCTTTAAAAGTGATTCCAAGTGGTTTATGTTTCCCTTGTTATTGTGACGTCATTAGAAACAAATGTTTCTGGTTACAATCGGGTCGTTCTATTTACAGAATTGGTTAAGAAGGGTTACTGAAAGTTTTTTTAAATGAAATGAAATGGGGGGTTTAAACAATTCTTGAATGGAATAATGAACAATTGGTGTAATAATAATGAATGAATTGCGGGGTTGGTGTCATTAGCGGGGATATGAACGCAATTGGGCTGGTCAAAGTCGGACTCCACACAGTTTGACAAGCCCAATTGCGTTCATACCCCGATAATGGCATCAACCCCGTAATTCATTCCTTAAATGTTGAAAGTTACATTTGCAATATGTAACAGCTTAACCACGAAAAAGCTCGTTCAAAACTTCCATGTGTATGATTTGACATGGTAAGCTTTGCAAAGTTTGTCCAAATGCAGACATATTTCTATGGATGATATCGCTGGAATCATATTACAATAAAAATACAATGCATATGTTTGAAGCTCTGCACAGGAAATAATCAAACACATGAAAATGATGCAACGGTTCATTTATTTTATGATATTGGTATGGTAAGCAGTATCCATGTTCTATATAAGGTTTAAATAAATAAGAGCTTTTTTTATAAATCGTAGACTTGATATACATGTTTTAAACGTAAGGGAGAGATATTGTTAAAATTCCTAACGCATTTTCCCTATTCCAGATGCCAAATACCATACGTCCAAATGGTAAAGGCCCACAAAATTCATTACAAGCAATCCAACCAAAGTTTATTATGCACTAGGAAATAAGATACGTTTAACGTTAGACTTTCCACTCTTTAAATGGAGCGAAGATGCAGCGATGCAATATAATTTATGCAAGGTTGTCATTGATATAGCTTTCATGAAAAATGATCCCATTTAAGGTATGCAAGGCAACATGATATGTTTGAACTCTTAAAATTATCTTTAAATTACCCTTTGATAATTTCATATTTATCACCAGATATTAGTGCATGTCAAGCTCGTGTTACATGTGTTTCGGAATAGACACATTTTACGTTGCATTTAGAGAGATTCAAAACACATGTACAAATTTGCCTCTTTAGGTATATCTAGCCACTGCACAAATGCACATGGTTCTGATAGTTTGACCTAAGTAATCCATTGGTTTAATATCTTTAATAAACATTTAAATATACTTCATTACTTAAATATAAATGTCTCATATTTGTGGTAATGTGACTCTCAACGGGCGTCTGTTAGGAACTGATGTATGTACCTAAGGCTTATCCACTTACGAACGCAAATAATATGAGTCACAATCAAAGGACTCTAGCCTGTTATACATGTTTCACATATTGACCACATCAGGCAAAAGCTTCGAAATGTATGTATTACTATCAAAAACTGACTATTATACAATACATTGATTATAATATACAGTTCGTGCAAAATTTCAATTAACTCCATTTTTTTGCATTCAATAATTATCTACAACGAGTGAGTAATCGCAAGGAAGTTCCGTTTCAAAACTTCACACATATGGAATCATATTTTGATTCTCAACCTGCTGGACATACATTTATAATATTATTACTTTTTTAAATCGTTTCTCACTTAAGGAATGAAATGCGGGGCTGATGACATTATCCGCAATTCATTATTTATATTTACATCAATTTTGATTTCTCTGCCTGCTGGAAACTCGTTGTGAGTGCTCCAGATTATCAGTTTAAACACTTAAGGCAACCACCAAATTAGTAATGACTAATATGGGATTTCTTTTTTGCGGCCATCTTCGCATATCATGTGATATATGATTTTAGTCAAAGGCATGTATCTGCTGCTATTGCTGATAGCTGAAACGGACAAAATATGATCTAAATATTACTTAGTATCATATTTGTGTTACATTCAACAGTATGCAGTCAAATATTTTCGTTTCACCATAATCGTTTAGTGACTTACATACAATTTAATAACTTATTTGTAACTAGTGTTTGTTCAAATCTACAACAAATGCCGATCAGCTTATTTGCATGTGACTAGGCTACTCATAGTTGATTTTTAACGTAAAATTGCAACGGTAGTGACAAGAATATTTTAACAAATCATAAATAAACACTTTTCAACATGTTGATTTTAGGTTAATAAGCGATAACACGCGATCTGAGCATATCCGTAGATGTTGCGTTCATCGGATGATAATCGCAATTGCCGAAAGGTCGTTCTTTAAAGAAATGGTATTGGGTGTTCATATTGTGCAATATAAAACAGAATTGAGTATGGAACGTTTCGACTTAAAAATGATTATTCTCGGAATAAACATACTTCCGTTTACGCCATAGCCTGGCTGACATTTTGTTTTTGTTACACACACATCCTTGTCGAGATATTTGTCGTACATACAGCCACATTTAAGATCCGATGTGGAGGTACAGTGAAAACTGATAATCGTGTTGTAGGGGCAGTTTCTTTTACACTTTCTACATGCCCTGAACACATTTCTGGTTTCCATAAAATACCCATATGGGCAAGGAGAACATTTAGCGTTCCCGCCATTGAATTCACAATCATCAACGAAATGATAACCCGGCAGACAATTTCCACATGTCCACAATTCCCCGTTCTGTCTCTTCAGATGATAAAAATCACAACACGAGGTATTTAATCCAATTACTGAAGAAGCATAGAGAAACCAAACTACTAAACCCTGCCGGACAAACATCTTGACTGACTCCGTCACAGTTTTCTTCTCCGGAACATTTTACCATATCCATTCACGATATGACTGACTACCTTTTATATTCATTTTAGAAGAGAGAGATAAACCTAGTCTTATGAAAGTATAATTGTCTACATAACATTTTCATAAGAGTGGTGGGATTTCGCGGCATGTAATGTATCTGGCTTGAATTACGCATACATAATAGACGGCTGATGTCGGATATCGTTTACATACCTCCATTCGTAAACCCATTTCAATGTATTCACAACTTAATATCATTGGCGGTTGATACAGGTATATTTACATTCACACTTCAATCCTTAACGATGGTTGTTGTTTAACAATTGCACTTTATTTCTGTATAAAGTGCAATGGCATTTCCCATCGATATCGCGTGCGTTTGTTCGATACTTCTGTCCTGTCATTTGGCGCAATAATACCAAGGGGCGGGGCATATTTACTACGGAACTATTTTTTTTCAATGAAATCGTAGTAAAATTGTTGGCAACATGCAAAACTGTAATCTTCAGTAAAGCAGTTAAAACAAAGTAAGCAACGATAATTTTATTGATTTCAATGTAGATAATTGCATGATGGATGGAACAGTTGAAGAAACGTTTGTGTTTAAAAATGCTGTTAAATGTCACGAAAATGCAAAAACAGTTAGTTCAAATAACCTCTATAACGGGTGCTTGTATGACGTCATGAGTGATGTCATTGAAAAAGATTTACAATAAGCTCGATTCGGGCCGCAACAAGGAGACAAGGAGGCCCGCCAGCAGCGGAAACGGGTCTACTTCCGGTACGACAAACTTTTCATCGAGGGACAGGAATACATTGCATCGGTGGGAGCGCCACGATGGGCCGGAAATACACAGTCTTAGTACAGGAGTGAGAAGGGAATTCGGTTTCTATCATGGAATGTCGAAGGGCTAACGAAGGCTAAGAGAAGGATTTTACAAGCTTCATTACAGAACATGAAATTATATGCTTATATGAAACGTGGACATCTAGTAAAAGTAATATTATATTGAGTGGTTATAGTAATCCGATTCATTCATTTAGGCGATATCAACACAGGCGAGCGAAAAGATCAAGCGGGGGAGTAATTATTTATATTAAGGATAATTTACGTAAAGGTGTTAAGCTTATACAAAATGATATCGACTGTCTGATATGGATTAAGTTTGATAAACACTTTTTTAATTTTGATGAAGACTGGTATATTGCAGTATCGTACATACCCCCGGAGAGTTCTCCTATTCATGCTATGTATAACGTTGATATATTTGAGAAAATTGAGGAAGAGTTAGTATGTTATTCTGAGAGGGGCAGAACTATTTGGGTAGGAGACTTAAATGGAGGAACAGGGCAAAAAATTGACTTTATAGAGAACGAGCGAATTTTAGATATTGATTTAAATGATGTATTGAATGATGTGCCCCCTAAGAGACAATCGGCGGACCATACCAGCAATCGATTTGGGGATCTAGTTATTGATATTTGTAAATCGGTTAATCTGTGTATAATGAACGGTAGATCTGGCATGGCCTCAGATCAAGGTCAGTTTACTTGCTTCACGCATAATGGGGAAAGCTTAATTGACTATGCAATCACACAATATAGCAACTTTGCGTATTTAACAGATTTTACAGTAGATAATTACAATGAATTCTCGAACCATGCCCCAGTAATGTTTAAGTTAAAAGTTGAATATGGGACACGTTGTAATAAGACGTAGTCTGAAAAAGTGCAGTACAAATGGTCAGCGGATAGCAAAGACAGTTTTAGGTCCGATATATACCAAGGCATTGAAACACTATCGAGAAATATGGATATATGTGACAATGTTGATGATGCTACTTCGACGTTGACTGACTATATTATTGATAAAGCTGATAAATATTACAAACGCAAGGTTAACCCTAAATCCAGCGCATTTGTTGATAGCAACTATTCTGAACATAAAGCTTGGTTTAATTTCGAGTGTAGAAATAAGTTAGTAGCATATAAAGATGCAATAGAGAGGTATAGTTGTAAACGAACTGTTGAAAACTTTGAAATGAAAAATTGCAAAAAGGATTATAAATACTGTGTGAGAAAGGTAAAGAATAAATACAAGTTAGAACAATGTCGACAAATGAATGATTTACGACGAACTGAACCCAGAATGTTTTGGAACAAGTTTAAGAAAAGGAAACAACCCGTTGATGAAAGTATTAACTTACAGGATTTTGTAAAACACTTCGAGGCACTGGCAAAAGTCCCCGAAAATGAACATCATGATGAGATAGACGAGTTTATAAATGATTTTGATGAAAATACAAACAATAGACAGACCATGTATGAGGAGCTAGATGTGTTAATATAAGATGAGAAGATTTTAGCTGCAGTAAAACGACTAAAAAGGAACAAAGCTTATGGTATTGATAATATTTTAAATGAATATATCATTGAATGTGCGGACATTTTATTGAGACCTTTAAATATTCTATTTAACAGGATCCTTAACGATGGTGTGTTCCCCAGAAAATGGTCGTCCGGAATTATAGTTCCAATCTTAAAGAAGCAACCAGCCTCAAATGTGAACAATTACAGGGGTATAACGCTGATAAGCTGCCTGGGAAAACTGTTCACGAGCATTGTAAATGAACGTTTGAAGAAATGGTCGCTTAAGTATGATCAATTGACGGATGCGCAATTTGGGTTCAAAGCAGACCATAGTTCGACGGACGCTATTTTCATTTTACATAGTATTGTAAAGATGTATTTGAATGAGAACAAAAGAGTGTATGCTGCATTTATTGACTAATCTAAGTGTTATGATTTAATTAATCGCCAGGCATTGTGGTTTAAGTTAATTAAAGAAGGCATTGACGGTCAATTATTGAAAATTGTTCGGGCAATGTACAGTAATGTGAAATCGTGCGTGAAGCATATGAATACGCTGTCGGACTACTTTAATAGTGATGTGGGCCTATTCCAAGGGGAGATTTCATCTCCTATATTATTATCCCTCTTCGTCAATGATCTGGAACACCACATGCAAGAAAACATAAATAACGGGTTAACACTTGACCAATTATCTATTTTCCTGATCATGTCTGCAGACGATTGTGCATTGCTTAGTGACAGCGCTCAAGGATTACAATTACACCTCAATCAGCTCGACAGTTATTGTATGAAGTGGAAATTGACAGTGAATATAGAAAAGACTAAAATTATGATATTTAGGAAAGGTGGGCAACTGACTGGGCGTGAAATATTCACGTTTAAAGGGAGCCAAATCGAAGTGGTAGAAAACATTAATTATCTAGGTTTTGTAATGAGCACATATAGAAAAGGTATTGAAAACTTGGCCAGTAAAGGACTTAAATCTGTATGTTCATTAAATAATATTATAAAAGATATGTGTATACCGTTAAAGATTACTTTTGATTTGTTTGATACTTATGTAACTTCAGTACTTAACTATTGCTGTGAACTGTGGGGATTCTCTAGTGCTGAAAATATTGAGAGACTGCATAGAAAGTTTTTAAAGCAAAAGGTGTTAAAATGGCAACCAGTAATAATGGACTGTATGGTGAAACTGGAAGGTTACCATTGATAATCAGCAGAAAGATACGCATTATTAAATATTGGTTTAAGCTTATAAGTTGCTATGATAACAATTGTATTTTGTATGCTATATATGTTAATATGTTACGAAAATGTGATAATAACGAAAGTAATTGGCTTTCAAATATTAAAGAAATGCTTCGGCAAACTGGTTTTAATGATGTGTGGTTATTTAGGGACTCGGTAATAAATGTTAAATGCTTTATTGCTCAATTTAGATTAAGGCTTAAAGACATTTATACTACCCAATGGAGGGAAACAGTGAACACGTCAAGCGGATTATCGTTATATCGTGAAATAAAGACTTTCTTTGAAATAAGTGAACCCATACCATACCCCAATGAAATGCAACATGTCGAATTTTAATCCTTAAAAAAAAAAACGATTTAGTCATCACACGTAAGTTAAAACTTGATATAATGAACCATCATCTCGGCAAATAAGTGAGTACGTAGATATGTTACAACTTTAACAGGTAATCCGTAATGCAACTCAATCTACTGAAACGTTCTAGTCTCCTATCTATTTTTGTAGTTTCATCATCAGATATTGGTGTAGAATGTTGTCATTGGTAACCATTTGGAATACTTTGACGCGTTGCGAATCGGTGACCAAATATGATCTCAGGCACGCAGATGAATGCTTCGTGTAGGGTAAAGCGTCTCTTAAATCGCAAAATTGGTCCCAGCCTCGTCAGGGGCAGGGATGCTGAGATATCTTCGAGAATGCATACCCCGGTTTTAGGCATTTTTCGCTGCATTTTAGAGTATATAATAGCCTTATAGGCGAATTGGACCGGTGATTAAATATCATGCCAGGCAAACCGATGGGACCTTCTTGTAGGGGATTGAGATACCTTAATTTCAAGACCTTAACGGACCTCATACCATTTTTGGGTCCGGAGATATCTTCGAAATTAGCTCCCCCTTACAAGCATAACGGAAGCGCGTTAAAAGTACGAAATCTCGCAAAATTTGGGATACTTTGACACGTTAGTAACCTGTTACCAAATATCATCCCAGGCACCCCGACGGGTGCTTCTTGTAGGGTATAGCGTTCTTTAAATGGCAAAATTGGTCCCAGCCTCGTCAGGTGCAGGGATGCTGAGATATCATCGAGAATGCATACCCCGGTTTTATGCATTTTTCGCTGTATTTAGAGTATAAAATAGCCTTATAGGCGAATGGAACCGGTGATCAAATATCATTCCAGGCACCCCGACGGTCGCTTCCTGTTGGGAATTGAGAGACCTAAATTTCAAGACCTTAACGAACCTCAGACCATTTTAGTTTCCGGAGATATCTTCGAGATAAGCTCCCCCTTACAAGCTATTTGGGAACGCGTTTAAAAGTACGAAAAGTCACGAAATTTAGGATAAATGGATGCGTTAGGAACCGGTGACCAAATTTCATCCCAGGCACCACGGTGGGTGCTTTTTGTAGGGTACAGAGTCCCATAAATGGCAAACTTTGTCCCAGCCTGGTCAGGTGCAGTGATGCTGAGATATCTTCGAGAATGCATACCCCGGTTTTAGGCATTTTTCGCTGCATTTTAGAGTATAAAATAGCCTTATAGGCGAATTTGACCGGTGATCAAATATCATTCCAGGCACCACGACGGGTGCTTCTTGTAGGAAAACGAGAGACCTAAATTTTAAGACCTTTACTGACCTCATACCATTTTGGGGTCCGGAGATATCTTCGAGATTATCTCCCCCTTACAAGCTGTGTGGGAGCGCGTTAAAAGTGCGAAAAGTCTCGAAATTTGTGATACTTTGATGCGTTAGAAACCGGTGATCGAATATCATCCGAGGTACCACGATGGGTGCTTCTTGTCAAGTATAGAGTCCCCTAAATTGGTCCCAGACTCGTCAGGTGCAGTAATGCTGAGATATCTTCGAGAATGCTTACCCCGGTTTTAGGCATTTTTCGCTGCATTTTAGAGCATAAAATAGGCTTATAGGCGAATGGAACCGGTGATCAAATATCATTCAAGGCACCCCGATGGGTGCTTCTTGTAGGGATTTAAGAGACCTAAATTTCAAGTCCTTAACGGACCATTTTTGGGTCAGCAGATATTTTCGAGATTAGCCCCCCCCCCCACCTTACAAGCTATATGTGAGCGCGTTAAAAGTACGAAAAGTCGCGAAATTTGGGATATTTTGGCGCGTTACGAACCGGTGTCCAAATATCATCCCAGGCACCTTCAAAGGTATATCAAAGTATAAACAAGGCAAATACAAGTCGATATTCAAACTGAAATACACAGATGAAGATAAGTGAAGGAAAATATACCAAATTGATCAAAAAGCAATATAAGTTATAATAACATGTATATCACTTTCAGCACGTATTTATACTACAGGTATAATGAAATATAGCAATACTGCACGGCAATTTATAGAAATCATAGACATATTCTTCTCTATTTGGATGAGAAAGTGACAGTTACCAATATCAACTTCGATATGGGCAGACTGTTTGGCTATTCGATTCGATACAAAAATAGCACATAATGGTTTCCCAGTTAAAATCATATCTGTTTATGAGTACAGAAAAATATACCGACACTATTATTAAACGTACTGGGATTTATGTGGTAGACAACCCTAGTTAATTTCAAATTGGAAAAATCACCCAAAATGGGATACATCAGTAAGTAGAATTCAATGTGTTGTACACAACGATGTCAATTTTATGTAATTTTTTTGACAATCTTCTTTTTTCTTGCAATGGTGTCATCTGGTGTCTAGCCCCTTTATTATGAATAGTTCAAAAAAAGTTATTATATATACGAATATATTTTGATTTGTAAAGACTGCATTTAGTTGTTATGTTTTGCTTGAATCACTTAAAGTTAGGTAAAGCTCGAAAGTACAAAATCGAGATGATGGAATCTGTATGTATGAGAAATTATCCAACATATCAAATGCAGTTCATAAAATAAGGATTATTGGGTGTCAATTGCAAACTGTTGCAATTAAATATAATTTATACCGTTTCAAAATAGACGAGTTGTCGTCTGCTTGAGTTATGTGTCGTCTGGGTAGTAATATGCATGGGGTGTCCGTGCAGTGGTATATAAAGTAGTGGGAGGCATAGTTTCGCCATTCGAGTCTTTTTGTATTGGCAGCGTTAAACGTTTTGAACTATGTCGGAAAGTGAGCGAGAAATTAATAAGAATAATGAATCAAATGGGAAATAGAAAACAAAGTTGTCAATGAGCTGAACTTTTTCCTAAATTCAAAATGAACTCAAAAGGGATTCTAATTCGGAGTGAAAATCAGAAAGGGTGAGAAAAACGGTACGCTCTCATAGTTTTGTTTCTCTAACGGGTACAGATAACAATAAAACACAATATGAGTTCAATTCTGATATTTTTTATAGTAAGATGCGAGCGAAAAAGCTATTGAGCTCAGGAATGGTTCAAAAGCCAAAACACTTATTGAAGATTCTCAGTCTAATATTAAACACAGGAATAAGATGATTAAAATCGCGGATTCTTCATCCGCTGGTTGGGCTACGAAACGCCCATACGAACACTTTGACGTCGCCAGCGACGATGACAAGATAATTCGCTGTGCAGAGGATCAGGCCAAGGCTGAACTTGAGAAGGCGAAAAAGACCATGATGGTTCTGGTCAACCTGGTTTTCATGTAAGTAGTTAAAGCTTTTTGGTTTGGTTTTATATGTTCGTTATGTACAGATTATCTCGATTGTGGGGCATTTATATTTAGTACACTTGCATTGTAGTACAAGGTAATCACCCCTTTCATTACCATTTATAAGACGTATTAACATTTTTATAAATAGGTAATGTGTATGAATGTTATTTACTTATGGAAAAGCACCCGTAATAGATTCTCGTTGAGGTGGTTGTTGCCTGGGTTGGGTTTGGTGGGTTTCGTGATTTCTATTCTGAAGATCTGAATTTTCCGACTGTAATTGGCATTGCCGAAAACTATCGCTCTTCAGCGAAATTGTCGCGGAATGGGCCAGTGTTGGCAGTTGTATTTGTTTTGACGGGGGTCCATTTTAGGTGGTCTGCCTTAAAATATGGATTATGTTGCGCTATTTTTCCTAAAAAAGTCCTTACAGTGTTAATCTGTGTGTAGTCAATTGATATGTTCCGTAGAAAGTTGAGAGCTTATTTTGGTCAGTTATTATTAAAGGAAAGTTATTTCAAATGTGTACTTTGTTGATAAAAATGGATTTTATATCTAATTGTTTTGGTAAGTTATTTGCTTGGTGAACGCATTGTTTTGTTAATTCTACGTTTAGTGTTTTTAGCACAGAACATCATTATATAGGTTTGCTATTGTACACAATGTGTTATTTGTTCTAATTATTGAAAATATTTTTTTCTGTAATAGTCTTTGCGCAGTTTCCGAAAACAACCGTTCATCGGGGGTAGACCTACCTTGGAGAGTTACGGAAGCAGCAGGTTCGTGCGAGAAGTTGTTTGTTACTCCTGTTGAAAAGTGGGGCATTTCGCCAAGGAATGCCTAGTGAAATGGCCAAACAACAAGGTAACGGACCCATGGGTATTGGAGCGTCAGCAATCACAACTTCCGGTTTCGCACCAGCTACTTCAGGCATCAAAGCTACCACCGGCGGGGACAGAAAGCCTTCCATGTCAGGATAATTTTGATAAATATTGGAATTATGCTGGTTATTTTGATGAGTATAAAGGCATAGAGGTTAAAAATATACTTGCAAAAAATAAGTGATCTGTTTCCTTGTCAAAAACTTTCGTTACAGGAAGGTTAAGACAGAATGTGCTGTTCTGGAAAGACACAATTGGTGTTAATGAAGAAATTTTATCTGTTATTGAAAATGGATATGTTATTCCATTCATAACAAAACCGCCATCTTTCGTAATGAAAATCAACAGGTCTGCGTTGAAAAGTAAGTCTTTTGTAGAATCCGCAATTGTGTTATTAGTTAAAAATAATGCGCTTATGAGGTACCCTGTATTCCTCAAAATGTCAATCCTTTGTATGTAGCCACAAACAATTCATCTGGGATACAAAGTTTCGTCTTGGATTTGAGTGTTTTAATTTCGTTTGTTAAAAGAAAAAAAACTTTTATGTTTTTAAGTTGCGAAAGAGTATTTGATTCCAAACCGTTTTATGTTTCAATTTGAGAGATTTTAATACAGAAGATGATGAGTAGAATAGTCGATTATGACTATTACGGAGTCTCTAATGAGTTCTTTGAGTACAAAGAAGAGTTGAACGGACCCCATAAAGTTTACCGTATCGCAAACTATTCAAATAAGAAGCTTCCTTGTTACAATTCTCTTTATTGGACACTTAATACGGAAGCGGTTGATACTTCGTTGGTACCTTGGGGAAGGGATAACAATTGGTTAGTTCCGCCAGTTTACCTCATTCCAAAAGCGTTGAACTTTTATTTTGTTTCGTAGATCTTGTGTTACTTTAGTAGCTTCTAGTCCTTTCTTTCCATTACTATTTTCTGAAGATTCAAGTATGTCACCTCGCATTTGGGAAATGTTAATTTTCTTGGATGCTTCCATGATATATGTTCAATGTCGTTTTAAGGGTACTATATTTGATTAAGATAAGTTTACTAGTAAAGTTATGGTGGTTCGACTTGATTGTAGGGAGTTTTAATAAATACTTTTATGTTTTGACAAGCTACAGTGATTTTTGCATAATACCCAACTACTGTAAAGGATTAAAATGATTAGTATGCTATGAGAGTGACGTTTCTAATTTAAGTAACATACAATTTTTAACAAATGTATTATATATGTTACATCGTTTTTACTTAGCTGTAAAAATCAGTTTACATATTTATATATTTACATCGTTATTTAGCACGATCGTTTGGACTGATGTTAAGTCACACGCTCCGGGCCCCATTTTCTCGAAACTTCTTAAGTCCCTTATAACAGGATTAAGCTAAGCTCACTATTTTTGTTTTTTAATTTGTGAAATATTGATTTCTTTAAGAGTGTTTACACTTTAGATAGGATTTATCTTTATGATAACCACAATTAACCATTTTTCGTTTATCAAAATTCAACTTTAGTATGTATTTTTGCTGATGGAAATAAGCTACTTAAGCCGGTTTAGCTTAAGAAGTTTCGAGAAAGTTTGCAATGTCTTTAAACTCTATAGGTGTTTGGACTGTGTAAAACATTTTATTGATACTAACTGATCATTTCTTTTCAAATGGAATGTCAGATATATTAACAATAAATCTTGTTTAATTTGTAGACAGTCAGTTGAAATATCGCTAAACAATACTATAACCTATATAGAGTTAAACAGGAGATAACGCACATTACAGATTGTCGTGACACGAAATAAATGGGTGACAGGGGCGTTTTTAAATGAGTTTTGATGATATATAACAATTCATTTTAGATAAAATCGATATGACATAATTGCGGTTGTTTCGGAGATTGAACAAGTGCTGTATAAGATAACTTGAAATTGATATACACTTTTTTAGAACGTCGTTTATAGTACAATGTAAAAGGGCGTGGATACTAAATAACATCATACCTCTCCGTCGTACAAACGATAATAGTGTAGTAATATACCTACTTTCGCTTACACCAAAGCCCGGTTGACATTTTGTTTTTGCAACGCACACATCCTTGTCGAGATATTTATCGTATGAACAGCCACATTGAAGATCCGATGTAGAGGTGCAGTGAACTTTGATAATCGTGTTGTAGTAACAGCGTTCTTTACACTTTTTACACGCCCTGAAAACATTTCTGCTTTCCATATAATAACCATTTGAGCAGGGAAAACATTTAGCGCTTCCACCATTGAATTCACAGTCATCAACGAAATGATATCCCGGAGGACAATTGTCACAGGTCCATAACTCTCCATTCTGCCTCTTCAGATGGTACGAATCACAACATGAGGTATTTAATCCAATTACTAAAGAAACATTGAGAAACCAAACTACTAAAGCGAACTGAACATACATGTCGACTTATTTACTGGCATGTTTACACTTCCTATCATGATGATAAAGCAAACGAACAGTTATCAAATAAATAGGATTGTTTCATATCTATCAACTTTGTGAAACAGGACCATCCGAGTATAATGAGTACACTAAAACCTATTCCAGTGACTTCATAACAAACTAATCTGGTAAGCTCGAGATAAAGTATGTATCATACACTGTTATTGATAAAACTAAGTTTCAAAAGTAAATGTTTTATTTAGTTTTGAGGGACAGTCTTTGTTTTGGAGTAAAACATACATTCTCGGTGACATTCTCTGGGGTATTAAGGAGTTGAACAAATTTTACAAAAGAAGATTTTATCAGATTTTGGATCAAAAGGCATTCTCATTCTTTCGAAAAAGTATGTCGACAGTATTACTTTGTTTTTGTGTCAAAATGCCCCAGGCTCCCTATTCAACAATGTTTCGAGAGTTCTTGATGATATCTTTTTCAAATAAGAAAGTTATTCAAACAAAAAAAATGGAGAATAGTAGATGGAATTCATTTCCAGGTTTTGGTCCCTTAAACGACGTTTGCATCGTGGCTGGCCCTTTAACAAAGATGGGTATTTACATTTGAAACGATTTCAAATTAAACAAAATAAACGCACATGTTGTCTGAATGATTTTTACTGCAATAAAATGCGAAAGAGGTGCAGATGGTAGGTTTAATCTCACAATTTACAAGCATGAACTCAACGAAAGGCAACCCTTAAGCTTAATAAACTTTTTCAGCTCATGAGATGACCAGCCGTCTGAAAAAACTGCACGCGTTGATAATGCCTTGCAAGAGCGGTTATCTGGTACATAACTGCAGTATAAAATAAATATTATATACTGTAAGATCAAACCCGACGAATCTGTATATTTGGCGTTTGTTAGGACGATGGTTGTTGGACGATGGACGTTAAAAACTATCGTGGTTTTAAAATTGCACTTCAACGGTTAATTTTATATATATAATATATATATATATATATATATATATATATATATATATATATATACATAATACCTCACTTGTGTCTACAATGGTAAAATACTATTACCACAGAAAAAGAGATATTGTGACTATAGAAACATTTTCAACCTTTTTGACACGTGACCAAGCAAAAATACGTTGTCAGGTCATGTGACCGCAGTGATATTTAGAATATCATATAAGGGCAAATAACTGCTTCACTATTTTAGCTAAATCATGACGTGATTGCATTGATAAAATGCAAACGGTAAATCTTATCAAAGTATGCATTAACTTGAGGAAACATATCAATAATAGAAAAAAATAATAAACGTATAGGTTAACCCCAAGTACCTCTATGATTAGAGATCCCAACTCTATCTGCATACATTAGCAAAATCTTCATAAAAAATCAAAGGACTGAAAGCTTAGTTATGAAAGGATGCTATATTAAACCCTATATTTTGTTTCAGGTATTCATCTACAAAAACTAGAAGGCAAGTGCTCTTCAAAATATTGCCTTTATATCCACGGTTTAAATAAATTCATTAAGTCTATCTGCCCAACTACCTGCTGGAAACATTAAAATTTATTTTTACGAATTTTCTTTAAAACATCACCATAAAAATCGGATTGTGCAATACTATTAGCAATCAGCGATTTAAGACTACTATTGTACTTTGATATGAGTTTATAATGACCATTAACAAATTTTGAAAAAGTTTTCCTTAATTTATAATATCTGAAACCATGTTTTAGAAGTTTTTGCTTAATGTAGTTTCAGTCTACTAGTTTAACACACCATTGGCAAAACAAACGTGTTCCAAACTGTGAAGTTCCTATCGATTTAAGATTTCCTAGTAAAGAAATCGTGTATGAAACGGGACCAGAGATCGCAAAGTCAATCCCTGATCTTTTTGGTAAACAGATGGAGTCTGACACTCGGCCTTACACGATGCAAGTAAAAGAACAAATAGCCTTCATATTATATTGTATATTGGTGTGAGTCACATCACGTCTCACGCTCCCAGACTTTGGACCAAGCAATAATGTACTTCATAGGCACTCCTTGTTAAACTTTCAATCAGGATAGGATAATTATGAAACACAAATATCAACCGGTGGCAATTACGTAACGTTCCACGATGTCGTTTACAGGGAGGAGGTCTCTGGAGTTTCATGCACTTTGCGGATTTATAGGGTTGAGTTTCTTTTCTCAGAATTAAAATACTTTAAATAGAAATAAAACGTGTATTGAAAATGATATGTGACTTATTTGGTGTACTCTTTTTAAACAACATCGTAAGAATAAAAACCTTGTACCTCCTTTTTCCGATAAAAATTTGATACCTTGATTTGCTGATGGCACATATTATTCCATCGACGTTGCTAACATTTTTGTTGTTAACCCGCAAATTATCCAATGCTTCCCATAGCCGTTGTTCACAATGTCCCATCTCATTATCGTTATAAATACACCTGGCACAGTTGAGTGCCCTCCCTCGAAATTGATCATAGTGCTGTTACAGCATCACGTATTAGAGAAACATTTACATAGCGTATGGAAAAATCACATCGTACGTCAACCCTTAAGTAGCCTATCACCCAATCGTAAATAACTTATGATAGCCTATCACAACATTCACATACATCGAGGCATACGTTACTACTATATGTTATAGTGTGGCAGTGCTATAACGACATCGTAAATAACGATTATGTCTTCTTTCGTACTGCTATTAATCCATTTGCAACTTATTGTGTCCCTCCGACTTTGTAAATTTTCCATACAATAATTTTGCCGCTGACACATCACCTAATGAAGTTACTTCCTGTCATTGTAGTTTTACGCAATATTATTTTCGTGCGATTGCACGGGATATATTGTCTTCTATAAGTCACGTTAAATATCACACGAATGGTCAAATCGTACGTCTACTCTTTATATAAAAAATAATCGAAAAGGTCTATAATTATTCTGCCCATGTAAGTCGCACTTGTATTTGGCACTTTTCGAAAAGCCAGAAATTTTACATTGTTGGGAATATTGGTGCGAGTCTAAAACTTTACTACAGCGGAAAAAAACCCATATGATCCTTGTGCAACCAGTGTATCCCCGCCATCAAATTGTATTACTTCTACGCGAATAGCTATAGCATTGTCGGATTGCTTGCACAGCTTAAGCGGTTTCGCAATTTAGAACAATATCAAACTAAAAATTAACCCAACTATCCTTTATAATGCCACGGAAAAATGTACTGTATACGTCCGTGAAGAAACGAACGTTATACAGTTATGTTTTAAATAAAGCAAAATATGTAGAAGCAAAGCGATTCTAGACCGAAGATGATCTACCAAGAAAAAGCCGGCCTGTATTATAATTATTTTTTAAAATTGTAATGGACTTTCAAAAAGGTCGGTTTTATCATTTATTTCGGACAAAATTGCTTACACGCGGTCAACAACAATCTAAAGTATCACAATGATCTGAAGTATGAATAAAAGTTAGAACCCCTAATGTCCATGGTCTTATAAGGCATGCAACTAGAAGCGTATTTAGTCAACAAAATTGGAGACCCGAGTTAACGCGTTCTGCCTGGGGTTCCAAATATGCACATCTACACATAAACAAGTGTTTTTGAACAAATAAATATACTTCTTAACATTTTAAATGTACCTTTTGCAATAATAAATATATTTTGCTACCAAAATAAATACATGTGTTTAACCATGTAGCGGTTGAGACTGCCTTATGGCAATATGTTATGCCCATGCTTTTTTCCCCACAAGAACACTTTCCAATATTATGTAATATATTTTACTGTATTTCTAACTCCCTTGCTTGTATGGTACATGTATTAGATGAGCATACTGGTTGAGTTATATAACCCGAACAGTTTATAAATACCGAACACCTGTTAAATCACGCGTTTGTTTATCTAGATCGATAATTCGAATATCTAGATCGATACAGACGCTTGCCTTAGCAACGACTGCGAAGTTTCGCCAAGTTAAGGTGAGTATTGTCCTTATAAATCCATGTCAAATTCCTAAGCAGCTTAAATGTAAATATGTACCACGCGGGGGAATGACGTCACAGACGCTTGCACAATTTTAAGGCCCGACTTTTGTTACAAATAATAACTGTAACCGTTAAAGATGTTGACACATTTGCGTTGCCAACGATGCTACTACGTTGTTAGTTTTCTTCAATCTTATGCAATCACCTAATATTTGCTTTATTTATTTTTGACGCGTTTTGTAAATTATCACGTAATTGGCCATTGATATATATTTTAAATCGCACTGTTATAATTGTCATTGGAAAGGAATGTTTTTTAAGAATTTTTTGAAGCAAGGGACACTTCTCTTTCAATTTCTTAGCAGATTTTGTTCGAGTTGATTCCTATTCACAGCATACTTTCTTAATGGGAATCATCGATTTTGTATTAAAAATATGTTGTTCTTTTATTGTAAGTCTTACTTACCTTGATGGACCAACACCCAAAGACACAGAACTCAACTCAATTGCGAATCAAGGAGAAGGGAAACATGCCTTAGGGGTACAATATTTTGACATGCGGTCCTTATCAAAATCAACCAATGTGTGCATTATATTGTTGGCTGGTGCATTTCCAAGTCTTATGTTATTTTTTTCTCTGATGCTTAAGTAATATTACCCCCTCCCCCCCGCCCCCTGTGCTGAATATAAAGTTGATATTTTAGATCTTTCTATCATGGCTTACAATGCGGAGTCATTGAAAAAGGCAGTTAGTGCCGTTAAGCGGAACGAGTTGAGCTTGCGGAAAGCTTCCGCTGAATATGGAGTGCCTGCTATGACCATACATGACAACGCAAAAGGGGCAGAGCGTTCACCCAGACGTCGGGGACTGGACATGAAGCCAGGGGACGAGGCCGCAAAAATACAGTGGTGCCTCTATATAGCAAACCAAGGTATGCCAGCCTCAAGAATTATCTTGAGGCAAAATATAATTGCAATAGTTCTTACATACGTTATGATAAATGAAATTATGGTAAAATATATCATTAAGTAAAGAAAACATTCTGAAATGGATTGTTAATCTGCTAATTACTACTGTTAGTCTAATACAAGTAATCATACTATCATTTTTTTATCAGATCATGCTACCCGCATAAGTACAGAGAATGCGCCCACAAACAACTGGATCCGGAGTTTTCTGATCCGTCATCCTGTCCTCTCTGTGCGCTTGGCTGAGGACATGGACCGGTCACGGGCGTCCATGTCAACACAGGAGGTCATCGATCAATTCTACAAGATTTTTGCCGTTGTCTTGGTTGAGCATGACCTTTTAGACAAGCCTGACAGGGTGTGTTATTAATAAAGCCAACTTTGTTTAAGGTCATTCATTGACTGAATTTTTGCATAATTAGAATTATAAGAATAAGTTCATGTTATAATGAATATTTCAATTTTTCATTTGAGCAGTTCATTGAACACATGTCGTATTTGTAATTAACACATAATATGAATATTATTTCATGCATAACAAACTCTGTCTACTTTCTTCATATCTACAATTGTGACAAGATTGGGTGGACAGGATTGGTTTAAAGTGCGGTGAAGGTCTTTCGGCCAAAGCATGGCCATGTCTTCAGGAAAAAGGTTACTGGTAGTGGGCATATAACAACCCAAATATGTGCCTCAGCCGCCGGACGAGTTCTTCCAACACTCGTGTTATTTCCGGTATATACTGCTTTATGCGCTAGTGCCGTAGTTAACGTTACTCTCTGTTTCTTTAACATAAAAAAATGTTAAGAAAATAATATTCAACCAAAAAGAAAGAAAAAGCGAAAAATAAATCATTAATCAAAGAAATTGCATGCATCTTCCTTTCATTTTCAAATGGCATTGCTTTTAACGCTGAACGTTTTTTCGGGGTAGCATCCCACACAAGGCTATAGAGGGTGTGTCGGAGTCGTGAATGTCCACCTCGAGTGAAAAAGGCTACATTAATACAAATATCTTTCACCAGGGGTTGGTAAGAGTATTCATCCCCCACTGCGGAAAAGTTAGGCCTGTTTTGCTGGTGATGGACAACCACGACAGCCAAGTGCCCATCAAGACCATCTTGACGGCTCGTGATAATGGCGTAATCCTGCTTGGACTGGCAGGTCATACAACTCATTTCCTCCAGCCCCTTTATGTTAAGGTAAGCTATCCTTATTAGACCCTTAATAAGATATGTTCTGAATACATGTATAGAAAGGAACTGGGGAGTTAGACAAACATATTCAATGCACCTAATCAGTTTTAAACTGATTTACACACCAATTTAATACAATGTTCTCATACGTCAGTACAGTCATGTAACCTATAATTTTCGTTTAATGTTGGTTTGTTTTAATTGTAGGTATTTGGATCGTTGAAGGCTAGGGTGGCCAAACTCATGGCAAATCATGGGCACCATGTCCCTTCAACCGATCGGCAGTCAACCCGACCCAAATAATGCAACCTTTATTCTTGACAAGACAAAAAATGCCACTGTCATTGGTGTGTAAATCGAATTAAACACCATTGCAGGAACATACACAAATACATTCTGGTATATACTAATTTAAATATACTTTAAACTATAATACAATATTGCACGATGTGATTTTATTTAATTTTATAACTGCAATGTGCTTAACTGTTTAAATAGGAACTACGGATAGAGACATGCCCTACCTGCGGCAAAATTACTACAAACCCTCTCGCATCCAGGGGATAATTCACCAAAGACTTGCCGGCATATTGGTGCCACCCCTGTCAACTCTCTTGCTACAAAGAATGCCCTGTCGCGAAAACGGGTAGAAAGGGTCGTGTAATCAGCAGTAATGAAGTGCTGCAAGAGTTGAAAGTAATTTATTTTTGTTTTACCTGTCAATAAATCTTGCGTAAAAAAATATAACAAAAGAGAATAACTACTCGTGAGTAATTAATTATATTACTAGCATTTCCATTTCGCTATACAGTATGTAAACATCATTAATTGTATATTTCAAGGAGCAGGAACGCCAGGATGAAGAAAAAAGCTGCCATTGAAAGAAGAAAGAAGGAGGTCGAGGAGAAACGATTGGCCCGAACGCTAGAGGCAGAACACAAACGTCACCAAAGGGAGGAGGCTAAGGCTGCTCGGGTTGAAAAGAGAAAGAGAGAAGAAGAAGAGAAGGCTTCTAGGAAGAGGGCAAGGCAGGAAACGAGGGCAAGCACTGCAAGGAGTGCCGCAGTTGATATTAACGTTGTAAGGGCACATGCGTACTTGTGTGCTGAGTATGATGGACATCATGGAAATGTGAATGATGAGGAGAATGGTGTTTTTGTATGGATGTGATATGTGCGATAGATGGTTTCATAATTATTGTTTAAGTGTGAAAGAATTGTCTGGAGCGAATGAGAGTGTGTTGCAGCAGAGCGATTGGATTTGTAAAATGTGTGGACCTGAAACTTATGAGGGGTAAATGATAGTGTACCAGTAGTTTTGCCTGTTTTTATTTATATGAAATAAACTGTCAAACATTTCAACTCTGAACTGCAACTTACGCTATAAAAAATATTATACTATTCCCTAATTTTTATATTACCTGTTTACTCCAGTGATATGTTTATTGATTAATTGAATAAGAGAATGTTGTTTTGTTTCACCTTTACGTCGAGAACTCATTATTAGAATATAGAATTTCAAATTCTTAAAAAATAGTGCGTTATAGCCTTACCCCCATCAGGGCATCGCAGTGATCTTGATCTATTTATATTATATTTATAAGTAGTCACACTTTAAACACAGAGGAGATGTTTTGAAAACAACTCGACAGTTATGTTGGTAAGAAAAAACTTTATTAAAACAGGATACTGTCGTCAATCGTATCAATCTTGTATTTGTGCGATATTGACATTTGGCGGGTCACAGCAAATCATGTTTTTGAGTCGATTGTTCCCGTTTTATTTCATTTCGATTAAAATACTATGCAGTTATCAAATTCTTGAAACGAATTAAAACCAAACAATTGACGGGTGAAAGGTGATTTACTGTGTATAAAATAAACGTTTTGCGAACATATATCAAAAATAATTTGTGAATGTGTACTTTGGCAGATGCTGAGGTTTGGACCATGCATTATTCATGCCAAATTTGAAGTTACTAAACCAAAACTCGCAAAGTTATCGTTAAAAAACTGTCAAAACTGATCTGGATTTACAAACTCAACCAGTATGCAGTATCATACAGACAAGAAACGGAAGCATTACTTATCAAGTTTAATACAAATTCCGTGTCTGCTATTTCTTTTAAAGCTGCACTCTTACACCGACTTAAACAGATCGACAGTTTTTTTTTTAATTTGTTGTCGCAGAATCAGCTGAGTTTGGCATCAATGCTTTCATCAATGCTTTCAAATCAGTCATAAAAAATAATTCACAATATAATAGATCTCGATTGTTTGGAAAACGGCCGACAAGTTTGTTCTTCTTAAAACGTTAGGCCAAAACAAATTGATCACTTGTTTTACGGATTTTTGCCAAAAAAAAGTAGGAGCGAGCGAGCGAAAAAAATAAAAAAAAACTTTTTTTTTAATTTAAGGCTAATCAGAGGCGAGCGAAAAGCGAAAAATTAACAAAAAAATGTATATTTCTTACCAAATTTATCATACAACTATGTTAAGAAATGCTTTTTAATTGCAAAAAGGTTCTCAGTTATAAATGAAAAGGTTTTGATTGTATCACATGAAAATCTGTCTCAATATTCAACACATGGCAATAAGATCCAGTGCTTTACTATTAACTTTCATTGCATCAGCAATTTAAATGTGGATATTATTGTAAAGACAGCATTCCTTACAGTAACTTGCAATTATTCGAAGACCAAAAATAACAATTTCTTATTGCATTAATTCCGTACTAATCTAACTTACTATCACAAAAAACATTTTAGACAAGTAAGAGTAATTCATCATTTGAGCATTTCTAAATATTGGGTCAGGTCTAAATTTAAACCTCTTGAATCATACGATAAAATTGTAGTGGCATTGACATGGCAGAATATCGAAAAATGTTATTAACACAGAGAACATTTCTGAGAAATAAAATACACTGTGAATTAAATTGTGGGACAATATAATTGAAGCAGTAGCAAACAAATCTGCAAATGTGGCACTGGTCATTATAATAAGTGCATGTGTTGGATTAAAGATGTTTCCATTTCAAGACCTCGCCTTGACCACGAACCAATGGTTTATAGGTCCGTGCCTTGAAAAAGAATAACATGACAGCCTCCATAGCTTCAATGCCTGTAAGAAACAGGTCACTTTATCACTAATTGATCAAAGAAAATAAGTGCGATAATGCACCAGTCAGTTGTAACCACGGCCCCAAGGTCCGGGGAATAGCGGGACTTTGACTTTCGGTACAGCCCAGCCCGGGCAAAGTCTCCGCCCTTTGGGGACGAACTGCTCGTGAAACCCCCGCATAAAGCCCACGCAGGTAAGGCCCATTCCACGCTATATTTGGCTGGAAGACAAAACCACCGCATTCACCCGGCACTGCGGGGCCACCTGGAAGGTAAAAACACGGCCCATTTCCCCGGATATCCCTTGTATACCCCTGTACCTGCTGACTATGACACTGATTTTCACTTAAAACGTGTATTTTACATTACGAAAACTAATTTTGTAAACTGAAAATTAATACCGGAAACGGTGCGTCCTGCAAAATATGCCCGACAAAAAGACTGTCAACAAATATCGGCTGTTTTGCGGTTTCCCGGACCTGATTTTGTCCTGCCACGAGGAATGTTTGCTCGCGAATAATGTAAAGCTTGGAAATACCTTCAATAAAAAGACGAAGTCGACGTTGCAGGTTTAAGTTTTAAGTAAAAGAAATTCAGAAAGTAGGGGAAATTCAGAGGTATACAAAAAAAATAATTCGCGCGCAAAAAAAAGTTTTTTTTTTTTTTTTTCGTTTTTCGAATTTTAGGTGCGGCAAATCCGACGAACAAATGATCAATTTTATTGCGGCCTTAGAAAGCTTAAAGCCATAAAACAAAACTTTTGCAATAAGAAAACAACTGCCATCTGGTATTAAATCACCAATCTTAGATCACTCGGTGTCAGACATTTGCTCATAAATCCGCTGATTTCAAGACAAAAAATAAAATGTACTCAAAATGGCCACTTTGTTTGAATGCAGCTTTATTACATTGATTGATGGTAGTGATTAATACAAACATGTTTTCCCTTAAACATGATCAACACTATGGAAAACACAAGTGTAAAGTGTAGCTTTAACAAACCAATAATTTTGATATTTAGCCATGAGGCCGTTTGGAAACTCTTGAACCAAGTGATGCAAAGCATTCTTACGTCAAGGGGAGACATAAGTTGTCGAATGTAAAATTGTGTTGGTTTGTCCAAAAATGATATACTTTTTGTAGATTAACTGATTTTTTCTGTAACTAAATTTGCTGCATATTTAGAATGATAACAAATCTGGGTTTTTTGTACTTCAAATAGTTCAGGGGTGACTTTGTTAGTGCGATTCAATGGATTACGAACTATAATGCACGTTTTATGAACTCAGATTGATAAGAAATGAAGAAGTAAATACAAGTCCTTCGATGCAGGCTTTCCAGCATTTTAATTTGAATAAAAATCAATAAGCTGTCATTTGCAAACACGTTTTGACAACTCTATTTTACAAATATATAGCAAACTAATTGAGTGTTCCACTTTTTCACTTTTGTTGGCAGATATCATGTTTATGTATATTATTCATATTTCAATAACTTTCTATTTCAGTATTTTTATTTTTTTTCAATTAGACTTTCATGGATTTGACATTTAGCTAAATCAGTCTGACCATGTAACAACCTGTGTAAGATATCGAAAAACCCCACTGTGTTAATCATGTATTTAGAAGCTACGTGGAACGGCAAGGGCAAATTAGATAATTGTTGTTTTATAGACTTTACAAATTAATCAACACAATATACAAAGCGATTATGTTATTTTTATGACAACATTGATTTTGGACTAGATGTTAGATGGATCTACATTAATCAGCAAAAGATAAAATTGTGTAGCTAAGATGAATCTACATATGTGTTTCATACGCGAGCAAGACATGGTTTTTTATATTGTGTGGCCTGCACAGGGATTACTCTGCCATGCGTTACACTATGTTGTCGATCATTAAATGTTTGAACGTGAATATTTGGGATATTGTGTACTCAGAAACAAGCAATTCATGGTTGGTTCAAGCCAAAATGCAGCCAATAGACACGGGCAGAGCTTGATCAATTCATAAACATATCAATCAATCACGGTACTAGTTAAGTAGTCATAAGGTAAAGAACGGTAGAACAAGTTACATATGTCGTTCAAAGAAACCTGATACGTCCACCATCACATAACAGCGTAATGCTCAGTTTACCTTAATAGGCAGACAAGGGGTGCTCTGTTTAATTACTTGCCATTTTGTGTAAAATGATGATGTAAAGTCTTAAAAATAACCTGATCTAGTACCTTTTAAAAATCGTCTTAGATAGAAGCGGCGTTTTGTAAGATAACTATTAAAGATTTCGAGCCTAAGTTTATGGCGCTCTTAATTTGATATTAAACGGTTATTGATTACATGTAACTGTTTTTTATTATACATATACAAAGAAGAAATTCAAAGGCAGAATTGACGTACAAAGGTGCCAGAGTCGACGGACAGCTCAAAGTCAGGAAACCATAAAAAAGTTTCACATTTAATATAAAATTTAGCACTTTTGTCGGTTAGGATAACGTTTCATTTTTATGCACATCACATACCAAACTGAACGACTCATGATCATTAGCGATTCTCAATACTAAAAACGTATCCTCTCAAGGCTTTACAATTGTGCAGAAGTTTGTTTGCAATTTACCAAAAAGTGGGTAATGTGCTTGCAATAAACATAATGATGGGTTAAGGTACAAACAAAATCGTCCTGGAAACATGTACAGTCGAGTAATAACCATGTGTTTGGATGATATGCATACAGGCACAGTTACAACATGCACAGATATGCCGTATTTGCCGTGAAAATACGAAAAATTATCACACGTTTATTTGTAAACATTGCATCCTAAGCCACAATCTGCTCAATACCTTTTTTATCTTTAAAGTTATGATACCAAACTAAGATGTCGATCGAAGAATATGTTTTTTCGCAAAATACTGGACGCATACATTTTTCAAAATTTAAAGAAAAAGTCCACTTACCAGGCAAAAGTTGGTACCAGAATCGGTACTTTTCATTCTAAATCCGCCATTATGTTTGCAATGAAACAACTTTTCTCACTTAATGTTTGCATGAAACAAAATTATGTCCTCCCTCTTGAACCTAGGTCTGTTTTGTCTTACAAAACGTTAAGATTGGCTCTAACTCGAAACTATTTTAAGAAGATATTCAGATGTACACAGCTTATCGGTAACAGTGACAAACACTATATACCCGTCTCATCATATCAATATTATTATGTGAAATGACAATGAAGATAAGATTCCTTAGGTTTCATGCAAGAGAAAGAATAAATATGATAAACAATAATACAAGAAAACTACAAGAAATGCGAGTGTATGAAGGCGATGTCACTAATTAAACCGTTTTTAAAAGTGTTAGCTTTCATTTTGCCAAGTTAGAGATATCAGTATACATTGTACTACATGTTAATACCTTTCCTCGTGCATACATAAAAATGGCACATGTACATGTACTACATCAAACGTCCCTGAGTTGAAACATGTCTTGATTCGGCAGAACAACAACTTACTACCACATGAGCACAAACGAACTGGACACATGTCTAGCAAATGAACAAAGGCATCGACACCTGCGTGTAAGCATACTTTCACGGAACACGAACGAGTGTGGTACATGTCTGGCCTGTGACCCAAAACCACGGCACCTAATTTCAAGCGTTTACTTATAAACATAACGTGAACTTACTTTACACTTTACACTATGGCACTACGTTTTTAAAAACAATTGATTGGAAAGGGGTCCATTCACCATGAGTATGAGTAAGATACCTGAGCCGAATTTCCTCTACCCGCAGTGTAATAGAGCATACAAAGTATAATTTCTATTTTTTTATAGTACAAACTATTTCTAATAGACCATAAGATGCTTATTAAGCACGTGCCGCCAGAATATTACGCTTCAAAAAATCCTAAAGTATCCTTAAACAATTCTAGGAATATTATCCTTACTTATAAGGATTGAAAATATTAAATAAATTAATGATGTCTTCCCTACTTAACGCGGATCTCAGGTATCTGATCTCTATGCTGATTAAATTACATAATTTTTCGCATTGAAAATGCGTTAAGTCATACCCGCCGTAATGCAAACCGATTATCTTGGATGGTTCTCACAAAAGGACATTAGACTCCACAAACCTGCGGATGCCGCAAACACCCTAATATAATATTGTCCATGGCAACCGCAGGTTCGTTAAAGCTTTTCCCAGCGCGCTTTGTAATGAGTCGCATAGCAACCAGGGCCCCTTTTCAATAAGATATATAACTCGTAAACATTACGCTCATTAAGAGTGCTCTGGTTTAACCATATAGTTACGGGCATAATTTATGCGATAAATGTCCTTACGTGTCCTTATGATATTTTTTATTGACAGGCAGCTTAAGCCAAAAGCGGAGTTACGCCTAGAATGTTCTAAAGCATTACCATTTTTTTTGAAACAGGGCCCAGATGTCAATAAGGGTATTAATATAGCACGATTTACCAATGAGCATATACATTTATTTTTCAAACGTCATCCCAGATGTACTTATTAGACATAGAGTGGTAAATGTTTGGTATCAATGCTATTTGTATTATTCCTAATTACATTTAATATTTGTGCTTTGACTGCTTGATTCGAAGGGTGTCTGAAGTCAACGTTTTCCTAATATAGACCGATATGAGTTTGTATTCCTTGTTTGAATCTAAAGATCAGTGACCAAGTTACGTAGTATGTATGTTGCTGGTAATCCACGTATTGCAAGGTCCCCAGCGCGGCAAATTCGGAAATTATGGGATTTAAAACAAATGTAACTATGACAAACATGCGATAGACATTTGTTCTGTTTGACTCAGTTGAATATGGCATTCTCGTGTTTCCTGCAACGGAATTTCGCAAAAATGAGTTATCTATCTGTTAATAATTCCCAAATATGGGATGGAAGTGTGTGTGTCTCCGCTTCCGATTTCGGTGGCAGTTACCGAAACCGCGTGATATGTAGACACGAAAGAGCATCACAGAGCGTGTGATTCGCACCCGGTACGTGTTACGCACGCAATACAATATTAAATTGTAGATTTTTCATTGTAAGTAGTCGAGGACAGCCATCACTTTGTCATAATTATGACATAGAGTTCAGAATGTGCACGATGCTGAAAATTTCGCATTTAATCGCACTTTCTTGTTTCTCAATGCGTCACATTAGTAATATATTGAAACCATAATAGGGAAGGCCACTACAACGGTAAACAGAACAACAGACTATGTCAACACAAAATCGGCATTCTGTATTTTTCAATGTTACTGTTGACTGCCACAACTTCAGCGTTATTGTTGACTGTCACATTTTCAGCCTGTTGACTACTCGATGGGGAGAGGACATCTTTATATGGATGTTATATAAGTAAGCAATCTGCCCGTGTGTTCCTAGCAATAATATTGATAAGTATTGATTTGTATTTTATCTTGACGAAATATGAAATAAATGATAATATATACGGTTCAAAACACAACACAGCGCGGCAGAGTCGTATTCCAGTTACATGTGTGTAATAGAAGGGACTAGTATCTTCAAAAATGCATTTACATGGCGCCTATAAATAGTATTGTGAAGGAACTATTTATATACATAAGAATTTGAACTACGAAATGCGAAATATTCCTGCAGAATTGTATTACTTATGTTGACGTTTATAGAAATCATATAATGCATTTATTTTGTGAATATCAATCAAACGTAATTATGAAAGTATGTTGTTCTTGCATCGTGGTAAATATTGTCATTGGACTTGTTTTAATGAACTGTTTATTTATTTTTCGTCCTTTTCGAATGTTTTTAATCAATTATATTTAATATATGATGCCATCATTCTTCCTTTGCATGTGAAAGAGAGTGTATAAGTTAATATTAATAATGCAGTGCTCAGCCAAATTATTCAGTGCTGCAAAATGAAACGAAACTATGTCAGAAAAGTATGTTAAGTCGACAAGTTTGACGACTTAGAGTAACATTAAGGCACGGGGATTTTAATATAACATGGTGTTTTCGTTTTTTACATTCATATTTTCTTTAGGTATGTGTACAGCCACTCTGTTTAAACACGACTTGCAATATATATCAATAGAATAAGGTCCTAAACTCCAGCATAATTACTTAATGAATTATAATATTCAACTTTAGAATGACAAAGAAACGTTTGGTTCCCTGCGCGATGAGCTTGTGTTTTTGGAGAGGTGAAATATTAGATTTTTGTCAATAGTTTACCTTCTGTTTCAAAAGGGATGCTTAGGTGATTGCTGAAAGATATACGAAATAATTTTTATGACAAAATACGTCTCCATTTTTTTCCAAGTGTTAAAACTAGTCCTTTTCAATCAGAGTTGCTTAGCGGTTTAGTTGCCCACTTCTCACCAGAGAGGTTGTCGGTTTGATCCTCATCAGGGATACCTTCTTCTGGCCTCTCAAACAGGACACAATACTATAAGCTTTTGTCACAATCGAGTTCAACAAATTTATTGGGGTTCTTATGAACTTTTGTATATTTTATTACATCAGTAAATATTATACACATAAAACTGCTGAACAAGTTACATGTTATTCATTTACATGCATATATATTACAAAAGCATATACAGATTATGTTAACAATTTTTAAAGCTGTTGAAGAGAGTGTGAAAGAGAGGTTAAAGGTAGGTTAATTATAGACCAAAGGATGAAAATAGAAAAAGATAGTATGGTTCCGGATGAAAACTGAATAAATATTATCGCAGTCTGTTTTGTACGTAGAACTGTAATGTACATATATACTTTTATAATAATATTAAGAGGCAGAGGATATGTTGTTCAAAGAAAACCTTATATGTGTTTTTTCCAAAAACCAGTCGATTACATTTTCTATTATGTATTTTCAGTTTGTTTTAAGTTAAGGCCATATGTGCTTCCATTTATTTTCTTTCATTAACGAATTAAATAAAATATTTGTATTTAGGTTCAGATTGGTTTACCTTACACTTGTAGATATAGTATTTTGCTGCTAATATAATGAAGTTAGTTATTACTTAATAATCTGTCTTTTGTCTTATTATTATCCAGGACAAGTGCTTTATTGTTTCGATATTCATGTTACATGTATCACAAAGGGTAGATTGGACTATCCTACAATTGAATAGATAAGTGTTCGTTGGCATTAATCTATTGATATACTTGTATTGACACGCTCTAAGTTTTGTGTCTATAGTACATTTAATGGGCTTTAAATATATTGATTTCCAGTCGAGGTCTTCAAATAAACTATTCCATTTATTTTGAGGTCTATTTATCACTCTTTCGTAACTTTCCATTTATCTGGTATGCTTTAAGTGAACGATGTTTTAGAAAATGTGGGTTTGGTATATTAGACTTCATTCTAAGTTATCAAATGTATAACATTGTTTTGTCGTGTTATTTAATAATTGATGTAAGTATATGACGCCATGTATATACCATTCTTTGTAAAGGAATAGATGTTTACATGTGTAAATATATTCATTATACCAAATTATTTGCGTTGGAATATGTTCTATATCCTCAGTAAAATCAAGAACCGTTTCAGCTTCAGTACCATTAACGAAATTTAATAGAGATAGAAAAAAACAACACTTTTTCAAACTTTTTAAAAACTTTGCTGTAACTCATTGTAACTAACGTAACCGCATAACTCTGATCATATGTCGACCTGAAAACTAGAATTCTGGTAAAAAATTCAGATGTAACTAATGTAACCAGTTGTAACCAATGTAACCGCGTAACCCGCTATTTGAGATTGAAAAAAACACTTTTCAAACTTTTCAAAAACGTTGCTGTAACTCATTTTAATAATGTAACCACATAACTATGATCATAGGTCGACCTGGAAACTCGATTTCTTGTGGTTGAACTTTGACTTTGTTTTCATTGTATATAATATGTTTTATTCATTTGCCTGTAACCCATGTAACTAAAACGTGAGAAGGGTTACAAAATTCGAAGGTCTCATTTTATGGCCCGAATTTTGACGCTTATTGTTTTATTAGAATTGTTTCTTATTGCTATGGAAAGCATTTCTATACATATTATAAATAGACAAGGGAATAGGGGTTAACCTTGCCTTACACCTCGTCCTATAGCAAAAAAATCTGATATATTACCGTTGTTAGTTATACAAGCCTGCAAATCGTAATAAAATAATTTCATCCATTTATTGAAATAGTTACCAAAATTAAAATATTCTAGAGTTTGAAACATGAATTCATGATCAATACTAAGGCTTTTTTTAAAGTCTGCAAGCAGTAGAAGCCGGGGATATATTATTCGGATATTTCCCCAATATATCTTCCATGAAACTTGTTTGTGAGTTATGAATTACACTTTTAATAACCAGTTTCAATCTATTGGCAATATATTTTGTGGCAATTTTATAATATATATTTAATAAGGTTGTAGGACGCTAACTATTTAATGAGGAAGAGTCTTAAACCTTTTTAGTATTAAATCGATTATTCATTGCCTTTGTAATTGTGTAAGACTCCAATTGGTATATGAATATTTTAATCAATTTAAAAGAAACAACCTAATATCAATCCAAAATAGTTTATAGAACTCTGTCGTTAAACCGTCAGAACCCGGGCTTTTGTTATTTTTCATTGTTAATAAAGCTTCAGCACACTCCTTTTCTGTTACCTCTTCACATGCTTATTTTTATGCAATATTTAGTTTATTTGTATTGTGCTTAAAGAAGCCATCTTTAGATTCGTCTAGTTGTTAATATTAATAAAGGTTATTATAGAACAGTTTATTTCTGTTGAGTATATTGTCAATTCCAGTTATTTCGACGTTGTTGACAGTTTTTATGCCCCCGAAGGTGGGCATATTTAAATCACACCGTCCGTCCGTCCGTCCGGGTTGTAACCTTCCCTTGTATGGACATATTTTAAAATAACTTGCCACATGTGTTTGGCATACCAAGACGAAGTGTCGCGTGCAAGACCCGTGTCCCTACCTCTTAGGTCAAGGTCACACTTAGTGTTTATTCACAATGGAATGCTGCATATAAGGACATGGATAATAGGTTGTCGTGTATGGAGGCTATTCGTTGCCAAAAGTCCAGACGTGTAATTCCCACAATGTGCTTCTTAATCGTACTAAATATCTCTTACATTTGTCAATATAGACGTACTATTTGTTGTTTCTATTCGTCAGTTTTTCCGTATTGATTTGTCATTGGTCATTGTAGTAGTCAAAATGTATATTTGTCAGATTTACCCTGTATAAACTCACTAAAACATAGATCGTATAACTTGCCTTTAACAATATAAAATATACTCAGCTACAGGCTGTGATACTCAGCTTTGTCAAAATGGAGGGCGCTGTGTACCGGAAGGGAGTTTAAATCTCTGTGATTGCCCGGATGGGTTCAAAGGAACAAACTGCGAGGAAATAATTCCCACTTGTAAGTCCGCACTTTTAGAAAATAAAACTTTCTCGTAAAGGTGGGTTAAGAATCAACATACTTGGCATTTGCCTAATTCCGGATTAATTTTGTTTTCTTTAAGTTTTCTTAAAATATTGTCATAATTACTAAACATAAGTGCATGAAATTTAAATAGAGAAATGTTGGGTACTATATCAACCAAAATGGAAAAAGAATAAAAGAAAAAAAATAATTATAATATAATATTCAGTACGAAATAAGGGCATAAACGACGTCCAAAAACCTGCATTCAGTGCCTAAATATTCGGATTTTTTCAAAGAACAAAGTAAACGTTATTAAGTCAATACAAATATTTAAATGCTACTTAAATGAACATCATGTATTAAATGTTTAACCTGTATATAAATTTTATACTTCTCTGAAGTATTTGTATGTGTTTTTTCGGCGTATCCGAACTACCAATTTGTCCGAATTTGCATAATTTTGAAAGTACGAATCTGCTTCATTTTTGCTTCATTTTCATATCAAATGCTGCACAACACAAAACAATGACATCGTCAATTTATTTATTTTTTATGTAATTGGCATTGTATTTCGTGATTGACGATAAGACATAAACATCGTATAGTAGGTCTAGTGTTTAAAGATAACCCCGTCGAACCTCAATATAAAAAGCTCGCGCTGTGTGACGTCATCCCCCAAGTGACTTAATATTGACATTTAGGAAAGCGAAAGTTTAGAGGTATTTATTTTTGGGGTTATACTCGAATAGCTGCACTTTCGTGTTGTTTCTGTTGCTTTGGAGGTCAGTTGCATATCTCTTACATTTGTCAATGTAGACGTGCTATTTGTTGTTTCTATTCGTCAGTTTTTCCGTATTGATTTGTCATTTGTCATTATAGTAGTCAAAATGTATATTAGTCAGATCTACCCTGTATAAACTCACTAAAACATATATCGTATAACTTGCCTTTAACAATATGATGATGCAATTTAGAAAGCCGAATCTTTCATATGTAAAACTGCAATCCTACATTCGACACTCGCATTCGTAAAACATTTGCAGTCCAACAAGTCCAGGTTTACAAAAGTGAATTGAGAAGTTCAGAATTACAAGGATAGACGATTTCGCCTATACCTTATATGGTAAATGTCACCGAAAGAAACGAAGGTGAATGGGCGGAGCTAACGATTCGGATTTTCTTTCGTTTATTTCCGTCGAATCAAGCAAGGGAGATAACATCTTCGCCTACTTCCTGTAAATTCCCGGTTGAAAGTCCGAGTACTCTCTCTTTATTTTACAATAAAAACTAAAATTAACTTCATCTTTTATTTTATTTTGACGATCAATGTTCCTAAATGGGTTATAAATCACCATATTATTTAGTCAATCGCAGTTGGGTGTATCTGAGCTGGGCTCACGGACCCAGATTTATACCTTCACTGTCAGTTTTTTTTACTTACATGTATATACCCAAGCAAGCAAAAATTGTTCATTTATTTTATTTACAAGTGGACCATGGGCGAATCGTTCAGTGGGGGCTGTAGGGCCTGTGTCCACCCCCAGTTGGCCCGCGATAAACTTAAAGGTTTTTTTTGTCAATATTTCTCAGAAAAAAGGACTTAATTACACCATAATCAAACATACATAACATAACAATACATCAGATTTAATTTTTACCTGTAAATAAAAGCATATTGGTATTAATAGGACACAACATTGTAATAGTCTTTATAAGCATGAATACAATAACAAAAAAGTAAGATGGATTAGTGCTCTATTTACAATGATAACATTAAGTTGACAACTAGTTTTCCCGGCTTTACGGCCTGTTGTGCACAGTTCCAATAGTTGACATACTACAGTATATTCGTTAGTTATTTCAAGAATATCAATCAAGGACAATAATTATGTACACTATAAACAGCAAAGTTGTAGTATCATTATGTAAATCGGAATACAGCATGGTTTGTAAAGTTGTAGTTGGTATTTTTTTTATAAAGGCATGCTTGAAAGGTCAATGATAAGTACTAGGAGATATTTCATTCATCGTGGAATTTAAAGTACTAGTCATTTGTGTTGGAATTATCAGAAAAGGTAATGAACAACGACATGGTTGCTCCTATGATTGGGTTTATCCCTTCCTAACAGGTAACCATAACAATTAAGGCAGTAATAAACATTATTACTTGGTAAATTTTAGGAGCCCATTTCTGTGTCTTTGAGATAAAGCAAAATACAGTCCTGTGTAAAAGTAAAAGCACATTGAATAGTCTTATTGATATGTGCTATTGGTTTGCAACTGTCTGATCATTTTGTTTTAGTTTCGCTAACGGAAAGTAAAATACTGAAAAATAAACATGTGAGTTTATAGACCACCTGATTTGTATGTTTATTCAGTTCAATCGTAACAAAATCATTCCATACTTCTAACATGAATATACATAAACACAATAAATGAAATGGATGGAGGACAACAGATGAAAATAAAACAGTGCAATGTAACATTCTTCACATTCAATCAAAAAGGGCTTGCATAGGTATTGGGCCGCGAGTGTTTCCGACAAAACTAACGGCCCTTTCCCATAAAACATGTTCATCAAATACTAAACATGTTCATCAGTGTAACTCTTAATCATCTACAAACACACTCTTACACGGTATATACGCAGCAGAGAATTCCAAGCATGGATTTTCCGTTTCCTTCTTTCTTTGATATGATCAAATCTGTCCATTAGTTTTACTGTTTGCCCTGGTCTCGAAAAAGTTTGTTGCATCATTGTTGTCCTGGGAACCGGTCCTACGTGTTTAATGATTGACGTTAGTAGGGGATTTCCTTTTTGCATCAGAAAGTGAAACTGGAATATTAAATCACATGTACAATGTTAAAGAAATTATAAATTGTTCGTTTCTGGGAAGAGGTATTAGAAATCTTTAAAATCAATCCTATGATGAACATGGAAATTCGCCAGGAAATAACAAACGACATTCTATACAAGCACATATACTGTAACCCATTAATTTGACATACAGGACAAACTCATATTAATCCGTCGACGGAACGACATGGCAGATAATATAAACATATACGTGCATTATAAATTATTATTTGAGCCAAGCTCAAGGCATGCGTTATACAAATATGTCTCTCTATGAAATGATTGTGTGTTTTGCTTTAATGTTAACTATGTATTTGAAAGAACATAACAACCATTCATTGTAACAATACTGAAATTCTGTTTTAAGCACAGTCTGAGTTGTTTTTATTTACATTGTGGTAACTCGTGCAAATTTTGGTTTTCAGTTTATAATATTTCACTCGATCAATGTCTTCCATTTACGTTTTTTTGCAAATGCAAAAATACATTGGAAGAACGTTATTGAAACCCCTTAAAGCACTCCATTCAAAACCGGCTTCAATTTAAAGTTTCTACTCTGTTAGTATACGTTATTTGTGGACTTTTACTGACAAATGCCGATAATTTGTGACTCACCATGAGAGTTTTGGCTCAAATGAGGTATCTGGGCGAAATTAAGTTATTATCATATTCATAAAGCTTATTCCTTTCCAAACACAAATATTTATATTTTTCAAATTCCAATTTTCGACTGAAATTCTTTTCCTGTTTTGATGACAGGTATAGCAACAAAAAATGTCTTTCAACATATTCGACCCTAATCTAAATGAAAAGTAAGACCAAAGATTAATTACGACAGGCAACCATACTTCGTAATCTTCTTTTAAATCTCGTATATTTTAACAGATCTAACCAGCCAAGTCGGATATCATATCGAATATTGTAAATGGTTTAGTACTTTAACCAACTTTTAAATGCAATGATTTTTGTTTGGAGTATGAACTAAAGCAAACTACACTACATTAAGCAATTACCCGTTTTGTTAGCCAAAAGACTTCCGTCCGGAGTAGGTTTATTTCTGTCCGTTTCGCCAGAGCCTGCAAAGTGTACCAGATGTCTGTTTAATACGTGTGTCATCGTCTGAGATTTTGTAACGACAAAATACGTTAGCATACATATACGTGCACTGAGGTGTTCATGACACTAGAGTAGTAAGATATTTAATTCATAAACATGTGTTACTTTTCATATGCTGATGATGTTCTTAATTAAGTATTCATGAAACATCGGCCTTCATATCAATGTTTTGTCTTCTGTCCAAATTGCTCAAATCTCAAATCAATGGATTTTCAATAGTTATCTTTAGTAGACGTCAATCCCAGAACAAGACTGCTCGTCCTACGACAAGAACTTCCTTGGCGCATAACGCCATTTGACCAGCAATCCATCAAATTTAACATTGTTTACAAATATGATGGCAGTGGAATTGATTTTGTTTGTTTATTCATAACCTCTTTCTTTTTACTTTGTCTTTAAAGTTGGGAGTTTCAGAGTCACATATATGGAAAATCATGGTCCGTCGCGCTACGACGAAGGAGGGTTAAATGCCCCGGCTATTAATTTAGCGAATTATATTAGTAGTTTACTATAACTTCTACAACATGTATTTTGGTAATCGAATATTCGATCGAAAGAACTACCGAATATTCGAATAACAATTTTGTCATTCGTTTGCATCCTTAGTATATTTAATATATTAATCGCTACTTTATAATGTATATCCACACAAGACCAAATTAAAGTAAACAGACACATGAAATGACGAATCAAATTACATACGTGTATACGTGTACAAAGTGGCTGCCATGGCAACATTTATCAAATTGGATGTTTAATTTACGTGCTTGACATGACTTTTTAAAAAAATTTAACACTACATCAGACAAAGTTAGATGAATACATACATATAAGTAAAGACTAGTTACAAGTAGTTAATGCTTGCCTTGGCAACATGAAGAAACATAAAATGTGTTTTGGAACCATTTTTACTTGAGCACAATGATATCAAATGTTATCAGAGAAGAATATATAACACCACAACACACAAACCTTGTAACCTAATGATATTGTTCACGTTATTTTTATGATATAAGTAGCTTTTTATTAAATGGATAATTGTCTTCATACTGAATGTTAAGTAATTATTGTATGACATATTTGATTGTCAATGAATGTGGAAGGGGTTGACAGCCGACTTGGTACAAATGCGCTTTGGATTGTTAAGCTGTCACATTTGCCTCATATTCATAGTATTTAAGTTGGATCATTTTTCTATGTGAAGGAGAGAGGGCCGGGTGAGTTCACCCGGTTGAGTCCTTTTTGGACTGGAGTTAGGTTTTTGGATGAAAGAGAACGTTAAGCTGTATTTCGAACTGTACATATATATTTAGAAAGAAAGTTTTATAATAAAGAATGAACATTGGAACAATTGTTGTTTAATAACTTAAAGACTTCTGACAAGTTAAAGTGGACAAAAGTCTCAGTAGGGTTACGCTACAACCTGGAGAGATTTGAACTGTGAGAACGGGTGTCGGATACCTTTTCTAGGCAAATGGATATAAACTGATATATGACAAGCCATGATATCAAAACACGTTGAATGCACCAAAACTGGAACTAAAAAAAAGAAAATAAGGAACCAGGTATTTTGTATTTGGCCGCCACATTTTTGACAGAGTTCTCAGAAAGGTTGTGCACACGAACGTTTTTAAACCCCCAGGAAATTTTACACTTTACTCAGTGTTCCAAGGTGGGTGTAACTATCCTTGAAAAATATCCCTAGTTTTATATATTACATATGTAGTGTGTTGTAAATACAATTTAATGATTTAGTTATTAATTAAATGCTAATGTAGCATGGTACAATGGTCTATCATCTGTAAAATTTCTTTCAAAAAGGTAAACAATTAAGTTAACAATCCGCACTATTTATTTCAACTTTGACAGCATTTATAATTATATATTTCTAAATGCTTGTTTTGTGTTTTACTTCCTGGTTTATACGCTGATGCTTTGATTTAAAAAGTATATTAAGAAATAATTTTTAAATTTTTGGCTACAGAGCTTGTTTCTGTAGCTTTTTCGTATTAATATTAAAACTTGGTACTGCAAGCAATGGCAGATGGCTATCTTTGAATGACTTTATCGTACCCTTTAAGAGCTAGCACTGATGCCCCGGCTTGACTCATTTGTTAGCAGGTATTGTATATATCCGGGCGTTTAGTACTTTTGAAATTGTTTATAAGTTGAGATTAATATGTGTCATGTTCTAATTATTGATAAATGTTTGGACAAGTGGGAGTTTATGGCCATACAAACTAGTTTGAGCCACCTGTATATTTATGCTACAGTGACCTCGTGTTTCACTGACCGTTCCAAACTAATCATCAATCAGCAAATGTACTTTGATAAGTGTGCGGTCTGACTGTAGTATTTGTACGTGGTATTTAAATGTTTTGTGTGGGGGTTCTTTTGTTTGAGCTGTGCTTAGTGCCTCTTAACAGTTGTTAATCGTTAATGTGATAACTATGCATGGTCCTTTTGATTTTATTGTACTTTGATCGAAGGTAAATACGTGTGTGTGTTTTTATACTTTTACCAGCTGTTAGATGTTTTGGAAGCCAGATTGATCAACGATATGCGCTGGACAAATTCAACCAATAGTTAGTTCTAACCAGTGTTTATACAATTGACTGCAGCTCTCTGCTATGTAAGCAAAATGGTAAAAAGCATTTCGAAGGCTCATTGTTTTAAAGATACTTTGTTTAACTGTTTAAGAGATTTGTTCTTAGTTTTTGTTATCGTTTTAGAAATTAATATTCATACAAAATGGAAAATAATGAGACAAATTCAAATCTACGATAAACGAAAAGCCATAGAATAATTATGCATTCTTCAAAGATATTCCAATTTCTTGCTCGGCTTAGGACTAAACACGTTAAAACTCTTGAGGACACATTGGCATTTTAATTTAATACAACTAGGTATGCATACACGTGTTGATCTCATTGTTGTATTATATATTACCAATATCTTGTTCTCTTCGATATATTTTAAAATGTTATTTGAAAGGGGCACAATACACTTGATGGATTAAAATTAAATGTCTTATTTAATTGCATTACAATCTTTAACTTATTTGACTTAAATTATGAAAGCAAAAAAGCATATGCTTTGTGAACAATTATAAAGTAGTCATTATAAATGGGTTTATTATTATTAGCTTCGGTACAAATCCCCTAATAAAAAGAGACAAAATATCGCCAATTTGTTTCAGTTTGCTCTGTAGAAGTTCATTGAATCATTACATACGAAAGGATAAATGAGCGTATGTTTGATACGTTAATATGTGTTATATATCAAACAAAATTCAGAATACCTAATACATTTGGAGTTGCATCAGGACGCTCTTCTTCGCTGTTTAGAAGATTGGCTGCAAAAAATAAATTCTTCTTCGTTCCTAAATGCTATTCGACATATACAGCTGTAACCATTTACAACACGTTCAAAGTGGCTAGCTATATGTTCATATACCTTGGGTCCAAGATGTTAAATGCAAGCAGAATTTGCTCGTCAAAGAAAACATCATATAATGACATAACCCCTTTAATACGTTTATATGTGTTATATATCAAGCAAAATTCAGAATTCCTAATACATTTGGATCTGCAACAGGACGCTCTTCTTCGCTGTTAGGAAGATTGGCTGCAAAAAATAAATACTTCTTCGTTCCTGAATGCTATTCGACATATACAGCTGTAACCATTTACAACACGTTTCAAGTGGCTAGCTATTTGTCCATATACCTTCGGTCCAAGATGTTAAATGCATGCAGAATTTGCTCGTCTGGTCTGCAAATATGATATGTGAACATTTTAGGAAGCTAATATGTTCTAGGTTTATTGCAAAGATAGATTATTTGAATTTGTCAAAATGAATTATCAGGTTTAAAAGTGTTGAAAATGTACTAAAGATTGATTGACTTGTTAGAACAATAAAATGAAAATCCTAGTTATCAGTCAATATTTTCAGATATTTCAACTACGAAGAAATGACGTTTTTTTCTCCATAATCGGGGCAGCCGTTTCGTGGATCGAATCCAAAAAATAATTATTTCCGTGAACGCTTTTAACATAATAACACATATAAATGCAAATGACAGATCGATGTCCAACATGACCCCCTTCCTGATCCGATAGTCACTATTTACTTAAAAAAACGATTCGTTTGCGGCTGCAATGATCTTATTAAGATATCGTAAATGTACTTTAGACGTATCATCGCTGCTGTTGTTAACGAGAAATTCGCTTAATATATCCTATACATATTTATGATTAATCTACAACTGTAAGATTACTCTTAAATGTGGTAGTTCAAACTTTCTTCTATGATCAAACAGAGTACCATCATTTTCAATATTTATGACGTTAAATCGGTATAAGAACACAATTTCCTATTATGCAAGTGAATAAGCACATATTTGTGTACAAACCTTGTATAGCATTCTATCTGTGGAGTTTTAACATAATTATTCAAATTCAACTTTTTCAGTATTTTTGGTTTTGTCCCAAACTTCGCGAGTCAAACTTTAGTCCTATAGATTTTAAAACATTACTTTGAAAGCTCATCCATCAATTCGTATTATCCTTTAACATGATATGTGCCTAAAATAAACCAGCAATTATCACGGATAAGATCAATGTTTTAAACGAATCTGTAATACTTACCAAGTGGAATAGACGTGTGAATAGTAGTTTGGCGCGGAGTGTTAACATTGTTGCTTGCATCTTCATTATCTGCAATCGGGAAAAATCATGCAATAAAGAATAAAGACAAATTTACCAATACAAATGATTAAATAACGGCTATATATCATATTATAATACTTGAGGGTTTGTGTACGTCAACGGGCTGTACGGGATTGTGTCTTTGCATGTGGCAAAATTGAATCATTATATGGCATGGATATATTAGCGCAAAAAATCGATACATCGCGAAAGGTGTAACAGTTCGGAAATAATCCATCGTGAGCACCATATAGACTTCATTAAATTTATGACAATTTCGCAAGACGGACACCACTTGCTTTAAAACATAAGAGTCTTACTTAACATTAAGTTAAGCTAATTTAGTTGAATGTGGAACGCAGATTAATAATTGATTTCTTGTTAATTGTAAGGTCCGTTGGCTTATAAAAAAGCAACTTACTTTAAACAAATATTACATGTTTCTTATTTAATAACATAAATATGGTTCTGAATTGTTATAGAAAAAAGCTTTCCATATTTTTACATAATTATCCTAGACACTCAAAGCATTTAAGCTGGAGCACAGGAAAAACAAAACCATAAATTAAAATAATAGATTAATTAATTTTGGCCGAAAAGGAGGCTGCAATGTGAATTAAACAAATATATTGTATACATGCAGCCTCAAAACACGACATGAAATACACAAGTATAATCACAAAAGTGAAAATAGAAATTATACATTACAAACAATATGCATCATGAATATTTAATACATATGAACAAGACACACAATTATTAGCATAGCATCCACAGTACATTCAGAGACAAAATTACGACATTAAACCTATTAATTAAATAAATAAAATGGGAGGGAGGGCGGGTTTAAATTTAATGTCTTAACAATGACCGCTCGGCTGGAGGCGCGCTTAACAATGATTTAAGCGCTAAAACACAGCGCCACCTATCAGAGAATTATGGGAAAAGCGTGACGTCAGAGAGCGCTTAATAACTATCGAATTTTAGACAAACAATGACCTTACAATAGGTCTCCACATCATCAGAATTAGAAAGCACAGAAACTAATTAAATAAAATAAAACGTGTATTGTGATGTGACGTTAGCCATTATATACACAATATAGCCAACCACAATCGAAGTTCGGGTCGCGTTCTGTATATTTTTCTAATGAAGGGGTCGAGATAACCAAACGGAATGGAGTCTGCAAAATGTGGATATTTTTTTTTTGCATAGCATTCATTTTAACCAACAGTTTAAGAACAAATTCATATAAAAACAAATAGTCTATGTATGTTCTACATGAGCATTCGCACACGCGCACACACTCGCCCTCTCGAACACACGCACACACACGCACGCACGCACGCACACACACGCACACACACACACACACACACACATACACTCGCAGACACACAGACACACAAACATACATTCTTGCTCTCTCATATGGATTATATGAATATTGTTATATCATAAAGAGTAAAAAAAGCTTCTTATGGTTCGTGCTATCATTGCTCTGATATTTATTTTATTATTTGATTCTTAAACACTGCCATTTCTTTATGTGGGTTTCATATCTATTGTTCGATCTGCGATTCAATTTGTTCTCTCAGTATTAAGCTTGAAATGTTGGTACTGATTTTTTTATTTTACTGAGAATAAGAAAAAAATCATAAACAGAATAAGGAAATTACAATTTAGGGTGTTTTTTTCCTTTAACAAGAATTCCTAAAAACGGCTCCTGTTTGGTAATGCAAATATTCATTGATGTAATGAAATTATTTAGTTCATTTCATGATGGTTGTATCTTCAGACATTCCCAGAATAAGTGTTCTGTGGTTTCTATCTCCCTGTGACATTTGTCACATAGAATGGTTTCTTTTAATTTACACACACACACATATATATATATATATATATATATATATATATATATATATATATATATATATATATATATATATATATATATATATATATATATATATATATACAGTTATTTATTTGTTGATATTATTCTTAACAGAAGCCTTTACTAAAAAGTTCGTAGGGACGAGTCTATTGACGTTGTAAACGTTTGTCTGTAAATAGTTTTCCATGGTATATTGTCACTTAAGTTTGGTAAAACGTGTTGACATTTGATTTCAGATGGTGGTTTGAAAATATCTGTTTGCTGTAGTGAATAAAGAAGTTTGTTTGTTTGTTTAGATGCTTGTATTTTATTAGTTAATTTTGCTGTTGGTAACTGGTTGATAGTTTCACCTTTAAGTTTCAATTGAAAGGCTGCTGGTATAGAGTTAACAAGTGTTAGGTACTTTAGGAAATCCTGTTCATGAATATCATATAAAACCTAATTTCATCAAATGTGTAACAAAAGTGGGTCCTGTAATCGTTTATATGTTCAAACAATTTTATAGCTTTCTGGAACCATCCTTATTATTCCATATTACTAGAAGGTGTGTCAAGGTTTTCATCATGTTTATTTTTTATGTTTAACCGTGACGCTAAAACATCGTTAAGAAAAGTTTTCTCATTAGCGATTCGATTGATGAATCGTTGGTCTATGTCGCATTCAAAAATTAGGTTATTTTCATAGTTTTTTAGTTTTTCGTGCATAAAAACCTTCCAATCCCATGTATTAGATTGGTCTAAATATCGTTTTATCCATAGCGTTTTTAGTGAGCGAATAAAGTTTTCTATATCTGTTAGTTTCAAACCACCGTATTCATTGTTTTGATGTAATACTTTTTTTATTTTGTCAGGTTTATTGTCCTATACCAATTCATACATCGACTTTTAATATCATTAATTGTTTGTTTACTTGGGTTTGGGAGGGCAGCAAAAGGGTATATAAGTTTTGGAAGAGCAAACGTTTAAACCACTGTAACTTCCCCATAAGGGTGAGTTTTCTGTGTTACCACTGTTTTAAGACGATTTTGTATTCTTTAATTTTGTTTTCTATATTTTTCGGTAAGTTTAACTGCTTATTATTTGTAAAAGTCATTCCCAATGTGGTCGCGTTTTCAGATGTCCATATAAAGTTTTTAGTGTTTCAAAAATGTATAATTGTATATTTCAATGATCCCACTCTAAGTATAACAGATTTTTTAACGTTGAGACTTAGGCCTGGACAGTCAGAGAACAAATCAAGTGTCCTTACAAGCGTTTCAATCGATTGCTTACTATCATTATTTAAGAAGGTTGAATCATTTGCAAAACATATCTGTTTTAAAGTTTTTTCCGTTAATTGTAATCACTTCGATTTGAGGATTGTTTGTTATATGGTTGGAGAGATGCTGTAGACGGATAATAAACATGTCGCAGACAAGAGGAAACCCTGTCGAACACCTTTTTCTTATCTAATTGTTTGTTATATGTTTCCATTGTTTCCATTATTTATTATTTGACACTGAACATCGTTATAAAATAGCCCGAATTTTAGTAATTTAAGACATTCAATGATATAATTATGATTTAAGCCTTGAAATTCTGCAAAATATAAAAGGCCCGGTTTGTTATTTTCTTCTAAATATGCTATAACATCAAATATCAGTCTAACATTTTCCCCAATATACCTTCCTTTGACGAAGCCAGATTGAACATTGCTTAATATGTAAGATAATAGTTTTTATATTCGGTTGTTTATGGCTTTTGTTGCAATTTTGTAATCAACTTTTATAAGGTAATCGGTCTCAAGTTTGTTAATTCCTCTAGATTTTTATTTGGTTTTGGGATAAGTGTTATTATTCCTTGTTTTTGTAGCTGTGTTAATTGACCATTTATAAAAAAAGTAGTTTAGTGAATTTACTAAATATAGTTGTATGTTGTACCAAAACATTTTGTAACAATCTGCCGTAAGTCCGTCGGATCCAGGGCTTTTATTGTTTTTCATGTCTTTTAGAGCAGGCTCGCATTCATAACTGGTTAATAATCCTTTTGTTGCACATTTTTCTTCTTCTGTTAATTTTTTATAAGGGTTTTCTAAAAATGTTCTCATGTTTTCTATATTGATTTGTTTATTATCAGTGTAAAGTTGTTTTAAAAGGTTCACTTCTTCGTTTATAATATTCTCTAATGTTATTTTATATAATATTATATGTATTTTTGTGATATAAGTTTTTTGCTATTTATATTACGCATTGACTAAAACGGGAGTTAATTGGTGATTCTTTTAATATACGTGTATAATTATATTTTATAAAGGTTTTTGGATAGTGCAGTATTTATTTTATTTGTATCGTTGTAGTACTGGTCTTGTACTCATAACAATAGTCATTTTAGGCAAGATAGCTTAAACTGGAATACTTGGATATTGGGATAAAGTGAGTATGTATATCACAGCATAAAATAAAATGGTTAAGAAAAGGAAATGTTACAAAAGCATATTCATAAATATATAACAAAGATAATGCTAGGCTACAGTTTGTGCATGAGCTATAGTAGCTGTCACATAAATAGGAGAAAAGGTCACAGTCAAAATAAAAAATAAATAAAAAAAAACCCATACCTTTTCAAAGTTTAGATAATTTTATATATATCTTACTCATAATCAAAGATATCTCGTTGAAAAGGTATATTGTGCCTATATAACAAAGTAAATGCTGCTACCGCTTGCGCATAAACTATATTATCGCTAACAGACACGCACACAATGAATATGTTCTGAATGTAAAAAAACACGAAAAACAGCTAATATATGAATCATTAATATACTTTAAAATTATAATTTAAAAATTGAAAGATATATAGGTGTAACATATACTTCAAGTTATCTGTTTGATACAGTTTAACAGAGTATTATCAAATAATGAATGGATGAAAAAAAATATACGTTTTTTAATATGGACATAACGCATGTGAAAGTATGGTATCTTAAGTGTCATATAACGAATTATAATTATACAAGCGCTTAACTAATATTACACATACTATGCAAAGGTGTGGATAACTACATAATATGGTACTTAAGTTAACAACGTTTATACCACTAGTGTTACATTTTAAACCTTGATACTTCTTATATAATAAATGTTATGCTCTTATAACTCAAGTCATTTTTTTCTGCAAATGAAAACGTTTGAGATACAAAATAATGTTTGTATTACACTTATTTCTTATTAATTTGAATAAAGAATATTTGACGATATTTTCAACAATAAAGTTTCATTAATCAATTGTAAATTCAGTTCGCATGTATTTGCCCGTGTTTAATCCGAAAGGTTTAAGTATATGCTTTAAAAGCGGGTAGTGTCCTATTGTTATAGAATATCGTCCAAGAGGTGAATTGAGTCTTGGTACACCGTTACTCTGTCATTGATCCGCGCACAATCGTATGCCTTTGCTGTATTCCTGTCCAGTATATAATTTAATTTTCCAGACATTTTTAAGTGTAATCATAAACTGAATGCAAGTTTTGCAAATCGTTTGTAGTAGGAAATCTTTGTTTTTGAAAGCTCACACCATTTTATCTGCTCTCTTCGACTTCGAACTGCGTTAGTAACGCGATTTGGATTAAAAGATATACTACTAACACAATTTATTCTATGACACTTCTGCAGGATGTAAAAAGAGTTTAAAACGGGTTTACAGATCAATAATCTGCACGAAAACATTTTAATGTTGTTTTATTTAATATTTGTACATGTTTGTGCCTAACTATAAATGGACTATTAACCATGTAAGGGCTTAATAACAATTACTGGAGCGTTTAAAAAACTGAATTATAATATTCTTCATTAAGCGTTCTGATGACACAAAATATTGTTGCACATGCCATGTTTTTATTCTGTATTTCTTTTCGATGACGTTGTAGAACTTTACAAACATTTTAATATCTAAATTTTGTATATTATGGTTTATAAATGAACAAACAACACTAATTCCATGTTTTCATACATGACAAAGAACCAATACATTCATTCAATCCGCAGGAACAATATAGTTACTTCATCTCATGAGTCTACGTAAGACGAATTATGATTGAAGATTAAATTATAAAGAGGAAATAAATGGCATTATCCCTTTCTGTATAACTATGGCAACCCAGAACTATCTTTTCAATGACTCATCCGACCACAATTGATACAGGATAATAAGATTACAACCCCTTAAAATATGATGCTGAACAAGTTTTGACGTCTCGTTCGGACTATGACAGGCCCCGACGCCCATATATTGGGGATGAACCTAACGCGTTTCAAAACAGATATCAGTTCAATTTAAACGTTGCAAAAATATCTTAAACGAAATTTTCTCTTTATGTTTAATCTTCGCGTCTAAAATCTGTATTTAGTGAGTGACATAGACTTTTCTACGAAATATATGTTCTTATGCATTGATTGTGAGACGCTACTTTGCATGGATTGTGAGACCTAAACTTTCCATTGCAATGAGTATGTTACATAAACGTTTCATTGTATGGAGCATGTGCCATAAACGTTCCATTGCATGGAGTATGTGTCATAAACGTTCCATTGTATGCAGAATGTGACCTAAACGTTCCATTACATGGAGTATGTGACATAAACGTTCCATTGTATGGCGGATGTGCCATAAACGTTCCATTGCATGGAGTATGTGATATAAAAGTTCTTTTGCATGGAGTATGTGTCATAAACGTTCCATTACATGGAGAAAATATCACCAAGAACCAACATTACATTGTTGATTAGGTAGTCTGTGGCATTTAGACACAAACAAAGTATAATGGTGGCAGAAATTACGGAAAAAGTGTGAATGCTGTTTGGTCCAAAAATCTGTTTTCATGACATTGACTGCATATTTACTTTTCTGATGTGCAGTTGGGCAGGTTAAATTAAGTTTTTCTTTAAATATGCCGTTTGCATAGAAATATATAAATAAGAAATATAGACATGCTAATGCTAGATACACAGGTAAGTGCAACTTGATTATCATTGATTATACACTACTATTGCATGGTACAGTCGCTTTTCATCTGTAATATTTCATTAAAGAGGGTAAACAATCTGCGCTACTTATTACATGTTTGACGGCATGTTTCGAAGGAATTGAGTGCTCCCCCTGATGGGTTTATGTGTGTTTACATCGTGTCAACCTTTTAAGTGTTTTAAAGTAACAAACTAGAGTGAAATGTGAATTTAGTTATAAAAAATGGACAGTGAAACCACAGGTAATCTCAAAAAAGTATATTTACGTCGAGAAAACTCCAGAAAAATGACTTTATAAACGTTTTATATAAACCATTAGATCGTGTATTCTATGCGGACATGTTATAAACAAGTACTATCGATACAGTATTGAGGTAGATAATACAGTATGGTAACAAACTAGCTGCCTAATACACAGCATGAAAATTTTAAAATCTATACTGCTGAAAAAAAGTATGCAACAACATGAACAAAAAAGAACTAGGGAAAGTGATAGTAGTATTAGTGAACTTGATAGTAGTACATCCAGTACAAGTAAACATCAGTCAGAAAAAGAACAACGGAAAAAGAAAGGAAAGAAGGAAATGACACAGGCAAAAAGTAAATCGGAAATGCTAGAAGAAAAAGACGAAACAGAAGAGAACGTAGGGAAAGCTATCAGCGGGATACGAAGCGAGCTCAAAGGGCTTAACGAAAAGCTAAACAAAGTAGTCCTTAAAAATGACCAAGCACTGAAAGAAATAATAAAAGAAACAGCTGATCAAGTGAAAGAAGAAATTAGTAAAACGTTTGAAGAAAAAATTGACAAATTGGAGTGACGAGTATTTGATGCAGAAACAGAAAACGACAAACTTAAACAGCAAATTACAGAGCAAAGTAAAAGAAATGAAAAGGATATAGATGACAGAAATCAAGAAGTAAGAGATCTAGAAGAGACGGTACTAATACAAGGGGGAAAAATGAATGAAATGGAACAATACTCCAGGCGAGACAACTTAGTGATAACTGGCATAAACGAATCATCCCCGCAGAAAAATGAAACCCCGACGGATACATTAAAGCTCATTATCCACACATTAAATAACAAAATTGAAGGGCTAAATATATCCGAGAGCGATATTGACATATGTCATCGATTAGGAAAACCGCTTGCAAGGTCAAGACCCATTATAGTGAAATATGTATCGAGGATGAAACGAAATGAACTACTAAAACGTAGAAAGGAACTGAAAGGTACCCAGATATATATTAATGAAGACCTTACAAAAATGAACAAGATTGTTTTCGGTATCATTAGAAAGGGTCTACAGGAGCCAGACAAATCATCAGAGCGAGTTTGGGTATGGGAAGGAAAGATTTTCCACAAAGGGGACGACCAGAAAATTCGCCAAATACACCAAAGAGACTATAGATACTGGACAGGATTACAGCAGTGGCATACGATTGTGCGACGATCAATGACCGAGTAACGCTTTAATCGGAGTGCAGTATACCAAGACTCGTTTTTCACCTCGTGGACACTATACTATTAAACAATAGGACACTATCCTAAAGCATGTACTTAAACCTTCAGGATTAAATACGGGCAAATACATGTGAACTGAATTTACAAGTAATTTATAAAACTGTATAATTGAAAATACCGTCAAATATTCTTAATTCAAAATGATAAGAAATAAGTGTAATTCAAATACTATTTCGTACCTTAAACATTTTTCTTTTGAAGAAAGAAATAACTTGAATTATAAGAGCATACATCTATTATATAAGAAGTAAAAGATATCAAGGTTTAAATTTTTACACTAGTGATATATACGTTGTTAACTTTAGTACCATCTCATATACTTATCCACACATTTGCATAGTATTTGTAATATTAGTTACGCACTTGTATAATTATGATACGTTATATGACGGTTAAGAGACCATATTTTTACATGCATTATGTCCACATTAAAAAACTTATATATTTTTTTTCATCAATTCATAATTTGATAATACTCTATTAATCTGTATCAACAAGATAACTTGAAGTATATGTTACATCTGTATATCATTAAATTTGTTTAGAAGTATACTAGTTATTATTGTATTGGCTTCTTTACTTTTAGAACATATTCATCGTGTACATGTCTGCTAGCGATAATATAGTTTTATGCACAAGAGGTAGCAGCATAAAACTTTGTTATATAGGCATCTCATACCTTTTCAACAAGATATCTTTGATTATGAATAAGACATACATAAAACTCTCTAAACTTTGAAAAGGTATGTTTTTATTTTTGTTTTGTTTTATATTATTATTTTTGTATTTTGACTTTGCCTTTTTCCTATTAATGTGACTGCTACTCTAGCTCATGCACAAACAGTAGCCTAGCATTATTTTGTTGTACACTTTTTGAATATGCTTTTGTAACAGTTCCCTTTTATATTCATTGTATTTTATGTTATGATTTACATACTCACTTTATCCCAGTCTCAATACACCAGTGTAACATATCTTGCCTAAAGTGACTATTCTTATGGTTACAAGACCAGTACTACAACGATATATATATAACATAAATACTGCACAATCCAAGAACCTTTATAAAATATAATTATACACGTATATTAAAAGAATCACCAATTAATATCCGTTTTTAGTCAGTGCATAATATAAATAGTAAATACAACAACTTATCATCACTCCAGAAGAAGTATAATAAATTATTAAATAACATAACCTGAAAACTAACTAAAATTTTAATAATTACGCGATCTAATGGTTTAATCATAATATACACCTATGCTACTAACTAGTATAAATCAAGACCCACCACATATGGTTAATGCGTGCTACGTTATCGTGATTAAACACTTACTATGGAAACCCATATAGCAACACTTAATGTTCGAGGTCTAGGCAATACTTTGAAACGAAAACAAATATTTGAATGGTTAAATCTGAATAACAACGATATCTATATGCTCCAAGAAGTACACTGCACAAAAAATATATACCAAAGATGGAAATCAGAATGGGGCGGTGAATGTATATTTAGTGGAAATAAGTCTAATAGTGAAGGCGTCGCAATACTGTTCAACACAAAACATAAATTGGAAATTATAAGCCAAACCGAAGTAATAGAAGGAAGAATTTTGGCGATTGAAATAATTTTTAACGATTTTGAAATAACACTAGTAAACGTATACGGCCCAAGTAAAGATGACATAGATTTCTTTACAAAACTAGGTGACTATATTTCAAAAAACGATGATAAAACATTAATTATTGGTGGAGATTTCAATACAGTTATAAATGAATGCATTGATAAGAAAAATGGGGCGACAGGTAAACACAAACGCAACAGAGAAATTATTACTAATACTATGACAACTGTAAACCTTACCGACGCGTGGCGTCTGAAACACCCCGATAAATTAAAATATACATGGCATTCAAATAGTAAACCCCGCATCCATTGCAGACTAGACTATTTTTTAATTTCCGAAAATCTAATAAACATTTTAACAAAAGCCCAAATAAAAGCAAGCTTTAAAACAGATCATTCACTGGTCATTATAACCTTAAATATGACATACTTCAAACTTAACAATTCAATTTTAACCGATGAAAACTATCAGAATAATATTAAAAGATGTATTGAAGAAACTGTTCAATACAACAAAGAATGCAACCCATACTCTGGGAATTAATCAAAGGCTCTATTAGAAATGAAACTATTAAATATACAACACACTTAAAAAAAAGCAAAAATAAAGAAAAATCTAAACTACAAAACGAAATAGAACAGTTAGAAAAAAAACCTAGATACAAACGATAAATATGAAATAGATAAAATAACAGAAGAAATTATTTACAAAAAACAAAACTTAGACGAGATCGTAATGACTGAAATCAACGGAAACATACTAAGAGCAAAAGCATTTCATGTAGAAAATAATGAAAAAAATACAAAATATTTTGCAAACCTTGAAAGAAAACGAGCGGAAAAAAGTCCATCAATAAACTCTCAGTTAATAATAAAACCATAATTGGAACAGAGAATATTCTAAACGAAGAAGTTAACTTTTTTTAAAAACTTTACTCTAATAATAAACAAATCAATATAGAAGACATGAGAATATTTTTAGAAAACCCTTATAGAAAATTAACAGAAGAAGAAAAAGGTGCAACAGAAGGATTGTTAACCAGTTATGAATGCGAGACAGCTCTAAAAGACATGAAAAATAATAAAAGCCCTGGATCCGACGGACTAACGGCAGATTTTTATAAACTGTTTTGGAACACCATACACCTATATTAAGTAAATTCACTAAACTATTCTTTTATAAATGGTCAATTAACACAGCTACAAAAACAAGGAATAATAACTCTTATCCCAAAACCAAATAAAAATCTAGAGGAATTAACAAACTGGAGACCAATTACCTTATTGAACGTAGATTACAAAATTGCAACAAAAACAATTAACAACCGAATTAAAAAAAACTATTACCTAACATAATAAGCAATGTTCAATCTGGCTTCGTCAAAGGAAGGTATATTCGGGAAAATGTTAGACTGATATTTGATGTTATAGAATATTTAGAAGAAAATAACAAACCCGGCCTCTTATTCTTTGCAGACTTTGCCAAGGCCTTTGATAGCTTAAACCATAGTTATATCATTGAATATCTTAAATCACTTAATTTCGGGCCCGATATTATAAACTGGACAAAATTATTTTGTAACGATATTCAGAGTCTAATAATAAATAATGGTAACATATCACAATCATTTAGATTAGAAAAAGGCGTTCGACAGGGTTGCCCCTTGTCTGCGACATTGTTTATTATCTGTCTACAGCCTCTCTCCAACCATATAACAAACAATACTCAAATCGAGGGGATTACAATTAACGGGAAAACTATGAAACAGACATTTTTTGCAGATGATTTAACCTTCTTCAATAATGATAGTAAGCAATCGTTTGAAACGCTTGTTATGACACACTGATTTGTTTTCTGACTGTTCAGGCCTAAGCCTCAACATTAATAAATCTGTTATTCTTAGAGTGGGATCATTGAAAAATACAAAGACACATTTTTGTAACACCAAAAACTTTATATGGACATCTGAAAGTGCAACCACATTGGGAATGACTTTTACAAATAATAAGCAGTTAAACTTACAGAAAAATATAGAAAGCAAAATTAAAGAATTCAAAATCGTCTTAAAACAATGGCAACACAGAAAACTCACCCTTATGGGGAAAGTTACAGTTGTTAAAACGTTTGCTCTTCCAAAACTTATATACCCTTTTGCTGTCCTCCCAAACCCAAGTAAACAAACAATTGATGATATCAAAAAATCGATGTATGAATTTGTATGGGACAATAAACCTGAAAAAATCAAAAGAAAAGTATTACATCAAAACCATGAATACGGTGGTCTGAAACTAACAGATATAGAAAACTTTATTCGCCCACTAAAAACACTATGGATAAAACGATATCTGGACCCATCTAATACAGGGGATTGGAAGATTTTTATGCACGAAAAACTAAAAAACTATGGAAATAACCTACTTCTTGAATGTGACATAGACCAACGATTCATCAATCGAATCGCTAGTGAGAAAACTTTTCTTAACGATGTTTTAGCGTCATGGTTAAACATAAAAAATAAACATGATGAAAATCTTGACACACCTTTGAGTAAATCAGTCATATGGAATAATAAATCATTAAAACAAAATGAACATACATTATTTTATAAAGGATGGTTCCAGAAAGCTATAAAATTGTTTGAACATATATACGATTACAGAACTCACTCTTGTTACAAATTCGATGAAATTAGATTTTTATATGATATTCATGAACAGGATTTATTAAAGTACCTAACACTTGTTAACTCTATACCAGCAGCCTTTAAACTGAAACTTAAAGGTAAAACTATCAACCAGTTAACAACAGCAAAATTAACTGATAAAATACAAGCATCGAAACAAACAAATAAACTTCTTTATTCAATACAGCAAAAACATATTTTCAAACCACCATCTGAAATTAAATGGCAACGCGTTTTTCCAAACTTAAATGACAATATACCATGGAAAACTATTTACAGACAAACTTTTACAACGTCAATAGACTCGTCCCTACGAAGTTTTCAGTATAGGTTTCTGTTAAGAATAATACCAACATATAAATATCTGTTTATGTGTAAATTTAAAGAAACCAATCTATGTGACTTATGTAACATGGAGATAGAAACTGTAGAACACTTATTCTGGGAATGTCTGAAGATACAACCATTATGGAACGAACTAAATAATTTCATTACATCTAAATCAATGAATATTTGCATTACCAAACAGGAGGCGTTTTTAGGAATTCTTGTTAAAGGAAAAAACACCCTTATTTGTAATTTCCTTATTCTGTTAATGAAAATTTTCATATTCTCAGTAAAATATAAAAAAGCAGTACCAACATTTCAAGCGTATAAACAATACTTAATACTGAGAGAACAAATTGAATCGCAAATTGCACTATCAAACAACAAATATGAAACCCACATAAGGAAATGGCAGTGTTTAAAAATCAAATAATAAAATAAATATCACAGCAATAATAGCACAAACCGTAAGAAGCTGTTTTTTCTACTATTTATGATATAATAATACTCATACAATCCAGGGGAGAGCAAGAATGTATGTTTGTGTGCGTGTGTGCGTGTGTGCGTGTGTGTGTGTGTGTGGGGGGGGTGTGCGTGCGTGCGTGCGTGCGTGCGTGTGTGTGTTTGTGTGTGTGTGTGTGTGTGCATTTGAGAGCGGGAGTATTTGACGTTGTTGGTGTGCGTGTGTGTCTGTGAGCGAGCGGGGTGTATGTCACATTGAGGATGTGTGTGTGTATGAGTGAGCGGATAGTATGCCACGTCTTGGGTATGTGTATGTGCATGGGCAAACGGGGAGCATGCCAAATTGTTGGTGGGTGAATATGTGTGAGGTACCGGTGATTACGTCACTTTGCGAGCGGGAAATATGACACGTTTCTAGTGGATTAATGTGTATGGGCTAGCGGGAATTATGCAGCGATGTGGATGTTTGTATGTGCATTTGTCAGTGGGTGTGTGTATTTGTTTTTGCGAGCGGTGAGTATGCATGGTTGTGGGTGTGTGTATGTTTAGGGGCGAGCAGGGAGTAGGTCACGTTGTCGAAGTGTGAATAAGTATGGACGAGCGAGGTGAATGTCAAGGTGTGGATGCGTGCATGAACATGAGTGAGCGGGTGTAGGCAACTTTGTGGGTGTGTGTATTTGCATGGGCGAGAGGGAGTATATCACGTTGTGGTGGTGTTTTTGTGCATTGGCTAGCGGTGAGTACGTCACGTTGTGTGTCTGTGTATGTGCATGGGCGAGCTGGGAGTAGGTGTATGTGTATTTGTGAACGTGGAGTGTGCCATTTTGGGTGTATGAATGTGTTTGTGCAAGCGGAGACTCTACCTTGTTGTGGTTGTGTTTATGAGCATTTTCGTGCGGGGAGTATGTGAAGTAGTGTGTGTTTGTGCTTGTGCAAGGGCGAGCAGGCAGTATGATACGCTGTGGATGAATGTACGTGTATGGGCGAGCGGGGAGTTTGCCACGTTATAAGTACATACATGTGTAGGGGCGAGTGGGGAGTTTGCCACGTTGTGGGTGTGTGTCTGTGTATGTGTAAGGGCGAGCGGGGAGTATGCCACGTTGTGGGTGTGTGTGTGTATGTGTAAGGGCGAGCGGGGAGTATGCCACGTTGTGGTGTGTGTATGTGTAAGGGCGAGCGGGGAGAATGCCACGTTGTGGGTGTGTGTTTGTGTATGGGCGAGTGGGGAGTTTGGCACGTTGAGGATGTGTGTAAATGTATGGGCGAGCGGGGGGTTTGCCACGTTGTGGGTGTGTGTATGTGTATGGGCGAGCGGGGAGTTTAGCACGTTGGGGGTGTGTGTATGTGAAATGGCGAGCGGGGTGAATACCAGGATTTGTGTAGGGTTTATGAGTATGTGTAGCGCGGAGTATGCCAAGTTTTGGATGTGTGTAATTGTATGGGTAGTTGGGAGTATGCCACGTTGTTGGTGTGTGCATGTGTATGAACCAGGGGGGAGTATGTCCCAATATGGGTGCGTGTATGTCTCTGAGCTAGCGTGTAGTATTCTATGCTGTGGTAGTGTGCATTTGCATGAGCCTGCGGGGAGTATACATCATTGTTGGTGCGTGTATGTGCCTTGACTTGCAGGGTATATGCCATGTTGGTGGGTGTGTGTAAGTGCATTTGCATACGGGTAGTCCGCCACGCTGTCGTTGTGTGTATGTTTATTGGCGATCGGGCAGTTTGTTACATTGTGGGTGTTTGTATGTGCATTGGTGAGCATGTTGTATGCCTCGTTGTGGGTGTGTATTTGCATGGGTGAGCGGGGGAGTATGACACGTTGTGGGTGTGTGTATTTGCATGGGATAGCGGGGAGTTTGCCATGTTTTGGGTGTGTTTATGTGTATGGGTGAGCGGGGAGTATGCCACGGTGTAGGTGTGTGTATGTACATGGGTTAGCGGAGAGAATGCCATGTTGTGGGTTCGTGTATGCGTATGGGTGAGCGGGGAGAATGCCACATTGTAGGTTCGTGTATGTGTATGGTTGAGCGGGGAGTATGCAACGTTGTGGGTTCGTATATGTGTATGGGTGAGCGGGGTTTATGTCACGTTGTGGGTGTGTGTATGTGTTTGGGTGTGCGGGGAGTATGGCACGTCGTTGGTGTGTGTATGTGAAATGGTGAGCGGGGAGTATGTTACGTTGTGGGTGTGTTTTTATGCACGGGCGATCGGGGTGTATGAAACGATCTAAGTGTGTGTATGTGTATGGGCTAGCGAGGATTATGCCTCGTTATTTTTGTGTGTATGCGTATGGGCTAGTTGGATTTATGCGACGATGTGTGTTCGTGTATGTTCATAGGCGAGCGGAATGTATGCCAGGTTGTGGTTGTGTGTTTGTATATAGACGAGCCGGGTCTATGCCACGCTGTGAATGTGTGTGTATGTGCATGCCACTTTGTGGGTGAATGTGCATGGGCGAGTGTAAGTGTGTCACGTTGTGAGTGTGTGTATGTGCATGGGCGAGTGTGAGTAAGTCACGTTGAGGGTGAGTGTATTTGTATGGGAGTTTGCCTCGAAGTGCGTGCGTGTGTATGCGTATGGGCGAGGGGGATGTACGCCAAGTCGTGGTTTTATGTTTGTGTATAGGCGAGCGTGGAGTATGCCACGTTGTGAGTGTGTGTATGTGCATGGTCGAGCTGTAATTAGGCTACGTTGAGGGTGAGTGTATTTGTATGGGAGTTTGCCTCGAAGTGCGTGCGTGTGTATGCGTATGGGCGAGGGGGATGTACGCCAAGTCGTGGTTTTATGTTTGTGTATAGGCGAGCGTGGAGTATGCCACGTTGTGCGTGTGTGTATGTGCATGGTCGAGTGGTTATTATGCCACGTTGAGGGTGTGTGTATGTTATCGGCGAGCGGGTAATATTCAACGGTGTAGACGTGTGCATTTGTAAAGGCAAGCGACAAGTTTGCCACTTTTTGAGTATAAGTATGTGTACGAGTTAGCGGTGGGTAAACCACATGTTGAGTGAATGCATTTATATGGGCTGGAAGGGATGTATATCCCGCTGTGGGTGTGTGTATCTGAATTGGCGAGCGGGTTGTTTTTCACGTTGTAGGTGAATGTAGATGTTTTCACGTTGTTGATGTGTGTATGTGCATTGGCGAGCGGGGAGCATGTCACTCTTTTGGTGTGTGTATTTGAATTGGAGATTAGGTAGTATGCCACGTTGTTGGTGTGTATATGTGTCTGGGCAAGGGGGGGGGGGGGGTATTTCACGTGGTGCGTGTGTGAATATGTATGGGCGAGCGCGGAGTAAATCACGTTATGGGTGTGTGTCTGTGCACGTGATACTGGGGAGAAAAACCACGTCTGGGGTGTGTGTTCATGTATCGCAGATTGGGGTGTAGGCCAATTTGTGGGTATGCCCATTTGCTTGAGCGAGCGAATAGTATGCCACGTTAAGAGTGTGTGTATGTGTGCGAGAGAGATGGGGGTATGCCAAGTTGTGGTTATATGATGGTGCATGGCTAACGGGGAGTATGCCACGTCATGGGGGTATGTATTAGTATGGGTGAGCGGGGAGTATGCCACGTAATGGGGGTATGCATTAGTATGGGTGAGCGGGGACTATGCCACGTTATGGGGGTATGCATTTGTATGGACGAATGGTGAGTATGCAATGTTCTTTTGTATGTGCGTGCGGGGCGTGTGTCAACTTCGTTGGGGTGTGCATTTGTATGGGCGATAGGGGTGTATACCAGATTGTTGGTGCAGTATGTTGTATAGGCAAGCGGGGAGTATGTCACGTTGTTGGTATGTGAAGGTGCATGAGCGAGCAGGGAGTATGCCACGTTTTGGGTATGTGAAATTGCATGAGCGAGCGGGGAGTAAGCCACGTTTCGGTTTGTGAAGGTGCATGAGCGAGCGGGGAGTAGGCCACGTTGTGGGTATGTGAAGGTGTATGAGCGAGCGGGGAGTAAGCCACGTTTCGGTTTGTGAAGGTGCATGAGCGAGCGGGTAGTATATCACGTTGTGGGTATGTGAAGGTGCATGAGCGAGCGGGGAGTAAGCCACGTTGTGGGTATGTGAAGGTGCATGAGCAAGCGGGGAGTATGCCACGTTGTGGGTAAGTGAAGGTGCATTATCGAGCGGGGAGTATGTCACGTTGTGGGTATGTGAAGGCGCATGAGCGAGCGGGGAGAATGTCAAGTTGTGGGTTTGTGAAGGTACATGAGTAAGCGGGAAGTAAGCCTCGTTTCGGTATGTGAAAGTGCATGAGCAAGCGTGGAGTAAGCCACGTTTCGGTTTGTGAAGGTGCATGAGCAAGCGGGGAGTGTACCACGTTGTGGGTAAGTGAAGGTGTATGAGCGAGTGGGGAGTATGTCACGTTGTGTTTATGTGAAGGTGCATGAGCGAGCGGGGAGTATGTCACGTTGTGGGTATGTAAAGGTGCATGAGCGAGTGGGGAGTATGCCACGTTGTGGGTATATGAAGGTTCATGAGCGAGCGGGGAGTAAGCCACGTTGTGGGTATATGAAGGTGCATGAGCGAGCGGGGAGTATGTCACGTTGTGGGTATGTAAAGGTGCATGAGCAGGCGGTGAGTATGTCACGTTGCGGGTATGTTCCCCTCAAAAATACTGTAGTTCAAGTTGTAGAATGAACAAGCCAATTATTATTATGTGTATATTAACAAACAAGATTCACGTCGCTTTTATTTAGTTGCGATCTCGCTAACGTTTATAATTCCATACTCTTAAATGGCAATTGCCAATGTTATTACTTTTACTTCATAACTGATTAATCTCATAAGAGAACAGAACAGTTTGACGCCGTCCCTAAGAGGAAATTAACTAAAACTTGGAAGTAATTGATATTATTTGATGTTTCACAGGTATAAGGTAAAAAGTCATGATGTATTTATGTAATGTAAACATTAGTACTTATTAAATGCATGGTCGTTTAAATCTTACGTGCGTGTGATTGTCAATTAAACTGGTAAACATATGTATCGTATTTCTTTATCCTCATTCAGATGAATTGAAGTGTTTATTCGGCATGTCATCTGAATAGTTAAGTGATACTCTAGAAGGTCATTAACACATCTGCAATGATATAATGACTTCAATGATATTCAATCTCCGCCTTGTCCTTATTTCGCCCGTTCTCCATCAACTCATATTTTAAACGGCAAACCTCAAACTCAATCTTAACTATAAGTATTTAAGAATTGCACTTAGAACAACGTTTTATACATACTATTCTTCAAAATGTTAAGTTCTTTATTCGGTCACATGTTATGATTGTACATAATTTGTGACGATAACATTTGTTTTGTCATGTTCATTGTACATTCAAGTTGTTTGTTTGTTTTTTTTTCAATGAAAGAGACATTTATTACTCAGGCTCTTGATTTTCTGAACATTTTTTTTTACATTTTTTCAGTGACTCGATGACAATCTCAAACGGGCCCAGAAAGAATAACATTTAATTGTCAGCTGTTAGTTCAACCGCTCTGGGCGACAATTCAGAGAATGATACGGTGTAAAAATGATTGTTTACATCTGTGTCAGGGGAATCAATAATCGTGAATTAAATAATATTGACACAAACAAAAATATATATATATTTCAATAATTAATGAATTTGCTGTCTTCACTTGTGAAATATATTACAAGAACGATTCAATTACGGATATAAACATGAGGCATAGCTCGGACTCAAAATGTTTGGTTAAGATATATATTTGTTTCATTTTGGATGTGTCGAATGTTTGATATTTCGAACTTCTTTCCTGGGTCCAGACGAGTTCGAAATTACTAGTTGCGACTGTATATCCTTACATACAAAGTAATTGAATATGTATAATGCACAGACATTGTAATAAATACACATTGTCTGCGTTAACATTATACCTATAAATAAGGCAAACTATATAATAAAAACTACAGTAGACACTCAAATGATGAAAGTGTATAAAGGCACATGATTAAACCCTTGATGTACTTGGAAGTTATATTCAAAATAGTGCTTAAGTGGTAAAGCAGTTGTCGGTTTTGGGAGTGTTCATGCTCATGGGCAGGTGGGGAGTATGCCAAGTTGTGAGTGTGGGCATGCGCATGGCCGAGCGGCAGTGTGTGTGTGTGTGTGCGTGCGTGCGTGCGTGCGTGCTTGTGTGCTTGCGTGTGTGTTTGAAGGGGGTTGGTTGGGCTTATGCTCGCGTACGTGTGTGTGTGTGCGTATGCGTCTGTGTGCGTGCGTACGTGCGTGCGTACTTGTGTGTGAGTGTGTGCGTGTGCTCGCGTGAGTGTGTACCTGTGTGCGTGCTTAAGAAGATCCATTATTTTGTTTTGCCATATATAAAGATTTTAATCAGCTTAAAATCTACATTTTGCGGACAAATGTATAATTATGTTATTGTTAGCCAGCCCTGCAACACAAGTTTTATAAACAGAATAATTCGTTTTTCATATCTCGATAAATATAATCAATTATATTCTATGATTTTTCTTATTTATAGGCAGAATTAGCACATTGGTTTCCTGGAGAAATACAGATGATGGAGTTTAAACAGTAATTAGCAAAACCTAAGATTTGTCCTTGAATTAAACGATGTATTCGTTTTTTGCTTGTTATTATCAATATGTTTGTTATGTTTATACTTCATAAAAGATTACCTATATATATACATCGCACAAACATGCTATTGAAATACGATACACCTTGACGGCTTTATTGTGAATTTAAAAAGCGTCTTTATAAGGTATTATAGTAACATTATATGGACGCGATAGCCATACAAAGAAATGCACTCGGTTTGAATTCTGAATAATTAAATGGTCTTGGTTATGTAAATGGATGGATGTTGAATAATGTTATTCATTACATGAAATTTGAACCCACAATGAAGTTTGCATACAATGGCTTTTTGTAAGTTATAAGCATAAAACCACAGGTTGCGGATATAAAGACGAACATGGTCAAATGCCCGTAAAAGCGGGGATGGTTTATCACTTTGTCAGCAGTTCAGTTTTAATCTCAAAACCATTACATCCGCAATGAGAACTCACCTGTTGACACAATGACAATACAATTTTTTAAAATATCCACTTAATATCTTGTATTTCAGAAATTGTAGGGATTAATGTTATTTTGAACCGATGAAAACCATTAGTCCAGTCATATTGTGACAAATTTCAGCAACTAGTGCACTTTGGATTAAACTACGAAACTTTGCCTGGTATAGTTATAGAGAGCTAAGGACCCACCTAAATATAGCCTAGGATAGCCGACAAAATCTAAGATGGCCGCCATTACCCTGAATGATATAAATTGGAACAGTTATAAATAAATAATTAAAAATATTATATGCTTTCTCATGGTTCATAGATATGTATCAGTGAAATAAAAATGACAGTTCACTGCTCCATACAATAAAATGACATGTGATATTTCTTTACTGTTTTGACATAAAAGCTCGCTCTTATTTCCAAATCAAGCGCACACAGGTTTGAAACAGAATTTCCATCACATCATTTCAGCAATGACACTACGTTCGGATTCACTTAGGCACGATTTTCTGAAAACTACCATTAAATGTCACTTTTAGGCATTCGATAAAAAGAACTTTGTTTCAGTGTAAGATCGCCATATATTTCACCTCGTGAACACCAAAAGTAAATATACCGTTTGTAGCTCACTCGGTGAAATATATTACCATCTTGACTTGAAATAACCATTTTTCCTCTATATATGACCTCAGTAAATACATCATTTATTTTGAACTTCCTTTTTGTGCAGATCTTACAAGGAAACCCTATTAAATTCAAATAGTTTATGCGTAGAAAAACACTTTTTTTGCTACCATTACAACCGTTTATCACCTGAAATAATTGTTGTCCGCCTCTTTTTCTATGTCTTTCTTTGAGACTCGTTTGCAATCAGATGGAATTTTAAAACAACTGAAAAACATTTAATTATATAAGCTATCACACACTTCTTTCAGCTGATGCTTTGAAATTATCAACATTAAACACATTTCTTATTTTCTGATTCTTATAAAGAATATAATAAACGTAAATACGGACAGTTTAAATGTTTTCTGACAATATGACATTATTTAATTTGTGAAGGATACCGATATCTTTATTATTTTCCTCATGTTACTGCAACATAATATCGCGAAGTGAACAAGAATTGTATTATTTACATATTTCGCTATTTTATGTTAGTAATATTAGCATCGCCCTTGTCCAATGTTCTTTTCAACACAAACTAATTGCATTTTTGTAAAACAAATCAATGTTCTCAATTACCATATAAACGCATCCACATACACAAGGTTCACATTTGCCCACGAAGCATTAAAACGCAACATATCTTAATGAAGAACAGTTTCATAATGTACTTGATACTGACAAACACAACTATTTATTTCAAAATCAAGGTTAAAATCAGTTAAAGGTCAAAATGCAAGTATGACTTATATCGACAGCGCTTTTACTTATATTTCGTTTAATTTGAAAATAGTCATAAATTTAATAAAATCACACAACCGTTTTAATTATATTTCATCTCTTTTCCCATATTAAAAGTCAAGTTGACCATACAATGCCCCTACTTCAGCACATCCACTGATTTTTTTTATGAAAATTGCCGCAAGTGTCACCTTTTAAGTTCATCCAGTGTTTCCCAATTAAATGTGTTCATATGTTAATACCAGAAAACCCAAAAACACATTTACCCCAGCTCGAATCAGTATTACGAAAGCCAGACCGTGTTTCTATAAGTCCACTGAGTGCCTTAAACCCCATTAGGGTGAAATTTCAAATGGAATCTTATAGACACAATAAGTCTCCAGTAGCCCTCTGTATCGGTAGTGTGGTTACAGTCAATATTTATACAAAAAATCTACAGAAACAAGCTCAGTAGCAAAGACATGGAACATAAAATCAACATGGAAGAACAGCACAAAACTGCACAAACAGCACAGTGCACACATACTATATATAAAAAACTAGGTATGTTTATCAAGGATTGTTAGGTACTGCCTGTGAACGGTCAGTAGAATGTTAATTTACTGGGGGTTTAAACCAGTTTAAGTGCACAGACCTCACTCTTATCCCAACAATTCTAAATAAAGAAAAAACCCGCAAAAGGTCAAGTCGAGTCATTACCACACAAGGCCCATACGTGCTCTTCAAAAGTCAAGCCATTCAACCTCATTAGGGCTACTATCAACCCATATCTTCTATACAGTCACCATATATTGACTGTATGTCTAAAAAGGCTTTTCAGTGGTCTGACAATTCCTTTGTGGCTACAGTCAAGTATATTCATAGATAAACAAATATCATGGGGTCCTACCTTAAGTCAGTCCATCATGTTCATTACGACTACAATTAAGCAAGTTTAGAACCGAACAAACGCATGTGTAGCTTTAATTTAGCATCCTTAGTGCCAAATTGACCTACCTTTGACCCATTAAAGGCTCAACAAATTGTGTATTTCTAGTAAAGCTCTTCCAGTGCAAAAAAGACTACATTTGGCAGTCATAAACCCGATTCGGAGGCAACAAACCATGTGCAATTCTAATTGAGTATACTCAGTACCAAATAGATCACATCGTGGCAATCATACAGCCTATACAGAAACCAAAACCACACATATGCAGCTCAAATCATCTCATCTCAGTGCCAAAGAAACCAAATATTGACAAACATCAAGCTCATTTAGTTCTAAACAAATTCATGTATACCTCTTACTGAGCCTTATTTGTACAAAAAAAAACAACAATACAATTTGGCAACCGAAAGCCTGTTTTGAGCCAAAGAATAACATGTACATTTCTAATAAAGCCTACACAGAGCTAAAAGCACATTATGGGAACCACAAAACCCATACAAAACCAAACAAACACATGTGTAGCTTTTATTAAGCCTTCTGAGTGCTATATAACAAGGTTTGTCAAAAATTAATCCCATCAGAGCCAAAAACAAACAATAGTAGCTCTAATTAAGTCTAATAAGTGCCAAAAACACCATAACTTGGCAATCATAAAATACTATTCAGAGCATAACAAACACATTCGAAGCTCATATTCAGTATGAAATACACGAATTTAGTGAACTATAACGCTTATTCGGGGCCAAACAAGTCTATATGCAGCTTCAATTAAGCATTGCAGACCACATTTGGCAACAATAAAGCCCATTCAATGTCAATCAAACTGATTGGCAGCTCTATCATTAAGACTTGTACATCAATGCCACGTGGTGGTCGTATTGGATTTGGTGGACATATGGATATATCCTGAGAGGGTCACTACTCAGACCACAACAGGGATGTTAACTCAATTATGTTAAATAAACCTTAAAAATAAGCTGATGTGAAGCAATATTTATTTTCCATTCATTTAATCCCTCATTACATACAAACAAGTTTGCATTAGCATCAAATACTAGAAAATTAAACAGGAGATCACAGAGTGTGTGTCATTTTCGTACTCAATTAAGGATTGATTCTTATTTTTTGTGCGTTCATGCAGTATGAACGCTCGGCCGCGATTTTGCATATGCAAATTTGCGTGTTCTTTGGATATCAAATGCAAAATAAAGCATTTTCGAAATGATATTTCTAGAAAATAATGTCTTTCATTTTAATTCTTCGTAAAACCTCAAAAGAAACATGTAAACAAGCCGGCATTCAACAGAACATGTGCCATGCTATATTCAGCAATAAAGTAGATCGTAGTAAGATCACTACGCCCAATCAGAGCGTTGCTTTGATGCCAAACTCCGCCTACAAAGGTCACGAAAGGTCGACCGGTTCATGCAAAATGAACTCAATTTTTATCGTTCAGAAAATCAAATACAGATGTAAATATTGCAGTATGTTAACTTAAGGAACATTGGAAATAAGAGCAATACACATTGCAATACATCTCTATCTAATTAAATATGTAACACATAAAGTGACAGTAAATACTGAAGTAGATAATTTTGGCGACAATATTGAACGCCATCTTAGATTTCTTGATCATCATTATACAATGGTTACAAGAAATTAAGTAAAAAGCTCATATTGTTGATAATTTGTACTTTGTCAGATAAGTATATTGACGTTGCTTTATGTACACGTATTAAATCTCTCCTGCTTCTCACTCTGACAGACTGTCTTTTAAATTGCATTTAAATACTTATAGTTTAAATTTTGATTGCGATTAGTTTTAAACATGAATTAATAAATGGCTAGGTATGGACACGCCTAAGTTTAATGTCATAAACATCTCTCAATTATTTAAGATATGTGAATACCCTTCTAAAGTTTCAATTAAATATTCAGATGACGTGCTAAATTTTCATTTCTCATCATCTTTATGAGGATAAAGAAATCTGATACACATGTTTACAAGTTGTTTTGAAAACCCCAAGCAAGTAAGCCTTAAACGACCTTGTAGTTTTTATCCAAATATTACTGATTTCTTACATTTCATAAGTACAGCCTCAACATATCATTTCATTTGTTCAATGTACAAAATCAAACACTTTGAAAAATATAATAAAAATGTCATGACGTGAACATCGTTAAACTGTTTTGTCCGGCAATCAGATCGAAAGGTAATGAATAACAATTACGATATTTGGAAATTAACATTATAGAGTAAGGAATTCTAAATTCGTTAGCGATATCGCAACCAACCAAAAGCGATATGATACATGCTTTAACTTGTCTTGTGCATTCTCTAGCTTGGATACAAGTGAATATGTTTTCACCCCGCCTCTCCAAGCAAGATAACCAAATGAACATTTGTATGTCAATTACGATAAATAAATATGAACTATTACTTCAGGTTGTGCATCGCGTCTTATTGCAGATAGTGATGGATGCAAGTTGTGATAATACTTCTCATAAAGTCGATGCTTATAACAAAGAAATGTTTGGAAATTTACATCATTTAATTTGCTGCAGAATCAGGGGAGTATCACGTGATCGCTAAAGTACATTGGCCGTACAAGATGGCGAATATTTCGACCGCATCAATACATAAATTCGGCGTTTACGGATGGTAAATATTAACATGTAATTTGTATCTCATTCATCTAAATTGCAGTACACAGGAACCACAACTTTTGGTTCAGTACTTTTTATGTTATTCCTCATTGTTAATTCACAGATTTATGTTTCGTCCGAAACATAAGAGCTATTGAGGTATTGACTTCAATCGTCGTATACAGATAAATCTCATTGAGATGTTGTGCACAAGAATCATAACTTTGCGTGCAGTTTGTATTTAAGGTGCTATGCAGTGACTGTGTCAACACATTCGATTTCGCTCAAGATGAAATAAATACGTCTGAAATGAAAATTCCATATTTTTGCAAATATTTATGAGGTATTTGCCAACTAATCACATTCGCATACAGTACATTTCCAATATTGCCGACGCCTTGAAGCACCATTGAATATATACTAAATCACGTATAGCGATGTACACTCTGCAACGCGAACTTGTAGTATCGAACTTTGGACATGGAATTTCTATTGTCTTCATAAGACAGCACTATGATATGATCTAGTGTCCTACTTTTTACCCTACTAAACATAGATTTGGTAAAGACAAATAGTTAACATTCTATGATATCGGATTACTTTTCTTTGATTGACTTGTTGCTGTTTTCTATTAGTCAAGGCCGAATAACTATTGAACATCTGATACGGTTCAATTTTAAATAGAATATGACCTCTTTTCAATTGTCATACCTATTATTATCTTAATAATTTTAGGAAATAGGGGAAAATTAAGATGCAAGGAAGTAGTTTCAAAAGTTTTACAAAATAAAAGAAATATACAATGGATTTACGGATTACACACACTATGTATTGTACAAACTATGAGGAAACTAAATATAGTTTCTTATTTGAATAGCTAGAAAAGGCAAGTAAATATTTATATGACACTCAAAGGTACTTGTCCTTTTTTGTGAGGCAAAACATGCGACAACTATTCAACGTTAGGTTGGTTATTGTGCCATCGATTTTAGTTGAATAAAAGGAATCAATTTGAGTCAGTTTTTCATTTAAAAGAAGTAAAGTTCAATTGTTGACAGTTTTCTGCATGATTATTAAATTAAATTGATACTTTCTCTCTCGCAATTTCCAATATGTTCTTTCCGTGAAGCGAAACAAACACAATTTATTTTGCCGAAAGTTGTCTATTTATATATTGAATGATTATTAAATTAAATTGATACTTTCTCTCTCGCAATTTCCAATATGTTCTTTCCGTTAAGCGAAACAAACACAATTTATTTTGCCAAAAGTTGTCTATTTATGTATTGAAGTATTTAAAAGACAGTTTATTTTCACACCATGGATGGCATATTGATCATTCGCATTCTTTCGATTCCGCCTAAGTTCTAATTTATGGGCAATTACGGCGAGTGAAGTACGTATCAAATATTGCTTTACTATGTACATGACTGGTCATCAAAGTTAGTAGATGTTTAAGTGTTTGGTGAATGGGTAAAATGGTTCTTTTTAAGCGCATAGTGGTCTTAATGACCCGCACCTAGCACTCGAAATAGAACATTTACAGGTATTTAAAACTATCATGGGTTATCCAATGAAAGAATGTCAACTAGATCCAATGCATTTCAATTTAAAACGTTAATTCGCTCATACCATTATATAAAGGAAAATGAGGTGTGTATAATCGACAAAACAATTCTTTACTACACTTATAATTAAATAAGATTTATAAAGAAGCGTGCCATTTTATCATCAATCTTATCGCTCATTCGTGTTTTGAAATGATTTATTATTGCTTGTGGTGTGATCGCATTGTTTAGACAAGTGAATTGCACGGAAAGATTACAGTAGGGTTATTTAAAATTCCAAATTAAGAGTAATAGGTAATCGTTACACATACACTTATAATTAGTCATTATTCTATACACATACTCTCACAAGTGTATACTATTTGGAACACATGATTCAGTGTGAATATGAAGGAATATTCGTTATTGGAAGTTGGAGTTAAAACCCTCAAAATATTCTTTAAAAGTACAAGGAACGGTTTAGTGATATTTACAAAATTTGTATTTGTAATTCTTGAAATACTTGTTCTATATCGCTACAACCTATTACACATATATGACCACATTGTCTTTGATCAATTTTGTTAGATTCTTTGCTGATATTCATGTATTTAAGCTTATTGGATTAACAAACAGCCCAACAGCAACATGTTTATACTTATTTAAACGTTATTTAAACGTTATTTAACTCTATTTTCATAGCAATACTTACGCTCTTCGTCAAAATATGGTATTTTAAGTGCTTGTTTCAATACCTGTTCACATTTAGATCTTATTTGACCTTTTAATAATGTGTTATCAGTGTTGCAAGCCATTCGTTCATATTACCCGCACATTTTATTTTCGATGTCTGAAAATTAAAATTCGTCCCTTCAAAGGTAATTTAATGTATTTAATAGAATTCAAATAAAACATATATCTGAAATAATAAAATCATAATTATCATGAGCTTCAATCTTTACTATTCACAAAGACATGTCATTAATAGAAATAAAAAACCGAAGACAATATTGTGCAGCCTTTGATAATATATATTTATGTTCAACAGTCAAACCAAACAGTCTGTCACTGATAAGTAATGTTAAGTGTTTATTTTTTGTCGCAGGGTGACGATGTCTCATTGTCATTTTTCCTGTTTGCGCTTGTCTTTGTGTTTGACTGTTCTGTGTATTTATCAGAACGCGTTCATGTCATCTAATTCATCGTTAATCGTTTCGTTAACTATCTCTTTCATTTCCAATATCGTCTTTCATGTGCAATGTTATCTTTGTTCAGTTTACAAGTATGTTTCACCTCAATAAAGCCTTCAACCGTAGGAACCACGACATTTGGCTGACAGTGTGGACTCGGGCTGTCATTGCCATTGGACTTTACCACACTTCAGCAGAATTTAGGCGCATTATGTATTCCAGACTAATGGCCCGTGAAATTATCAAATCGCTACCAATTTTACTGTTTTTAAAATAAAAATTTAAGAAGGCAGCGCTATACAATCAAGACCTTGAATCGTATATACCCCTTGAATAAGAAATGTTTGGTTCGCACGAATGTTATAGAAAAGGCTTGAAACTAGATTTTTCCTTTTGTACCAGTTTTTCGAAACATGTGAGAAATATAATTATGCATTTGTTTGTTTAAAGTTGCATTTTACTCCCTTATTTGTAAGACGATTTTGAATTCATTTGTAAATTTACTACTCAATTTTGGTAGACCATAATAGACGCTCCAGGTAGGCGACATATCCGATTCGTGTAATTCAAGTTGGTGTTAAGATGAACATTGAAAATGTATGCAAATAGGTAAGCGTGATGTATTATGTATTAACAATTTACGTTTGTTTGGAGTTCTGTCAGCATTTTCCTCCATTTTTTTTTGTACACATGCAATATTTCCTCAAAGGTGTAGAACGTCACACCTGTAAGGGATTGTAGGCCGTCACAAGGTGCCAGGTCTTGCATGTTCCAAGAAGGCGGAGTCACGGCATAGTAGGCCCAGCCACGGAAATCTTGACAGTCTACGCCACTTTTTTGGAGGTGAACTACCTTGAGTTTTGTCTCACTTAACGCAACAAGAAAGATGTCCCTTTTGATGATACTATAATTGATGGCGCATCAACTGACAAAGTTATATGGCCGATTAATAAGACAGTCGAAGATGTCGTACTATGGCATATTTCAATTATACCGAATGCTCTAAATAAGTTGTGATTTATTGCAAATGGCTTTGTTAAAAATCATGGTATACGGCCACGTTTTAAAATATATATATTGGAGTTTTTTTTACTTAAAGTGGCACCCTTATTCAAAATCACTATACACACAAGTGTAACAAACACTAAATGTTGACTTATAAACTTGTAACTTATTGAATAATGCATTGACGGAAAATATTAATTACTGATAAGAAGATTGTAACCGTGTATTTAATAGCAGAAAGCGCAAAAATAATAAATGATTGGTGAATGCTAAAATATTTAATGTGGTCTACATAGTCTCATAAGATAGAAATAACATGTTTTCTGCTCATTTCTTTCAAATCAGCCTAAGTATCCTTCATAAAAACCATTGTTTTCGACATGTGTGCATCTCTTTTAAAAAATTAAAACAATATTATTAATTGTTTTAATCTTATTTGGCAGAAAAAGTGCATCTTTTAATACAGGCTAAATTGTGAAGACGAAGCACCTCGCCATGTTACCACAGTTGAAAATGTCAGCCCTGATAAAATACAATCGAAAATTCCGAACTGAGAAATGATAGTTAACAAGCCTTGTGTACAAGCAGCGGAAAGGGTAATCGACAGGAAGTCACATCAGTTCTATTTCAGACATTTTAGACAATACAATCAGATTACCATTCACAACTAGATCAGCTTGGTAAGACATTCAATCGACTTTACTAGGTTATTGTGTGAGTGAACGTTGCGTTTGATCAGAACATTTTTTTCTTTAAATAGTATGTATATGTTTCTAATGGTGGTCCCGTTATATTCGCCATTTTCCAAAAAGACAGCTAGGTTTATACCTGGACCACCGTGTACCTTTTGACAGCTGCCTTTGCAATTTTGTCGTCATTTGGGTGTGTTGAAAAATAAGTTGTCTAAGCATAAATTTGCACAACTGAAAGAGAGTTGCATATAAGTTGTGGTGAAATTACACCCACAAGCTGCCAAAATGTTTAGATATCCAAATGAAAGAAACTCTAGTACTTTGCATGTTACATGTCCGCGGTCAAATATATCTCTAGTTAAAAAGCAATTGAATTGAACGAGTGTGTGTTATGGACTTGTTTTCTCTGGTCACCGTTTGCTAATTACTGAAACAGCTTTGTGTTGGCACAAAATGTAGTCCAGTTGTAAATAAAATGCAATGCCTTTATGTACTGGAATCCTGTATTATTCTAAAGAAAAGGGTGAAATAATCCACTAGTTAAGCCAATTATCTTATAGCTTATACTTGACATTCACGTTTACAAATTTATTATGTACTGCAAATGGGACTTCCAGAGTAGAATTCATAACATCAAAATTCGATATACTGTGTATCAATGATTCCTGAATTATTAAAATACAAGTATCAAATAAAGTACGAAGGATAAAAACATTTGCCTGTATTATTTCGGTCATATTAGATTTATCTTTCTTTGCTATCCTTATCTATGGTATTATAATAATCATGGTAAAAACAACGACAGTTTAATCTTAATACGGCTGGTTTTACATTCGCTCGTTTAAGGAGTTTTCAGGTACTTAACCAGCCGGTATATAAGATAAAATTTGACTCAATCTAAACCTTAAAGGTTTACATTTTATACATAGGACTACACTCATTGAACTTCACCATGTGCATATCATGTTACCCAGTGTGGGAATTTTCACAACGTAAATATGGTACTATCCAAATATAGTAGACAATCTAGCCGATACACAAACGTGCTTATTGATTGACATTCCTTTCTAACAGTTTGAAAACATTCGGCACAGCTTTTTTGAAAATGCGTAGGGCGGGGACTATGCCGTGACAACGCCTTCTTAGAACTTACGTTGGCCTGACACCTTGTGAAGCCCTACATTCCCTTAAAGCTGTAGGTAATGTTACGTTCAACACCTAAGAGGAAAATCGCTTGAGTATCAACGGTGTAGAAATTATAAAATGATAAATGAAGGAAAAATACTGAAAGAAAACTCAGGAACACAAAACAAATGTACATATTCAAAACATAATACCCCACACTAACTTCTTTGCGCACATTTTCAATGCCCATCTCTAACTTGAAACAAATCGGAAATGTCGCCTATATGGAGCGTTTATCATTGTCTACAAAAATTTAGTAGTAACATTTTACGCGCTATTTACAAAACGAGAGAAAAATTCAACTTTAAATTAACAATTGACATCGAAAATATATAGGCGAGTGATGTAAACAAAGGCTTGCAACACTGATAAAACATAATAAAACGTTAAAATAAGAGCTCAATGTTAACGGGTATTGAAACAGGCACATAATGTCTATACTTTGTCAAAGAGCGTTAGTATTTCTATTAAAATAAGTTTAATAACGTTTAGATAAGTATCTGCATGTGACTGTCAGAGTGATTGTTAATCAAATAAGCTTCAAATCATCAATGTCAGCAAAGTTACCAATACAATAAAGTTGATCAAAGACAATGAGGTCATGCGAGTGTAATAGATCATAGCGATATAAAATGAGTATTACAGGTATTACAACCACAAATTTAAATATCACCAAATCGTTTTTGGGTTTTTTAAAGAATATTTTCCAAATAATATCATACAATTTTTTGAGAATCTGCGTAGAAAAAGAGTGATGGGTTTGGCCTCATTCCTATTTCTATGGTCCCTAAAGCATATTTAAATTTAAAATTGTTTAAAATTTATTAATTGAATTGAATCTAGTTGGCATTCTTTCATTGGATAACCCATGATAGTTTTAACTACTCGTAAATGTTCTATTTAGAGCGCTGGGTGCGGGTCATTTAGACCACTGAACACTTAAAAAGAACCATTTGTACCATTCATCAAACACTTAAACATCTACTTACTGCGATGACCAGAAATGCATATAGTAAAACGATATTTGATACCGACTTCACTCGTCGCAATTACCCATAATTAGACATTAGGCGGACTCGAAAGAACGCGAATGATCAATAAGCGATCCATGGAGTGAAAATAAACCATATATTCAACCAAATTCGATGGCACAAAAAACATAATAACTTTGATTAGTTGTCGCATGTTTTTTCTCACAAAGAAGGACAAGTCCCTTTGATTGCCAACTGAATTTTATCATTTGCATCTCTCATTGTGTATAAGAGGGAATGTGTTTATGGTATAAGCATGTCGATAGCAGCCAGGGCAGGTGCTCTTTAATTCCGTCAATGGGATACTTTTTAATCGAAATAAATTACATTATTTTTTAGTTAATAGTTAAGGTTGTTGATTCTATTCTGTGTTTTTGGATGGTATTGCTGTATAATGTTAGAGTTAGTCTTACTTGTACTCTTGATATAATTTCATGTTGGGAAAATATGCTATATAGTACAACCTCATAAGTCATTAGAATCTTACGTAATTCTGCATTATTATAGTGCGTCTTTCAAATCAGAGAACCTATGCCTCGGAATCTATTTTGCCGGTTAAAGTTGATTAAATATCGAAATATATTTTTCATACCTGGAAAGAGCATTCGTTTCTTTATTCATTATAAATTTACTTCAATAATCCATTTAAACAGCAAAAAGTATCTTAAATCCTACCCATGTCGTTGTTACAATGACTCCCTTGCTGATAACTATTCGATACCTTCATTGATGATGAATGTTAAAATATGTATTATGTTACGACGGATCTAAATATAGTCCTGATTAATGTAGATACCTTGTATTCGTCTTTTAGGAACTTGTATTTAACTTGAATTTAAGAAGGGGAATTAACATAAGATCATGCCTTAAGTTGTTTGTTGAATTTAGCCAGTTAGAAAATAAAACGACATTTATGAACGCCTGAAAAATCATAACAAGAAAACGTTTGGTTTATCATGTTATCAGTTAAACGAAGAACAACGTTTGTTTTTTTCTGAAAGAGGGGTGTCTTTCGGCTTAAGTCACAGAACCCGCGTAAAATAAAAAATAAGATAAACAGCTTATATGCTGCAATAACCTACATTCAAAGTATTTTGAAAATACTATAATCAAATGCGTACTTTATATTCTGCCAGTATAATAGTGGCAAAGAACTACGTTATAAAGATTAACGTAAATCGGAATAATGTATTGAGAGTATAGTAATACGAAATATGAAATTGTAATTACTTTCATATAGGGAGTAAATAACTAGAAACAAAGTAAACACGGCAGTCCAAATGAGGCTATATCCCAGCCGTTGTTTTTTTAGTATATTTCGTTTTTTTCACGCAACCTGACTGGTACGTTGAATCTGAACAACATTGTACACAACCACTGGTCAAGAGTGGGAATATAGGAAATACAATTTGTTTGATCGGTGCACAGATTGCAATTGGTTTGAGTACCTGGATCAATTCAGTTATTGTTGCTAAAATTACATGAAATATAAAAGGTCAATAAATCCAGTAAGAATTGACATGCCTACACTGCTTAATGTAAAAAGCCCGGACACAAGCATGTGTACTATGACCTTTAAATGTCATATGTGACCTTGACCATTGAGGCATGGACCTGGGTCAAGATCACTGCACATCGTCTTAATAAGGACAACATTTGTACCAAGTAATATGGTAATCCATCAATGCATAAGAAAGTTATAGCGCGGACACGCGCATGTGTACTCTGACATTTAAATGACATTTAAAGGTAAATAATCTTTATTAAAACGCAATATAAACATCATCCTTTATTATTATTGTATTAACTAATTACAACTAAAGCACTGTTGACATCATTTTAAAACAACATAAAACAACATACCAACTCATTATTTTCACTAACGACATACAACTTCCTTACGTATAGCGTTTCTTTTGAGCTAAAATTCTCTTTTACTGCCGATGGTTTTCCTGAACTCACTACTTTCCTTGTTGCGAATATACATATTTCGAAATCATGAACTAAAATTAAAAAAAAAATCATTTTCAAATAATTCTAATTAATTAAATATTAATTTGCATTAATATATTTCTGCTTAAACCTTACTCTCAAAACGCAGTCAATGGCGTGTTCAAAATCAACTAAACATCAAAAAAACTTGCCTTAGCAAATAACCAGATGCATTAGTCTATATAATCAAATAATCATTTTCATTGTTTTGACTGTTTTCATAATAATTTATTGTCCATTAGATACTTTTCAACTTCTTATATTTTTTTTTCATTTTCCAGTTATGGTCGTTTAATTTCGGATATTCTTTAAAGGTTTATTTATCTTTAAAGGTTAGTTTTTAATGGACGTTTATTGTCTTTCTAAATATCTATATTTAATTAATTATTCTAAAAACTTCCTAGGGTCTTGAATTTAAACAGCTTTAAATTGATGAACTAAATTTGACCTAGTAATTCTACTCTTCGCTTTATTAAAAGTGGTTTAATATTGCTTGTATGCTATTTTATGTTATTTAATCAGTCTATAATATGTTGTTCAATATTTATAATAAGACCTTCCATGTTCTGTGATCATTTTTTTTCTCTGTGGCATTTGCAACTTATCATGGGAAATTTACTATGTGTGTTATCTTTTTAGATGATTTAATATTGCCTTTTGTATTCACAGCACAAACGAATCAGAGCATCTTGTACTGACAACAAATGATATTCTACATATAATAACGTCTATATTGATATAATTCATACACTGTCGTCAATCGCGTTTTGATTTTTTTTCAAATACCGAAGCGATGTTTAAAATCATCTTCAGATTTACAAACAAATTAAGATTGACTAATTGATTGCAATGGGCTAGTAAGTGAACAAAATCATGTATAAAAGGGTCAAAGTATATGCAAATACTTAAGTATTTTGTATAAAGTAGTCAACTGTACTACATCCAAAAACATATAAATAATATATAACAATAATCAGACTTTATACGACCATTCATCAGCTATACATAATTACTTTTACACAGTTCAATAATTATAAAACCACAATTCTTTGCTGATCGATCAACACAATTCCTGTATAACGTAACAATGTCAAAAGTATGATAAACATAACAACAATGTAAAGAAGTTCTTTTCGTATTTAAAATAATAGATCAAACATTAATTTATTTTAAATGTTGTTTTCGATGAAAAGCAAAACAAGATATTTAATGTCATTTATCGAAAACAACTAACCCCCTAGAGCGATGACTACTAAGTGGCATTCTATTAAGGTATTCGACATACATCTAGAAAGTGGAAATTAAAGTTTCATACCTGTTGACGCAATATAACTTTAAAGCATTGTTTTGCTTACAGCCTTCATGTAAATTTATTATACGTAGCATTATTACTTTACATTTTTATAGATGTGTAACATATCCTAGAATATTAAACGAGTCTGGATTCCTGCATGATGGAAATTACCCAACATTTGAAATGATTACAATCAATTGAAAACAGCTATTTTTATTAATAATACCCCAAACATTCGTTGATAAAAGTTTGCTTAAACAGTTATCACCAATATTTATATTTATAACAAATGGTCCAAACATTTAATGACAAGGAGATTGTTCATAATAGTTGTCTTTTGCAGACAGCCGCATGTAGCTCTATTTGGACTGTTGACGCGACGGCATGTATCTTCCTGCAAGTTGTTGAGCATATGAGTGGCCGCTTTTCACTGACTACTCGTGTGCTTTTGAGGAGACCGTTTGTAGCGTGCATCACCTCCGCTGTCACTCCCTGTATGAATTTAAACCAATTAGACACTTAGCGTTAAATATGACTGTGTGTCTCAAAATCAACAGTTTGTGGTGTAAACCAATAAACATTCACTGTTGTAAAGCTCTGTTGTCAAATGATATATGACATGTGAATGATGTCAAACATATTAAAATCAATATTAAACATATTGACTACAAGCAATAAAGGCCTCACAAGAACAAAATAATAATGTAAATAGAAGAAAACATTGATATATCTGTTAGATGAATAGCAGGTTTCGGCAGAGACAAGATATGAGGCCTCTTAAAGTAGGAATATGAGGCCTCTTAAATTAGGCAGAGCATACACCAACGGAAGCCTGAGTATGCGAATAATATTAATACTTGAACACTTATTCTTCTATTTATAAAAAAGTTTTCATCATCACGAGAACACTTAATTTTACGTCTAAATATTTGATTTGTGCCGGACGTACATAATAAAAAATATTTTTGAATCAGATGTATACACAAAGGTTCATCTGAACTTCGGTTCTAAACTATCTATTTAACTATATGCTTGTGTGTGTGTGTGGTTCCAAGCGCTAGAAAAGAGTAAACTGAAAGTAAGTTTCATTGTTTTTTTTTATTTGCTTGGAGTCAGGTCGACATTTTGATTTTTCATGCAAATTGTAATCATTCTGTAGAATTAAGCGTTTCCAAAATATTTGTTTTGCTTTTTTTTATAGCCAAAAGCGTGTCTATTTGCATTTTTAAGAACTGTATGTGCTTTTCTTGAACGCTGTGATTCCAACTCAATTACTTCTGCCAAAACGTTCAAGCTGTTTTAGTTCAAACACCAGATTAATTCTCCGATATCTTAATTACATCCTTATGAATCATTGACGGCGAAGAACAATAGACCGTTGACCTCCACTTTCTAGTGCTTAGCACCACAACGGTCTTTTTGTTAAAACATTTTTGACGCATAATAAAAAAGAGGCCTTAATTAAACTTTTGTTTAATGTTTCAATTATCAAAAAATAAGCAAACAAACACGCCGAAATAGTATCAAATGAAATCAAATTGTTCCTACCAGTATTCACACTTGGGCAATTTTCGTCGGGGCATACCGAGCTGCTTAATCGCATAGTTCTGTCCGATAGCTCCATTCCTGAAAGCATACGTTTTCTGATCGCGATTTGTACATTGATATAACATAAATCATATGACATTTCTGATTTCTACACACACATTATGATTATTATAAAACCTGTATGTCATTGCTCCTAACGAAACTTATATTATTACACTATGTCATTACTCGTAAAAAATATTTTATTATAAAACTACTATGTCATTGATCCTAATGAATATTTTATTATTACACTACGTCATTACTCCTAACGAATATTATATGATTAGTGAGGAGGCTGACAAGTTTTTTTTTTACTATGACCTTTATTGAAACTGCATGTATATACATTACTTACCAATAACATTTATGTTTGTTGCTCCCGTCAGATCTTGCTCGTCAGTATATGTTCTTGAAGATATACCTAGACGAGAACAAGAAATTTAGTTCAATATAGAAAACTAATCAATTATAAGTATTCAATATATTGAACTATAAATGGTTAACATATTTGTATCATCTATTTAATTATGTTTACGCTAATCACGCAATGGCATTCCAGCATGATAGGTAAGCATTATAGGTTTAAATAAAATTCCTACCGGATTGGCTAGTAGCATCTGATGGCACTATTTCTGTTTTTGGATGATCCAGTAGTGGATTTATTTTGCCGCCCGTAGACTGTACGCCATCTGCAAACGACAAAGGAACAATAGAACCTCGAGGCGACCGCTGACGAACGTGTGTTGTTATGGGAACATATAAATAAGTCCGAAACTCACGAAGACTTCACTTTATTAACACTTTCATAGTTTTGTGCATGTTAACTCTTGCAGGGTTGAAACAACCTTTCGGAGGAAATCATGAATTAAAAGGTAAAGACATCTTATTATCCAAACTAAATGGTAATATAACGGTCATGTAACATATGCTTGCAATATTTAAAAAAAATGTTTAAGCAAATATAAATAAGTAATCAAAGCACTGAACGGGGCAGTGTATCAATGTTTGTGTTATGATCGTATCATGATAGGGCATGACTATATCTCCGTAGCAACTTCATATAATTGCACAAATCACAGCAGTTATCGATCAAACACGGCATATGAACTTCCTTTATATCAAGGTAAATTAATCAAGAGAAAGGCCACGTCTTTGGTGACCTGTTTAAGGTAGCATATCCCTAATGAAAACCTCCACTTGAAACTCTTCAGTTTTAATGCTTTAGCCTATGTTGTAAAGCACAGGACAACACATCTTTTGAATGATTCATGATAGCGGTTCGAATCCATTTAGGAGCACATTTGTTTTCCTTTCATTTCTTCATTAGCTAACATTTTTTACAGAAGATTATACAGTATCTTCACTTAAAGTAATTAATTTTATTTCTACACAATGCGCTTTTCACAATATGGTAAGCATTTGTTGGTAATTATTTCATAATCCTTCATCATGGTTCAAAGGATACACGGCGGAGACAAACTATAGACATATGCACTTTGACATCTGAGTTCGCTCTTGACCTAGACCGAAAGGCATGAAACATGCGCTCTACACCTCGTATCAATATGGTGTTTTTGTGAGTAGTTATTATAAGATCTTTCAAGCGGTTCACGAGATATGGAGCGGACACTAAATGCAGTAGTGTTATAGTCATTTGACCTTTCACCTAAAAATGTGACCCAAACCTTGCTATTACATGCACTCCACACATCGTATTGATACGGTGAACATTTGAGGCGAGTTATTTGTAATTGACACGAAACACAATAATATTTCCTTTGATCGCTGTGTTCGACCTTGACTATAAACAGAACTTGTTTTCATATGCCTTCTACAAATCATCTCAAAATTTTGAATTTTTGTTGGAATGTATTTCAATATTCTTAAAGGAGTTTAAGTACTTTGGGGCGGACACGAAATTTAGTCATGTAATAGTCGCATGAACATTACCTAAAGTTTTGACCTTCACAATGAACCGTTCTGCATGGGTAGTTATTTTAAAATCCTTCAAACGGTTCAGGAGATATGGAACGGTCACGAAATGTAGTCATATTATCTTTGATTTCTACGTGTTCCATTGACCTTGAACCAAACGAGTTGCAACATGCGCCCCGCACATCAACATAATATGGTGAACATTTGAAGCAAGTAATTAAAAATCCATCAAGCGATCAAGAGATAGGGAGCGGTCACGGGTTTTGATTGTCAGGCGACGGACAGACGGACGGACAACTCGAGAAAAAACAGTATGTGACGATGCTTTTAGAAAGGGGTACAATGACGCCAATTTCAATTTCGAGAAAAACGTGTTTAAAGTTTGTAAATTTATTTTACTGACTTTTACTATTATAAGTCACCATTTTCTCGCTTAATTGTTTAAATCTGAAGTAAAACAAATGTTTTAATTTCATCCATAAAATAAAAGTACTGAGTAAGAATATAATATTTCATTTGAATAAGTGTCTTATCATAAATACTACGTTGAAAACTGCAACAAGTAACAACACGTTTAAAGTTGCCAGTTATCAAGAATTAGCGGCTACATTGATGCCTTTAAGTTCTTGTAGAGTTGACATACTTTTGTCGTTGATAACAACAATAAGAATAAATATGTTCTATGCTTATTCTTATGAATTATTTTCACTTTGAAATGTGATATGCATGATTCAATAGTATACCAAAATTTCCAGTAGGTTCAATGTTTTAACCTTTAGGAACCATGTTTGCTGTATATTTGAAATTGTAAAAGGTGACATTTACTCATTGCCCAATTGAATAAGCAAACACTTAAATGTATGCAAGCTATACAGTGTAAACTCTTTGTAGAGTTTTAACATTATTAGTTGAATTCAACTTTTTTCAGTGTGTTTTGGTTTTGTTCCAGTACCACACATCAAGCTCCGCACATAAGTAGTTTTGAATGTTTTCTTTGTATAGTATCAGTTGATTTATCCTTCGATATCAATTTACACCAATGATATCAATGCTCGATACAAACGTTATAACTTAAAATATGTTTATGCACTTCCGTATTTTGAGACATGTAGTCACATGCAGGGCTGACACAACCATTCGTTGAATAATTAATTAAAAGATTAGGGAATATTGATTATCCAATAGAAATGATGAATGTACGGTTATGTGACCAATGTGACCAATGCATGCATGTTTTGATTGATATAAAACGGCCAAAATATAAATGTAAAGCAACTTTATTTTACTGTCAATTGTTAACAAACCATTTTCTTTATTGCCAGATCAGAATTGTGACTGATATTTAATCAGTTATACAATGTTATGTAGGTCCAAACCCATGTCGGGACCGTCAAAAACGTATGTTTTTGTTAATGTTCTGCAAGGACTAAAATGCGTACCTGTTGTTTATTTAACTGCTTAAATACATAAAAAGACTCATCTTATAGTCTTAATCCGTTCAAATGTAAACATATTAAAAAATATTTCTATAAGTAAGTGGCTAGTAGCTTTTTTGCTAGTAAATAATTATTTGCAAAACAAAAAGTGCTCTTTTCGATGTTCACGGAATACCCATCCTTATGCAATAGCGGTAACATTACGCAATGTATGATACTAAATTAATTAAAATTGACATATTTTTCAATGTAGAATCTAGCAAGTAAGCATACCGGTTTAACATTTCAAAATATCACGTTTGTCATCTTCTTCTTTTGAAACTCGAACTTTTTAGCCCCTTTAAATATATGCTAACGCAACTCTGACTACAGTCGAGTTAGATATAGTGTGGAATATATTAAATGATTTAGTACTTAATCGAACTTTCAAATAACGGATGCTTGCATTGATTCTCTGTTCGTAAAACGAACTTAATCGAGTTATACAGCTACGAATTTAGTCATCAATACCTTTAGGAGTTTCAGGTTTTACGAAAGTGGGTTTGGAAGAACCGCTAACATTTGGTGTGCTCTTTTTCATCCGATCTCTGTTGTCAGGATCTGCAAGTGAACTGTAGATGTTAATATTTAAAGACAGAAGAATAATTTAGTTCTCATTTAAAAAAATATGAAATCACATTGTCACCATACAGTACAAAGTAAGAGACAGAAAAAAAATAACAATGGATATTGATCCTTTTCAAGTTGTATTTTCAGCTGTTTCGAAGAAAAAACCCAAACCTCTTCCTTTTAGTCCTTAAACATTTTCGAAAATAAATCTGATATATCGAAGTTATATTTCAACTTATGTTTGGCACAAAAACTTTGCTTGGTATAGTACTGGTGCTTATAAATAAACCCGACCCTATGGTCTCTATTAACGATGTTAAAGAAAGGACTCGACCTAAATTTGTGGCTGCATAAATACTTTTAAGTTCTTGTGTTATTGACATATCATTGTTGCCACTTTTAACAATAATACGGTTTATTTCATATAAATGACAAATATTTAACATTTAATGTGATATTGTGTGTTTCTGCTTTAATAACGTATGCATCAGTACAGTTAAGAAAAACAATGAGTTGTTTTACATAATTATTTCAATATAAGGTAGTGAGTTTTTTAGAAAAAAACAATAACTTAAGTTCAATTTAAAGATAGCTCAATGAAAACGTACATAAATTACCAATGAAAAAATATATACATAACACCTAAATCACTAGGTCAAGGGGCATGGCTATGGCCAATTCCAAGTACTTCCACCAAGGATGTTTTAAAAACCTCGGACTTGTGCAACAGGGGGTGAGTATGGGAAGGGTGCAACTAAACACATTAGGTAAATAAATAAGGTGAAAAAAAGCTGGAGATTTGCACTTGCTAATATCATAACGTTATTTTAGAACAATCAAATGTTATGTTAAGTTGTCTGAATAAAATTTGCATAGGTAACCGTTTCAAATAAAGTCAAATAAATATCTAGATAAAGTCTAGATATACATCAAAGTACTGTACACTTTTGTCAGAAAGTTTGTAAACAGTGTATATCTAAGTCATGATCATAATTTTGCACAATTCTTAGCTTCCACCACTGACTCATTACATCTATTACTAATAAAGGCAGAGTATACAGTACTTATTAAAGTATACTCATCTTGGGACCGTACGAGACGTACATGGCAAAAGTTTATCTTTCCAGAATATGCATGCTTTTTTTCTATTTTATATAATATATGTGTTTAAAAAGGCAAAAATAGTTTGTTGTTTGACTCCAAATCTATAAATCGAGAATCTTTGATGTGATACCCACTCCACCAGGTAACCTACGCTAGTTACAGTGATAATTAATAACTATATATTCATTGTATCTTCATTATGTAAACAGGCTATTTGTAAGCTTTGATTTATAAATGTGTTTCCTTGCACAATATATCGCACTGAAATTATGTAAAAAGCAATGTTATAAAAGCAGTCTCGAGTCGGGGATAAATGAAACATTAGTTCAACCCACAAGTGTAATGTAGCTATACGTATCTTTCATTGTTGGAAACATGAAATTGTAGTGTAATCGTTTTCGACTTTAAACTCGTTGTCATAGGAAACTATAGAACTAACGAAAGTTCGGTCTAAGGCGGGTAAGATGTTTTGGAGTCGCCATTTTTATGTTGTAAATCCCGCTATAAGACTTTTGATTTACATGACATTTTAGTAAAGCAGGGAACTAACCAGCGTTTTAAATGATTTAAGATCTTGAAGATACGTCAGTATGTAACTCAACTTTGTCTTATTGAATACAGATCCGATAAACTTGCGGGTTTAACGGGTTCAAGTACCACAATATCTGAGAATGCTTTGTAACGAGAATTTGGATCTGTTTTCATATTTGACCTGTATCCATCACTTAGGCTTAAAGTTTATATCTAAAATCATTTTTAGGCCATTCAAAATTTTCATTTTAAAAATTGAAATACTCCTAAAAGTATATGAGTATGTCTGACTACGCACGTTAGATCGCTCCAAACCTGAGTTACTTGAAACGTCAGAATAGACTTTTGCCAATTTACGATCATTTAAATGAATTATGAAATGTCTTATTCCGAGTATGAAGGGTCCTCGAAAACGCATAATTAGGTGAAAACACATATATATGTTTAACGTATAACTGCTTAAAGCATTGCAAAAAATGTTTAACCTAAAATCATGCATGTTCATTTGCTCTAACTGATTTATTTATGAGGTTCCAACATGCATTTGCTTTTGCATGAAGTATAAGAGATAAACGTTTATCTAAACTAACCTTGTCTCTTATTAAACTGGCACAAATTTAACTGTTGTATTGAGAACCTCAAATCTCTCTCGGACGTTGATAATTGCTGCATTATGTGAGCACACAATGCAAACTTTGCTGATTAAAACAACTTTCTATATTCATTTACCTGCAATAGTTTCAATACACTTGTTACGTCCAGTCAAACGTGTCTATTCTTAATGGCCTTTATCGCATAAGACTCATCACTTCTGGTCATTTAATCGAAAGAGAGAAAAAAATTTTTTTATCTGATTTATGATGTGTTATATATCAAGCAAAATTCTAAATACAAAGAGTATATGTGATGATTCAATTATAAGATCGTATCACATTTTGGCTCGTGTTTTTGCCACTCGTAAAAATCTTATTTTCAATAATACGAACATACAATGGAAACAACGACATATCACAACGGAAACATAAAATAATACCGGTTCAATAGCGGATATTAACATGAGCGAGAGAACATAATTCGGCCTCAAATGTGTTAGTTTTGGATCTACTTGTTTGCATTAACATGGCGGGGAATCCATGTGACCAAATGGTAGGTTTCAGGGCAAGATGGCGTCACCAAAACGCTCGACTCGAGCCGTAAATCAAGGTAATCCATATAATTATAATACTTTCTTTAATTGTGAACGTTTTCACAAGACGCACTTGAAGTTGAAATCACATAGCGGTAAACGAAGAATTGATGAAAATATCGTATATTGTAGCTGGAACGCAACAATAAGACAGACGTCTCAAAAATGACGTCAGTGGTATATTTTAAAGACTCGTAGATTCAAAACTGTTCCGAATATTGAAAAAGTAAAAACAGTTCCTAACTGGGCGTATGGTTTTTTATACGTTTACCAATGTTCAGACATTTACTCGAAAATTCGCTCATAGTCGCGTTCCACCTTAAAGTTAGTAATGACTGGCTCCTTTAAAATATCTCATTAGAATTCTAATGAAGCATAACATTGTTAAACGTATCTTGTTTGTTTGTCGCATTTATTTGCCCTAACGTTTATAACAATACATATATTTTATTATATTATATATGTTGTATACATAAAATATTTGAACAGTATATAAAGTAAAGTATGTACTATGATTAATGATCAATGATCAACAATTCCATGCATTTTTAATACAGAAAACCAATACATTCAATCAATCAGGAGTTACCAAATTATTTATTATATCTCATTAGTCCACAAAGAAGAATTATTATTAACGAATTAGTTCTATAGATATTTTGACTGCCATGTTCTATTTTTGTAAAATGTGGTCATCCAGAACTATCTGTCTATGATTAAATCAGCCCCATTTGATACACGATAAACAAGATGGCAAAAGTGATGCTTAACAAAAGTCTCGTTATGATCATGAAGGCACCCGCCGCCTACATCTTAGGAAAGAACCTAAGAAGTTTCAAAACACAGTTGATTTTGATTTATTTAAAGCAGTGCAAATATAGGTTAAGCTGATACCATGAATTTTTAATTGCTCATATGAATATCTTCATGCGGTTCAGTTGTATGTTTGCCTGTGTGTGCAGTGTGAGACATAACGGTTCATTAGCATGATGTGTGAGACATTAACGTTACTGTTCGTGGAGTTTGCGACACGAACGTTTCTTATCATGAAGTGTAAAACATAAATGTTCCTTTGCAACCAGTGTGAGACAAAAACGTTTCTATGCATAGAATGTGAGACATAAGCATCCCTTGGCATGGGGTGTAAGACAAAAAGCGTTCCTTGTCATGGAGTGTGAGACATAAGCGTTCCTTGTCATGGAATGTGAGACATAAACGTTGCTTCTCATGGAGTGTGAGACATTAGCGTTGCTTTTAATGGAGCGTGAGACATCAGCGTTCCTTGGCATGGAGTGTGAGACATAAACATGTCTTGGCATGGATTGTGAGACATAAGCTTTCCTTGGCATGGTTTGTGAGACATAAGCGTTCCTTGTCATGGAGTGTGATACATAAGCGTTCCTTGGCATGGAGTGTGAGACATAAGCACCTTGGCATGGAGTGTGAGACATAAGCGTTGCGTTTAGCATTTCAAAATATCACATTTGTCATCTTCTTCATTTGAAACTCGAACTTTTTAGCACCTTTAAATGTATGCTAACGCAACTCTGACTGCAGTCGAGTTAGATATAGTGTGGAATATATTAAATGATTTAGTACTTAAACGAACTTTCAAATGACTGATGCTTGCATTGATTTTCTGTTCGCAAAACGAACTTAATCGAGTTATACAGCTACGTTTAGTCACCAATACCTTTAGGAGTTTCAGGGTTTACGAAAGTGGGTTTGGAAGAACCGCTAACATTTGGTGTGCTCCGTTCAATCCGTTCTCTGTTGTCAGGATCTGTAAGTGTACTATAAATGTTAATATTTAAAGACAGAATAATAATTTAGTTCTCATTTTAAAAAAAAACATGGAATTATATTGTCACTATACAGTACAAAGTAAGAGACATAAAATAAAATAACATTGGTAACAATATTGAATATTTTCAAGTTGTATTTTCAGCTGTTTCGAAGTAAAGAAAACAACCTCTTCCTTTAAGTCCTTTAACATTTTCGAAAATAAATCTGATATATCGAAGTTATTATATAACTTATGTTTGACACAAAAACTTTAATTGGTATTGTATTGGTGCTTGTAGATAAACCCGACTCTATGGTCTCTATTAACATTGTAAAAGAAAGGACTCGACCTAAATTTGTGGCTGCATAAATACTTTTAAGTTCTTGTATTATTGATATACCATTGTTGCCACTTTTAACAATTATACGGTTTATTTCATATAGATGACAAATATTTAACACTTAATGTGATATTGTGTGTTTCTGCTTTAATATCTAATGCTTCAGTACAGTAAGAAAAAAATGAGTTGTTTTACATAATTATTTCTTTATAAGGTAGTGAGTTTTTTTAGAAAAAATCAATAACTTAATTTCAGTTAAAAGATATCTCAATTAAGAAGTACAGAAATTACCAATGAATAATTTTTTTGAATATAGTCTTAGTATAACAATGCACATGAAAAATATAAATATCAACGAAATTTATGGACATAAAAACATCAGTGATTTTAGTATATATCTACACATCATAGTCAACCGCTCCTGTTATGTAGACACTTAATACCTTAGCGAACTAATATCGAGCATTTCTCTAAGCACTCTGTGTTCGAATTAAAATTTTGTTTTCACCCATAACACCTAAATCACTAGGTCAAGGGGCATGGCTAGGGCCAATTTCAAGTACTTCCACCAAGGATGTTTTAAAAACTGTCGGACTTGTGGAACAGGGGTTGAGTATGGAAAGGATGCAACTGAACACATTAGGTAAATAAATAAGGTGGGAAAAAAACTGGAGATTTGCACTTGCTAATATCAAAACGTTATTTTAGAACAACCAAATGTTATGTTAATTTGTCTGAATAAAATTTGCATAGGTAACCGTTTCAAATAAAGTCAAATGAATATCTAGATCAAGTTTAGAGATACATCAAAGTACTGTACACTTTTGTCAGAAAGTTTGTAAACAGTGTATATCTAAGTCATGATCATAATTTTGCCCAGTTCTTAGCTTCCACCACTGACTCATTACATCTATTACTAATAAAGGCAGAGTATACAGTACTTATTAAAGTATACTCATCTTGGGACCGTACGAGACGTTTAAAAAAAGTTTATCATTAAAGAATTTGCATGCTTTTATCTATTTTATATAATATATGTGTTTAAAAAGGCGAATATAGTTTGTTGTTTGACAGTCTCTAACTCCAAATCTATCAATCGACAATCTTTGATGTGATACCCACTCCACCAGGTAACCTACGCTAGTTATAATGATAATTAATAACTATATATTCATTGTATCTTAATTATGTAAACAGGCTCTTTGTTAGCTTTGATTTATAAATGTGTTTCCTTGCACAATATATCGCACTTAAATTATGTAAAAAACAATGTTATAAAAGCAGTCTCGAGTCGGGGATAAATGAAACATTAGCTCAACCCACAAGTGTAATATAAGGATACGTATCTTTCATTGTTGGAAGCATGAAATTGTAGTGTAATCGTTTTCGACTACAAATTAAATTTCAACTCGTTGTCATAGGAAACTATAGAACTAACGAAAGTTCGGTCTAAGGCGGGTAAGATGTTGTGGAGTCGCCTTTTGTATGTTGTAAATCACGCTATAAGACTTTTGATTTACATGACAATTTGGTAAAGCAGGGAACTAACCAGCGTTTTTAATGATTTAAGATCTTGAAGATACGTCAGTATGTAACTCAACTTTGTCTTATTGAATACAGATCCGATAAACTTGCGGGTTTAACGGGTTAAAGTACCACAATGTCTGAGAATGCTTTGTAATGAGAATTTGGATCTGTTTTCATTTTTGGCCTGTATCCATCACTTAGGCTTTAAGTTTATATCTAAAATCATTTTTAGGCCATTCAAAATTTTCATTTTAAAAATCGAAATACTCCTAGAAGTATATGAGTCTGTCTGACTACGCACGTAAGATCGCTCCAAACCTGAGTTACTTGAAACGTCAGAATAGACTGTTGCCTATTTACGATCATTTAAATGAATTATGAAATGTGTTATTCCGAGTATGAAGAGTCCTCAAAAACCTATATTTAGGTGAAAACACAAATATATGTTTGACGTATAACTGCTTAAAGCATTGCAAAAAATGTTTAACCTAAAATCATGCATGTTCATTTGCTCTAACTGATTTATTTATGAGGTTCCAACATGTATTTGCTTAGCATAAAGTGTGAGAGATAAACGTTTCTTTAAAATAACCTTGTCTCTTATTAAACTGGCACAAATATAACAATTGAATTGAGAACCTCAAATCTCTCTCGGACGTTGATAATTGCTGCATCATGTGAGCACACAATACAAACTTTGCTGATTAAAACAACTTTCTATATTCATTTACCTGCAATAGTTTCAATACATTTGTTACGTCCAGTCAAACGTGCCTATTCTTAAAGGCGTTTATCGCATAAAACTCATCACTTCTGGTCATTACATCGAAAGAGGGAAAAAAAGGTTTTTTTTATCTTATTTAATGATGTGTAATATATCAAGAGAAATTCTGAATACATCGAGGATATGTGATGATTTCATTATAAGAATGTATCACGTTTTTGCTCGTGGTTTGGCCACTCGTAAAAATCTTTTTTTCAATAATACGAACTTACACTGAAAACAACGACATATCACAAATTTGGACTCAAATGTGTTAGTTTTGGAGCTACTTGTTGTATTAAGGATGTATCGAATTCTCGTTGTCTTAAAATATTTACCGAGGTCCCGACGACTTCGATACAACGGTCAACGACTGTATCTTAATTTACCTTTCCAAATATCTCCTTTTTTAAATCCCGTAGGACGTCTATTACGCTAAATTTTGATCGTCGAAGACGCAGACTGTCTTTCCGGCTTGACGAGGAATCGTTTATGATTCACTCTTGTTTTAGTGAAAACATTTCCTTAACATTCATCAATACACTTTCATTGAAACATTTATGGTCCAAATTATATAACAGTTAATGCATTATTTGTTTGTTTGTTTTAAAATTAAATACGACATGAATAAATTTACCGAATTACACTGCGCACCACATACTGCGTGAATATTTGAGTGATTGGCATTTTTAGTAAACCAAATGGGGATTTACATTGGAATAATTGCTTATTTGTGTCAAGTTTGATTTTTTTTTCAATAGTAAAAAGCTTTATGATATATTGGTATTTAATCACACTTTTAGTCGGGGAACAGTGAAACTCAGAGGTTTTGTTTTCTACAGAAAAAGGAAAGATCACTCCAGGTTTACATTTGACTTGTGGTGGGATTTATTTATCAGATACTTATAGTGTGAATGTTCCGGGAAGTTCTTCTAACAAAGCCAGTCGAAAATATATTATATCCATGGTTAAACATCGAATTTATATTCAAGCATTTTTTTCGTCTCTCATGTTCTGTATGAAAGCAAATGTTTGAGGTTTCAGCTTCAATAATACGTTGGAAACCCCCTAGAATATTTCCCTGATGAATGGCAAGTTATATTTATTAAAAAAACATTTTTTTATTTAAACATGTGCAATACGTTTTTGAAAATAAAATTGTTATGTTTGACATAATTCAAACTTCTTCAAGAGCGAGGTTCTCCATTTTCGTCAAAGGGAAGTAACTTAAATTTAAGTAAATAAAAGCAGTAGTTTTAAAGTTGAATTTTTCACTCCTTTGTTTGCAGTGAAAATATAAATGTTCTTTTTTCACAGATTGGACTCCATATTTCACCGAACGTATGAAAGCCAGAGTTCAAACCTTTTTCATCCAGATACTATGCTTACCATGGTCATGGCTGTGTCTACTCGATTCTGACAAATAAATTAAATCTACCAACTACAGAATTCTATGCAATATAACCCTGAAACTCATGTATCCTGCAACCAAAAACTACAGGTACTCTGTGGCTACACTCAAATACAAATTTAGGGGTAATGTCCATACACAATTAGGACCAAGTTGTAGTTTCAATATTTGAACTTATATTGTAGTTAGGATTTCCTAGGTAAAATGCTAGGGGGGGGGGGTGTATAATTTATTAAATAATAATTACAATAAACGTTTAAGTAAGAATCTATTTTGAATATTGATTACCTTCAACTTCAATGTAATCGTTTTTGGAATGACTGCTATTTGAAGAACCACATTGTCCATCGGAATATTCCCCCTCAATGTCTGCAAGAATAATATTATTCTTGATAATTTTCCTTCGGGTAATAAGGGAAAAACGAAAACATTTAAACAAAATATATTCTAAGCTTTTTTAGCAATGCAATCTTCTTTGTTTGAACTTTTTGCGATACTAACCCAACGCCTTATTAATTGAGAGAATACTATGCTATATTCTTATGAGTTGCAAACATATTCAGAATAATTTGTCATTCACTTGGACCAAAGTACAATAAACCTGCATTTAAATGAACCGAATCGTTTGTAGAAGTAAATCAAAGTTTCTGAAGTGTACAAGAACTGCATTTAATAGTAACGTGATTGGGACAAGAACTAATTCTACATTTAAACATTACAAAGCAACAGTTATCACATGACACTACTGCTGGTAATCGAACTAAGCTTAAACAGGTTTCACGATCAATGCTGGCAAGAAAACCAACACTATTCAAAGATGAATATGGTTGAATATCCAATGATGGTTATGTGAAAAGTGCATTGTTTTGCCGATCTAAAATAAATTCGTTTAAGGCAAAATGTTAGTAATGACTGGCTCCTTTCAAATATCTCATTAAAATTCTAATGAAACCTAACATTGTTAAACGTATCTTGTTTCTTTGTCGCATTTATTTGCCCTATAGTGTTTAACTATACATATATGTGACGACGTAAGTAGAAAGGGGTACAAAGTCGGCAATTTCAATTTTGAGAAAAACGTGTTTAAAGTTTTGTTAATTTATTTCACTGACTTTAATTAATATAAGTCACCATTTCTTTGTTAGATTTATTAAATTTAACGTAAAACAAATGTTTAAATCGCATCTATAAAATATTAATTTTCTCCGACAACGATGTTACCGATAGCGACGAGTTATAATAACAACCGAGTTATCTCCCTTCAGCATATATACGTTACTTCCGTTTGGTAATTGACAAACGAAATATTTTGAAACAATTACGTTTTTTGTCTACATTTACTGCTTATGGATGATGCTTCTGTCGAGTTTTGACAGGTAAATATCATTGCAGTTGTATAAATTTAATATTAAGCTTTGTAATGTTTAAATGATATATAAAAAGCCTAAAGTATTCGTAAATTGTCATAAACCCGGAAGTAAACAAATGGCTTGAACTGGCGATTGTTTTTAATTTCCATACAACATTGAACATAATAAGAATGAATTTTCTGTAATTATATAAATTTCTCATCATATCGAGTTATTTGTTTTTGTAGTCAGTGGAGTTCAGTGTTCCCGATGGACTTGTCAACAGCACTGATGACATTTTGATAAGGATTTGTGTAACTTATGACTGACCTTCATTTACTAGAATCACTCAACCTGACCATGACAACACTGTAGATAATTGTGATATGTTTATAAGTTTTGATAGGCTGCCAGGCTTCTTCATCCATCATGCCAACGAGACTGGTCCAAAAGTGTTCAAAACTTTGACAGAAATGCGGTGTCATCGTAGTTCGGAGTATGTGCATAGCACTCAGGTACATTTCAGTTATTTATGACTTAAGTTCACAAATTAGTAAACGGTTATTAATAAACCGTTTTTAATTGACAGTTTTTTCAAAGCAAGGGGAATATTTGTAGTTGCACACATGACAACCTTATGACACGTAATCAGAAGACATATTGTGTAATACAGAATAATTTACTGGTTTCCATATTTCATTTTTAAATCATGCAATATTTCAGATAAACAAAAATACATAAATGTATGAAATAAAATAGGGATTGTTAGTACTGCGTTTTGATCGGGGAGGTTGTATTCGACTCAAGTGGAATTTTGCAGATTCGGTTCAAAATCTGCAAGAATCCACCAGAGTCGAAAACGACACTCAAGATCAAAATGCAGGACTAATAACCCTTTTATTATATAAATATATTTTATGCAGGTTAGATCACTTAAAAGCCACATGTTTTTATAATAAATGGCATTTTTATGACGCACTATTTTGTTTTATGATGTCATTTTAACATAGCGCAACAATACTTGTTATGAGGTGCATCACAAGAGTGGAATATGGCCGTATTTTACTGGAATGGAATACTGACCACCATATTTTGCTATATGTATTATGTGTGGATTTATGATGGGTATATAATAAATATGTGTATCAAATATTGCAGGACAACAAGCAGTTTATTTGTTTGATGAGACTGAATTGCCGAGGAAGGGAGCAGACACTGTTGTAAACATGATGATCACTACTTCAAGTACCATGGTGTGGAGAAGAAAAGCCGAAATTGGTCCATGAAAAAGCAGGTAGATAATAAAATTTCACATTAATCCCTATAGTAGAGTACTTTAAAGTTGAACATACTTACATAACAGAATTGAGCCTTAGATTTTTAAGAGTATTCACTTAAGTGTTTGCCTTTTTGTTGTTGTCAGTTACATGTAAAAAAATAACCTTTGCCATAACTTAATAACTGTTGAAACTGATCAGGTAGAACTTTGCATACCTGTTGCCAAAGGAAATATGCATATGTGAACATTGATAAGTATGTAATTTCTATATTACATTTCAATTTCTAACAATGTTAAAAAAATAAACGCTGTTTTAAATAGTCAAGTAACTCCTCACATTTTCAAAACACTTGCATGATATCTTGATCTTTATATTAGCTTGTTGACTGAACAAAACATGATTTCTATCAATCCACACTTTCAGCAAACAATCCTGGCTTTGTGCAAACACAGATATGGTGTTGTTTACCTTGATAAAAACATTTATTTGCCCTAACGTTTTTAACTGTACATATATTCTGTTATATTATATATGTTGTATATATAAAATATTTGAACAGTATATAGAGTAAAGTATGTACTATGATAAATGATCAATGATCAATAATTCCATGCATCTTTTAATACAGAAAACCAATACATTCAATCAATCAGGAGTTACCAAATTATTCATTATATCTCATTAGTCCACAAAGAAGAATTATTATTAACGACTTAGTTCTATAGATATTTTGACTGCCATATTCTATTTTTGTAAAATGTGGTCATCAAGAACTATCTGTCTATGATTAATCCAGCCCCATTTGAAACACGATAAACAAGATGGCAAAAGTGATGCTTAACACAAGTCTCGTTCTGATCATAAAGGAACCCGCCGCCTACATCTTAAGAAAGAACCTAAGAAGTTTTAAAACACAATTGGTTTTGATTTGTTCAAAGCAGTGCAAAGAAGGATTAAGCTGAAACCATAAATTTCAAATTGCTTTAACAGATTTCTTCATGCGTTTCAGTCGTATGTTTGCTTGTGCAAGAAGTGTGAGACATAAACGTTACTGCGCCTTTAGTGTGCGACACGAACGTTCCTTATCAACCAGTGTGAGACAAAATCGTTCCTTGGCATAGAATGTGAGACATAAGCGTTCCTTGGCATGGAGTGTGAGGCATAAGCATTCCTTGGCATGGAGTGTAAGACATAAGCATTTCTTGGCATGGGGTGTAAGACATAAGCATTTCTTGGCATGGGGTGTAAGACATAAGCGTTTCTTGGCATGGAGTGTAAGGCATAAGCATTCCTTGGCATGGAGTGTGAGACATAAGCATTCCTTGGCATGGAATGTAAGACATAAGCATTCCTTGGCATGGAGTGTAAGACATAAGCATTCCTTGGCATGGAGTGTAAGACATAAGCATTTCTTGGCATGGAGTGTAAGACATAAGCATTCCTTGGCATGGGGTGTAAGATATAAGCATTTCTTGGCATGGAGTTTAAGACATAAGCATTCCTTGGCATGAAGTGTAAGATATAAGCATTCCCTGGCATGAAGTGTAAGCCATAAGCGTTTCTTGAAATGGAGTGTGAGGCACAAACGTGCCTATGAAGTTGCCACGTCTTGAAAAACAAACTGACAAACATTTAAAATAAACATTTAATGAATTGCGAACCTCAAAGCTTTAGGAAGTTGATAACTGATTCATACATGCGAGCTTACATAACAAAACTGTGCTATTTTTAATATGATTTTCACACAAATGTACATCTTCATTAAATTGTGATCCGCCCTGTCAAACGTTCAGACACTTTCTGACAATTTAGCGTCTGAAACTACCATTTTGAAACTTATTACAACGCAACCGACTGGACATGGTATGAAATAAAGAAATTATGTCTTTTTATTAATGCATTCAAACGTAATACATTGCATTCCATGTTTTTTGTAACATAACAAGCAACATTCATGAAAAAATAAAGTCTGTACCTTTTTTATCCTTGGCTTGACCCTTTTTAGTGTTTCCGCTGGCTAGAAGACCTTCCCAAAGGAAATTTTAAATTATGATTATTTCATGTTATAAGAATATTAACATGTGTGAGAGTGTGAAATAAACGTATCATTGAATGGAGTGAGAGGCATAAACGTTTTTAAACACTCCGTTTCTCTTAACTTACAGTCAACAATGTATTGAAAACGAACCTAATAGCACTCGTCCGTTGAATACTGTGACCAGTCACTACAAAACTTTGCTGATCCAAACAACCTACTTTATCCATAATGGTTCCAAATACATTTTTAGTACATTTCTTTCCGTCGAGTAAAACGTGCCGAAGCTGAATTGTTATTTAGCACCTACAAGTGCAAAACTTTGTAAGCGACATTTAATTTGTGTCACGTAATTTGTGTAATTAACTTGTTTAGCAAAATTCTGAATTCATAAAAGTCCAAACCGTGTTGCTCCTGATTATCATCATTTCCAAAGTCTTGTCTCTGTATCCGAGCTCCTGCAAGGAAATTAAAAAACAAACAACGTTTTATGCTTGTTACTCAATATGATATGTGATAGAAACGTACCAACGAAATGTGTCTACATATTAAGAATCAGGTTTGAGAGTTGAGGCGCAATCTACCCGCCACGTCTGAATGCATAGACTAGAGTGTCAATATGTGATATGCTAATAAGGTTTGGATTTTCTAGGTTAGATACTAGAGAGAGAGGACAACATAAATAAAACAGACTTACATAAAACCCGAGTTTAAATGTGAGATATCACTAATGAAACCGTTTTGGAAAGAGTTATCTAATGTATGGACCCTATGATATAAAATGAGCCTTTTTTAATCATAAGTAGGCTTTTTTACCAGTTTATCTCATTGGCATTGATTCTATGAAAAATTGGCATCAAAAACACTCACTTTATACCCCAACATTTCTATGTTGTTTTTTTTATAAATGCAATTTTTGCAAATATTTTGCAGTAGTAAAACTTAAAAAATGAAACCTTAAAACATCAAATCGGTCTTCGACTTCGAAGTGCGTAAGTAGCGTGATTAGAACAAAAAACAAAAATACACTACTACAAAACATTTTGAGGAGTAAGTGCTGGTTTAGGGGAAATGCATTTTTGGGCCAACTAATAAGATATATATTTGCCGTTGAAGGCAATTTAATATCTAATGGCTCATTTTAACATATTTATGTATAATATATATGGTATTGCACTAGCGTTTGTTGCACGTACCTTCTTTATCTGAACGTGCTGACATCCACTTTTTTTTCTTTTTTCCATGCTATTTAGAAATATAATTTTTTGAAATTATGTGTGTCTATAAAACTTCATTTTTTATGTCTTTCACACAATACATTTAAAAGAACTCATTTCATTATTACCTTGTAGTTATAAATTTGTTCATTGAAAAACTTGAAGTTACCTTGAAGCATATATATGTCAAATGCTTACAAGTCATGTTTTTATAACCACTGTTTCATTGGTGAACATCAGATTTAATTACTTGACATTTATTTCCAAGTAAAACTTAGAAGGTATGCCAATTAGACATTTCAAACGATTGAAACAGGGTTTCTTAGACTAACTCGAATATTTTAGCTGTTCTAACTACATATGCAAATTTATAACATAACTTACGGCACAAGAGTGATATAACCCCATGCAATATGTTTCATATATAACTAGTGTAATAACTATGCAAATTAGGTAACTGCATCACAGAAAAATGTATTTATACGCGCTGTCAAAAAACGTAAACAAACATCAGAAAGAATGTTTCAAAAGAAATCATGTTGGTCTCAAGAAACACAGCCCCACTATGAAAGGAATGGTGAAAAAGGCTGGGCTTAATCAAAGCAAACGACCCCTGATCACAGCACCAGAAAATACCTCGTCCAGGAATTGAATCATGAATGACAACAATGTTCCTGTGAACCAGATTATGCAAATATCGGGACACAAGAACATTGCATCTTTAAACAACCATAGCCACATAAAGCCAAATCAACACAGGAAATATCCAACATCCTATACTCCAGTGAAAGTACCTGAACAATGCTCAGTCTATGCACACAGTTCGCCAGCAATGCTCAAGTTCACACAGTCACTGATTCCACATGAAATCTCACTTTTTTGTTGGATTGTACAACAAATTTTTGGTGCTCCAATTCATGGATGTTACACTCATTGTTCATATCCATCAAAATGACAAAAATCCATGATGTAATCCAACAGCTAGAAAGTGAATTCGCACCATTGAAAGCGACTGAGACGCTGACTAATGGTCTTTTCAAACTTCAACCGCCAAGTGACATGTACACACTCGCGTGATTACTTATGACGTCACGCAGTTATGACATTGCTCTTATTATTGATTTGCTTGATTTAAATGGATTGAAATATGTATTCTTTTTTGTTTGTTTCTAAGTTTAACCTTTGAAAATCGGTTGATAATTGAGATATGAATTATGTTTTTTATTGTAAATAAAATGTTTTTCGGACTATTTTCTTTCCTGCGGATGCCTCATCCGCATGCCTCATCCTAATAGCACTCATGTAAATTCTTCGCTTTAGGACACGAGAATGTGTATTGAAGAAACAATTTGACCTAGATTTCGACTGTAATTGAGTTATGTTATAAATAGAATCTCAACTTCGATAGTATTTTGTATCAAATTTATTAAACTCGTCATTTAAAAACGGCAAAGCCACGTTTTTAAATGAACTCGTTTAATAAATTTGATACAAAATAAACACTCATTTGATATTCTCTATATATTACTCAGTGACTACATGTAGATTCGAATATCATCTCGAATATTTTAAATGATTGAGTATTCGCACCAACATCTCAATACAATTACTTTTGTTCGAACTAAAGCAAGTTATACAAACACTTTATGTCACTAATACTTGTAAATCCAAACCGGAACAACTGCTTACAGTGGGTTGAGCTTTTTCATTTGTAGACGTTTCTTTGTCAGGGCCTGCAAAGTGTACCATATTTTGTTATTGAATTTTACTGATGAAATACAGAAGCACACTTGATCGTCCAAATAAATGTAGAATACTATTTAAAGTTAATTGTTTATATCTTAAGGATGTTAATCCGAAAAGAAAAATACTATTTTACGTCGAAAGTTTACAGATAATTTCAAAAACACAGCTATGTATTTTGATTTCTACGGATTACCGATCCACATGTTCTGAATTTTAGATGACGCTCATGTGCGATAAATTAAATTCATAATAATATGTAACCTTCCTACAAGTTCATAATAATTTATGACCCTCTCACTTCAACAAACATTCAGCATCCTTCACAACCAATTTTCAAATTTTGTTGTTGAAACAAGAAAGCTATATTATTATTTTTTTTTTTATTGATATTTTAAAATGTAACTACCTAACACAGAAACAAAAAATAAAACATGTTAATCAAGTGACAAATCAAATATATTTCAGGTATCTAGTGGTTGCTATGGCAACATATTTTATAAAATGCGATGATAAATTCATTTTCTTGGCGGAATACTTTAAATATCTATACATGACGAACATCTTAAATCACATTACACAAAACGGGAGAAATACACACAGGCATGTAAAGAATAGTGTGGCATTATTTTTTAGTGCTTGCAATGACAGCAGGATGAAATAGAAAAATTGTTTTTAATACATTTTCTTAGTAAATGAATATAAAAAAAATAAATAACAGAATACTTTATACCAACACTTTACACAAATCAGGAGAAATAAAACTGAAGTTTAAAAAACAAGAATTTTGGGAGGTTAAATATAAAAGTCGAAATGACAATATCGTATTATTCTTCGCTGCAACAAATGTGTTCTTTGAACAAGACATTCTTATGTTGTTATATGTCAAATTGCGCTAACAATTCTACATAAGGCGACAATTTATTTGTAACTAGGACACATTTATAGAATAGCGTCCTTATGAGGAGTGAAAACAAAAAAGAAGCAACTACCGCTAAAATACAAAAATGATCAAATAGCAGTTTGGACACAAAAACATTTCTAATTATGTAACATATTTGCGTTAAAATGGGTAAAATTTAACAGAAAAAGTGCAATAATTGTGTACTTTTGTAAACTTTGCTAAACTCTCAAAATACCTATACATGTACATCTATAAACTGTTTGTTTATATAACTAAACAAGTTCTATGTGTGTTCACATTTCTCTTGCTAGTTTGAATTGACTTTGAAGGTCGTTAACATACAGTTTCACTAACATTTAAAAAGAGTGTGAAACCAGTGATAAACCTTTACCCATTTAGTAGGTTTATTAAACTGAGTAGTTATATGCATGACCACGAACATATATTTTGGATTACTAATGTTATCCCGTGCACGAATAACTTATTTCCGCAAATAAGTGTTTTGCAATACTACACCTGTTAACAACCTATTTTCTTAATTATAGATGATATCAATGTTGTATTTAATTGAAATTAATCAATATATAACTTGTAGTGTAAAATCAAATAAGCTATTCCTTTTTAAGAAGTAAAATATTTCGATACCTTAGTTTTTTAACGCATATTTTAAAGGAATAATGTTATGATAGTTTTTTTTCACAATTATTATAGCGAAAAAATAGATTTTGTCATTATAACATTGATATTTAAGAAAAACTTGTTGCAGGTTCAATTGAACGCTATATGACGCCTTTTTGAATCATTCTTTTAAATGTTTTTGACTTTTACGTTATTGTTATAAATACGTGTGCCCCTTATTAAATGTTAATTTCAGAGCAAAACATAAACCACCCCAGTAGCCGGTTGAAAAATGTTACTTTGGAAGTCATAACCATGACAAATCTAAAAGTGCAAACCAACAGGGCACACGGATTATATATCGCTTGTTACATAATCATATGCGCAACCCGATCCGTTTGATAAGTGAGCTTATTTTGGATAGCTTACAAGCATGATTTCTTTCCTATGCATGGAGTGTGAGACATAATTATTCCTTTGCATGGAGCGTGAGACATTAACGTTCCTTTGCATAAATTGTGAGTCATAAACGGTCCTTTGCATGGAGTATGAGACATAAACGTTCCTTTGCAAGGAGTATAAGACATAAACGTTCCATTGCATGGAGTCATAGACATAAACGTTCCTTTGCTTGGAGTATGACACATAAACCTTCCTTTCCATGGAGTCTGAGACATAAACGTTCAGTTGCATGGAGTCTGAGACATAAACGTTCAGTTGCATGGAGTCTGAGACATGAACGTTCCTTTCCATGGCCTGTGAGACAAACACGTTTCTTTGCATTGAGTATGATACATAAATGTTCCTTTGCAGTTAGTGAGACACATACACGTTCCTTTGCATGGATTATGAGGCATAAACGACCATTCGCATGGAGTATGAGACATAACTGTTCCCTAGCATTTAGTATGAGGCATAAGCGTTCCTTTACATAGAGTATGAGAAATTAAGGTTCCAATGCATGAATAATGTGGCATAAACGACCATTTGCATGGAGTATGAGACAAAAATGTTGTTTACATTGAGTATGAGACATTAACGTTCCTGCATGGAGAGTGAGGCATAAACGACCATTTGCATTGATTATGATACATAAATGTTCCTTTGCATTGAGGGAGAGACAAACACGTTCCTTTGCATGGAGTATGCAACATAAACGTTACTTTGCATGAGAGGTGAGACATAAACGTCCATTCACATTGAGTATGAGGCATAAATGTTCCTTTACATGAAGTATGTGGCATATATGTTTTTTTGCATGAAATAGGAGACATTGACGTTCATTTGCATGGTGCATAAGACATACACGTTCCTTTGCATGGAGTATGTGGCATAAACGTTCATTTGCATGGAATGTGAGACATAAACGTTCGTTTGCATTTAGTTTGAGACATAATTGTTCATTGCATTTAGTGTAAGACATAACGTTTAAAAGTTCTTTTGCATTTAGAGTTAGACATAAACGTTCCTTTGCATTAAGTATGAGAAATACACGTTCCTTTGCATTGAGTATGAGGCATAAATGTGCCTTTGCATGGAGTATGAGACATAAATGCTCCTTTGCATTAAGTAAGAAGCATACATGTTTCTTTGCATTAAGTATGAGACATAAACGTTTCTTTGCATTTAGTATGAGACATAAACATTTATTAGCATGGAAGGTGAGACACAAACGCTCCTTTGCATGGAGTATGAGAGATATACATTCATTTGCATGAAGTATGAGACATAAACGTTCATTTGCATGCAGTCTGAGACATAAACGGTCCTTTGCATGGAGTATGAGACATAAACACTCCTTTGCATGGAGTATGAGACATAAACGTTCCCTTGCATGGAGTATGAGACATAAACGTTCCTTTGCATGGAGTATGAGGCATACATGTTCCTTTGCATGGAGTATGAGACATAAACGTTCCCTTGCATTGAGTATGAGATATACACGTTCCTTTGCATTGAGTGTGAGACATAAACGTTCCTTTGTTTGGAGTATTAGGTATAAAAGATCATTTGCATTGGGTGTGAGGCATAAATGTTCCTTTACATGAAGTATGTGGCATATATGTTTTTTTGCATGAAATAGGAGACATTGACGTTCATTTGCATGGTGCATAAGACATACACGTTCCTTTGCATGGAGTATGTGGCATAAACGTTCATTTGCATGGAATGTGAGACATAAACGTTCGTTTGCATTTAGTTTGAGACATAATTGTTCATTGCATTTAGTGTAAGACATAACGTTTAAAAGATCTGTTGCATTTAGAGTTAGACTTAAACGTTCCTTTGCATTAAGTATGAGAAATACACGTTCCTTTGCATTGAGTATGAGGCATAAATGTGCCTTTGCATGGAATATGAGACATAAATGTTCCTTTGCATTAAGTAAGAAGCATACATGTTTCTTTGCATTAAGTATCAGACATAAACATTTCTTTGCATTTAGTATGAGACATAAACATTTATTAGCATGGAAGGTGAGACACAAACGCTCCTTTGCATGGAGTATGAGACATAAACACTCCTTTGCATGGAGTATGAGACATAAACGTTCCCTTGCATGGAGTATGAGACATAAACATTCCTTTGCATGGAGTATGAGGCATACATGTTCCTTTGCATGGAGTATGAGACATAAACGTGCCCTTGCATTGAGTATGAGATATACACGTTCCTTTGCATTGAGTGTGAGACATAAACGTTCCTTTGTTTGGAGTATTAGGTATAAAAGATCATTTGCATTGGGTGTGAGGCATAAATGTTCCTTTACATGAAGTATGTGGCATATATGTTTTTTTTGCATGAAATAGGAGACATTGACGCTCATTTGCATGGTGCATAAGACATACACGTTCCTTTGCATGGAGTATGTGGCATAAACGTTCATTTGCATGGAATGTGAGACATAAACGTTCGTTTGCATTTAGTTTGAGACATAATTGTTCATTGCATTAAGTGTAAGACATAACGTTTAAAAGTGTTTTTGCATTTAGAGTTAGACATAAACGTTCCTTTGCATTAAGTATGAGAAATACACGTTCCTTTGCATTGAGTATGAGGCATAAATGTGCCTTTGCATGGAGTATGAGACATAAATGTTCCTTTGCATTAAGTAAGAAGCATACATGTTTCTTTGCATTAAGTATGAGACATAAAAATTTCTTTGCATTTAGTATGAGACATAAACATTTATTAGCATGGAAGGTGAGACACAAACGCTCCTTTGCATGGAGTATGAGTGATATACGTTCATTTGCATGAAGTATGAGACATAAACGTTCATTTGCATGCAGTCTGAGACATAAACGGTCCTTTGCATGGAGTATGAGACATAAACACTCCTTTGCATGGAGTTTGAGACATAAACGTTCCCTTGCATGGAGTATGAGACCTAAACGTTCCTTTGCATGGAGTATGAGGCATACATGTTCCTTTGCATGGAGTATGAGACATAAACGTTCCCTTGCATTGAGTATGAGATAAACACGTTCCTTTGCATTGAGTGTGAGACATAAACGTTCCTTTGTTGGGAGTATTAGGTATAAAAGATCATTTGCATTGGGTGTGAGGCATAAATGTTCCTTTACATGAAGTATGTGGCATATATGTTGTTTTTTTTGCATGAAATAGGAGACATTGACGTTCATTTGCATGGTGCATAAGACATACACGTTCCTTTGCATGGAGTATGTGGCATAAACGTTCATTTGCATGGAATGTGAGACATAAACGTTCGTTTGCATTTGGTTTGAGACATAATTGTTCATTGCATTTAGTGTAAGACATAACGTTTAAAAGTTCTTTTGCATTTAGAGTTAGACATAAACGTTCCTTTGCATTAAGTATGAGAAATACACGTTCCTTTGCATTGAGTATGAGGCATAAATGTGCCTTTGCATGGAGTATGAGACATAAATGCTCCTTTGCATTAAGTAAGAAGCATACATGTTTCTTTGCATTAAGTATGAGACATAAACGTTTCTTTGCATTTAGTATGAGACATAAACATTTATTAGCATGGAAGGTGAGACACAAACGCTCCTTTGCATGGAGTATGAGAGATATACATTCATTTGCATGAAGTATGAGACATAAACGTTCATTTGCATGCAGTCTGAGACATAAACGGTCCTTTGCATGGAGTATGAGACATAAACACTCCTTTGCATGGAGTATGAGACATAAACTTTCCCTTGCATGGAGTATGAGACATAAACGTTCCTTTGCATGGAGTATGAGACATAAATGTTCCTTTGCATTAAGTAAGAAGCATACATGTTTCTTTGCATTGAGTATGAGAAATAAACATTTCTTTGCGTTTAGTATGAGACATAAACATTTATTAGCATGGAAGGTGAGACACAAACGCTCCTTTGCATGGAGTATGAGAGATATACATTCATTTGCATGAAGTATGAGACATAAACGTTCATTTGCATGCAGTCTGAGACATAAACGGTCCTTTGCATGGAGTATGAGACATAAACACTCCTTTGCATGGAGTATGAGACATAAACGTTTCCTTGCATGGAGTATGAGACATAAACGTTCCTTTGCATGGAGTATGAGGCATACATGTTCCTTTGCATGGAGTATGAGACATAAACGTGCCCTTGCATTGAGTATGAGATATACACGTTCCTTTGCATTGAGTGTGAGACATAAACGTTCCTTTGTTTGGAGTATTAGGTATAAAATATCATTTGCATTGGGTGTGAGGCATAAATGTTCCTTTACATGAAGTATGTGGCATATATGATTTTTTGCATGAAATAGGAGACATTGACGTTCATTTGCATGGTGCATAAGACATACACGTTCCTTTGCATGGAGTATGTGGCATAAACGTTCATATTCATGGAATGTGAGACATAAACGTTCGTTTGCATTTAGTTTGAGACATAATTGTTCATTGCATTTAGTGTAAGACATAACGTTTAAAAGTTCTTTTGCATTTAGAGTTAGACATAAATGTTCCTTTGCATTAAGTATGAGAAATACACGTTCCTTTGCATTGAGTATGAGGCATAAATGTGCCTTTGCATGGAGTATGAGACATAAATGTTCCTTTGCATTAAGTAAGAAGCATACATGTTTCTTTGCATTAAGTATGAGACATAAACATTCCTTTGCATTTAGTATGAGACATAAACATTTATTAGCATGGAAGGTGAGACACAAACGCTCCTTTGCATGGAGTATGAGACATAAACACTCCTTTGCATGGAGTATGAGACATAAACGTTCCCTTGCATGGAGTATGAGACATAAACGTTCCTTTGCATGGAGTATGAGGCATACATGTTCCTTTGCATGGAGTATGAGACATAAACGTTCCCTTGCATTGAGTATGAGATATACACGTTCCTTTGCATTGAGTGTGAGACACAAACGTTCCTTTGTTTGGAGTATTAGGTATAAAAGATCATTTGCATTGGGTGTGAGGCATAAATGTTCCTTTACATGAAGTATGTGGCATATATGTTTTTTTTGCATGAAATAGGAGACATTGACGTTCATTTGCATGGTGCATAAGACATACACGTTCCTTTGCATGGAGTATGTGGCATAAACGTTCATTTGCATGGAATGTGAGACATAAACGTTCGTTTGCATTTAGTTTGAGACATAATTGTTCATTGCATTTAGAGTAAGACATAACGTTTAAAAGTTTTTTTTGCATTTAGAGTTAGACATAAACGTTCCTTTGCATGGTGCATAAGACATACACGTTCCTTTGCATTGAGTATGAGGCATAAACGTTCATATGCATGGAATGTGAGACATAAACGTTCGTTTGCATTTAGTTTGAGACATAATTGTTCATTGCATTTAGTGTAAGACATAACGTTTAAAAGTTCTTTTGCATTTAGAGTTAGACATAAATGTTCCTTTGCATTAAGTATGAGAAATACACGTTCCTTTGCATTGAGTATGAGGCATAAATGTGCCTTTGCATGGAGTATGAGACATAAATGTTCCTTTGCATTAAGTAAGAAGCATACATGTTTCTTTGCATTAAGTATGAGACATAAACATTTATTAGCATGGAAGGTGAGACACAAACGCTCCTTTGCATGGAGTATGAGACATAAACACTCCTTTGCATGGAGTATGAGACATAAACGTTCCCTTGCATGGAGTATGAGACATAAACGTTCCTTTGCATGGAGTATGAGGCATACATGTTCCTTTGCATGGAGTATGAGACATAAACGTTCCCTTGCATTGAGTATGAGATATACACGTTCCTTTGCATTGAGTGTGAGACACAAACGTTCCTTTGTTTGGAGTATTAAGTATAAAAGATCATTTGCATTGGGTGTGAGGCATAAATGTTCCTTTACATGAAGTATGTGGCATATATGTTTTTTTTGCATGAAATAGGAGACATTGACGTTCATTTGCATGGTGCATAAGACATACACGTTCCTTTGCATGGAGTATGTGGCATAAACGTTCATTTGCATGGAATGTGAGACATAAACGTTCGTTTGCATTTAGTTTGAGACATAATTGTTCATTGCATTTAGAGTAAGACATAACGTTTAAAAGTTTTTTTGCATTTAGAGTTAGACATAAACGTTCCTTTGCATTAAGTATGAGAAATACACGTTCCTTTGCATTGAGTATGAGGCATAAATGTGCCTTTGCATGGAGTATGAGACATAAATGTTCCTTTGCATTAAGTAAGAAGCATACATGTTTCTTTGCATTTAGTATGAGACATAAACATTTCTTTGCATTTAGTATGAGACATAAACATTTATTAGCATGGAAGGTGAGACACAAACGCTCCTTTGCATGGAGTATGAGAGATATACGTTCATTTGCATGAAGTATGAGACATAAACGTTCATTTGCATGCAGTCTGAGACATAAACGGTCCTTTGCATGGAGTATGAGACATAAACACTCCTTTGCATCGAGTATGAGACATAAACGTTCCCTTGCATGGAGTATGAGACATAAACGTTCCTTTGCATTGAGTATGAGGCATACATGTTCCTTTGCATGGAGTATGAGACATAAACGTTCCCTTGCATTGAGTATGAGATATACACGTTCCTTTGCATTGAGTGTGAGACATAAACGTTCCTTTGTTTGGAGTATTAGGTATAAAAGATCATTTGCATTGGGTGTGAGGCATAAATGTTCCTTTGCATGGAGTATGTGACAAAAATGTTCATTTGTACTGAGTATGATACTTTAACGTTTTGTGCATGGGGTATGAGACATAAACGATCATTTTAAGGCATCAGGACTCTTAATTATCTGATAATAAAAGCCAGAGTTTAAAAAAAAATCATGTACCTAATTGAGAACATAAAGCACTCAGACGTTTAAGACTGCTTCACACATGTGAGCATACAATACAAAAATGTACTAATCGAAACAACCTACCATATCCATATCAATAGAATGAATTCCATATACATTTTTTAAAATAATTTTCGACCTGTGCGGTTCGACTTGCGGAAGCAAAATGACTATATAGCGTCTAAAACTACCCGTGCAGATTTTTCACACGCCACCTACTGGTCATTGCATCGAAAATAAGGAAAACAAGGTTCTTCTTGTTCCTGTATTTAAGTGTGAGAAGAAATATTTTCTTTTAATTTGTGGAATACATTTAGCAAAGCTCTGAATTGGTAAAAATCCTTACCCTTTTCATCAGGCTGTTGACCTTTTTCATTTTTTAGGCTGGAAAGTTCTGAAAGGAAATTAAAAATAAAATCCGTAACTAAATGATATGCAACATATAACAATTTAACCTTGTAGACATATTAAAAAGGTATTCCGTGGCTAGCTTCGAAGAGTTCTGCCTACGTTATGTCCCTTCACATTAAGGAACAAGTGTTGGCGACATTAATCACAATCCTCCTGTCTCGTCTCAATTAAAAGCCAAGTGTTGCAATATGTAAAATGATAACAAAGTTCGGATTTTCCCGATAAGATGCTAGAGGGAGAACACCATATTAAAAACACAAGAACAAGAAACGCGAAATTGTAAGTGCAACTTCAGCAACCATTTTAGAAAGTGTTACCTGTAATGTACGGAACCTAAACTGAACGGAGCATATTTCAGCCATTAGTACCTTTCCTAAAGAAAGAAAAAACGCCAATATCTACAAAATGAGCATGTATCGTGCATCTGTTCTCTGCGATTAACAAGACCAACGAGGCAAATAAAAAATGAGCTTATTTCGCCACTGAATCTTCTTTGTTAAATCGTAGTGCGGCCATTGCAATTCCGTATGAATTTTAATCCGTTTTGCAATAGTTTGTCATTGACTTTGACTCTATGAAGCAAAGCACAATAGACTCTTTACTCTAATTTTCCCAACATTGTTGTTTTGTGTTTTCATAAACCGAATGCATGTTTTGCAAATATTGTGTAGTAGTAAAACTAAGTAAATGAAATCTAGCACCATCAATTGTGGTTTATGACTTTGTGATCGAGACAAAATAGAACCCTATACTCTTGCACAAGTAAACACATGACATAACTGAATGTGATAGAACTAAGTTACATACGGGTTTCCTGATCAATGCTGGCATATGGTATTCTTGGACAAAAACAAAAACAAATATTCTGAAAGAAAACATTTTTTGAAGTGTGAGAAATAAACGCTCCTTTGCATGGAGTATGATGCATTAACTCTCTTTTGCATGGAGTGTGAGACATTAGCGTTCATTATCACTGATTGTGAAAATATACGTTCCTATGCATGGATTGTGAACAGAAAAGCATTTGAAGGATGAGACAAACGAATTCCTTTGCATGGAGAGTGATACTCAAACATTTATTGGCATATAATGTGAGACAAAAACGTTCCTTTATGTGGAGTGTGAGACAAAAACGTTCCTTCATGTGGAGTGTGAGACAAAAACGTTCCTTTGAGTGAAGTGTGAAACAAACACGTTCCTTTAAAACTCGATGTCTCTCACTAAACTGACAACAAAATTCAAAGTTGAAGAATTCATTTATTGAATTGAGATCTTATTAGGACTCGGACTATGATGACTGCTAAATACATGTGTATATACATTATGCATCATTGCTGATGCAAACAACATTGTACCGTATCCATCTTACTAGTGATTTCCAATACATTTGTTTAATACATTTTCGATTCGTCCAATTAAAGAATGAATGTTTAGCGTCTAAAACTACCCGTGTCAAACTTATAAACAAGACATCTACTGATTATTTCATCATAATAGACGGAAAACAACGTTCTGCTTATTCATAAATTCATATGTAGAAAATTAATAGTGCATGTATATATTTTTATTCAGGTTCAGAGTAAAACGTGGTTACGCTTATTACCATATATGATGATGGTCAAGGTATTTTCGATTAATGCCATGTATGGTAATGGTCAGTGTGTTAATATAACTAAGCGGCTAGTATAGAAGCCGCTTGTACACGTGCTTTCGTCATTCGAGGTTGTATACCGGGCTATTATTACACAACATAAAACTGGTTCGTTGTACTATGTCAAGCAGCGATGAAGGCGGAGGTGCACATGGAAAGGGTAAGTCCCCGGATAATCCAGCAATTGAAGCTTTCTCGTTGTTCAAAACTTATCACAACAGTCTATTGAAGTAATTTAAACATGAAATGACAAATAATCAGTTAAACTTAGAAGTAAATCTTACACAATTTAGTTTGAATTTAATTCGGAAATTCAGGAAGACTTGGAAATAGTTTTGAAGAAAAATGTACGTGAGGGATCTCAGGACATTGTTTTGGATCTAGTTCCTAAAGTGAAGCATAGAAATAAACTAATTCAAGTGACAGATTCTTCCTCCGGGACTGGACGACAGTAAGTGTTAATGAACAGCTGAAACTTGGGTCTGATAGCGAGGACGAAAATAGACTTAGACAAGACAAAACAAGCTCTGTTAGAAAGCTCATAACTTCTAAGCCTTCCGAAAAATAAGCATCTTTATAAGCGTTCTTCTTAATTTGCGTGCCATCACCGGAAGTTAGCAGCAGTCACGACTTCGATAACGGTGGGGTTATCCTGCCAAGTAGTCATTTTGCGCCCAACGTTCGAGCAACGGTCATGATAATTGCTTTTTATGCAGCCGGCGAGGGTACTTCCGGAAAGATAGTCATGCCAACAAGGGCATTCCCTACAGAGTCAACTACTACTACGCCGACAATTTCCAGAACAACGGCAGCAACGACAGGAGCCAAGACAGAATATAAATGATGAGGTTTATTTTGACTGTTAGTTTGTTAAAGATTTATTTGAGTTTGAGGAAGATTACACAAGATTGGTCAAATGATATTAAACGGTTTTCTAGTTAGGTATTGTCTGTTAGATTAGCTCCTTATGCTTTAGTTATATCTGTGGTATATGTAAATATACATGGGCGAAGTAGTTCGTTTGTAGTTTAATTAAGTGTGTGATATATCTTTCCATTTCTTGTTGTGTTTTGTAATTATATTTTTCCACGTTTTGAAATAGTTTAAGTTTGCTAAAAGTAGATATTGAGCTTTGTATGGGCGAGGTCTCTGAATGAGACGACTTTGTTCGGAAAGTGCGGGGAATGAGAGGGTTCTGGTCGGTATGCGGTAGTCTCTGAATGTGACGGTTTCGCTCGGGATCAGCGGTGTCTCTGAATGAGACGGTTTAGCTCCGGATGAAATGTGTCTCTGAATGAGACGGTTTTGCTCAGGACGAGCAGTGTCTCTGAATCAGACGGTTTTGTCCGGGATAAGCAGTGACTCTCAATCAAATGGTTTTCGCTCAGGATGAGCGGTGTCTTTAAATTAAATGGTTTTGCTCCGGATGAGCGGGGTCTCTGCATGACAAGGTTTTGTTCGGGATGAGCGGGGTCTCTGAATTAGACAGTTTTGTTTGGAATGAGCGGAGTCTCTAAATAAAACAGTTTTGCTCGGGATGAGCGGGGTCTCTAAATGATACAGTTTTGCTCGGGATGAGCGGGGTCTCTGAATGAGATGGTTTGCTCGGGATGAGCGGTGTCTCTGAATGAGATGGCAATGCTCGGGATGAGCGGTGTCTCTGAATGAAATGGTTTTGTTTGGAATGAGCGGTGTCTCTGAATGAGACGATTTTGCTCGAAATGAGTGGGGTCTCTGAATGAGACGGATTTGCTCGAGATGAGCGGGGTCTCTGAATGAAACAGTTTTGCTCTGGATGAGCGGGGTCTCTGAATAAGATGGTTTTGCTCGGGATGAGCGCGGTGACTCTGAATAAGATTGTTTTGCTTGGAATGAGCTGTGTCCCTGAATGAGATGGTTTTGCACTGGATGAGCGGTGTCCCTGAATGAGATGGTTTTGCTCGGGATGAGCGCGGTGACTCAGAATGAGATTGTTTTGCTTGAAATGAGCAGTGTCCCTGAATGAGACGGTTTAGCTCCGGATGAAAGGTGTCTCTGAATTAGACGGTTTTGCTCAAGACGAGCAGTGTCTCTGAATCAGACGGTTTTGTCAGGGATAAGCAGTGACTCTCAATGAAATGGTTCTTGCTCAGGATGAGCGGTGTCTCTAAATGAAATGGTTTTGCTCCGGAAGAGCGGGGTCTCTGCATGAGATGGTTTTGCTCGGGATGAGCGGGGTCGCTGCTTAGACAGTTTTGCTCGGGATGAGCGGGGTCTCTGAATGATATTGTTTTGCTTGGAATGAGCGGTGTCCCTGAATGAGATGGTTTTGCACGGGATGAGCGGTGTCCCTGAATGAGATGGTTTTGCTCGGGATGAGCGCGGTGACTCAGAATGAGATTTTTTGCTTGGAATGAGCGGTGTCCCTGAATGAGACGGTTTTGCTCCGGATGAAAGGTGTCTCTGAATGAGACGGTTTTGCTCAGTACGAGCAGTGTCTCTGAATGAGACGGTTTTGTCCGGGATAAGCAGTGACTCTCAATGAAATGGTTCTTGCTCAGGATGAGCGGTGTCTCTAAACGAAATGGTTTTGCTCCGGATAAGCGGGGTCTCTGAATGAAACGGTTTTGCTTGGGATGGACGAGGTCTCTGAATGAGACGGTTTTGCTCATGATATACGGGGTCTCTTAATGAAACAGTTTTGCTCGGGATGAGCGGGGTCTCTGAATGAGACATTTTTGCTCGGGATGTGCGGGGACTCTGAATGAGATGGTTTTCCTCGGGATGAGCGGTGTCTCTACATGAGATGGTTTTGCTTGGGATGAGCAGTGTCTCTGAATGAGACAGTTTTGCTCGGAATTAGCGGTGTCTCTGGATGAGATGGGTCTGAGCTGCATGAGTTTTCGTATTTAGTAGAGCATTGCGTCCGTGCATGTTTATTTATAGCGTAAATGCTTTCTGTTGTGGGAATATGTTAGATAAATATGAAGTCAATTCATATTACATGGTTTGGTCGAATTAATTTAACAGCGTATTTTTAGTATGATTTGGCGCAATTATACCATTTATATTCTGTATTTTGTTAAATAATATAATTTAAAAAAGTATTCTTTATATACACTTTTCAGATGTTTTCAAAATTGGCATTTGGAAGAAAATTGACTCTTTCTAGTTCATCCAAATTTAAAATCTTCACATGAAAATATTAGGGAGTTGGGTCAAAAACAAAATCTAAGGCTATAAATCTCATTTATTAAACTGATTTGCAAATTGTGTAACAAATATGCCATGGTCGATGGAAGTCTGATATTTCAAAAGACATTTATTTCCGTGAAACTGGTCAATGCAAGAAGTCAGTTTCTTTACATTTGTGTAATTGAAATATATTCACATGAATTTTCCCGTTCTTTTTCACTCGATGAATATACTTAAGCGGTATTAACCACTCCTATACAGTCGTTGTTTTATATTTGGTAATGTTAATAATTATATGATTTATGTTTGGCTGAAATTAGTGAACGAAAATATAAATTTATTTTTTTAGGTTCGGAATAAAACGTTATTACGATTATTTCCATATATTACAACGTTATATTTATCACTCTCGTTGGCACGATTCTACGCGAGGGTGTGGTCTTGTGTTGTGGGGGAAACCGGAGAACCCGAAGAAAACCCACTTGTCCGCCTTGGTGAACACAAACACAATTTTGTCAATCGAGGTCAATCGAGGTTGTATACCGGGCTATTACACAACAGAATACTGGTTTCCATCCATCCAAACCTTTATTGTTTTGTTTATGTGTGTATGCATATTTTAGGAATATGAATTGAATTATGAACATATTCATAACGTTTGTATCTTTTCAATTGAACGTATTTGTGTCGTTCCGTGTGATAGTTTAAGCGGATATTATTGTTGTACAGATTGAAAGAGGCGGTTTCATGAACATTTAAAACAGTTGTTTGTGCAATATGTACTTTTGTTCTTCAAGAAACTATGTATAAGTGATCGGACTCAATTTACCAATTTATTTCATTTAGTGATCTTTTCATAGTAATGAAACCATTGAGTGTATTTTGTTTTTAATAAATATCGGTATTGACCACTTCTATACAGTCGTTTTATATTTAATAAGGTTAATAAGTAAATGATTGATGTTTGGCTGAAATTAGTGAAAGAAACCATAATTGGTGATATAATTCAAACATTATTCTGAAAACATAAAAGTCCTGAGCTTTTTCATCCAGATGTTGAACCTTTTCACCGTCTCAGCTCATAAAGAAAGGGAAATTATAAACAAGAACCATAACTAGTTTGAACCCGACTAATATACAACTTATAACACTAAAGCCTTGTTACAGTGGCTAGCTACCAAGACATGTTCCTACGTAATGTATTTACACATTAAGAACCAAGTTGGCGACTTCAGGCACAAACCACCTGTCTTGTCTGCATTAAAGGCTGGAGTTTTAATATGTGAAATGATTATGGAGGTAAAATTTCCTAGATTTTGTGCCATAGAGATAGAGTATTAGAGATCAAAACAGATTTACCAAAAACACGAGTATAAGAGTGCGATTTCACTAATGAAAATGTTTTGAAAAGTGTAACCTTTATTTTATGGAACATAAATTAGGCAACTTAAATCGTGACTACCTTTACCGTCTTTCCGTTCATATAATGAGGTAAAACGGGGCAAATTCAAAGAGTTTTCGTCATGGAATCTGCTTTGCTTAATCGTTTTGCAATATGTATGCCTAACACAGTTCCGTAAGGGTCTCCCTTTATATATCTTAATAAATCATCCACAGTTTTACTCTTTTTGTCAATGACTTTGACCTTGTAAACCAAAGTATTTTGTGTAACATTTCTTAGCGTTTTTATAAACCGAATGCACGTCTTGCAAATCGTTTGTGTAGTAGTAACACTAGGTTTTTGAAGGTTTGCACCATCAAATATGGTCTTCGACATCGAGCTACCTTAGTCAAGTTATTGGGACAATGGTTGAATTCTATGCCCCAAGCGAAGGTTATCTCATGACACTGTTGCAGGTGATCAAACTCAGTTAAAAAACGGGTTTTCGGATAAATTACGGCATATGAGGATTCTTTGCCAAAACTTATCCAATAATATAATGCTGGATAATGGATTTTGTATTATTGTGCCAATATATACGAAATTTGTTTGCTGTTTAAGACACATATAAGAATTACAAGCTCATTTGAAATTTTGTTAAGTATAACTCATTTGGAGTTCTTATGATACATAACATGTTGCACGTACCTTCAATATTTGCCGCATTTCCTCGCTTCGACTTTGTTCTTAATTGCCATGCTAAAAAGAAATTAAACTTTTGCAGGGTGTATGTATTTTTGATACTCCGTAAATCTGTCTCGAAATGCATTTGAAAAACTCTACTGTCATTAGTTTAAATAGTTATCTTTTACCTTATATTATCGCCCGATGTTAGTGCTGGTCCCGATCAGGCTTTAATGTTATCTTTATTATTACTAATCAATTATAGGAGTTGTTGAGATATTGTTAACCAGTTAAATACTAGAGCGATTTCCTGTTAGCTTTCGACGAATGATCCAAGGTAGTAAAATGGAAACCAAAACTAGTATTACTATTTATTGATTTGAACTGCGCGGCTTTCGTTTGGTGTCTGTACAGCATTTAACCGTGTGCCTTTAAACAGTCATTTGTAAAGTTAATACTTTAACTTGCAGGTTACAGTGTGTCTTATTTATAATAAACAAGCTTACCAAGCACGCCAAGAACGATAACAACAATCGCACATAGAGAGAAGAGAACTGCAAGGACGATAATAACGGTAACGTGCTCACTGCCTGAAATACAAAACACATTTTAAAATAAAAACAGCCACACAATCAAGAATGTTTAAGCATCACTGACGAAACAATAACCGGAATTTCGTTTATCTTAGATTGGTGTCACTGTTACTTCGTTGAATTTCTTCAAGCTTCTTAATGTGTTAACCAGATCATCAAATAACTGTATATTTATTTGCTGACACCCTAAAAACTGTATAAAACAAAGAAAGTTGATCTGGTGAGTGGTTTGGCAAATTTAGAAAATAAATTCACATGAATCTTCCCGTCGTGATTCCATGGTAAAAAAAGAATGTACAAAAGATCGCAATGTGTCAAATATATAACATTATTTAATGCTCGTTCTTTGATATGTACTTAAGTGTTTTGTAATTCGACATTTGGTAAATAGCATTATATTGTTTCTAAAATGAAAAAAAAATATTCTTAAATTAGCATTTGCATTTTCGTCTGCGGTAAAATTCAGAACACGTAAATGGACGCAAACAATATGTAACAACTATAATACTTAAAACGGCATATTACAACCACCTCCAACCATACACACACACAGGGGCAGCATAGACACATATAAACACACTCAGATATACATAAATCAACTTCGACATAAGTTATGTTGTTGTTTGCCTGATAACATCAGCCATATCTAATCTTGATCATTCAAAAGAATCCCTTAGATACCACCTAAATACTCAAAATTAGCTCTTAAATTTAGCTGCTTCTTGAACAAGTCGTGTTTTCACACGGTACTTATTCAAGAGAGCGCATGCGTAATTGCGTGATATTACTGCGGGATACTACAAAACGCTAACTAATTCTCGGCTATGTTATGTACTAGAAACAAAAGCGCCATCACATCATTATCATCTGTTGTTCGCAATTGTTTACAAGTGGTACGGCAAGAATAAATATTCAAGAATAATTATTTGGTTAAATAAATGAATTGGCAAATGAATATAACTATTCCTTATAACTTTCATTGTTTCGATTGTTTACAAATAATGGTAATTAGGAACCGTCGGCTATCTTTTCAACCTGCACGGCCACCTACGCTCAAAATGTTTCGCCAGCCGATGAGTACCGCATATAGCTTCGAGTAACCCACAACGGCACGGTAGGTCTTTCGATTTTGTTATATTAAGTGTTGTGTAGCTTGCGTTAATGAAAAGTCAATCGATTTAGATGAAATGGGTTGAAAGAATTTCGATGTCTTGTAGAATGTATGTTCACCTAATTGTACATACCAATAATGTGATGAGAAATCGTGGATGTTTTTAAAAAAATGCTCGATTGATTACCTTTGTTTTCATTGTCAAGTATCGTATTTTCTTTGTCACTCATTTGAAATTTTGAGTACTAAAACTTTTTTTCAAAAACGGGAAATATGTCATGAAACATTTTTATGATGCAACATATGAATTTACAAAATTAGTACTTTCTTGTACTTAAGCTAAAGAAGTTTCGAGAAATTAGGACCAGAACAATAGATCAAGTATTTTTCGCTTTGGTGTGTTGGCCACTTTGATTATACACGCAAGGACCGAAATAGTATAAAACAGCCATCATATCAAAAACAAGTCTATTAAGTACGTGTTTACGAGTGGCCTAGCAGGAAATATGATTTCTCAATCGTTTATGGTAATAGTGGCAACCAATGAAAACAAAGTTTATCAATACATAAAGTTGCATTAGAAAGTTAACGGCACATTGTGGTATGTGTGAAGTATATCAGAAGGTTAATATGGGCATTGTCATCGTTTAACGTCAGCAGAAGGCAACTCTATGTTATGAGATCAAACTTTTCAATCACCATTTTATTTCTTTTCCACATTTGCATACATGCTTAAGACTTTGAACAATGACTTGTTTCTATAAACAACTGTTAGCAAAATGTGTAATGTATTATTTAATAGCCCTTACTTTTACAAGTGGGACAAGTGTCCTCGCAGTTTGGTCCTTTAAAGCCATCTGGACAGTCACAGAGATGTAAAATCCCTTCCGGTATACATCGTCCTCCATTTTGACAAGGTTGAGAATCACAGCCAGTACCTACGTATTGTCCTCATTTTATTAAATTGCATATAAAGCTATGAAAACGATTAAAACATTGCGTGTCAAAGGTATATCAAAAATATTGATATAAAATGTACACCATAAGGTAAAATGTGAAAATTTTCAAATGCAATGCACTTTACAACAATTGTTTGACTTCAAATGTTTGGCTACTTAGCTTGTCTCTGTAGTTTTAATTATAATACAGGCATATACAAATCTCAGAAATTAAATCATTTAAACCTGATTAGAGCATGACCTATGGGACAAATCATATCTAGTGTATGCACTATGGATATTTCATTGAAACGCAATTTGATTTTATGATAATAGAATACAATCTACAGGGACGAAACCCCCAATAGTCAAATGCTTAGCAATGGGTTTGTTTTTAAAGGAACACATATCAAAACACAAAATACACTCTACGACACTTACTACAACTCAAAACAACAGACCCAGTTTACATTCATTTGTTTATCAATGAATGTTTATAACCGCCTTTGAGTGATCAGTCAAAAAATAGATCACTGGAGTTTAACCGAGATCACAACGCTTGAAATAAATAAGAAGTAAACCGAACATAGGTAAAACAGCAAGCTGTTCAAAATCAAAATATGGAAAAGTTTGTTTTGGCTTACCATGTTCACATCTTCGACCGGAGATTCCTCGAGGGCATGTGCAATTAAAGTCGTCCACTAAATCTATACATGTCCCGTTGTTCATACAAGGCATTGGCGCACAGTCATCCGTGTCTGGAAATTCAAAATTGGCTTTGTTTACTTAGTATCTCTATTAATAATACGATGGGAAATGGCGACGAGTCCATTAGTCGAACATTCAAAAATAAACCTTGTTAAGGGACACAAGGCATGAGCAATGAAGTAGAGATACAAACATATAAACACTACATACACAAATACAAACACCACAAACAGACAAACTGAATACATTAGCTTTACTGTCAATTAATGGGATTAAGTTAAGTTGATGTAAATTATATAAGCTCAACATAGTATCATATTTCCATGAAATCATAATATCGATAAAAATATTCAATGTTAGTTATATCATAGGCCACCTTCGTCTTAGATGTGAGGGACAAAATTAAATTCATGCTCGATGTCCCAAATCCTACAAGTACCACATGATATAATATTGACACTCATATGTTCCTACTTGTTCATACGCTAAGCTTGTGTGACAAGTAGGTACAGAACAGTTATTTAACAAAAACAAGAGCTTTTAAAGCAAGATACTTAAAGTTGCAGTCAAATCTTGCAATGTTTCATTTTATTTATATATTTGTACAATTTTCCACACATCGTTGATGAATACAAGTTTCTAACTTGTGAAGGCATCATAGTATTAACAAAAAATTCTAAGATCATTTTATGTAACACATGCACACCTTGTCTTTAAACGTTTTTCTTAAGCCGCAGTCGTATTATGGCTTTTGATCACATTCGAAAGGATAAGATTAAATGCACCAGCATATCGTTAACAATTGTAAATATGTCGTTCGGCAAGTGACGGTGATCATCGGGAATATTTGATAGTTCATGGTGTCAATCAAATCGAGGGTTTCGTGCATGTAGCATATCAAAAGTCACACTCGTCATTGTTAAGGATTATTGTTTTGACATAATATCCGGACTGTAACTTGTCCTGGCAGAGTAGAATTAAAATGTAAAATAAAAATTGGCACCTAGTTAAAGTGAGATGACATCGCATTTCGAGCAAGACGCATGTCCGTAGGTGAACGGGCTTGTCTTGGATGTCACTTAAGTAAGAATTTTGGATTTAAAAATATCATGATAAATAATTATGTTCATCATGCAATGACGGCGTGTACAGTTCAATACTCATATCTGCAGGTGTATGGATAACACGCGGAACAAATTGCCCTGTATATTGACTTTCTGGGCTTTCTGGGACTAAACTTGCCACCTATTAGGGTTATTATCCTCAAATGTGTTGGTAATAAGGCATAATGATGAGTATGTGTGTCACTTGAAAGTCATTGGTAATATAGACTTGAATTTTGGCTTTTCCGAGCTGGAGCTTTCATTAGATTATCCTAAATAAAATCGAGCATTTGTTAACTATTATATGATCATTTGCGATGTGTTGGTGAAATGTACATATGATAATGGGGGATCATCAGCCAGATGTCCTCGTATTTTGTTATACAACAAATACGCTGATGTTAAGATTAACTTGGTACAAACGTTTACCTGCGAAGACGACGAGACATGACGAATATGTTCACAGTAACAAGCATTCGCGTCGCGTTCTTCAACTGTCGTTGAACGTCACTGGCGGTGTGGACATTTTTTATTGTTGTTTTCATTATGGCCGCAATAAAAAAAATAACATTACCCCCTTGGCGAGGCGTTTTATGTAAATAACTTACCAGGCATGCATTTTTCGTCAAAGGAATAATTCGGTGAGACTGTTCCTTCCGGGCAGCTGTCGCATTTCGTATCTCCTTCAGCAGTGGCTAAAACGGAAGGATATCACAGCGTTATTACCAAAACAAAAACAGTTTACAGATCAATTGCATTCATCAATTAAGTTGTAATTATCACAAATTAAATGTTATAAACGGTGAATGCAAGAGTTATTAAGTCGAATATTTTTTCGCTTATGACTAGACATTGCACGCTTTGTAATAATGTTCTATATGTGGCAATATTTCGCATGGCTGATGTCCCTTTCATTATATAACATGCATGAAAAAAGTTCGTCCGATTTAATCAATGTAAAGAAAATACCTAAATGTCTGCGATGGATCGTTTCCTTTCTTATATTATTAATATGAACGCAGGCGCTAAAGTGTTATTGCCCGACACTTTATAGATAAAGTATACTTAATGACTAAATCAAACATACATAGTGATAGGGAAATGTTTGCCATATAAGTTAATGCAACTTGGAAGTATTTCAACCCATTTTAAATAACAAACAATTTTGCTGCAGTTGACAATTTCTTGAAATAAACATCTACAATACTATTGTATACATTGTACGAATACATGTATGACAATTTCGTTGCCCTCTTCATTTCAACTTAAACAAGCAAATTCGTTGAATTGATATCCCCCGCCGGATTGGGCTAAGTCAAGGAATGGAAATCAATTGTTGGTGAAATATATATATGAGTTTGAGTTTGATTGCAACTGTTTGAAAAAAATAAATATTGTATAAAATGTAGCATTTAGAATTGACCAAGAAAGCTAGTTTATAACTCCATGTTACCCATTTCCAAACTCATCTAAGAGTTCACCAAGGCAAACATTCTGTTCAAGTTTCATGAAGATTGGTCCAGATATATTGCAAAATATATAACCTCTAGAGTGTCCACAAGGTTTTTTTAAGATTTGACCCAGTAACCTCATTTTTGACCCCACATGACCAACTAGTTTCAATCTATTCCAAGATTCCATCGAGGCAAACATTCTGATTAAGTTTCATGGAAAAAAAGCAGATGTATTGCCTCTAGAGTGTTCCCAAGATTTCTTTAAGATAAAACCTAGCGACCTAGTTTTTGACCCCATATGACCAATTTTAAAACTCTTGTAAGATTCCATTAAGGCAAACATTCTGACCAAATTTGAACATAACTTACTATTCTATACTAATGTTTGGTTCGGGACACAAATTTTCAAAGATTTCACTTACTAACCTGGTTTCTGACCCCATGTGACCCAGTTTTGAACTGTTCAACAACAATAAAAGAAAACAGTCTGATTAAGTTTAATGAATATTAGATTGCTTCTAGTGTGTTCCCAATTTATTTTTTAAGATTTGACCTATTGACCTTGTTTTTGATTAAATGACCCACTTTTAAAACGCAGTCGAAATTTAACCCAAGAGAACATTCTGACCATGTTGGAACATAATCCAATCAATCACCACCATAAAATAGTTTCAGGCAAGAATTTTGAAAGATTTGACCTAGTGACCGAACTTTTCCTCACATGTGACCCAGTAAAAACATGTCTAGGAATTCTTTAAGGAAAACATTCTGATCAAGTTTCATGAATATTAGACAATACATAATGCCTCTAATGTGTTTCAATGATTTTTCTGAGATTTGACCTAATGACCTAGGTTTTGACCCCATATGCCCCACTTTTACAAGCGGTCCATATTTTATCTAGGGGTACATCATGACCAAGTTTGAACATAATCCGACCAATCATTTCCATTCCGGAGGAAAAAATTTCCAAAGATTTGACCTAGTGACCTTATTTTCGATCATATGTGACCCAGTTTTAAATAAGTCCAAGATTTCATTAAGGAAAACATTCTGATTAAAGCTTATGAATATTTGACCATGTATTATGCCTCTAGTATGTTATGGCCCCCAGTGGTCCATTTATCATTCAGGGGTACATCATGACCAATTTTGAACATTACTTTATCAATCATTTCCATGATATAGTTCCGGACAATATTTTTCTAAGATTTGACCTAGTGACCTAATTTTCGATGATATATGACCCAGTTTTTTTACAGCCAAGAGTTCATCAAGGAAAACATTTTGTTTCAGTTTCATGAATATTTGACCATGTATAATGCCTCTAGTGTGTTCCAATGATTTTTCTAAGATTTGACCTATTGACCTAGTGTTTGACCCCGTTTGACCTTCTTTTTCAAGTGGTCGAGATTAGATCAAGGGAAACATTCTGACCAATTTTGAACATTTTCTGATCAATGCCTACCAAGATATAGTGCCGGACGGACGAACGGACGGACGGAATGACGGACGAAATGACGGACGGACGGACAACGTCAAAACAATATCCCCCTCCCGAAACCTTCGATTCGGCAGGGGATAATAAAGCAAGTATGAATTTGATAAAATACATAGATGCATTCGTATGTTAAAAAAAGAAAAAAAATATAATTTACCACACAAGAGTGATTATAATTTAACTCGAATGAACTGAACCCAATTCCATTCAAATATGATGGTAAATCATGGCCAAACATTTACACAATTATTTATATTGTTAACATAAAGGGATTCAATGAATTATATGTAGCCATGCAACTCTGGCACTACATCTGCAGAACAGCTCTTTGAAAAATAGCAAAACCAAGACCAGTTAAAAACTGTTCAATTTAAAACAATGTGTTGCTCAGATTTAAATTGAAAATACAAATAATGCTTTTATTAAGCCCAATACAGCAGAAGAATGTAAACAATGAGTTCTTTATTTTTTAAAATACCTTTAATTATTTCGAATTATAAATGAATTTAACAAACATCATGTTAACAGTTAAATAATAATTTCGAACTTAATCACAATTCATTATTTGTTTTCTCAGCCTTGCTCAATTCAGATATGATATATACAGACATCTGTTTTAGACATTTTCCAATGAAATATGCACGCACGTTTTTATTCTTTACAAATTTCGATTAACTAGAGTGACCCTTTTGTCTTGCCTTCCAAAGTATCGTGTGTTTTCTTCACCCGTTGGAAACAAAATTGTATGAATAAGTTCATGTTAAAATGTTCAAGGCTTTTATTTTTTAACCCCTAGTACGATATATTTTCTATCACAATAACAAACATGCAACATAATCGAAAGTATAAAGTGTGTAAGTTATTATCAGTCAGTTGATAAAACGTTACACCTGCATAGAGTACAAAAGAACAATAGATCACGTAGATTATCGAGATACAAAACAAATTGGTTGCATGGACGTAGATAAACGAGTTTTGATAATACATACTAACTTGATTTTAATTTAAAATCAATTCTATACAAGTACGACCGTTTCGGATAATTAACATCTCGTTTACACACTTTTATGTGTCATTTCAGTTATAGTTTTAATATACAATAAAAAGGTTTAAAATACGCTGTGTTAACATATTTTAAGTTCAAACTGTCCGTTCTTAGCCTCGGGATGTTTTAACGTAAACAACCTGTTTGTTCTTTCTCCTTCATGTTTTTCGAAATCATTTGAGGTTATTGTATATTGTGAGAAACAGCCATGAAATGTTATTTTACATATTGACATGTCTGTTTAAATTATTAAAGATACAGTGAGATACACTTTATAGAACGTCGTTTATTGTGCAATTCAAAAAGGAATTAATTTATAAGTGCTTAACTTATTTAATTTCGTCGTACATATACGTATACATACTTCCGCTTACGCCATAGCCCGGTTGACATTTTGTTTTTCTAACGCATACATCCTTGTCGAGATATTTATCGTTTGAACACCCACATTTAAGATCCGATGTGGAGCTACAGTTAAAATCGATAATCGTGTTGTGGGGACAGCTATTTTTACACGGTCTACATGCCCTGAAAACATTTCTGGTTTCCATAAAATAACCATCTGAACAAGGAGAACATTTAGCGCTTCCTCCATTGAATTCACAGTCATCAGCGAAATGATATCCCGGGTGACAATTTCCACAGGTCCATAACTCTCCGTTCTGCCTCTTCAGATGATACGAATCACAACACGAGGTATTTAATCCAATAACTTTATAAACATGTAGATACCAAACTATTAAAGCCAAGTGAACAAACATTTTGACTTATTTACTGCCCTGTTTACCCTTCCTATCATTATGATAAAGCAAACGAACAGTTAACGAATACATAGGGTCGTTTCATGCATATCAGCTATGTAATACAAGACTATCCCTGAACACTTAACGCTATAAAGGTAACGTAATACAATCCAACTTTAAACAAGGAAGTATCTTTACCTCCAGACTAATCCGTCGAGATTTAGTATTATATAATTATAGCTATGTCTGATCAGTTTGACTGTCCTACGCTGAATGGTCAGTTTGACAAAATACGATTTCCTCTTGCAACCTTAAATATCGCCACCTGGTATTCACATTGTATTCATTACATTTAGCGAACATTATCAATTTTCATTTTAACTGTCATTTTCCGTGGTCTACTATTTATTATTTAATGAAATGCATGAATAGGGCATCATAAAGAAACTAAAATATATTATTTAATTTCAAGCAGTGATATCTTCCTACCATATAAACAAAAAGAAAGCGGAGGACTCAAACTATTTAATCTCAAAAGTAACGATTCGATAGGAAAGACTGTACCGAAATCTGATTCACCTGCGATGGAAGTATGGGAAGTTCATACAGCATAATGTATGATAGAAGTATGTCGAATATATTTTAACAAACAATATATAACGCATTTTTGAACACATTTTTGCATCGATAACTCGGGTATAGATCAAAGGGATGTGACGCTCGAGGGTTTCAAAACATTCCATCCATTTAACAAGAACCACTGGCACCCCAACTTTGTTTAAATAACAATACGACTAGAAACTTTTGGCCTTTACACGCAGAAATGTATCATAGTTTTAGAAAGATTAAGTTGCGCGTATACTAGTAAAACCAAGACGTTCGATGAAATTGCATACTATAAAATTTTCTTGTAATTAAAGACAAAAGACTATAACTATCTTCCATGGCCGAGAATGTAAGATGCTTTTTCTCCCACCTCCGGTAAACAAAATTGAGTAAAAATATATTTTTGCTGGAACTCTTTTGTGCTTGGTGAAAATAATTGCGTATGGATATGCGATAATCCGTGGTTTTCATGGATATTTGCGCAGCGATTCAGATTATGTTAATAGTTAAATCGGTCTTTAAGTAGTTCTGAGGAGAGTGAAGCATTATTTCTTGAAAGGTGCGTGAAAACTGTTTTATGGTGACATTTGAGGCGTGAAATAATTACTTAGCGTTCTCAATACTGCCACAGGACAAGGTTTCCATGATGCTACAGACGACTGTCTTCAACAAGGAGAGAATTACAATGTGGTGACCATTCAAAAGGAGTTCCATACGGGCATTTTATCTTCTCCTGTGGGCAAGATAAGAATTTCTAAATTATTGGTTCTACTTATCTGTGGTGGGAGAATGTATTTTCTAAGTTGAATTTGGCTAGATGAATGAGTATGTTCATTTTTCTTTTACTGTTGTCTCTTTGGGGGATCTAAATTCTTATTTACGGTACACATCGATCTAAGTGTCACTTCATTTCTTCAATTAGCAATATATTTCATTTTAGATATGTTACAAAGGTATTTATGTAAACATGCATAATTCATTCTGTACCCCGGACAGTGTAAAGTATGCGTGTATATTTGATGTGTGGTTACTTATTACTATTGTTCTACTTTATGTGTAGAAATCAGAATTTGGAAGCCAATGCATAACCGTTTGGCAAACATTATTTTCATTCATGTACTAAACGATTGTATAACATAGGGAAACGTTCAGAAGTTTTCTTTAGTTTTGAAATAAGTTAAGCACACTTACAAAACATTTCCTGTTGTCTCGGCACAGTCTACCCTTATAGCGTTTGAGAATCCTGCAAGGTAAGCTTAACTGCCTGTTACATAAAATTATGACGAGCCCTCACTAAACATCAACGTCTATACGCTATAACAAGGTAACCTTAGTACAGAAGTTCCTTGTGGTTCATGTTTGGACAACCCAGTATTAAGTCTGCTTATTTAAATTTGATTTTATCAAGCAATTTAAAATATATATGCAATTTTTATTTAAAGAAACACTTCTTAAGGAATCCGATCGACAACTTATCTTGTTCTCGGATAACTTCATTAATCTTGATTAATTCCTGGTGACTCTAAATAAACTGTTTTGTTATTATGTCCGTGAAGTTGGCAGTATGGCAGCCTATTAGCGGGGCAGCGTGAAGTTGATAGTCTGACAGCCTAGCACCCTGGCAGCGTGATTTTTAGTAGCCAAGCTCCCTGGCTGCGTGAAGTTAGCAATCAATAAGCCCACTGGCCTAGCAGCGTGAAGTTGACAGTCTGGCAGCCTGGCAGCGACACGTAAGCAGACTGGCAGCCTGGCAGCGTGAAGTAGGCAGCCCAGCAGCCTGGCAGCGTGAAGTTAGAAGCCTGGAAGCATGGCAGCTTGAAGTTACAGCCTAACTTCGTGGCAGCGTGAAGTTAGCAGCTCAGCAGCCTTAAAGATTAGCAGCGTTAAGTTAGAAGCCCAGCCGCTAAGCAGCGTTCAGTTAGCAGCTTGGCAGCCTGGCAGCGTGGCAGCGTGAGGTTTACAGCCTAACAGTGTTACACACTGTTCTTTAAATGTGAACAAAAACATATCACTTAACTCGACTTTTCGATTTCAACAGCGCCTAGCAGATCTAGCTCGCTCTGGCAGCGCCGAGCGATTTATGGTATTTTAACCCAGGCTGGATACAAGGCTTTTAGTATATGTAGCATTCGAATAATTCCACGTTTAATGACTTTTAAGCAAATATAAGATGTGAAATGTCTGCCTGGGTTAAAATGTCAAAATACGCTTGACGCGTCTGGAACAAGCCAGATTTGCCAGCAGACTGTTTTAATATCGAAAAGTCGAGAAAAGAGATATGCCTTAATTCATATGAAAGAATGGTGTAAAAGTATGATAAATATACATTTAAGTAGTTAGCCTCAGTTATATGCGTGTTTTTTTTCTAAAGAATTATTGTGAAGGTGTTTTTCATTTTGTATGGATTTTTCGGATTTGAAAGCGTGAATATCTGGATGTCCGTGTTAAAATATAGGAAAACCTTCATCAGATAATGCTCCAATACGTGGTATGGTTAGGTAAAACTAAATTACCGCTCTAATGGCAAAATAAAGTGTTTTGAATTTTAAGACGCGCTTTTTTCACAATATAATGACGGAAAATTTCGCGCGATTGTGTTTAGGAAGAGAGATAAAAATCGAGTATAGTTCTTGCAAGATTACGTAACAAAACTTGGTGTTCTGACACATTTCAGATCTTATCTTTGCTTAAAACTCACTAAACGTGAAATAACTATTGTGAAGGAAGTTTTCAAGCTGCTAATCTGCATGGCTGCTCCGCTGTTAACTTCACTCTGCCAGGCTGCTAGACTGCTGACTTTAATCTGCCAGGCTGCTGGGCTGCTAATTTCACGCTTTTAAGCTGTCAGGCATCTGGGCTGCTACATTCACGCTACCACGCTGCCTCTCTGCAAGACTGCTAACTATATGCCACACTGTTATGCTGCTGACTTCACGCCGCCAGGCCGCTGGGCTGCTAACTTCACGCTGACACGCTGCTATGTTGCCATGTTGCTACTTTACGCTGCCAACTTCGATGACATATTGTTATTACTATTTCGTTCGAGTGTGTTTAGCACCCAAAGTATTTTTAAATGACAACAATATGGTGTCAACAAATTAGCATGCATCATAATTTCTATGTCGACAATTGTCGACAATTGTTAATTTGTAATTGTTTATATGCAATCACATTTATGATGCAGTGCTTGTTTTTTTTTTCAAATATAAACAACACAATAAGAACCGATAAATCCTATCGAAACATGTTCTTTGAGAGAAAAACGTCTTTTCACTGAACATATTAGTTTATTTTATTATAATTAATTTAGTAAAACAAATAAAAAACTGTTTGTAAAAGGCAACACTCGGTATATAACAAAATGCAAATATGCGTTTGAGTTATGATAAACGGTATGAACTTCTTTTTTTTGCAAAATGTAGTACTTAGAAACCAAGTTCGATTTGTTGTAACCTATATCATAAACGACACAGAGGTTTTGGATGTTCGGGTGTACGATCATTTCTCTTCGATTTATGTAAATTGTAACGATAAGTATGGTATGCTATATAAGTAAGCCACTATGACGACAATATATGATCTCAATAATACAGAGAATTCTACAGGAACAACCCCAGCAGCCATAAAAAAATCTGTGTGTAATAAAACCATAGAATGATGTTTGAAATCAGCAACTAAATTCATAAAACTCATCAATTCAAGTCTTTAGTTTTAAAAAGTTACACAAAATGTGTATTGGTGGTCAACATGTATCTTATAATTACTATTCATCAATTAAATTCTTTAAATTTCCTAATAAGCCCAAATATAACCCCTGGAGAAGTAGAATAAAAAGACGAGAAGTCGAAGTTGACGTTGATGAAAAAGGAACAGAAAATGAAGAAGAAAAAGGAAAAACAGAAAATGAGGGGAAAAAAACAGTTTATATATAATATAATGTTCCAGAACATACATATACGTGCAATGCAAAGTCATTTGAATTAATTCATACTTTGAATAACACCATCGAATATATTCACAACGCAAATAATGAATCAGAACATCAACGTCTTTTAATAACAACATATAAAAAGTATGCAGGCATCCATGCATTTACATTTAATGATATGAACCGACCATATTACAATCAATATATTAAAGCATAACAATTCACAACCTAAAAGACACAAAGAATCAATATCATTCAATTGACCATACTAATTTTGTTTTTGACTTAAAATAAATCAGAATAATATATGGAACGTAACACATTACCTGTGAGAACAGCTAGAAGCTTTAAATGAATGTATAGCATATTCAAATAACAAGCTTTATCATTTTGCCAATATGCTAAGTTTCACTTATTCAATAGGGTGAGAGTGTGATTCGTCACTGTGCCATATTTTGAGTTGCGCCTCAATCCTGAGAGTCTATGTTTCCAGAATGAGGGTCTTATACACCAAAGCCGGTCACAAAAACATTTGATACGATTATAAAAAGCACTAACACGTTCCCCACTTTGTCAAGCCGATCCGCAATGACCCTCTGTCGTTCCTCTGTTGCGGATAATATCGTATGCACATGGGCGGTAATCGAAGTACTTGTGGTTGCGGTTTCCGTGGTCGTCTTCTCCAACTTTCGCTCGATGGACCAAATAACGAGCATGCAGATAGTGAAAATTACTTGTAAGCTGATGGACAGGCAGATGAAGGTCAAAAGTAGATAGAAGTAGTCACCTCTGTCGGATACCAGAAGTGTCTTGAGTTGGGAGACGTTCGCCATCATGAGAGCTACGTCCATCAGCTGGTGGATAAAGTTCCGCTTCCCCACGTATATGTTGGGTGTGGCGGATGAAGATATGTCCTGCAGATGAAATACTGATTATGTCAATTATAGATTGAAAACTAGGTTGTTGAATTTGTACTTGGCAAAATAACGCTACCTTTACAAGCTTCAATTGGTACATTCAATGCTTTTTATTCTGGCTTTTTTGCCGACAAGTAATAATGTAATGATTTATATTTCATGAAGAAATATTGTCTTATTGTATTACAAATGCATGCTTTAAGATGTGTGCACTTAATACTTGTCTAACAGTGCATTAACTAGTGGCATGTGTGTTTTCATTCCTTTGCTATTAATCAACATTGTGTATAACTATTGGAAACTGCTCTAGTTGATGAGGTTTCAGTGTTTTATTATTATATTCCTTACACTTATTCGAATACCAAATGATTGTTTTATTTAGTTCAGAACATTTTATGAAGTAACATATATTTTTCCGCTCTATCTAATTATATGTCTTAAATTACCAATATATCTGAGAAAAAGGCTTTTTGCACCACAACATCTCAAAGAATGGCTATCTGCCAATAATTTTACCTTGAAACCAATGTCGACTTCCTCCACACCAACATCTTCATGTGAGCTGGAGCGAAACACCGGTCGGCCACCGTCACTCTCAATACCTTTCTCATACGTGCCTTTAATAATATGTCTTATCATACAGTAGTTGTAACAAGATCCATGGTAAACAAACGATTTAAAAACTTTAAAAAAGGACACGGACTATTTCTGTAACAAAAAATAAGAATGATATTTTTTTAAAGTAATTTAAATATGCTTACCTGTTTCCATAACAGTTCAATGTCCTTAGAAGAACAGTAAGAAAATGCTCTTATTCACCATCACTATATTTTGTATAGCAAAACTTTGATGAGATAATATTTATTTTTGAAATTTTCGAACCAGGGAACACATTCTAAATGTAGATAAGGGCATTCTATTTTGTATCATCTTGCATGGTATACATCAAAGGTTGCCCTACATAAGAAGTTATACAAACACAAATAAGATAACCTCGTTCTTCCAAATCATTCCTTTAACGCTAGTGTGCGGCAATGATTTTGCGTTTAATATATTGAACTAGTAAAATACAAGTATCGAAGAAAGAAAGAAAGATAAATCCATTTGGCTGTACCATATCGGTAATTTTAGGTTAATCTCTCTTTGTGGTCCTTATCTAAGGTTTCATATTACTCGGTTTAAAATGATTGTTACTTAATCTTATTACGATTCGTTCTACATCCAGTCGTTTACGGCAGTGTCAGGTAATTAAACACACCGGTATAAAAGGAAATATGTGATGCGCAATTTAAACTTTAAACTTTTTAAAGTAATTGATCATCAGAATGTGCATGGCACGCAGACCCGTATCAAAATATTGTAAATAAACGATGAAGGCGATACATTCAATTACATTCCATTCAATAAATTCGATAATTTGTGCATGTTTCTATTTAAACAAAACGTTGAAACGTATGGGTTTACAAGGTATGAGCTCAACTAATGCTTTTCTCTCATAATAGTTTCATAAAATACTACTTCTAGGTTATCCGTTTAAACGGGCTAATAGATTTATAAGTGTAAGAACAATTACACTCAATCGTACCTTAATTCACTATTGATGGTGTCACCCAAAATTCAACTAGAAACGACTTAGTGTACGCAGCATGCCCCCTTTGCTTAAACACGATAACTCACTCGTACAAAGCATCAGGAAAATTTCGCTTTGTTCGTTCCCGTTGGAAATATTTTAGTAAAACATGAGCTAAAAAATATATGTAAAACATTTTTTCCCGGCATTCTCCTGAAATCATTCACTGGAATACAAACTCAGAGAATATTTTTTAATGGGCATTTTGACTTAATTATCAACCAAACACTTTAATGCAAGCAGTCTTATGATTTCCCTATACATCGTTTGTGTTGACAAAGAAGGTTATGTTGTCGTCAATAAGTAATGCTGTATTATTCTCAAGTTAAATCGTCTTCTTTGATCATCTGTGACAAACAACCCCCGAACGTGACCAGGTGTACAATTAAATTACTTTCATTTATAAAATATCAGACTTGATCATAAGCAATATTTGACACAAACCGAATGGAACCATGGAAATTTCCTCGTGCATTCGTTAACGAAAAAGCAAAACTACTGTATACTTAATTTATCAAATAATATATTTTTATTGTTTGCAACATATGATGTACATTTTTCTGAGTTAAAATTATGGTTATGGATTGGAACCTCTTTAGTTAGAGCCTCATTTTCAGATATCACATGTCTCGATTGATATGATATCTTCAGTTTTCGGGGCCGTTATTCTTAGTTAGTTAATTGCATAATTTTTAGGGCCGATGCCTTTTTTATAACAAAATAGACAATTTCACCCACAACGGAATCAACACCTAGCAGACTATCTAAAGCTCTGTCATTTATCTTTGATTCGACATATAACGCGTTTGAGCGCATATCGACGAAATGGAATAATAAATGTATTAAATCTCAAGCTATTGTTTTCTACTGATCTTATTTGAACGGCTAACAAGTTGACGACTGTTTCGGTGAAACATCGTTAAGATTTGGTTTCGTCTAGCGTTTGTAATTTATGGATTGGTTTTGCTTTTTTAGATCGACACAAATATACTGAAATTTCCGTTTGGCTTATAGAATTGTGATCATAGATTGACACCTGTTTGTTAACGTCTTTACTTTCTCTATGACACCGTCATTTAGTATGTCATTTGGTATTTTTGACACTTTGGTTAAAGCGGAAATGTAACGCGTTGCGCTGTATTCATACACATTTTAAAACCTGTTTTATCAGGCTCGCTATTCATGGTAACCACTTTTCCAAATATGGTTTGTAAAATTTCACCTAAACGCCAAACCAAGTTTATAGCCTTCGCGTTTCTTCTACTTATGAGACAACGAACACGCCGAAGAGAAACTGTTTTCATTCAATTCGACCACCAGGACCACAAAGCACCGATCATGAACGTGAGTTTCACAGGCTAGCGAACCAAAAGAGTACTCACATGTTTTTGATAATTGTTTTGGTCAATATATTCATTGTCTTGAATCAACCGTATACTTCTTGTAATTCAGCAACACTTCTAAAGCCTACGGAAGAAGGATTAAAATGCTCAAACTTCCGGCATTTCTAGGACTTCGCTTGGCATTTTCCCTGCGAGAACACTGTGGGATTGTTAAAGCTTTATCAGGTAGTTGACGATGATATCCTTGTGCAGCTTGGCCACGCCCGCAAGCAGACTTAATTTTCGCTCCTTTAAGCTCAACAGATTCGGCAGGTCCAGTCGATTGTGCTCGAACTTGTCCTTTTCTCTGCCTTGCCATTGACACAGCATTTTACAAGGTTAAATCTCCTTCTAGCTATATTTTCTCTGACATCTCTTTGTAGAGAAATCCAACCACTTGCTTTCACGGATTTGTTTTGTTTTAAATTTACGGCAATGTTGAGTTCACATCTCTTAGTCAACTCGTAAAGACTACATATAGAAGATTCAACCTATTTGTTTTCCATACCGTAACTTTGATCTTTCATGAATAATGTTTCTATTTTGTGTGAAATGATCGTTAAATTTTTCCATCACGATATCAAACTTCTTTTGATCGTAAGCCGAAAGTCGAAACCTTTAAAGAAAGTGATCAGCTATTTTTCCCGAAAACTTGCTCTAACTTTCATATTGTGTTTTTATACCGCGTATGTCCAATAAAACTACTAAAGTTACAAACTTTTACAAGGTGAATCATGAATACATGTACGTGCATTCAAATACCTATCAGTTTAATTTTACGCTCCGTATGGTGAATGTTAAATGAATGTTTATACATGCTGCGATAAGTATGCACCACATATATAATAAAGGCTTGTCTGAACACTAATAGTATATTATTTGCACATTTATTAGTATCAAATAATTACAGGATGCCTGTTTGACCTTGCATTTAAAAGTATGATCAGTACTTCAAACTGAATGCTTACGTTTTTTTATTGAACAAAAAACTTAAAGGAAATCATCGAATTGAAGTAGCATGGTTTAGCCAGTTTTGCCACACGGCTCCAATATTGATTTCTTTGCCGTCTGGTTCTTATCCACACACACTACACTCCTGTCCCAATTAATAGTTCGTATCAATCAGACACATGTCAATCATGAACATTATGTAGGTGAAGTTTCATGATATATTGTTGAATTTTAGGTCTTTTATAAGCATAACTATTTTTAACGATTTTCGTATGAACATTAGCATATTTTGCTGCTATTAATCATGCAACACTCAGCAGCTTAACATAGATGTACTGACCTTTATTGAATTACTGTAAAACGACTGTGTTGTATTAAAAAACATACCTTTTCCTTACTACAGTCTTCTTTGAAGGAAAATTGTCCTACGGAGAGTAACTGTTGAGTCTTTGTTTATGTCAATGTCAGCTAAATCGTACTTCATAGAAATGATATTGAGCAAGCCGATGGTAAATAAATGACAGCGTCATTACAACACGTGAAGACAATAATAATAATAATTATAATAGAAGCTTTATTTACCGAAGGTTACACATTTAGATATATGAGAACATAATTGTATATTCTAATTTTCAATATGGCCTTCAAAGTAAAGAAACAAAAGAAAAAGCATTATTCTTGAAAATAAGTCAACTGTCAATGTTAAAACAAGAAAGATACATTTACATATAAAACTATTAACCATTCTGTTTACAAATGCATTCATACTTAAAACTTTACTAACACACACTTAAAGAACATGACTATTATTTAAACATATACCATGTTAAAGAACATGTAAAATAATCATCATTCAAACAATAAATGAAGCTTATAATTTCTTTTAAGCGGTTTTAAGGTACGTATATGTAAAGGAATGTCATTCCATATATTTTTGCTATAATTTGTGATAGAGGTTTCCATGTATTTAGTACGAGGTGTTATCTGTAAGACAAGATCCTTGTTTGATATTGATCTTAACCGGTATGTTTTATTTTCAGGGAATGTTACACTATCTGCCAAATATGATGGGGCCATGTTATTAATAATTATATATACCAGGACAGCACAGGGGTATTTGCATCGGCCATTTTAATTCTTGGAATATCTCTGCCGATGGTATTAACCATTTATAACTGATATGTATTTTAACTGATTTGCTATGGGCTTCATTACAAACTATTGATGTTAACATTTCCATTAGCTACATTTTGTTGAAATGAGAAATATTATGTCACCATGAATCAAATGATATATGAGTACACTTCGGTTGTAAAAATACCAACTAGTGTTTTACCGAAGTGCTGACGAAATTTATCATTAAATAACATGATGCCACATACTAGCATCTTCCAATTATATTTTTGGTTTAAATATATGTACGAAGATCACTTGTTAACTGAAGTACAACAAGCGCTGAAAATTTCTGTTGAAAGTACACAATTGCATTTGACTGTCCATATTTCCCCAAACTTAGTGGATGTATAGATCGTAAAATGAAACGTAGGAAAGGTTAATATGATCGATGATATTTAAATAAAAAATATCACGCTGAAATAATTTCGTATAATAATTTGGAAAGTTGCCGCTTTAGTCTGTTAACCTTACTATAAATTGAACAACATTTTATCCAGGTCAAACTGTTTTAATATTTTTGGCTTCGTTTTGCTATATCTGTCTCTTGTTTATGTGATGTCCATAATAAAAGAAAATGATAAAACAATATGTTTTTAATATGACATTCAAAATGAATAGTTCCAAGTGAACCACTATAGTTTTTTAAACCAACCTTTATAATTATGTTTTTATTTAGGTAGTTAAGTTGAGCAAAATAGTACAATATAAAGTTTTGCAATGTCTCCCCTCTATGATTCTGTTATAAAACCGTATAAAATAAAAAAAAAAATACATTATAGATGGACGATCGGAAGCACATAATACATCAAACATATGTAAGGCTAATTCCATTTAGAATGTTTATACACAACATCAAAAGGCACAACTATGTCAAAAACGCGTGCCGCCGAATTTCTAGAATGACCTATAACAAAATGAAAGCTACATGAACAAGATCAAACGTCCAATAGTTATGCATAAACCTTTTTTACAGGCACAAAACTAGAACAAAGACGGGGATTTGAAACACACACGAAATTTGCTAACACTACAGAAGACCACAGCTTTATCAATAAATGATGGAATACCGCCTTTGAACGGTCAGTGGAACACGAATTCACAGTAGGTTTAAATCTAGTTATGTGCATTTAACCTTGTCCCAAAATCTATCAATAATTCAAGATATTTGCCATATCAAAGCCAAGTTATATATAGCCAAAACAAAAGAACTAACGGTGCAAAAAATAACTAAAACCACATCCACACAATCATTATTAATTTGTAATGCATTATTCTCATAAAAATCAACTAGTTAAAAAGTATTTAAATACAATATTCATTTAAGGCATTTAGATATGTTTGTATGACACTTTGTTACCTGAAGGTTTAAATCACAATACGATTTTATAAATATATGATTAATAAAATAAATAAAACCACACATTTTGTAAAATTTACAGAATTAATAATACATACAGATTGCATACAAAACTAAAGCATGCAAACCTTACAGATTGAGTTTTACTATCAAACATATATCGTACATATCGTCATCTTTATTTATAGAAAAGTAACAATACAAGCATGGTCCTCTTGTTCGCACTTAGTGCCAATAACCAACAACATGGTATTTGCCAACATCGGTATCAGTTAACAACTGTGTATTATTCCTATAACTCTATATAATAATACACGGGTGTATGTTCGCGTAACCAAAAGCTTGAGTGCAGATCACGTGGAATATGATCACTTTAAATAACACAACCTTGATCGGTTCTTACCCATTCAATTAGGAAGATCTCACAAAGTATTGCTCTTCATACCGCTAGTAACGCGTTTTCTGGTTGAAGGCCCTTTAAGAAAAAATAAAAACGATTCTTATAACATTCACTTTAATGAATAATTATGCTTGATCTGAACTGGCAAAATCTGATCTACACTCTGATCTAGAGTCAGATACACTCACCATTCGACCATCGCCATTGCATAATTGTTTAATCTTACCATTAAAATGCACTCCAAGATTTAAAGTACGTTTACTAAATACATGTTTAGATTTTAACGCATTTATAGCTATGGCAAATGTTACAGAATTTGACTAAATCAATACTTCACCAGCGCTTTTATTAAACCCTTGACCTGCTTTAAAATCATTCAAGTTGAAATTGCCAACATGTAGCCGTAAAGCATGAAAAGCCATATTGCATCATTTGTTTTCAAATTGGTATGTTTACTTTATAATTATGATACGTAAATGCCCCGGAAGAGTTTGGCTGCTCGAAATGTCTTAGATAAACTTAGTGCATGCAATTGACTTGTTTAACGTACGCTTCTTTGAATAACCAAAGGTGTATAGTTACGTGGTGACTATGACGTAGTTTCACAAAAACATTTTGCTTTAACACTATTTTCGTATTTCTTCTATTCATTGAGAATAAGGTCAGTTAATATTATCATTTAGATGGAAATACATGTTCTTACTTTGAGAAGGTTTAAAGACGGTTGAAGGGGGTTCTTTTTGGTTCCCTTTCCTACGGCCATCCTCGGTAGAGGCTTTGCTGTCTTTCCTTCCTCTTCCTATTATAGTAATAGTATACTATTATAGTTATAAACAAAACAATAGAGATAGTTTGTGTAGTTTTGCAAAAAATACATCGTCTTCGTAACCATATCTGAAGAGAACACTGGTTAAGTGCCGTGGATTGAGAAAGTTCAGTTGGCAAGAAGGTGGAATGTATCGGTTGACCCGAAGGCGAACTCGATAAATTCCGTAGCGAAGCCAAATGTACTTTCTCAATCCACGGCACTTACATAGTATTCAATATATCCTGTAACTTAGTTTATCTAAAACCGATCAATTAATTGAAATTTACATGTACCTTTAAAAAGAAGAGGGACAATTGTTTTCCCTATTGATGATATCGGCACACTACCAAAAACTTTAAACTGTCAAATTTATTCAATACGTTTGTACTATTGGCATTTTGATAATTCAATATCAATTCAAAACAGGAAAGCTTTTAAAGTGTATACACGTTGAACAGTCACCAAACAATTATCTATTCATTTAACAAATATTATAAGTGTCGGATGTTAAGATCTGCACCGGCAAAGAGAATTAATTTATGTTGTAAGTGAAAGTGGATTTTACTGTCAGCAGTACGGGTGGTGTGAGTATACATGAACATATTCTGGTCGATTTTATTTACCAGTGTCATTTCTATGCAGAGTGATAGAACTTTATGTGCGAGTGACTGATGAAGTCGGTTGTTCGAGGACTATTGATCCGATTATTACCCACTGTTTGTGCATTTCCTTTGACTTTTTAGGATAGTGCAGAAATCTTTTTTGCGGTCACATGACCAACTAAATGTACTCATCGCAACTATCCAAATAAAACAAAATTTACACGGCGCTTTCTTATTGATTCGTTTGCAAATAACAGGATAAATATATATTGTATACACACTCAAATATGGTGATGCACAGGCAATACGAAAAATGAACAAGACTACAGTATTTCAATAACCAAACGTGTACAATAACTTGGTTACTATGGCGTAGATTGACAAAACCAGTTTGCTTTAATATTAATATCGTATATCTTCTATTCATAAAGAAATAGTTCTCGTAACATTATGTTTTCAATAATAAAAACACAATGTTCTTACTTTTACGAGTTAAAGGGATTTCTTCTTTTTTCTCATTCCTATGGTCATCCTCCGAAGAGACATTGCAGTCCTTCTTTTCTCTTCTTTTCTTCGAACACGGTTGTTTGTACTTGATAAATACTAAAAGTATATTTAATCCGTTTAAAACATTATGGTAAAACCGAAACATTTATTTTAGCATAATTTAATGCGAAATGATTGATGTATGCTCAACATGATCGCGATAGTACAGATATTCACGATATGAGTAAATGATTGCACATGATGGAGTTACAAACTGAAAATGTAAAACATTTGCTAAGCATTTATGGTATTCCGGATGAGGAGAATGAACTCCCAGAACATACAAAAGATAAATATGTAAGAGAAATGCATAATGTAGTATCTTCTAACTTGGCTTTTAATGATGATATCATTGAGATTAAACGAATTGGCAAATACACTGCTTCTAAACCGAGAATGGTAGCGATAAAGTTTTGTAATGACCAATGTAGAGTGCCAATATTCTCAAACAGAGCCAATTGCGTTTTAAGGGTATTCGGGTATCAAATGATCTTACAAGTTTTCAACGGCAAAAGTTTAAGGAACTGAGCATTAAGGGTATTATAGGCTATTTTAAGAATGGTTTTTTATACCAACGCGAACCTAGACCAAAAGAGTCGCTATCCGGAGATCGTGTATATATTGGGGCACGTCGTCGGATACAGCAGCCTATGGAGTGTGCCCCTTCGACTACCGGCGAAGAGACACAGTCCACAGACCACGAAAACCCGACGGAAACCTTACCGGTCGATTAGGAATGCGGCCGAGGTTCTTGTTTTCTTTCACATATTTCGTATTTGATATGGAATATTGGTGGCAATGTTAAGTTTTTTAAACGACTTTATATTTTTGCTTATATTACTATTTTTGACATTTTTACTCTTTTGGAAACATGGGATTGTGAATCATTATGTTTAAATGAGTTTTCTTGTTATACACCTTTGAATGTCATGGAAGGAAATCTTAAAAAACAAAGGTCGTAATATGGGCGGCGTTGTACTATTTGTAAAAAAACACTATCGTGAAGTATGGTTCAAGACGTAATAATGCTTTTCGACACGGCGTTATCTCAAAATATAGTCGTGAACTATTTAATACATCGAAAGACATATTATCTCTGACGCTTTATATACCTCCTGAAAGTTTGCCCGCATATAAAAAAGGATATTAGATGTAAAAGGAATAAAAATTATTGAAGAAATTATTAACATATATTCTATTAACGATTATGAAATACTCATATCGGGAGATTTAAACGCTCGTGTTGGTAATGAACAAGAAAAGGTTAACTTAGATAGAAATGTTCCATTGTTTTAGATTTTTGATGATTATAAAATAGCAGACCGAACCTCTAGTGACACGTATACTAATACTTTTAGAAGACGTCTAATAGAAATGTGATCAAGCTATGCATTATATATATTTATTGGCCGTGTAGGATAAAGGCATATTTACGTTAATAAACCATTTGAGAAAGAGTGTAATTGACTATATGATCGGTAATATTAACATTTTCGAAATTGTCGAATTCTTTTCAATTGAGGATATAGCGGAGTTTGATCATTTTCCAATTTTACTAAAATTTAAAAGTAAAATAGCTAACGATAAAAGTTTGGAAAATATAGTGCCAACACCTTAACCGCATTATACATTTACAGACAATAACATTGTATTATTTCAAAGAAAACTTGATGAAAATATCAATGAAGGAAACTTTGAAGATATTGAAAATATGATTATTAATGAAAGTTGTCCCATTACCGATATCATCAATAAATAAGAATATAAGTTACTCGAGTGTAGCATTGATGCGAGAAAGATCATGCCATGAAGACGCAATAATAATAATAATAATAATAATAATAATAATAATAATAATAATAATAATAATAATAATAATAATAATAATAATTATTAATAATAATAATAATAATAATAATAATAATAATAATAATAATAATAATAATAATAATAAAAAGTGGTTTGATAAGGAATGTAAAACTTTGAAAACGAAAGTCTCGATGAGTCTGCTACGTTTTCGGGAATCAAAAAATATACATGATCTCAATAATTATTTAATAGCGAAAATGCGATATAAAATACATGTTAAACCAAAAGAAGATCTTACAATGAATTATGTGTGCAAAAACTGGTCCATGTTTCAAAAAATCAAAGCGACTTTTGGAAAACACTTAAAGACTTAACACAAAGTAATAGTACTTATAAACCACAAATTTCCTAAGAGCAGTGGTTTAATCATTTTAACGACTTGTTTAATCCAGAATTGCCGTACGTATAATTAACAGAAACAACTGTACAATTAGTCATAGAGAGTGATGTCGAATCATCAGTATTGAACATGGAAATTACAGACGATGATATATTTGATGTCATCAGATCGTTAAAATCTAATAAGGCTACAGCGGGCATACTAACTGCAAATCACTTTAAACACAGTATTAATCATATAGTATCATATGTACGTAGATTGTTCAGTCGTATATACTCATCATGAGACTTTCCTGAACAATGGACATCAACACTGATGATACCCATACACAAGAAAGGAGCTAGAGATGATCCCGATAACTATAGGGGAATATCCTTAATTGACGTATTTAGTAATATACATTTACATTTTGAACAAGCGTTTGGCTTTTTATTGTGACGCGTTTAACAAAATAACTGAATCACAGGCGGGTTTTAGAGCAAATTACTCGACAATGGATAATGCATTTATTTTAAATACTGTTATATCGAAATACCTATGTTAAAAAACGTGGTAAGTTGTATGTTGCTTTTGTCGATTTTAAAAAGGCGTTTGACTATGTTGACCGTAGTAAGTTATATATGTCATTCCTTAATCGCGGAATTAAAGGTAAACTATTCAATGCAATAAAAGCTTAATATGTCTCTGTTAAAAGTCAAATCAAAAATGGTTATGAACTAAGTGAGAGTATAAATTGCCCTCTAGGATTACATCAAGGATGTAATTTAAGTCCTTTTTAATTAAGTATGTTTATTAATGAATTGTATGACTTTCTACATCAAAATTGAGTACGCGGAATACAGCTTTCACCTGATATTATTGAAATATTCATGATTTTATTTGCTGATGATTTGGCACTTATGTCCGATACTATTATAGGTCTACAATCGCAACTTAACCTGTTGTATGAATATTGCGGAAATTGGAAACTAACTGTTTATGTTAACAAAACAAAGAGTGTTGTTTTTAAAAATGGCGGTTGTCTTTCTAGATACGAACATTGGTAATATAACAATGAAAAAAATGAATGTGTAACGGTTTTAACTATGTAGGGGTCTATTTAACTTCTACTCTGTCACTGAATAAAATGGCCGACAGCATGGTTATGAAAGGCAAACGGGTTCGTGTATCATTATCAAATTCCCTGTAAGATTTAAAGCCTTTAGAAAAACATAGTTTTCACAAATTTGTTGACTCAAAAATTGTACCTATATTACTGTACGGGTCAGAAATTTGGAGATTACATAGACATGAAGGTGTCGAAAGAGTGCACAACTATGCCTGTAAAAGGCTTCTTTCTGTATTTCTTTTTACATGTTATGCTCCAGTTTTAGGGGACTGTGGTCGATTCCTGTTTTATTTATTTTATCTCGTGTTATATGCTACTGGTTAAAAATTTGCCAAAAAAGTATGCCAAAACATAGATATGTGTACAAATGTTATGCGATGTTGAAATATTTTGATACTGTTGGTTATGTGAATTGGGTAACCCACTTAAGAAAATATTTATTTTCAAATGGCTTTGGTTATGTTTGGGAAGCCCAGTGTATTACATACATGGCAGCATACTTACAACGACTTAAAGATCAATATCTTCAGTCATGGCGTAGCAGTTGTATAAATAGTGCAAAATTACAAGCATATATCGGCTTTAAATCCAATTTTTAAACTGAAGCGTATGTACATTTTCTTTGTGTTTGGAAGTTTCGGAACGTGTAAGCTCGTTTTCGAGCTTCATCTCATACGCTAGCAATTGAACGTGGCCGTTATACGAATGTTGAAAGACAGTTAAGGTTTTGTCCTTATTGTAAAGATGTAGAGACAGAATATCATTTTCTTTGGGTGTGTCCTTTATATGAAACTTTTAGAAAAGAATATATAGAAAGAAAATATTATGAGAACCGAAATATAATTAAGTTAAATATATTGATGTCTTGTAATATTGAAAATGTTGCGATAAAAACTGCTTAAATATATTGATGTCTTGTAATATTGAAAATGTTGCGATAAAAACTGCACTCTATATATACTCAGCTTTTGAAAAGAGTAATTCACTTTTCCAGGAATAAACATTACATACTTGTAGATTGTATATATAAGTTATCAATGTCATTGTATCATATTGTACTTTATCTATGCTTTGACAGATACTATTATTTAATCAATGCTTACTAATTTGCACAAGTAGTTTTCATTTATGTATTGTGTGATGTTTGCATGGGCTGGTGACCTTCTAGCATATAAACTGTTGGTTTGTTTGTCATAATTAAGTTTCCCAATAATTATACATGTATTGTAATTACTTTGCAATTTGGTCAACATAAACTCAGAAAAATATTTTTCTACGCGCAGTCAAAAAATTTTAACAAACAAAATCTTTGCTGTCTGGTAAACGAACTTGTGACAGCAGACGGTCAAGGGGTATGGCGTTGTTACTGAACTTGTTTCACTGTTTGAACATAATACCGATTTAAATTATCTCAAATGAATGAAGTCATTGAATAAATGATTAATTATTTTGAAATTATCGTTTTATAAATTGTATTTTGTCATGCTGTTGGTAAGATCTTACATCTTGCAATATCAGACCCAAGGTCAAATGGTTGAATAATAGGTTGACATATAATTTTACGCCGGTAAGAGCACTGTCAATGTGTAGAATGTCCTCTAGTATTTACCTATATGAGAGGTTTTCAGGATAAAACGTTTATTTATAACAGGCGTTCTTAACCACAATAAATGAATCAGGGGTAAATAGGCTGTATCAGGCTTGTTTGTAACAAAATAATTTCAAACGTTTATGTAGATTTGAAGTGGAAGTCATGCGTCCAGGAAATTCAACCAATCGAGTGAAAGGTAGAGTTTTGCTCAAAGTGTCGTTATGATCCATTGTTGATCAATGTATAATGTACTTTTTGGTAATCGAAGCTTTGTTTTCAATATCGCCATGTTAGAATGTCAGCTTAGCTCCGCTGCGGCAGATGGTTGGAGTTCATTGCATTTCAAAAGACTTTCAGTGTATTTATCATGGATAATGTTGCAGCAGGCTGAAGGAATATCTTTGTTTCCCATTAAAAAAAATAAAAATACTGTCTTTTTAATACAAGTGTAAAGTCTTTTATTTTCTGTTCCGCTCCGCACCAGCTGAATTATGTTTACATGTTCACCCTTGAAAGCACGATAAAACCGGTTAATCACAGTAGCTTAGGCTTTGCTTTCAAAATATTAATTAATATTTACATTTAATTTGAAATAATTTTGACCAACAAAAAATCCGCATTTATCTAGATACCATAGATCATTATAGAAATACCTTTAAGACAACCTTGGTCATAAAGTCATAAATTGGCATTAAAAATACAAGCATTTAACAACCTGAACTGGTGCCTTCTGATGTTTTCATCAACATATAGAGATATGTGTTTTAATCTAGAACTAATTTCGTTCGTGTAAATCAATAATTTAGCAGTCTCTGTAATGTTTGGTTCTTGGAATGGGAATGTGTATTAAATTACCTTTCGACAGTGATGAGATGTGTTATCATGAAATCTTAAAATGGGCGTAAATTTCTTGATCGAATTTATTGAAGATGTCATTAAAACACAACAATCAGCAGACTCACGTGTATTTTATATTGTTTAAAATACGGCCGTTTAAATATTATTTTGTTTCATAAAATTTGCATCTCATTTAGTTAAAATACTAATTGCACAGTTAAGAACAATACAACTAACCGTACACAAATCCAGCTACTAAAATAGCTGCAGACGTACCTACAACCAATCCTATAGCCCAAACTGGAACCTCGAGTTTCTGTTGGTGCCATTCTTCGTTCCCTTGAGGTAATATATGGTAAGAATAATTGTTAACTGATACATTGTCAATACACGTGACTGCCAAAATCAGCATTATCGCGGCAGTTGGTATTAACTCTACAATAATTTTATTTTATATTTAGGTGAAACTGCATTATAAATATTTAAAAAATATAGCAGCTCTTAAACTACTTTAAAAAGTCGAAAAGCAGATATAGTCCATCTAATAATTTTACATAAACAGGAAAAGGTGTCTCATATTGAACGAAGAATCATCGGTATATATTGCTTAATTTGAAAGTCGTGGAATCTTTCATAGTAGTTTACAATTCAGTATATGTCTGTATGTATGTGTGTGTGTGTGTGTGCGTGCGTGCGTGCGTGCGTGCGTGCGTGCGTGCGTGCGTGCGTGCGTGCGTGTGTATGTGGGTGGGTTGGTGTTTGTGTGTGTATGTGTGCATTCATAATTCATATGTTACTATATATAGTAATATTTTACTATAGAAATTTGTTCCCGCAAAAACGATTATCGTTTACACCCGAGAGATAATAACGGTACGTTAGAGCGATTATAACATAATTGTCCGGCGAATAACGTTTACCGTGTCGCAATTTACATGATATGGCAGACGAATACCTGGTAAGCAAAATATTTACGAAAAATCGGTGCAAGGAAAGTAAAATTAGTGTTACCATTAATGCCACGCTGTATGTGTCAGTAACAAACACTACCGAAAATCGCAAATGCTGAAGTTTATCTTCGGTTAAGGTCATAAAGAAGCCTATGAGACTTGGCAGTGTTCTGTTGAAATGGTTTTTTGACTTATAGTACTGAGAAATGTTATTTAGCGAATTGCTAGGGTCAATCCAGCCAAGATTGTTATACACCCGCTCTTAGGTTTGGTCTACCCAAGCTGTATTCACATATTAAAATGAACGCCAAAATTAGCCGATTTAAAAACAGGAAAGAATTGAAGAAAGGAAATATTGCCATCTTAGTCCAAAAACACGTGAGAAAAGGTTTGCTATTTAAATTTGTAATGTCGTGGTTTTTCAAATAGCTGATGTCATTCTAAACCAATTTGTTGTGTCTTATATGTTTACCTCTCACACTTCATGCTAATTAAGTAAATGATGCAGCTCATCATATCCTATGACATTCCACAATTTATTTAAAAAAATATACAAAACCGGTTAACATCATTGACAAATTACGTAACCTATGTATTCTACAGGATAAGACAAGGCTGACCATCGCCTTGGATTGATAATTGCCCAATTATTCTTCCCACTGGGACAATTATTAACTAAAACCAAAAGCCATGGTCAAATATGTATTATTCTATAAAAAGCATGGTGTCAAGAATGGATCAGAAACTTATCTGCTTCATTAAAATAAACTGAAAACTTCAGGTACGCAACTCTAGCAGCCACGGCATTGGGTTACAGTTATAATAAGTAGACGATTACAGAGTCATATATCAAATGTTTACATGCTGTGTACAACGTCTTTAATAACAACGAGAAGTAAATCACTTAAAACCTACCTTTCAGATTCAGGAAAACGAATGAAGGGCGGAAGCAGTTTGAGATAGGTTTGCCTTGAACTAAGATTTCTGTAATGGTTGATGTAGCTGATGTGATGTTTACACTTAGTCTATTTCCATCATAGTAATAAATGATAAAAACACATGATCCGCTCCGAGTCAAAGAAACATGAAAATGGTTTTCATGGTCTGATTGCCTAAGTGCAGCCTCTCTGTCACAGTATGCTACAAATGTCCCATTTGCCTGGATGTTTAGAATGTCTTGGGGGTTTGACGAACTAATTTTGATGACAACAGAACCCTGATAAGCTTTAACTGTACACCCTGTTTCATCTGTAAAAAAATATATAATTAAAGACAAAGGCATCACAGACGCGGCATTAAAGGTAATATGTATATGCGTCTAAGTACGCAAAAACTTGTTAACAACACTACCGGATCCACTAACAATCGTATATATTCAACATATATCGGTAATTTATATAAATAAAATCAGGTCGTGTATTATTTAGAGCCGTTCGCATCCTTATAATAAAATAAATGATGTTCATTGCCTGTTACTAAAATCGCGGCATGACGTGCACCATACCGTACACTTGATCAGGGGTGGTATTCAATATGTAACTTAAGTCAATCTTATGGTCATACATGATTGACTACATTCACTGTATTGGTCAGTTATAAATAACAAGCACTCTGATTAGCTACATCGTTCTTAGATCCAGTTAAGACCAATATAGAATACCTGCCCAGTGTACATTTGTATGTGTATCAAATTGGGCTTTTGGGGTCTAAATGTTTGAATAAATATTTTTGCTTTTTATTACATTTATTTATAATAAACATTTATGAAGTTCATATCTGCCGTACACGAAAAGTGTACGTAAAATGAGTAAACTTTCAGTAAAGTTATTTTTATTATTTTATCTTTTTATTGAAATCGGGTACATTTAATGTTTGTAACAGGTTTCGTTACTGCATATTCTTATAGTCTAGGTGCAGTATACAGCAGCTCAGAAGTAAGTAAATGTCCCAGATATAGCAAAACATATACCAGTTTTTTTTGTTTTATTTTGGCTATATGCATCTTGCAAAACTGTTTTTCTAAACCACATTTGAAAAAAAATGAAGAAGTGTGCTGATATAAATACACATGTCTTGAACATTTTAATAGTTTATTTAGTTCCCCCAAATGCCGGAGAAGAACACAGCGCTACAATAAGAGAACAAATAAATTCAATCATTCTGCTTTTAAACATTCAGATTTGTAGGCCTTTAGACCGACACGTCATTTGAAATACTAAAACTGAAAGGAATTTAAATCAATAATTTGACATGTAGACCTGTAATGTCTAATTTAAGTATTTCTATTTGTCTTTACGTTACGAAAAAAAGGTTAGACAAAAAAAGGTTATTAAAGATATATATATATCGTTCGTGTATGCGTTGGAGCTCACTCTATTATACTCGAAAACAACACTGTTGCGACATTGTTATGGCGTCGTTTTTACGTTTTATAACACTAACTAAATTTAGTTTACTCAATTACAATGAACTCACTTTTCAACTGCAAATAACCATTTTCAAATTATAATAAAAAAGGCTTTGTAAAGGCTTTTCATTTTGCAACTGCAGAATATTGACATCTCACGAGCGCCAAATATTACGCTCGTATACATTAAATTGATTCTTATTGAAGCAGAAAGCAATAATTGTATCTTTTGATATAACTCTTAACCCTTATAGGGCAAACTAAGCAATTATATCTTTTCAATAGCACACAAAAGCCCTCACTGTCGTCTTCTTTAAATAGCATAATTAACGTATTTGTCAAATTTATGCCGAAAATCGGCTGTTTAAGTGCGAAAAAGGCATCCATTTTTCCAATTTTCTAATGATGTAATTGTTATATCATGAAAGGTTAAGAGAAGTTTTACATAAATTCTGACTGTAAGATAAAATACAAGAATTACACCTTGTGATATCAACAATCACGTTAAGTACGAATATTCAGAATTAACAGTTTATTTATAAATACACGAGTATGTATAATAACTAAAGATTATAAAGACATACAGACAGTCGTATCCGTGTCATTGAACCATGAAAACCGCAAAGAGAAGCTAAAAAGCTAAGACATTAACCTATAGTATATGTAAAATGTATTTGGTCCTTCCCTAAATAACGGACAATCTATTGTTAATATCGCGGGATCATTTCCGCCGTTTGTTTGTGTTTTTAATTTCATATTAAGAAACTTATCGACAAGCAGTTTGCATTTCATACTTTCATACATGCAGTTCTTACCTGGATGAAGTAAAGCGGGAGCAGCAGCTACAACAGGAGCCAAACAAGCCACCATTGGTACCTTTAAAATATATATACATACACCATATGTATAAAATGGTAAGACTATCGATTCGTGAACTGGCAGCACGCAACAGACAGTAGAAATATAAAAGAATACACATGTGTGACTCGTGGCTTTAGCGAACAAATTATCATACTTGTTAAACAAAATTATTCTGTGCCACGGGGTCATGCTAACCAAATTCCTTTCCTGGAGCAGGGAAAACTGTCAAACTCACTGAGAGAACTAGTATTATTAAAATTTCAAAATGTCTCTTCGGTTATTCTCAATTAGACTAGGAATTGCAACCAATAACAACTTATTTCTATTTTAGAATTTGAATACACTTTTTGTCGTGAAGGGACACACGTTCGGGTTAAGCCATAATGCAGCCAAGACGCACGTGCAGTCCTTCATACACATTAAAACATGATCACCCATTTTCAGTCATACATTTGTCATCATGTGATACATTTCGGTGAATAATAACTTTAAGTAAAATGCATTGAAATGTATGTCGTTATGTTAGTTTTGCAACATAATTAATAGGCATATTTAACAAATCAACTTTAACAATGGTCACTCTACTGACGATGTAGATCAATACTTACCAAGATCAGCAAACTAAGTATCATTCTCCAGTTGTTGTTGTTCCAGGTCTGTGTCCTTATTTTCACTATGAAATTGGCAGATGTTCTGAAAATCCACTTTGCAGTTAAACACTGTTCGATAAAGATAGGAATTCATTGACAATAATATTCTCAATTTAATCTCTTTTAAGTCAATATTTGCAATGTATTTGGCAGACACATTTGTAAACACACAATAAATATACTTGTCATTTTAAGTAAAAAAGGTGGATTATTAATTTCAAAAGTTTTTGCAGAACATGGGTATATCCCTGCATTATTTAAGGTCAGCTTACATTCAGGCCATAAACCTTCCATAGCAGGTAGAAAGTATTTGGCTGATTTATGTGTATTCATCCTGGTTTAAGTTTGCAGGCATGGCAGTGATCCATTAATTTATTTATACAGTTATTTTTTTGCAGGTGTGGCCTGTTTGTGATATTTGTACGTTTGTGTTCAAGGTCGATATTGTACATCTAAATATGGTTTGTATTTAAGTTTGGACTACTGGGCTTCTCCCTGAAGTTTCTTCGTAATAGTTCATTGTTTATGTTTGTACTGCCACATCATTGCCATCTTGAAGCGCAACTGAATATATATTGAATCACCTATAGTGATTTAAAACAAAAGCGTTATTATGTGTCTGCAATTCGAACCTATTGTATCGAACTTTGGACATTGAATTTCTATTGTGTATGTAAGAAATTACTATGACATGACCTAGTGTCCTACTCTGTAACCAAGCTAAACATAGACTCGATAAAGACAATAATTCTTATAATACGATGAAAGTAAACTACATTACCACATTACTTTCCTTCGATTGACTTGTTTGCAACTATAAACCAACTGATACAATATAGCTTTTAATATAGAACATGACCGAATTTTAATGGTCATACCTATTACTTTCTAAATAATTTTAGGATCAATGAGAAAATAAAGGTGCAAGAAAATAAAGGTGCAAGAGTGTGAACAATGATAAATATTGCTTGTTTGAGATTTTAATAAAGAACACTTCATTATACTCGTGTTGACCTACTGGTCAGATGTTTGTCAATAATCTGAAAATCCCATTTGTTTATAAATCAAGGCCACATGCCACATCTGGTCAGAATTTGCAAATAATAAAACCTGACCGGAATCATATTGTCAAATATTTCCGTTTTAAATATGTTTGGAAGTGGTGAACAAATAGATGTTTTAGAGTGTAAACTAGGTTAAATATGCATTGTTTTATAATCCAATGACATAGAACTCTTAACCAACTTATCCGATTTGTCAATACAATGCCAATTATAAACTATTTTATTTTACTCATTTCGTTCATACATAATATGAAGAGAATACATACGATTGAACAACAGTGGCTACACGAGCTTGTTAATACTTTTACGAAGTCCTTAACTTTTTCTGGAGTTGCTTAATTTTGAATAGTTGTGTATTTTATAAAGTCGTATAAATGAATGGAATTGGCCTCCTACAATCAGAAAAGAGGGAGATAGTTTAAATAGTTTTATAAAATAAAAGAAATATACGATAAATTTATGGATATCAAACACTATGCATTGTACAAACTATGAGGAAACTTTTCTTTATTTATATGGCTAGGAATGGTGTTAGAATGTCAACATAACAAATACACAAATATAATTAAAGAACGAGAAATATTGATCTACTGATCAGATCTGACCCATAAACGAAATAGACGAAATAGTGTGGTCATACGTTTTCGATTTGAATATTATTTGAATTGGTATTTAAATGAAGGTGCTTGAATGATAACAACGTTTAATCTAGGATTTTGGTTAAGTTAACGTCAAGTTAACGCTTGACCTTCTCGTCCAATTAGGCCCATAATCGAACTTGGCCAATATTTTATGGCCATACAGTTTCTTTTTCACAGGGTTAGCATTGGTAGCAATGTTAAATATAGCATTATTCATTACATTAAGGACATTTTATCTTGACTTTGAGTTGTGTTGCTATATAGATAACCATCTACCGCAACTTATTAAAACTATTGTTAAAGACAACAATGTAATTATGCAGTTTTCCTTTATGCAATATAAAAAAAAATTGAGTTCAATATTCACCTTGAAACGCCGTTTACAAAACACAGTCATTTAAAAAGGTCAAACAAATAAATCAGTTCGAAAAAGCCCATCATTAAACATTAACGACCCGATTGAAATAGATATCCCAAAATTTGCACAAGGAAAATATTGTAAAATGTTGAAGCAATATTAAACACCAGTGAAACATAATTATCATATTATTTAGTTTTTACCTGAAACAGAAGATGACAAATTTTAGCGGACAATTTATATCCAAGTTCACAACACTGACGAAAACACTAAAATTCTAGATACCCGCAAACACAACAAATTGCAAACGATTTCAACCACAAAGTGTTCTTGTTAACAAATATGGAACAACAGTTAGTATGGGGAAATGTCCACCGAAATCTGCGATCATTTAAAGAAGATAATTATAGCACTTAAACCTCAATGGAATGAAAAAGCAAGAGTAATCATGAATATCTTATTAAACGTGCATGCCCTAATAGTCGCGCCGGGTGTCGTTTTGTTGGTCTATATTCCGATTCTCCAAGACTTATCTTAGCTCTTAAAGGCCTAGTTTAAGAAATGTTTTGCATGATTATCCCTTGCTGTTCATCTTGGTTTATTGGCTTCATAATATTATAATGAAACCACCAAAACTGCCCAGCAGGATACTCAGATTGGATATATGATAAGATGGATCAAGGCAAGTAGATTAAGATCAATACACAGAGGCTGTGTACTATACACCGATTTGGTGTGTGTGTGGGGGGGGGGACAGTCAGGCGACAACAATTCGAAGTTATTTTGGTGTTTGTGCCATCGATCTTGGTGATAAGAAATCAATTTGAGTCAGATTTTCATTTAAAAGAAGTAAACTTCAAATTTTGGACAGTTTTCTCTATGATTTTTTTAAATAAAATTGTTGCTTTGTCTCTCGCATTTTGTAATAAGTTGTTTCCGTTAAGCGAAACAAACACTCTTTCGAAGTTGTCTATCTATATATTAAAGTGTTCAGTAGACAATTCTATTTATTTACACACCATAATCGCTTATTGATCGTTCGCGTTCTTTCGATTCCTCCTACGGTCTAATGTATTGTGACGAGTGCAGTTGATATTAAATATCGTTTTACTATATACATGACTCGACATCAAATATAGTAGATGTTTAAAAGTTTGATCAATGGGTAAAATTGGTTCTTGTTATGATCTAAATGGCCCGCACCCAGCGCTCTTAATAGGAAATTTACGGGTATTTAAAACGATCATGCAGCTATTTAATGAAAGAAGGCCAACTTGAGTATATGCATTACAATTTATAACGTTCATTCGCTCATACCATTATAAAGGAGAATGATGTGTGCACAATTTATAAAACAAGTCTTTACTTCGCTTATAATTGTATAAGATTTATAAAGAAGCGTATCATTTTATCATCAACCTTATCGCCCAATCGTGTTTTGAAATGTTTTATTATTGCTTGTGGTGTGATCGCATTGTTAAAACAAATGAATTGTACGGAAAGGTTACAATTGAAGTTTAATTCAATTAAGGCAAATTAAGACAGGTTTTAATTTCTAGCTCGATACGACTGACCCTACTATTTTGTATCGTACGCATTCGTAAAAGAAGGCTCGAACACTTTATCAAAAAGTATTATAAAAACAATTTTAAATTTAAATATGCTTAAGGGACCGTAGACATAGGAATGAGGCCGAGCCCCATCACTCTTTTTCTGAGTAAAATACGCATACACTCATAATAAGGCATTATTCGGTACGCAGACTCTCAAAAGTGTATGATATTAATATTTGGAAATTTTAAACATGATTAGGTGAGGATATTAAAGGATATTCGGTGGTGAAGGGTGAGTTAACACCCACAAAATATTCTTTAAAAACCCAAGAAACGATTTGGTGCTATTTACAGAATTTGTGGTTGTAATACTTGTAATACTTATTTTATATCGCTACAATCTTTTACACTCGCATGACTTCATTGTCTTTGATCAACTTTATTTAATGGTAACTTTCCTGATATTGATGATTTAGAGCTTATTTGATTAACAAACACTCTAACAATCACATGCAGATACTTATCTAAACGTTATTAAACGCAATTTTCTATAGAAATACTTGTGCTATTTGTCAAAATATAGATTTTAAGTGCCTGTTTCAATACACGTTAACATTGAGCTCTTATTTGAACGTTTGATTATGTTTTATCAGTGTTGCAATCCTTTGTTTACATTACCCGCCCATTTTTTGTTCGATGTCTGAACGTATAAAATTTGAACAAGTCCCTTCAAAACTTCAACAGCACATGAGAGAAATATATGCAATTGTTAATTTCAAGTTACATTTTATTTTATTTTTGTAAAAAGCGCATAAAATGTTACTTCTAAATTTTGGTAGGTAATGATGGACGCTCCAGATAGGCGACATTTCCGATTTGTGTTATTCCAGTTGGTGTAGAGATGAGCACTGAAAATGTACGCGAACAGGTAAGTGTGGTGTATTATTTTTTGAACATGTACATTTGTTTGGTCTTCCTGAGCATTCTTTCAGCATTTTTCTCCATTTATCATTTTGTTTTTTTACACTGGTGATACTCAAGCCATCTATTCCCTAAGGAAGATAGAGTTAGCCTAATATGCGGAGGAACTTCAGATGTGGATAAATTTTCTTAGCAGACAGTATGCAAAATGCTTGAAAGGTGGAGAACTTCACATTATCTACACCAGTAAGGGTATGTAGGGCTTCAAAAGGTGCCCTGCCTACGCATGTTTCAAGAAGGCGGTGTCACGGCATAGGCCCAGCCACGGAAATCTTGACAGTCTGCGACACTTTCTTTGGAGGTAAACTTCCTTGAGTTTTGTCTTACTTTACGCAACAAGAAATATATCCCTTTCGATGAAACTCAATTGATGGCGCATTATCTGACAAAGTTATATGGGCGATTAATAAGATAGTCAAAGATGTCATACTATGGCATATATCAATAATACCGAATGCTCTAACAAAGTTGTGATTTATGGCAATTGGCTGTATTAAATATCACGGTATACGGCCACGTTTTAATGGATTTTAATTGCAATGTTTTTTCACTTCAATACTACGAACATTAATGACAAAGGCTACCTTGTGAAATCGAAGCACTTTGCCATGCTACCACAGTTGAAAATGTCAGCCCTGATCAAATACAGTCGAATCGGTCAAATTGAGAACTGACAGATAACAAGCCTTGTGTACAAGCAGCGGCAAGTGTAATCGAGACGAATTCACTGAAAGCCCAGGTGTTACATCAGTCATGCTTACTGCCCGCAAGTGCCTATGTTCTATTTCAGACATTTTAGACAATACAGTCACACTACCATTCACAACTAGATCAGCTTGGTACGACATTCAATCGACTTTACTAGGTTATTGCTTCTTGCGATTGAACGTTGCGTTTGATCAAAACATTTTTATTTCAATAGTATGTACATGTTCCTAATGGTGGGCCCGTAATGCTCGTCATGTACCAGAAAGAGAGTTAGTTTACACACCTGGACAACCGTGTACCTTCAGACAGCTGCCTTTGCAATTTTTCTCGTCATTTGGGTGTGTTGAAAAATAAGTTATCTAAGTATTAAATTGCACAACTGAAAGAGACTAGCAGATAAGTTATGCCGAAAATACACCCACAAGCTGCCAAAATGTTGAGATATCCAAATGTAAGAAAATCCAGTACTTTGCGTGTTGCATGTCCGCGGTCAAATTATCCCCAGTTAAAAAAACAATTGGTTTGAACGAGTGTGTGTTTTGGAATTGTTTTTTTCTGGTCACCGTTTGCTAATTACTGAAACAGCCTTGTGAAGGAACAAAATGTAGTTCAATTGTAAACAAAATGCAATGCCTTTATTTACTGGAATCATGTTTTATTCTTAAGAAAAGGGTCACATACACCACTAGTTAATCCAATAATCTAACCTTTTAATGACGAATGGTTTCATTTTGTATACGGAACAACAATTACAAGAGAGTGTATACTTGACATTTATGTTTAAACATTTAGTTTGTACTATACATGGGAATTCCAGTGCAGAATTCATAATATCAAATATATAAATTCGACATACTGTGTAACAATGATTCCTCAAACACTTTAGTAGTAAATAAAAGTATCGAATAAAGTACCAAAGATAACAACATGTGGCTGTATTATTTCGGTCATATTAGATTTATTTTTCTTTGCTATCATTATCTAAGGTCTAATAATAATCATGTTAAGACCTAGATAGTTTAATCCTAATATGGCTGGTTTCACATTCGCTAGTTTAAGGAGTTTTCAGGTACTTAACCAGCCGGTACATAAGATAACATTTATCTCAATATAAACCTTAAACGTTCATAATAGTCATGATAAACATAAATGAATACACTCATTGAACTTAACAATGTGCATATCATGTTTACCAGTGTGGGAATTTTCACAACGTAAATATAGCATAAAAGTTATGCTGAAAATACACAAGCTGCCAAAATGTTGAGATATCCAAATGTAAGAGTCCAGTACTTTGCGTGTTGCATATCCGCGGTTAAGTAAATCTCAAGTTCAAATAACAATTGGATTGAACGAGTGTGTGTTATGGACTTGTTTTCTCTGGTCACCGACAGCTAATAAGTGAAACAGCTTAGTGTTGGAACACAATGTAGTTCAGTTTTAAACAAAATTCAATACCTTTATTTAATGGAATCCTGTATTATTCCAAAGAAAAGGGTAAAAATAACCACTAGTTAAGCCAATTAGCAAACCTTTTTACGACAAAAGGTTTCATTTTGTATATGGAACAACAATAACAAGGGTGCTTTTACTTGACATTCATGTTTACACATTTATTTTGTACTGTAGATGGGAATTCCTGTGCGGAATTAATATTATCGAAATTCGACATACTGTGTACCAATTATTTCTCAAACCCTGAACTAGTAAAAATACAAATATCGAAAAAAGTACGAAAGATAAAAACAGTTTGCTGTATTATTTCTGTCATATTAGATTTATCCTTCTTTGCTATCATTATCTAAGGTCTTATAATAATCATGTTAAAACATCGATAGTGTTATCTTTATATGGCTGGTTTAAAATTCGCTCGTTTAAGGAGTTTTCAGGTACTTAACCAACCGGTATATAGACAATATCTGACCTTTAACGTTTACCATAGTCTTGTTTAACATAAAGGACTACACTCATTGAACTTCACCATGCGCATATCATGATACCCAGCGTGGGAAATTTACAACGTAAATACGGTATCCAAATATAGTAGATAATGTTACCGATACACAAAAGTGCATATTGAATTCCATTCATAAAGTTTGAAAACATTTGGCACCTTTCAAAAAAGCGTAGGAACTCAGATTCTCCTGTTTACATTGGTTTAGAAGGCAACCTTTCCTTCCTAACTAGTATCATGACAATAACCTGCCTTCGAGGTACTTATGGTACAAGAAGAATAAAACTGAATGATACCTTTAACCAGTGTGGAAATTTCGTGTCACCACAGATCCCATTGAAAACGGCTTATAAGTATGCAGCGATTCCATGTGCTCAACATTGGAATTCACTCTAAAAAGCATCAGGACGACTTCGATATGATATGTTTCTCATGGATTTTGATAGTAAAAACTATAATTATACGTAAAACATTGTTTGCCAGCATTATCATTCAATCTTATCAAGAATACAACTCGGAGTGCAATAAATTTATTTATGACCTTTAAATCAACAATACACTATACACTATTATAAAAGCAATATTTCCCTTTACATCGTTTTTTAAACTATTTATTTAACAAAAAAGAAAATATATCGCTAGAAAATAATTGTATAGTCGAATGGTTTACGTTGACAAAATGTTACAAACAATCGCCTAAAGTGACTAAGCGTATCAAGGCTAGAATTCCATCACGTAAATTAAAATCACGTGACTTTCATTCATAAAATGGCAGATTCAATTAACAGTCATATTTCACACACACACAACTAAACCAAAGAAATGTTCTCATGCTTTTGTTAACGAAATGGCAAAAAAGACAGTATAATTAAAACATCAATTAATAAAGTTCCAACAAGGTTTGCTTGCACCATTTAGTGTAATAGAAAAATGGTGGTTATGGATGAGTATACCTTATTGATTGTAGCCTCATTTTCAGTTTTGATGTGTTTTCATTGAAGGATATTGTGTCTGCAGTTTTTGTGACTTTAAGTGTTAGTTGAACGTTTGTATGTATATATTTGTTTGCGCCTAAGCTATTTTTATTGTATGGAATAAACAAAACGTGACATATTCTCTCTCCAGACAGCCTTATGAAGCATAATTGTTATTTTTAGATTTTTGCTGTCCTTCACGCTTGGCCGATCTTAAATACAGGACTTAAGTTAGAAGAGTGTGCAAAAGTGATTAAATGTATGGATTAGCAAAGTTTTTCATTTGTTTAAAACTGGTGATAAGGTACATTTACATACAGCTTTTAATTTCATTTATAAATCAGCAATTTAACTGTTAAAACAAATGTTAAGCGATTGTATAAAGATGTTGAAGATAAACAGTTTAAGTGTAACTATAACTGGGTTAATTTGTACATTTCCCAAGGCATTCAACCTCGATGGGCTCTATAGGGTATCGACAAAAGGCTTTTTCATTAAATAAATACATTAAAGTTTTTAAGAGGAAGAGCAGGGACCTAAAGAATTCCAAACGTTTAATTCCAGTAACTAAAAATGGCAAATGTACACATATTATAAGTGCTGCGAAATAAGAGTCAAAGGTCAATAGATAGAGTCCGCAATTGTGTAAAGTCATGCTACTAGTATTGCTGGTAAAAGGAAGTTATGAAATGGGTTGAACTGAACATATAGTTTATCCATGCACAAAAAGCAAGATAAACTGATTTCAAAACCTTGCGATTAAAAACAAATCAGAAAACATTATAAGTTTTGTTTAATACCAGGTATTTCCTATCAAATTACCGTACGTTAGCGCTATCATCAATACAATAATTTGCATTCAGATACCTCTTTTTACGTTTCTCGTTATCAGGTATGCTATTAACTCCACGTTTAAAATCTTGTTCAGTTTTGGTCGAGCAATAACAATATAATGAATAACAACTGAAGCGGGGTTTAGACTTTTATGGGACTATTTACGAAATAAAGTGTGGCAAACCATTTTGAGTTAAAACTTGGATTCTGACGACTAAAACGTTTGAACAAATGTTGATATATGCTCAAATATTGTCTTTGAAGTCCATCATTTAGCAAAAAATGCTGTAGCGGGATGGGTTGATTATCACTTTATCACTTGATGCTATCAATGTATTAAATAATGGTTAAAATATCCGACAGCTTCGTATGAGTCCCTGCGGGTAAGTGGATATGGTACAGTTTTCTTAAAATAAATCTTGACTGTAGCGGCGTGGATTCGCTTCTGAGTGCATTTTATTTTGATACTTTAATTCTATTTTTACTGCAATTTCGGTATCAAAGAGTGAAATAATTTATATAAGTGCTTTTAGATACATTTCCTCGAAATTAATGAGCGAGTCCCTTAAGTATTGATGTTAATACAATTGCAATAAGGTTTGAGTTTTAGATGCGTTTTTTAAATTTACTCATCTGTAACAATTATGCCGAAAGAACAACAAAACACATTCAGTAAAACCTCAATTTAATCTGATGTTATTTTTTTTAATTGACATATAAGTAAATATCTAAAGCCATTAGTTTTTACCAAACAGGAATGGTTTAATGCGAGGTTATAAATATGTGTTTCCCTAAATGAATAGTAAAATGCGAGGGTAAAGGTATGTATGTACCAATATAAATGGTTTGATGCGAGGAAAATAGTATGTATGTACCGATATAAATAGTTAAATGCGAGGTTAATATTATAAATGTACAAAAATAAATGGTAAAATACATAGCTTTTAGTACAAATGTACCGAAAATGGTTTAATGCGAGATATCTAGTATGTATCTACCATACTACATAGTCTAATGCGAGATTAGGCAGTCGCAAATTAACCATCGATCAGTGAATTAATACTGAACACCTTAGTGTATGAGATTATACTTTACTTTACTCTACTGATCTAGCTTCTGTTAAAATGTACAAACTCATCGTTTTAAATTCAATATAAGCTAACGGTTGCTTTACCAAATTAATGAACGGCAGATTTAAAAAATGCTTCTTTCAATTGGACAAAATCTTATTTCGAACATTAAATGCGGTGACATTAAAACACAATACAGAATAGATCAAGTAGATCAAGCATGTTAAGCAAATCATGAGGAACCATTCAGTTTCAAAACCTTTAATCTCAGTTATTTTCAACAGTTTCAAAACCAATGAAGATAAACAAGTAGGCAATGTTCTGTGATGATGTTAGTATGATTCTATTCACTACCATGCGTTAGAAAATAAAAATCCAAGTGTAATACTGAGTAGCCATTTTCAAATAAGTGTTATTGCCCTTTAAATTATGACAAAGACAGTTTGGTCGTTGAATCATCCCTCACCATGCTCTCATACTTTTATCACTTACATTTAGTATGGAAACTTGTATCACTGAATTCATTAAACATAATATGTTCATCAACAAAACATTTAATGAAAAGGCGGAAGTTTAAATAGTACTTATTTTCATTGATGCACAAATAAGCGCGTACACTAACTATTGGCAATACCTTGTCCCTTAATCGGTTACGAAGTAAAAAAACTTAATAAGAATGCTGTGCAACAAAATAATTCAGTATATTCATCAAAACTATTCCGACTACGATAGTTTGTGCTTTGTCAGAGCGAATAAAACAATTGACTGTTATTTACATGTTCCTAATGTAATAAATGCTTTTATATACTGCGATATATACAGTACATACACAAATCACTCACTAAATAACTTTATATGTTATTATTTTAATGGTTTTGTTCTAAATAGATTTTCTGATCAGTAATATTATGAGAAAGTCTAAATATACAAATGCATTGTTGAGTGACTACAGGGGGTCTGTTTGATCATTGCGAATAGAAGTATGCATTTTCCTTCACGCTCAAGTGCTTACTTTTTATTAATTATATCCTATTTGTATATGGAATTTGAGAAACATGGTTTAGCCGGTTGTGTCATACGACCCTGATAGTTTATAAGCCCTTTTCTTTATCTATAAACAGATTGTATCAGAAGACAAGGTAAATAGTATGGCCTTAGCGTTTGCATCTTTAATGTTTCATTTTGTTGCGGGTTTAAAATACATAACTGTGGGTTCTTTAATGTTAATCAATCTGAAATGGAATTTGCGTTGTAATTACAGCTAGTAATTTTACTCAACTGTATCAATATCGTCGAAGAACCTATTTTTTGACAATTGATTTAAGCATTGTTTAAATATTTAAAACATATATTACTCTCACTGAATTTATTTTAATTTTTATCTTTATTTTTCAGAATAAACAACGTATATACCATAAGCAAAGCATTATCAACTAAAGAGAAAATGGTACAAATGGTAAAAGCCGATATAGAGCTTGAGGTTGAGGTAAGAAATATTTTGTTTTTTGCTAATGCATATTATATTATATTAAATTCGACAAACTACTTTTAATGTTCAAGCCTCCAGTAAGTTTATCGAAAAAGTGATAAGATGTGTTTTTTCAAGTACATGAATGTAACGGTCCTCGTTTCTTATTGGGTGTATTTACAAAAGCACACTAGTCTGAACAGAACATTTCCTCAACGCAAACATAGTAACCATGGTAACACAAACGTCACATCAAGTTTATGCATGACTCATTGTGTGTCCATCTGTGGTGGTTAATCCCTGTTAGACGAGATCGTCTTAACTTTATAGTGAAACAAATACACATTGCGTAAATCGAAAATAAATACCGTCCTATTTATGATAGAATATGCCTTGTGTGACAGAAAATTAACAATGTTCCGTTACTGGTGCATTGGATGTGATTTATACCCTACTACACCACCGTCTTGTAAAATATTTGTTCATTTGTGTTTATCAAGGTCTGCCCGCACCCATTTGTTTCATTATGGCCTGACCCCGCCGTGACTTCAACACGACTTAAATTGTGTTTAACTGCCATAAGTGGAATGAGAAAAAAAATCGAAGTCAAATCCAGACATTTGAAGACTTAAAGAAACAGATTGAGAATTTGTTAATTATGGCATCAACAAATTATACCTAGAGCTATCATTGCATGTGATTTACATCCCACTTCACCACCGTCTTGTAATAAGAAGTATCACTGGGAGTTATACATGATCATCGCATTCCCTTGTCGATGAGACAATTAAGTTGATGATCCTACTATATAAAAATAAGGACTATTACATCTGGGCATTATAGCATGCACTTGTTCTTTTAGTCTTAACAAACTTGCCACAGTTTTGAATGTATTTGACCTCTTACAAAACAAATTTTATGTTGCACATTTGAAGTCAATACCTCAAACACATATAAAGTTATGGATGGAATAATTTGGTTTATATATAACAAGAGCAGTCACAGAGTGTCATATTCCCCGCCGAATTCAAAACAGCCTTAACTTTATCTTTCGATAAACGATTACAATTTAACAAAATAGAATAACTAAAGAACATTACAAAGAGTAGTGATTTATGTGCACTTCACTTTTCCTAAATGAGAAATATCTGTATGTGAAGTTTCAAATAAAATATAAATTATAAAATAAGAATGAAAATTAGCAAAGGACAATAAATCAAAACATACTGCAGCCAGAGTTATGGTTCATGTGCAATTTACTTTTCCTTACTGTTGTATATATGTATATAACGTTTTAAGTCAATACCTCAAAGTATGTTCAAGTTGCTCCGGACAAAAAATAACTATTGAAAATAACAAACTTAAGGGCAATTACTCAAAAATACTGCACACATAGTTATTATCCTTTCACCAAGCTTCTTCCCAATGAGATATATCTTCATATGAGGTTTAAACGGAAATAGATCAACATTTTAAGATTGATGGAAAATCTCAATATTGTAAAATTCAGCACAAAATACCATTCTGGATGCTTATCGAGCATGCATACTGGACACATGTATAGCTTTTAAAGCATTTTCGATTTCACTTTTTTTTCAAATCTTTAACGGTATGACCCGAAGGAATGTTTTTGAACAATTTTCGTGTTATTCCACCAACGTGTATTTACAAAATAAGCTCTAAAATTTATCAGTTTCTTCCTTAAATATTTTTAACGTTCCTCTTTTGATTCAGGCCGTATTTTGGAGACCCTACCACTGGTTGTGAATGCTGTACCTTGGGAAAGTGTAACAATTCCATGTAATCAGCATGAAATTCGTCAAGGTGAAAAGTCCTGGTATAAAGAGGATGGACCGATGCCCAGGTTTGATAAAATAGTTTTAGTTTTATGTTTATGACAATTGTTACATTTGTGAAACATAAATTATATAATTACACGATTAAACATCGCATTTTAATATTAGCAAAGCGAAAACGATGACTTGCTCGATTGCATTTCAGAAATATTATCAAAATTCGTGTTCTTTCGTTGATTATTTTTACATTATTTGAGTATGTGCATTTTATCTGTTTTACATTTATAAGACTTTGTTCTTCTGAAGGTTTGACAATCAATTAAATCTTGCACATTTCCCAAAACTAGCTATTATAATTGCTCAAAATAGTTCTCTTAAATGCGCTCAAAGAATATCAGGTTTTTTCCCTGCTTGTAACCGATGTTCCTATTTAATTTTCTGTTCAATATAACTTTACTTATAACAGATTGTGTTTTCATTTCGGAGCGTTTCACACTTAAAATGTACCTCATTGTATTTATAGAACCTGCAGTGTGGCTTCCGGAGATTTGGTCATCAGTCGTGTATACCCAAATGACACTGGAACATACGTTTGCCATGTTGACGATTATGAGGATTCGAAAAGTAGATAAGTCGTATCACCACTCGTGCCAAGGTTCACACAAGACCCAATATCTTACATACTGTTATCACTGCAAAATGAATACTCAAGCTTAGAAGTCGGCGTCATATTTTTGCCGGAAGTAAATAATTGTAAGTGATATATCATTTGCTTCAAAATGACAAAACATTTATGTTAATTACCCTATGAAGCACATACATATTACCCAAGGAATCGCAAATGTATCGGATCGTGTTTTTGTGAAGGAAACAAAACAATGTTTGAAGCAAGCGTAATACATATATATACTCATTTCATATATGTTATTTTTGTTATAGTTTGGTAATTGTTTGAAACAATTATTACAGCTTATAGTTAAAAACACATTCGCATAAACACAACTGTCACGTACGTAATATCCTATTTCATTGAATGCATTTCAGGCATACTGTTGCTTTATCAGGGTATGGAAGATGGTAAAAGTTTTACATTGTCATTTGGTCTGGAAGAAGGATATCCTGTGCTAAAATATTATGTTTCTGAAATTCAACTTTCTCATATGAAAATTGGAAGAGTGCTGGAACCATATGCATGGCATTCCTTTAATCTTGTCATAACCAAAGATTTAGGTAAACCATTCCTTCAGTTTAGGTAAAACAAAATATACTACTGTATATCTGAGTAATCATAAATCGCGAGTTGTAGATGTACATACTATCATATGAAACTACAGGTTAAATAAACAGTTTGTTCATACAAAATAGTTTTTATTAATGGGATAAAAGTTTATTGATTTATGTCATTGAAGAAATCCAAAATATGTGTTGTATTCAGGTACAATTTATGTAGACAATAATACCTACCTGATCGCAAGTGAGGCTCTGGGCGTTGAAATGTCACAAAACCTGACTGGAAATCTGTTCGTTGGAAATCACCCGGACGACAACGTTGCAATCTTTGGGAAAGGATTTAAAGGTATGGCTTGTTTTATAGTTTGGCATTAAAACAGGATGCAGTGGTAATAAGGGGCATATCAAGTAATGGTAAATATTGGTATAACGTTTGCTTGGAATACTCAATTGGATGGATGGTCATAACTTAAGGAGTGGCAGTTACCCAAGACCCAAAACAAACATGGGGATGGTTGGGTTTGTTTACCGATGTATTATTTTGTTGAAAATCACAATTTGGTTTAAAAAAAAGTGGCCATGTACTGTCGTTTCAGTAGTTTTATACCGAGATTTGTTTCTTTGATATAGGTGTGGTTGTCAAAATGAAAATTCACGGTGACATGGTGAACTTTGAAGCGGAAATGTTGGTAGGCATTGATCAATACAATGCTTGTGAATATGACCCATGTGAAACAGGTGAATGTGTCATAGCAAACGTAAAATTTGGATATAAGTGTGTTTCTGATTCAAAAGTGAGTGCTCAATACTCTGACCATGACAAAGGCAAAGGAGATGAATCGTGTCTTGTAGAAGTGAACGAAAAAAGTGAAGCCGTATTTAGATGGACAACACAACAATTAAATCAAATCATGGATGTTTTGGTAAATGATAGACTAATTGCTATCTATGTTCCGATACACAATGAATCTCACCTCTACAACAACAATGATTCTAACCTGTATGCACCGTTGCTGACTGGAAGTGGGATGTGTCAACTTTTGATCAAACAGTTCATCAGGCCCGGTTTTAAAGTAATGATCAGAGGTACTGACATACATAAGGTAGAGGTCAGTGGAAAGTTAGCAGCAAACTGCAGAAATGCCTCTTCGTTATGGATCTATTTTAAAGGTACAATATTAAAAGAATTTTTATTTATTTTCATTAGCAAATATACAAATATGCATTACAAATCAAAGGGAAGAAAACGTTACTATTCCCAATCATATTTAACTCATGGTTATCTACATTTAAGACAAGCCCATGTTCTTGCATTGCGGTATTAATAAATACTTCAACAGATAACAGATCATTTAAACAATAATGTTCTTACAATTTCTTGATTTAAGATCCTTTTTGTCGTGATGAGAATAAGGAACATGTTTTTCGACCTTAAATTTAAAATAAAAATCTGATGGTTTACAATTCCGCATATAAATAATAAAACCCGTTTTAACTCTCCAATATATGTGTTTTCCTTCATTAAGTGTAACATTTACACTGATACGAATTTCTGATATTTGTAGTGAATGATGCAGACACTAGCATTAGCCCGAGTGTTATTGCGGCAAGCATATTGGGAACAGTGGTATTGGCTGGGGCGGTTATTGGTGTATGTCTCAGACAATATCGGACAGCAACAAAGAAAGGAATGTGTGAACGTGTATGTATGTTCATAACGAAGATTTTCTTTCTTAATCAATTTTGAGTGTATCTGTTATTTTAACCATACGCATTAATGAAAACGTGAGAAACATAAGTTTAAAACAAGCATTGTCGAGACAGTGAAACATTTTGTAAATGAGATAGGAAACTTCAGTGACAAGTCCGGTAGCCTCATTTTTTTATACAAACGTATACAAAAAGCACTTTTTACAGCTATACATAGAAAATATTTGACACGTATATAAAAAGGTATCTTTCATATGAAGAAACCAATTGTTTTGCGATTTTCTGATATAGAAAAAAGGGGGGTATTGGGCGAAAAAAAGAAAAAAAAGAGAAAGAAAATGCCCATAAAACGATTTAAATAGAAACAAAAGAGACAAACTGCCTTTCTAAAATATTTTATATGTGATGATTATAAAAGAAAAGCCCATTTTTTGCAAATGGGCTTTTAGTTTATCTTTCATAATAGCTATTTCACGTTCAATATTGATTAAAATATATAAGTATTTTTCAAAATTTCGGAAGTAAGGAATTGTTTCTCTGTTTTTTGAATAGAAAATGTAGTATTTTAGAAGTATTACTATGTAGTTAATGCAGCTATAATTTCTTTCAACGTTTATTCCTAACGAAACATTTTTTTAATTTAGTTCAGTTTTAATATTTTTTGAGTGGAGAAAGCGTTTCAAGTCATTCCACCGGTATTGTATGATATAACACTCCCAGAACATGTGGTTTATTGTTTCCTCAAAGCTGGAACACAAGTTGCATAAACTAGAATTGGATAATTTGCATTTAAATAGATATTTATTTGTTGGTATAATTCTGTTGATTATCTTAAACTGAAAGGCTCGTATACATGTGTCGATCGGTAGCCTCAAAATTAGCAACTGCCATGTTTAAAGGCACAAGGAGCAAGACCAAAGAGACACTAAGACAAAAGGCATTTAACAACTTCAACAGATTACAAAATGAAGTGTTGCTAAGCAAAGTTTCTATGGCGATAATCAAAATATGTATTATTATCATAAGCGATATATTTCAATGTTCATGGCCCTTTGAAGAAGTTGGGGCATATATGTTTCAGGAAATCCAAATAAATTGCGGTATTTATGGCATTACTAAGGTTTGAATGAGTTGGGCTGGTTAAAATTAATGAATTAAAAAGGCTTCACGGGTACTTTAATCATCCTAACTGCGATCATATCCCCGATGACATCAATCACGCCATTCATTACATATATATTTAAACCAATTGTTCATTATTTCTTTCCAGAATTGTTGAAATATAACTTCAATTCAATTAAAATTACCTTACAGTTATTCGTACTCATCCAATATGTACATAGATCGACCCGACCGTAACCGGAAACAAGTTTTCATACTACAACAAAACAACGCGTGAAATTGAAACGCTAATGAAAACACTTCATTTAACATATCATAAATTAACACTTTCCAACCTGTTACTTTAAGTTTTTCGTGGCCTGTTGACACATAACAAACAATTACTAACAATTTAACAGATTAATAATTTTTCAATTTACATGTATGAGGTGCAAATATTAGATTGTAAATGTCAGTAGGTCAGTTTGTCGGTCGGTCAGTAGCCCATGTCATGTCCCCACAATAACTGAGTTCCACATATAGCCATAACACATTAGTCGTGTGAATTCCCTTGACAACTAGATGACCTCAGCTGTTCTCTTAATCCGTAGTTTTGAGGTCAACATTAGAGTAAAGATTGTCAATTAACTTTGCTTGCACATAGATATAAGAATAGTGATACCTTTGACTTAAGACAATGAAACCTCACTTATAGTTTGTACTTGACAATAAGTTATCTTCAGTGGCGGTTGATGTCTTTTTAAACCAACCAATTTTCAAACACAAATAAGGCATCCGACACACAAATACGCTAGTTTTCTAAAAGCTACATTGCTATAAGTGTCAAATATTGATGCCTGGTCACCCAGCACAATTTGGAATCTATGTACGTATTTGATGGCAAATATGTAAATTATAGGACCAAACGTACATAAAACATAGGGGAAATATTATAGGACTCTTTCTTGGTTGCCTGTATCAGTTTGAGTTCGGTGTATAAACACGTATACTTCTGGATCGAGATACGTGATGCAGGTCACAAGAAAAGCGTCCTATCGTTATATTTCATTTGTTATATACTAAATATGTATTCCTTCTTTATTTTATGTTTCAATTCAATTTAAATTTATCGTTATTTGTCAAATGTCCACTTATGTAATGACTTGCACATATTTTTGTGTATTCAAGTCAAGGGAGAGTACTCCAACGAAACAAGTTAGATATTACAGAATTCACTTTATTGAGCAAAATAAGAAGAAAATGTTTTATATCTCAGCAAAATAAACAAGTTGCTTACGAAAATGAATATTAAATGTGATAGCACACACAAAATAACAAACATAACCCATACTTACTTTAGTATAAACAAATCGTCATTTCCTCCAGACGTTATGCGGCCATCAAATTTTGTTGAACCTTTACTTTGGTTGCCACTTTGAAAGAGTTGATCATAAAAGGAAACTGCCTTAAACACTTAGTGTGTCAAGATGAATAAGTGTTTGCTAAATTTTGGGCTGCGAGCGAGCATCTACTTACCAATTGACAGCAAAGAGAGTTTTGAATGACACTTATTGCTTACCTTCTTTCTGGATAATGCAATTGCGGAAATTCTTTACTTTTCATTTGACAAACTCTCCTGCTTAAATGCTGGTTTTCAGTTTAATTCTTACAATAGATACCTGTACTATTTAACAAGGGTACCGTGTATTTCGGCTTCAGGGTTTGTCACTATTTTTATCAAATCATTTGAATTTTGCATTGGTTTGGTTTTTATATAATTCTTTATAATAAGATTATTCAAAGGTATCGTTTTGATTAGTACAGCTATTGGTATTTATTAACATCATATGACTATGAACGCGATCTTGGACCTGTTGCCGCAGAGTATCGATGTTTAGACTATTACAGTAAGATCAAAAAGTCTAGATGATTCTGTTAAAACGTAATTAGAGTTAAGTTATACATACGTAAGTGGGTTTTATCATTTCTGTGCCGGTCAAGAGCTTGTATTTGATGAGGTGTAGGAAATTGGTCATGTATTGTAATGCAATAAAAAAACAAGGACATTGCAAAGGAATCGTATTGGTGTCGAGAAGGACAGTACTTGGATTGGTTGTCCATCAATATATTGTTTAAAAAGCAATCCCTCAATCCGGTATTTAGGCCTTTGAAATATATTTGCAATAAACGATGTTGTTTGCTCCCACCTCAGATAATGAGATCCAAAAATTTGGCCATGCTGGAAATTCTTATCATGCCCACGGACACCCGTAAGCAGCAAACAGATTCAACGGTTTATGTAAAGGAAACCATATATTATTATTTATGCTTAAAAACAGCATGATCTACACAAAAGCATCTTAATATATACTAAACTGTAATTGTTGTTTTGTCTTTTCAGAGAAAGAAAACAAGCAGGTCCAAACGGTGAGAGCAGTGTTTGTTTCTTTCCTAAGACAATAGTACATAATTTGTCCTTTTTCTTAAGTTATAGTGGTCGTTTGATGTTGTCTATAGGATTTATTTGTTGTTGTTTTTGTAGTAAGATCAGAAGTCATTGATATTTGTTTTTCAAAAGAAACATTTAAGGTTAGAGTTATTGTATTGACTATAATCCAATGTTATTGGTTTGGAGTTTAACAATACGGACAACTCATATAGATGTCAAATCGTTGAAAAGGAAAGGCAGTTATGGTACAATATTCCGTTTGTCTTAATTGTCTACAAATGATACAACTCTGAATTATTATTAAAAAAAAATATTAATAAACTATTTTGTGCTTCAGGCTTATGCGGAATGGAGATACTGCTGTTTAAATGCATGTGGTACACCGGGGGCGAATCCAGCACTGACCTTAAGGGATGCACATAACGGACATTCAATCGCCCTCCCATGATTGTTTAAAGATATTGGTGTTTATCCAACAAGATTTTATTTTATTTTTCTAGTAACATTAAAACTATTTTGTATTCCAGTGAACGAAATCAAAAACACTGTCGACATTTCGGAAGAGTGATTTGTATATATTACCAAACACTTTACCAATTCCATATGTTCGTTTGAGCTTCGGTCCATTCAAAGAAAATGGCGATACTGTTGTTAAGTTTAAGCATGTGTTAGTTTGCTTTAATTGTACATATTTCACATTTGAGTAGTGTGATCAATGGTGTTTATTCCATCTTTGATTAGCTACAACTTTGTGTGTACGGGAATTAATTGTATGAGTGGTTGATATCTTATGAAATCGAAACGCACTGTTTTGACTTTTTTTATGCTATACGAATCATGATTTGGTTTTAATGCGTTCCATGATGTAAGAAAATCATTCATAATATACCATTTTCAGAAAAGTTTATTAATCAAACTGTTGTCCATTTAACTTTCAAATATATAGGATTATATCGATACGATTTTAGTTTAAGATTTTCCAATGTATCTTTTTTAATTCTCGACCAAATATCGTTTTACTAAAACACCCAACAAGAGAAAGAATAAGATAAACCATTCAATATCGGTAATCTTTCAGCCGCAATTTTCATTGTTTAGGTTCAATATATTTCTCTTTTTTGTCTGGCATACCATCCCGTAAGGATTTGAAAAAACTCTTAATGGTTTTGACAAATATTTTGCTTGGGTTTGCTAGGACATAGAATGAAAATATTATATTTGGTAAAGAATAAGTTTTCACAACAGGAACTATACTATTACTACATTTATTTTTTATGAAATTCTCTCGACTTTTTATTGATATTTGTGTCGATTATTTGATGTTTATTATTTTAGAAGGTATTACCGAACGTTGCACATCCAGCACTCTAAGAATTATAGATTTATTTGTGTTTAGGTTAAGACCGGAACATTTAAAAAGGATTCTAAAGCTTAAATCAAGAATTCGAAAGATTCTTTCTGAACCATCGTTAAAATAAGTAGCATTATCAGCGAAAAGTGATCGTTTAATTTCCGTATAACTGACCTTTATTCCTATATAGTTTGACATTAATTGTAAACAAATTACAAATATAATCAAAGAATGTAGACAACCTTTAAATCACTATATAGCAGGCTGATAGGTCTCCAGTTAAAAAAGTGTTATGAACTTTTGTTGGGTTTTAATAAAAAAGCGAAATTATAGACTGTTTTTGAAACGACCATTAAGAAAAGAGTCTAGGAGACTTATTAAAACATTCTCGATATCGTTCAAAATGTTTGATAAAATTCAGAAGTAAGATCGTCTGAACCAGGACTTATTTTGTTCATATCGTTTAAAGTATTTCCGCATTCATACATCGAAGGTAGACCTTCGCATTGGCTGCTATAACTTTCGAAATGTTTATTAAATAAGTTTCTCATGCCATCGTCTATGTCAGTGTCTATGCTATATTTTAATTTTAAAATTTCAATTATTTTGTTTTGTTTTTTCAACAACTGTCACTAAATCATTTATCGCTTTTAATTAGAATACTCTTTTTGATGCATGTTTTTCGCCAGTTTTGCAAAATATTTTTGTGTCATTATTTTCATTCTGCAAAGTTTTTTGCCTTAAAATATATCCATTATCCATTATAGCTTGCTTCGCAATTTATCTAGTGTTTGCTTTATTTGAATAAGTTCTTGCGTTGTGATGCATTAATTTTTAATTCGTTTAGTAGGCTTTCCCTTCAGTTTTAAGCATTGATTTCTTATGAGAAACATATATCTACATTATAATGTCAAAATGTTTTTGATAGTGCAGCGGCGCTCCCTAGAAATACAAACAAACATAGTGAATGTTTTAGTGGAACAATTGTTGCTATTTGAGGATGTTAATTGCATGTGTATTGTTTATGTTAATATGATAGTGCAATGATCTTAGTATTTTATAAGGCTTTTTAAATCGATTCTTTGCTCAACATTTGTATGCGTTGTCTTATTCTCAGAAAGTTGCCAATTTTCAAGATATCTGCAAAAACGGTCATTGATGATTTTTTGGTTCACTAATGTTTGTTAGAATACAGCTTAACTAATTTGATAAATTGTAAAAGTTGAAATTATATTAAAGGAGACTATGTGTTCATTTATGTTCTACTTAAATATATGTTGAGGAAAGGTAACGTTATTGGAAAATTCTTTTTGAAATATAACATGAAACAGTTTCATCAACTTGTTTGAATCGTTATATCTTCATAAACATTTTTTTCTGTAAGTATACACCCCTGTTGATTACAAACTATGATTTTTTTCTTCTACAAGATCCAAAACGTCGAACCAGTTCTGTCTTGGCGAAGACCCATCACATCTATATTTAATACTTTTATTCTTCATCGCAAGATATCTGTTGATCTCCGATGTTCGTCATGGCGCTTCAAATTTATGTTTGAACCGATGATGTCTGTATCTGATTGTTGAGTACCTGAAGTCATCACATGAATTGAAATGATGTTTTACTTTCTATACTTACTATTGTTCGTGTTGGAGTTGACTCCATTAACGCTTTAAATTAGAAGGAATATGGTACATGAATGTTGCGGTGGTGAAACCAAATGTTCAGGCCAAGTGAAAGAATTCGATGGCCGTTTTAAGGAATCCGACCCACAAAAAATCTAGTTGGAACCACAACTTTCACAAAATCGAGCCTTTTGCACCCAGTACATCAAACAAAGTTCTTAAATGTATAACGAGACAACCTTTTGTTAAATATAGCTTGAAATATTTGATGAAATGCTAAAACCTACGGAATGATAACGCCTTTCATTACAATCGAGATATTTACGTTGTGAACAAAACGCTTTAGCAAGTAATGCGAGTTGTAGGCGATCAACTTTTGATTTTTGTTCAGAACCTTGACATTTAACATAACATATAGTAAATAAAATGTGGAACCCCATTCCCTAATTAGTTTCTAATTAACTCGCTTAAACCCCTTAAAAAGGAGATCTAAGAGACCATACTCACCGTTTACGTCATCTCATTGGCACTACAACGGAAATCGCGTTGAAGTATTTTCATCGCATAACAAAATGTAATTCCATTGAGCTTAGGTTAGCAAATTGGTCACCAGAATGAAAAGACAAGAGACATGAAATAAGAGTAATGTTTATACAATAGAACGCCGTTTTGTCGTGATTTGTGCATATACTCGTCTTCGTATATATAACCGTATTTTAGTATAAGTAACCTTTTCATTTGCAGGTTACGAACGAATGATGCGAAATTTCGGAAACGAATGTTAGCCTCTACTGCATCAAGGCCAAACATTCAGAACACAAGGAAACACTACGCTGAAAGACAACAAATATTAAACAAAAATCAAAATATAGTATCAGAATAATGTAACTGTGAATGCGAACACATACTGGGTCTAAGAACTCCCCAGCGATACAAATGATAATAAGAGTACGTTTACCCCTGTGTCATAGCTGCATTGATGTGATAAATAATGCATGCTAGCAACTTAATCTAACCGAAAACTCTTTGCTGAATTTAGACAAATGTCATATCATGCATACTTACTTTTTCCGCTAGTATATCGGCATTGGTAAGTGTTCGATTAACTGCCTTGCCATGGTCAGTGAAAACTAAGCAAGAACACACTTGGTCTTAAAAGCGGTTTTCGGACAGCCAAAACTGCATCTGTGCTCGGGCTGCATAGTGGCTTTCAATATTCAAAGAAGATGGGAGTCCTAATGTGCCATGATAAAACGGACGAAGTACGCAACTATGTAAAATCAATGCTATCGAGCAAATGCATATTATAAAAATAATAAGTCATCTGAATTGCTGTTGGTGTATTTCAAATTTATGTATATGGTATTAACAAGGGAATGGATGGCAAATCATGGAGAAATACTGAGAGCATGATCAGTTTTGAACTGTATGGTTGATGTTGAGATATATATATATATATAAACCAGAATGTCCAACAATGTTTACGTTGATTTGGGTAAGATATTAAAACCATTTTTGTCTCTCTTCACATTTCTACTGTACATTATCAATTGAACTAAGCAAGCAAGCGTTTTGATAAGTAGGTGGTGTTTGCGGTGATTTGCACACTTATATTTAATCAAGTTGAAGATTTTGCCATTTGTTCATATCGCAAATTTAAATTCTGTGTGTAACAGAGATCATGTTAATGTTTTTACATATATTTCGTCAGAACAGAACATCTTCCGTTGATGGTAAGCAAGCTATTGTATATGCACTTCATCAAAATCTGTTGTGTGTCATGTCCGATTTATTTTCGTCGACACTGATAATAGTTGAGGCCAGAATAACCAACCTTCAAGAGAACATACCCGATGATGGTAGGGATTTCAGATTTTGAAAGACTTATCACCCGTCTGATAATTGAAACGTGCCGAAACGGAGTTAATATGATTATGATTCAGTCGTAATAACTTCTTTTGTTCGCTTCATATTTATACCGTAAATTAGAAAGTACATGAAACCAGATTAAAACGAAATATAATCGTGCAAGCCAAATGTTGGGTGCAGCGTAGACGGCCACTCTGGATGACATAGGCTTCAAATAATTCTCATATAATTTCCAAAGTAATTTACCGGCATTAATCCTACAATATGGCTTAACTTTACAAACAATTTACCACACGATTTTAATACACAGGGTATTGGTTTAATATGTTGATGTTGTACGCTGTGGCCCAGCTAGTAAGCATTTGCAGTCGACTCGACCGGTGGGTTAATAAACACTTAAATATGGAAGATATGACAGCCTACGAGAATATTTGTGAACAAATACAGGATCAAGTTTGATTGATAACATAGATAAGCGAAGCCGTTTAAGCCACTTTACAAAACAAAGACACACACTTGGAGACAAGTCGTTGCTGACCGTACTGATTATGAATTTTGAAAGTAAAATATATACGCATTTGACACGTTTGGTAGACATCAATTATCGGTTCACACATATCAAAGTGACAAAAATGTAGAATTTTGTCCATCGATTAAGAGAGAGAGAGAGGGGGGGGGGAGAGAGAGAGAGAGAGAGAGAGAGAGAGAGAGAGGGAGGGAGAGAGACACAGAGAGAAACAGAGAGAGAGAGAGAAAGAGAGAGAGAGAGAGAGAGAGAGAGAGACAGACAGAGAGAGAGAGAGAGAAACATTAAAAGCACCAATAAAGGATAAAAGGAATGTGTATGGATATGTTAAAATAACTGCAAATAAAACAGCGCCATTTTGACAATTTTATGTTATCCAATATTTGAGAATGAAATGTTAATAGACGCATATGAATAGATTATGTAGCACTTGAATTGTACCCCTGATTTTGCGATTGAAGCACTTGCTTTTTCTGGGAGTAAAATGGATCTGTAAGCCCGGGCGTAAGAGAGTTTGCACAATTACGCCAATATTTATCATGTTCATGTAATTTTGAAATACTTATAATATTTAAATAATTAATTCAATGAAGTTATAAATGATTTAAACAGAAGGCCTTGTATTACAAAATAAACTATTCGTATTGATATTTATGAGTGTAACGAAAACAATCTTCAACCACTACTTTATAATAAAACCTGCTAAACCACAATACATTGGTTACACCAAAGTAATTGTAATCATTAAAACAGTTCTAAGGTTACAGAAATAAAACGAAATAGTGACAATACTCAATCGCAACATTATGAACATTAAGGTAAACATTAAAACATCGAAATTTCTTAGAAAATACTTGTTGTGTACCAAAAATAAAAACACATGATGACTTTAAAGCTAGTAGTGACAAGCGCTAGTTGGTAAAATGTATGAACAATGTCAAATATTACTTGTTTTCAATATTTTACATAACCAAGAAAAACATTTTCTCATGCGTATTTATCATGGAACGAATGGTCTTTGATAACGGCTTCCGCAAGCTCGGGTCGGACAGGTTTATTCTTCCGCCTGCTGCTAAAAGATAATTATAATAAATAGTTCCTAATAGAGTTGATGACAAATCACCGCATACAATCGAAATATCCAAACAAGCAACACTTAATATAACTATAAGACTAGTTACCCGTTATCAAATGATTTATATATTCTGTAGACGACCAAACACAGTCGACCAATCAGATTTACTACGGAATTTAATCAGTGGAATCCCAAGTATATTTATCAAGTAGTGAACAAATCATATCAGTTAACGTGATATTTATTGACACTCAACCACCAAAGCAATGATAAGCGGTTTTTGAGGTTGTTCTATTTATAGTAATTTCAAGGGAAACAAGTTATCAACTAGGTTATCATGTATCTTGTTATATAAAATGAAAGTGACAGACAATAATTCCTAAATTGATAAGTAGCATTTGCACTTGTTTTGAAACCAACAGGTATTAAGTGTTATTGAAAATAAGGATACTTATATTTCAAAAAACGTTTGCTCTATCCATCCACTACCCACCCACCTAAAAAACACCCACCCACCCATCCATCAATCCATCAACAAATTTCGATTTGTTTCGAAGAAGAAAGTAATAAGACAACTGTTTGAGAATTGAGAAAGAGTAATATTGCCGTTCTCTCCCATCTTAGCTATCAATTGTTGTTGAGATATCAATTGTTAATATGTTGGTGTGGTTTGTGTTTCGTGTGAAACGAGCTAGCAATTTCAAATAAGATCTGGATATCAGATGAGTTAATGAAACAGAGTGAGAACAAGCCATTTCGGCGCGATACCTTAGCTTTTCCGCATTGCCCTCTTTGTTCTTTAACGTTAAGGTACACAGCAACGATAAATTAGTGGACCACATTCCAGCGTTCTCGTAATTTCCTGACTACCACCCTCTTTTACCCTGCGCTAAGCAAGCAAGCAACTAGTACAAATGCATACATATTTCGGTAAGACTCGGTCGGGGATTAAACCAGGAAAAAATAAATATTTTACTATCAAACTGTATCTTTATCCATTCACTCTCGACATGTCGAATCCGACATAAAAGAAGATCGCTTATATTGTCAGTGCAATCTTTGGAAAAAAAATGATCCGCATGACGTAAGTAAATATCGCCCAATCTCATTGTTTTCGGTAATCAGTATGTCCCTTGAAAAGATTATTCAAATATACTTTCTATACCATGTATTTTGTCATGGTCTTGACGAAGAATAACAGGTAAGAGTAGTAGCAAGTTTCGCATGTGGGTCTTTTACATTTTTAAACTCGAATCGAATGGCATTTCTGGTTTCTCTTCTTAGTCATTTTTCAAATTACCTACTGTAAAATCATTAATGTTCGTGGGGCATTAATGTTCGTGGTTTTCGTGGGTGCGGCGATCCACGAATTCAATATCCCACGAAATATAAACCCTTTGTTCACGTTTTCAATTGCCATGTTATGTACAATTTAAGTCTAGTTTATTCGTTACAGAGGCCGCAGTATAGAGCGTAAATATCCGTCCCACTGAATATCTTTCTATCATTGTTTTGTAAATATTTTATATCAGCCTTTAACAAATAATAAACCAAATCATTGTAATGCATTTTTATGTACCAAATGACTGAAGCACGTGCCTATATATGTGCTGTCCATGAAAATCTCCAACTTTAAAAGATGTGAGTGATGAGTGTCGGTTCTCGATTTTTTTAAATAATTAGTCGATTCCATTGAAGGTCACTGAGCACCTAACGTGACAATGTACAAAACAACTCGTTCAATATACTGATTAAACAAAAACGTTTGAATAAACATTGAAATGAGATGGTATTCAAAAGTGATTGAAACTATAGACATCAGCAATCTTTAGGGATTGTTTACTCAAAATTACGGACCTTCTCGGTGTTTTTACAGTTAGAAAAATTCTTAATTTGCATTCAATGGCTTCGCTTATCTGTATTTATGATCAGGGTACATCTTCGTTTATGACCTTAATTTCCAATTAATTCGATAAATGACATGGGTATATGCACAAATTGGCATGTCGTACTGTACTCTAGCGAGTGTCATAAACCGGGTGACGTAGAAGACGGATATCACGGGCCAGCGCGTGGGATAATGCTGACGATCTAGAACGATCGCAGTTTCAAGTACCCATGACATTGTAATTTCACGGCAAACCAGGAAATTTTATGCCAACGAATATAAATGATTTCCCTAAAGTGTTATGGCTCAAAATCCACATACGTTTCTTCGCGGACAATACTAGTTAATATGTTATTGTCGACGATTCTGTTACCACCTCGTCATTATTAAATGCAGACATTCACAAACAAAATTCACAATGAGCAGAAAAATAGTTGGTTTTCTTTCAATCCACAAATACAAAGATTTTCTTATCATGTCACGCAAACAAAACAATCCGATTCATCCTTAAGTCTTCATGGCTATCACACATATACACCTCCTTGGTCTCAATGTTTCAATGGACGGCACCTGGCACGAACATATTCGGAAAACAACAGAAAACAGAAAACAACAGGCTAAAAAGTTCATGCCTTAAAAACTTTGATGTACACACTCGACCAAGAGTCACTTGAAATACTGTATAAGTCATATGTTTGCCAAACGTTGAAATATTGTGATTTCGTCTAAATAAATCTTACCCGACGACATGAATATCTACTCCGACAAGTTCACCTCTAAGCACTCATAATTATAACTTGAACTACGAAACCTGTCTCTCACGGAAAACTTCATGAAGATTCTGGGTATGAATCACTTAAGTCACAATGGGAACTGCATATAATTATATTCTACCACAAGATGGTAACATCACTGACACCTACATATCTTTCATTCCTTATCCAAGACCAAGTACGTTATGCTACTTTCTATACCCCCCGGAACCCTTCTTCTAAAAAAAACTCTTTTGCAATACACAACTATTTTCATCCTCTTTTATTCCTTCAACAATTGCTCGTTAGAACGAGCTTCCTGTACATGTCAGAGAATCCGATTCACTTTCAAACGTAAACTGTCTCTTCTTTATAACTGACCAGTCCCGTCGTTTTACTACAAAGGCACTCGAAAGGACAAGAGTAATCATTTACGCATTTTGAATTACTGTAGCACCCAGAGAGAATTTTTTTAAAGAATATTGATCAAGATCGATTCTGTCAATGTGGCCCCATCGAATCAAAAGTGCATTGTTTCTTTAACTGTCAACTCAACCACAAGCAGAGACAAATTTATTTAAAATTTATAAACATTTCACTGTCCAGATACTTTTAATTTGAAACACTCTATTAAACGAACCATATTCAAACATTTTTTTCAAATTTATCTCCGACACTAAGATGAAAAAGTCGTACTCGGGATTTCACCTGAATTCGGGCATGACCAGGCTGAACTTGAACTTGATTCATTATTCCCCTTCCTCTTCTTCTTCTTCTTCTTCTTCTAATTATGATTTTAATACTCAAATTCTTTTCTAATAGCTTTTTATTAATTTAAAAGAAATTTTTTGTTGAAAGTATTTGTTTGCCTCAGATGTTTGCTTTCGTTAAAAAACAAACATACTGTTCTTTTTACAGGTGGCGCAATTATCACAACCATCGAACATCATTGACCTGTATTTTATTTCGGCAAATGTCGAAGTGTCTTAGTTTGAAGGAGTTACTGACGCCTTTGGATAGCGAAACGACTACATTTAAAAAGCAGATGTTTAGTATCTTCAATTTCTGTGACATAGGCACTGTTTGAGGAAGTTTCGATATGATTATTGTAACGATCGGAATTTAGGTTGCTGCAATTCATACGCATTTGGGCATGAGGAACTGAAGCGGATATTTCACCGTTGATATAAAATGTAGGGGTTAAGGGAACACTATATATTCAATCCATTTTACCTTTGACCGGCAATGATATTGCATCTTTTACGAAGGTGTCAAGATAATTCCACGCCCTCAATACCGATAAACATATAGAATGTGAAAACATTGAGTTATTTTAGGCAACGCTTGAAAGTTTTCTGTTATTTAACGCCTGCAAACTTTGAGGAAGTAGATAAGATGATATCATGTTGTGTTTGTATCTATATTTTAATGTCAGCTTTTCAATTGTTCGTCTATCCGTAAGGGACACCAAGCCAATTTAGTTTAGTAGATCAGTTATTGTTACAGATCGTGTGAGACCGGTAACAATTCGTCAGCCTTATATTGAATTATATATATCGTTTTCTTTTTATAGTGGGCAAATTTTTCCCAACGAAGTTATACGTATTCTAGATGCTGACGAAGATTCGACAAAGATATGTGGTTGAGTGTTTTCTGTTTCGTTTAAAGTTCACAGTTTGCATTGTTCCAATAATTCCAGAAGTTATTGCGATGATATAAGTTATATGTTCCATTCATTTCTGAGTGTCAACTTAAGATGATTTTGGTAAACAACAAATTGAACAACGGCGATAACGAAAAGAAGTATTGGATGATTTCTTTGACGATAGGTCAGAAACATTGCCTCTGTTTAAGCGGGATTAAGGTTAACTTGCGATTGTTAAGGCATTCCTAGGATCTAATCATGGTTTATTACGTATTTTTGCATATTAACGTCAAGGGCGGAAACAGCTTATGAACTGTCGTCTGCAAAGAGAGGAGTTATGCTTAGTATCATTCATATCTCACAGTATTATACTTTGAAATTGCCATACCATAAAAACTGGAGCACGAGAATCAGGTTCAATAGTTTACTTGCTCAAATAATGATATAAACTTTAAATAGTAACAAAACTTATTTGTACAGTTAAGTCAATAAAGATGTGCCCAAAAACATAATTTACCGGCTCAATAACTCGTGTCCGGGCTGTAACTGTCCCTTGTATGAACAGATTTTAAAATAACTTGCCACATGTGTTCCACATACCAAGACGACGTGTCGGGTGCAAGACCCGTGTCCCTACCTCTAAGGTCAAGGTCACACTTAGTGTTTATTCACAATGGAGTGCTGCATATAAGGACATAGAGTATAAGTTGTCGTGTCCGGGCTGTAACTTTCCCTTGTATGGACAGATTTTAAAATAACTTGGCACATGTGTTCCACATACCAAGACGACGTGTCGCATGCAAGCCCGTGTCCCTATCCCTAGGGTCAAGGTCACACTTAGGTGTTTATTCACAATGGAACGCTGCGTATATGAGGACATAGAGTATAGGTTGTCGTGTCCAGGCTGTAATTTTCTCTCGTATGGACAGATTTAAAAATGACTTGCCCCTTGTGTCAGACATACCAAGACGACGTGTCGCGTGCAAGACCCATGTCCCTACCTCTAAGTTCAAGGTCACACTAAGTGTTTATTCACAGTGGAATGCTGCTTATAAGGACATAACAGTGTAGGTTGTCAAGTATGGGTGGTATTTTTTATGTTTAGAGGCAATTTAAAATAACTTGCCATATGTATTTGACACGTAAAGGCAAGATCAACTTTTCATGTATTGACCTTTTTCATAGGTCAATGTCACATTCGGGGGCATTCGTCACATACTGTGACAGCTCTTGTTACGCTTCTGATAAGGTAAGATTCCCATATATAAGAATAATATAACTTTTATGCTAGTTAGATTGACCTTTACGGCATATTCAAACGAAATGCACCGACCAGAAACTGAAATTTGCGATTACGAAAGAACCGGGAGGTTGAAAAACAACGGATTTTTTCCCCTAAAACACGTAAAATACACTGACATGCAAACTTTGCGCATGTATTACAAAGAGAAGCTTAAAATATCATTCCAACCGTTGAAAACTCGTTGAATAAGACGCGTTTTTATCCAAATCGAACGTTTTTTGTTGCGGTACTTCTACTTTCACTTCAAATCACCCTCTTGCAATTTTGATCTTGACCGCGCACTCGGCTTTGTCTTAAATGCAAGAAACGTTTTCATTTGACGGCTACCATCGACTTTCCAGGTTTTAATGACGTAATTGGAAAAGCATTCAAATGTTGTCCAAAGTGAAAGTAGAAATACCGCAACAGAAAACGTTAGTCATTATCTTGACTAAAAATAATAATAATATATATATATTACTGTATCCAGGCGATGTGACGAGCACCTGTGCAGTAAGTGTAAACGTTTATTTTCTGAGATGGTCAGTGTATGAAAGTGTTATTACTTCATGTTATATTCATTCATTACTGATATGTAGTTTAGCCTTGTTATGGGCGTAATGACAAACTATTGATGATAAAAATTCCATAAGTTACATTCATTTTCATGAAAGACATAATGACACAATGAATCAAGTCATAACTAAAAAACACAATGGTTACAAAACTATTAAATTATTAGTAAATAAATACTGTTATATCGGAGTGCTGAGCATTTAATACCATGACATAAACGTGTAGCTACCAATGAAAATTGATGGTTTAAAAATGTTTATGTACAACACTTGTTAATTAAATAGAAGTACAATAAACACAACCAATTACCTCTTGAACATGCACTAGTTCATCTGATTGTAAATATTTACCCCGAAACCGTTTTTAATTTTGGCTTTGTTTTGCTAGATCTATCTCTTGTTTATATGTTGTCCATTATAACAAAACACAGTAATGATTGATAAATATGAATCTAAGATGGCATTCAAAATGAGTAGTTTCAAGTGTACCATTTCGGTTTTTTAAACCAACATTAATACATTCTAGTCAATATCAATATATTTCTGATGTATACATATATTTTGTAAATGTTGAGCAAAAAAGTATATTTAGAAATGTTGCAATACTGACGGTGTTTTTAAGTGATTCCATGTCTTTCGTCTTTGATACTGTAATTAAAACGCGAACAATATTTTAATACGTTAAAAATTTATGAATATTTTAAGCACAAACTATATTAAAGACATGTACCGGTAGTTTCGGTTTCACTTCCTAGACAGCAAAGAAATGGCCCAACTGTCAAGAATGACTAATTATACAATGACAATTACTTGGAGAAGTCCATTAGTTCAATATTGAATGATAAATACTGTTTAAATGCACACTACTAGAACAAAAAACATATATTTGAACCAGAGACACAAAATAACTTACAAACACTACAGAAAACCACAGCTTTATCAATAAATGATAGCTTTTGGACGGACAGTGAATCACGAATTCTTTCGATTACCATATCCTGAAGGACCAAAACTAGAGAACTGATAGTGCATAAAAAATAAAATATCTAAAACGACATCCACACAATCATTAAAATACTTTGTCATCATCTGAATAATCTCTGAATTATAGTTTGCAACGAAAATCCACTAGATAAATAAGTTAACAGACTAGTGTTGCACATAGTATAATACAATGCGATGCCCATTTAAATTTAATTGTTTATAATATCATTGCTACGCAAAGGTGAACATTATCTAAATATATACATATTCGTCATGAAAACATTTGAATGTTCAAATTCAATCAGTCATTAAATAAAACACCCATTTAAGGAATTTATATGTGATTGTATATCACATTGTTCGAAGGTTTTAATAACAATACGATTAAAAGTGTTATTAAGAAAACTTATAAAATAGCAAACACTTAGTACAACTTATAGCATTAGTAATACACACATATTTAATTCAAATACAAAAGTAAAATACATAAGTAAAACCTAACAGATTGAGTATACTAGTGAACAAAGAACAAAATGGTCGTCTTATTCGTACTAAGAGCCCATAATCATCACTATGGTTTAAAATACAACCTACATGAAGTACTAGACTTATGCATTAACCTTTCACGCGTGCTTAAAGTCCGCCTACTGCCACTCATCCGATACACAATCCCTGCGTCAGATTATGCGTTGAAAGTGTGTCAGCCAATGAGGTTATATTCTAAGTCTGTTTAATTAAATGACCTGGCGTAGTTTCTTGATTAAAAGAATAACTCGTTCGCTACGATCACACCGCCCCTTCTTATTCATTAAGAATTTACTTCATGTCATCTAACTATTATATATGCCATACAATTGTGTGTTATTTCCATTACTGTAGATAATAATACACAGTGTAGATTCGCGTATTGAAAAACATGTGTACAGAGCAAGTGTAATAGGTTTACTGTGAATAAAAACACTGATTGGCTGGTTTTTGTCCATTCAATAAGGAAGATCTCACAAAGAATTAAATTACCGCTTCCTATGATTAATGCGTTTCCTGGTTGGAGAACCTTGAAGAGAAAAATAGCATCGATAAATACTTAATAATAATGATTGATCGAACTTTGGAATCTCTGATCTACACTCTGGTCGTAAAACAACCAAATACTGTTATGTATACTTTTATCAAAGGTCAGATGCGTTTACTACTCGACAATTGCCATTGCTTTAACGTTGTATCATACCATTTAAATGCACACCAGGGTTTAAAGATTGCCAGATAAATCGTAATGTTTTGACGGATTTAGAGCAAAAGCAAATACAATATTATAGATTTTGGCAACTAAATCAACACATGATCAGCGCTTTTATAAAACTATCGACGTGTTCTTCAAAACAGGCCAGTTGGATTGTCTTTTTACCAAAGTACATAATCTTAACGTGTGATTATGATACGTTTATGCACTGGATGAACTTCGCTGCTAGAAATGTGTTTGCTTACTTGAGTGTTGTGTTTTCGGGTTGGTTTCAGTTAAAAAAGGTTGTTGTTGTTTATTTTTCCTTAGGCCATCCTCGGTACAGGATTTGATGTCTTTCCCTTCTTTTCCTATGAGAGTAATAAACAAAACAATGCAGATAATTTATACATGGAGTAAGTCTTGTACAATATACATTGTTTTCCAAGCCACATTAAAAGATTAAGTTTTGGATATTAAGTGGACTTTTTTGCTATTTTTAAAGAAATCCATTACTCTTATCTTGAATAAACAAACAATAACTCCACATTCGTTACATAAGCACCATCAAATACAGAAGCAAAATAATAAACACTTCATTTGACACGAAGTTAGTATTTCCATTAATGCACTCGGATACTGTTTGCATATATAGATTACGTAGTGTTATATTACAACTACAAACAACTTTTTATCAATATTGTATTATGTTTGCAAATGTATGTTCATACAGAATATATCTACTATAATTGACACCTGCAGTGCGTGTATTTTTTTCTTTTCATTTAACAGCCGTTTGCAAAATTTAAATGAATTATTTCATTTTTTCGAAGGCAAGAGTTTCTGTATTTGATCGATACTCAAAGTACATTTTGAAACTGAAATATTACAATATAAAAACAATATTTATCTTAATATAACTACAGTCGAACCCATAGTGCATGCTTAAAATTTAGATTTTAAGTAAATGAAGATGTTGTATGATACATATGCAAATTTGGTATTAATTTCACAGAATGATACATTCTTACACAATGTCAAATTTTGTTAACTAAGAATGCGTCGGGCGTCTGTTTAAAGTTTCTGTCAATAAATGGAAAAGAGGCATTGAGTTGTAACTGAAATGATTTCAAAAGGATTATGCTTTTTTATGTACATTTTATTTAGTAAAATAAGAGGGCGGTGAGAATAAAATAGAGTTTTGAGGATTTTATCCTGAATGAAAAAAAACAAACAAACTATTTTGTTTTGTAAGTTATATCTTTTCAATCCCTATACTTAGGTTTACATGTACGCTTTTGAAAGCACGATACGCATGGGTAATCTCCGTGTCGTGGCATAGGCTTTGCTTGCAAAACATCAATTGGTAATTATACTCAATTTGAAATTATTTTTTCCGACAAAGAGTTCGGCATTAATTTAGGTATCATAAATCATTATACAAAACCAGTCGAAGAAACAAAAAGAGGTATTGTGTCACCTTAATTCTCGCTGTCAGCGTCGGTTTAGTCGGCGTCGTTGTTCAAATATGTAACCATGACCATAACTTAAAAGATCGTTTAGGATTTTATTATTACACTTGGTATGTATATACATCATACAACACACTAAAGCATATGTATAATTAGGTCTATGAATCTGGCTTTAAAATTGTCAAGTTGTGCCCCTTGTTCGACTGAAAAATGCAGACATATCGTTGCCTTTCACTCCGCAGAGTAACTGTTGACACAATTTTCATAAACCTTGTGCTTTAATGTCAAGTCAAAAGTATTGTAGTTTTTTAACAGATATTTCAATAAACAAGTTGAACCGGTGCATTATGAAAAGGTTTCCAGTCAAATATAAAGATATGTGTTGAATATCTAGCGTATGCAGCAATACAACAAACAATGTCAGAGGAAATCTAAGGAATGTAAGGCTAAAAGCAAACATCGACTGGGCAAACACTACAAAACCGGAACTATGTTCTGTCAAAAAGTACAACATCAATGTTTATAAATGACGTATTGGATCCACAGGCCCTGGTCATCCGTGTAGCATTTTGTAACAAGTCTTCATTTAGCTAGGCCTCGGGATAATTGGTTCAAAAGAAATGCAGTAGGCTTCAATAAATTAAACTCGCCTATGAAAGAAATGGTGCAGAATGTAAGAATCTCGACCTGATATTGATCTCACTTTTACGGGTTTTTTTTAACAACATTGTATGTATTACTCGTATTTACGAGGGTAATATCCATGTGCACATTCACAAAATGGCAATATTGATGTAATTATCGTCCAGGAATAATCCACGGCACTGTTAGCGACAGTGACTCTAAAAAATTTAAAATGATTTATGCTTCTTATTGTTGATGTTTTATATGGGACTACTTTATTTCGTGCAAATCAATCAGCCTGATTACACCATATGTCATACTTTGTTTTTAAAAATTAGGATATATATTTATGAACCTTTGACTAAGATTTCGACAGTAAAAGAGATATGTCACTATAAGAATCTCAAATGGATGTTAATCTCTTTGTCGAATGTATTTAACACATCATTTGAAAACGATAATAACTCAACAAAGCCGTATTTTTATCGTTACGAATACAGTCCTTTCACAATATTTTATTTATTATAAAACGTTCATGTAAACATTTTGTTATTTAGTTAATTGGAAGTAAGCAAAGCTTAAAACTAACCTTTATAAACCACAATTGCAACAATTGCAATACAAATAAGTATTGCCACAAATTGCAATACAAGCAGAACTATAACCCAAACTGGTAATCCGTCATCCGTCATCGTTCCGGGTTTCTTTTGGTGGCACTCTACTTTCCCTAGAATTAATAGATCGGAAATATTACTTTTAGCAGACACAATGTTTATTCACGGGACTGGCAAAAACAGCTTTCTCGCAGAAATTTGGATACAGTCTTCAGAAGTTTGATCCTAGATTTAATTGGCACGACTTATATAATTGTTAACAATACTCCTGTTCTTAAACTAAAAAATAAATAAAAATAACTCTAAACGCCGAAATAGCGCATCTTATAAATTGACATAACCAGTAAAAGTTTTCTTTATCATAGTATTTATAAATTGTTTTCGTGCGTATGTGGCATGGTATTAAAACATGTGCATAGATCGTTGCGTAAAACCTACCTTTCAGATTTAAAGCAACGAGCGAAGGGCTGAAGCAGCTTGTGATAGGTATTCCTTGAATTGAGACTTCTGTCAAGGTCGATGTAGCTGATGTAATACTAACACTAAAGATATTTCCATCGAAATTATAAATTATAAAAACACATGCTCCGCTAGGAGTCAAAGACACATGAAAATACTTTTTATCGTCTTCGTCCCTGAGTACAGCCTCTGTGTTATAGTCTGCTACCCATTTCCCATTTGCCTGGATGTTTATTATGTCTTTTGGGTCTGACGAACTTATTTTAAAAAACACAGAACCCTGATAAACTCTCACGGTACAGTTTGTTTCATCTGAAAAACAGTTAAAACAAATATTACAAATTTGATGTTGATGAAAGGTTTCTAGTAAGAGACATAATATGTAGTCTAGTTAAATGGTAAGATTAGAGTGCTACTGAGAACACAAAAGTGTGTCCACTAAACAAAAGAATCCAACGACTGTCGTATCCGTCCGCCATATATCAGCTCTTCCATATAAACGGAATCTGGTTTCACTCGGAACCGTTAACGACCTTATTAAAGAGAAAAGTTTATTTCATATTGCTATAACTAAAACCCGGGCGGAAGTACACCGCACCTACACGTGTACAGTTCACGTATTTTACTGTTTAAATTAATGTTTGCCCATGATCATGCTTGTGTATAAATGTATTTGATAATGTTTATATGTATTCTCAATAGCCATATTTAAAGTTTAAAAACGTGCTTTAATAGCCAATACGTGTCTACTTCATATCTGATGTACAAGAAAAGTGTTTCTAAAAGGGATTAAACTAATAATCATCCAGTACATTCAACACCGGTGAATACATTACATTACACACGCGGTCTCGGTCTTAAGTAATACTACAATAATCATTATTTAATCTGCTATCACATCTATAAGGGGTCGGACGTATACCATGCAGCATGGTAAGTTTATATCAAGCGAGATTTATATGTATATACTTTTTGCAATTTATTTAAACTATAAGTATGAGTATATAAAGAACTAACATATTTTTCTTCGATACTATTGCGTTACGCATAAAAAGGTTATTGAAGGGGCAATCTGATTGGTAGTGGAAACGCATGTGTTTAATTCTTTCAGTTTTTGTAATTTTTCTTGGTAAATGGTTGAAACTAGGAGTTTTCTTTAATGCAATACGTTAGGAAATTGTTGAATTTCTTTTTCTTCAAAGTGCTTGATGCAGAATGTTGAAATGATTGATGACAGTTTAAACAATCTTTGTTAATGTATTCTTATGTATGCGTTTGATGTGTATGAGATATGAATCATTTTAAGGATTTATTGTGTTGGTGTTTTCTCTCGTTTACGAAAACAACACTGCTACGATGTCGTTGAACGAAATTGTGGTTAGTCTTTCAGTCTTTCAATATAAAAATCATGATAGACACATTTGGCTCATCAGAAAAGCTAACCTAGTTAAAACAGCAGAATCATCCAATTTCAGGGTTAGTGCCGAGTCATGAATGAAAATTGTTATTGAAAACAAAATACAATGGGCCCTGAAAGGATCATCTTAAACATCAGCTTTCATTTCTAAAAAAAATGCAATCTTTGAGCAAATCTTTTTAACATATATATTACAATGAAATCAATTCTGGCTCAGGAAAAACGAATTAACTCAAGTCAATGTTATAATTATGATGACAATGTGAACCAAATGTATAAGAACTATCTATGTAACCTTCTGTGAGGACTGGCCTTCTCAGTAAGCGTTTAATATGGTGATGGGGTCGTTGCAGACTGCGAAGAGGATGTTCCTGGTGGCATTGATGTTGTGTGAGCATCAAAGATAATTTTTATATCATGTACGTTTTTATATATATATATATATATATATATATATATATATATATATATATATATATATATATATATAATAAAAGTCCAACAGAAAACGTGATGTCTAGATAAAATCAATTGAGAACTAAACTGAGATATTAACTTGTGAAGCATGTGAAGTACTTATATATGTTATATTTTGATTTATAAATACACGAGCAAAGTATCTAAATATTATACACAAATACAGCCAGCCATATGTATGATACTGTAACCCAATGGAAACTGCATGGAAGCACCCAGTAGCCAAAAACCTTTACCATGATGTTAAATGTACTAAGTACTTAGCAAAAAATAAAAGATAATTCATTGAACATTTAGTGGGCTGGAAGCTGAATATATGTCTTCCTTTTCTATTTAAATTTAGAAATTGCTTTTACAATCGCCAAGCAGTTTACACTGTTTAATATGGTACTTGTAGTTCTTACCAAACTTCGAAAAAGCAGAAGCAGCAATTCCAAAAACCATACATGCCAACATCTGTTAATAGATACAAAAAGGCACATGTATACACCAAATGAATGAAAATGTGCAAAGGTCGATTTGTGTATTTGAAGCAAGCAACCGCCTGTAAAAATATAAAACCACAAACACATTTAGCACACATATATTGCGAGTGATAATAGCACAAATAGTATGTTTCCGCTGAAACAAGACTATTATAAGACACCTGTGAGTGTTGGTTTTGCTCAAAGGCAAGTGGGACTCACCCAATACTAAGACATATCTAAATCCCTCCCTTGAAGCAGGGAAAGTTCTTTAGGATGCAGATGTTTCAGGCTTATAGACCGAATAAATCTGACCAAGTCAATGTCTAGGGTGGCAGTCTCACCATGCCTGTCAAACAACTTATTTTTGATTTGTTAGATATAATGTTGTAACATTGATTGTCTGGTGCATTTCTTGATCCAGGTATAGGCAAATACCAGAATATTGCAAATATATTTCTTTTATCATTTCTTTTCTGTTATATCTTACATTACATTCAGCCACATAAGCTGTTTTTACATATTTTTATGTAAATTAATTTGCAATATAACATACATTTAAATAACTATTGTGAAAGTTGTATACCCGTATGTTAATTGAACAGGATATCGACTGAATCCAAAAATTCTATTTTTTGTAATGTTTTTCTTATGTTTAACCCTCAAAAACAAATTGCATAGAACACGACGGTTCTATCCTTCAGGTATGTTATACTATAATGTCCTATCTATTCAATTCAGCAAATCTGGTCATTTTGTTGCAAAATCTTACAAAGTTATTGGCCAATTTCAGAGATTCTCATTTAATTCTTAAACATTTTACCTCACAAATCACGTTTCAGAACATCTGGTAGTTTCTATACTTGAAGGGTATTATACCGCACTATTTTACCTAATAATTGCGGTAATTCTGGTAACTTTTTTGCAAAATTGTACAAAGTTACTGGCAAATTCCAGAAACTTCTCATTTCAATTTAATTATTCAAACAATTGTCCCCAAAAATCATATTTTACAAAATACGGTGTTTTTATACCAGTCTTAATGTATATTATTCTGCAATATAATGTCTAATAAATTAAGAAATTCTGGTAATTTTGTTGCAAAATTTAACACCGTTCTTGCCAAATTCAAGAAGTTCTCACTTTTATTGAATTTTTCAAACATTTTACATAGAAAATCACATTTTGCACCGTGTGATTGTTCTTTACTTTTAGTATGTCAAATGTGGTGCCTAATATGTCACAAATCCCCTAAAATAATTTCTGTTCATTTTTCCCCCATTTTTATATTTTTCCTGAACTGATGTAGTAAAAATAAACCATTACCTTTTCTTATTACCGTATAAAGGATCAAGGTGGTTGTCAGCTAAGATATTTATATAACAATATATTCTGAAGATCGTAAGTCATTGATAAATTAAGCATACAAAATATGAAAATAAAAAAAATATAAATCCGTAATTCTAGCCATGGCCAAAGAAATGTAAAACATTTTATGGTGAGTTCATAGATAAGACTACATTTTGAATTAAGATTATTTCAGTTGAACTATTACAAAAAATTCAAATGTATCACTAGAAATTGCAATCACTTATAACTCATGTGCCTTTGAGTATTAAAATAAACGTGAGTCGTGAGTGCATATACGGTGGTGTCAAGCCATTAAGCAGGCAATATGCTCGGGCAGACCTTTAAAAAAATACAACAACAATCCTAAATCATTAGTAACATTTATGCCAAAAGCTACAGAAACAAGCTCAGTAGCAAAACGTTTAAACATAAACCCGGTTTAATGGCACTGGGTAAACGCCAAAGACATAGAACATAAAATCACAAACAAGAAACATGGAAGAACAGCACAGCACTCCACAAGCAGCTCAGTGTATACATAATATAAATAAACAAGAGGGCACTGAAGGCCCTGAAACGCTAACCTGATCCAATAAAGATCATCAACAATAACTTTTTGATCAAGTTCCATAAACATATGGTCATAAATGTGGCCTCTAGAGAGTTAAAATACTTTTCCTATTATTTGACCTGGTGACCTAGTTTTTGACCGCACATGACCCAGATTCAAACTGGGCCTAGAGCTAATCAAAATAAACATTCTGACTAAGTTTCATAAACATACAGTCATAAATGTAACATCTAGAGTGCTAACAAGCTTTTCTTATGATTTTAACTGGTGACCTAGTTTTTATTCGTACATGACCTAGATTTAAACTTGACCTAAAGAGTATTAATATAAACATTCTGACCAAATTTCATGAAGATACAGTCATAAATAATACCTCTAGAGTGTCAACAAGATTTTCCTTCAATTTGACCTGGTGACCTAGTTTTTATCCGCACATGACCCAGAATCAAACTTTTTCTAGAGAGTAATAATATTAACATTCTGACCAAGATTCCTGAAGATAAAGTCATAAATGTGACCTCTACAGTGTTAACAAGCTTTTCCTTTAATTTGACCTGGTGACCTAGTTTTTAACCCCAGATGACCAAATATCGAATTCCTCCAAGATTTTATGAAGGGTAACATTCTGACGAAGTTTCATCAAGATTGTGCCCAAATTGTGACCTCTAGAGTGTTAACAGTCAAATTGTTGACGACGGACGATGGACGAGGACGAAGGACGACGACGGACGACGGACATAGGGCGATCACAATAGCTATTATTATCAGGTGAGCTAAAAACTAGGTATGTTTATCAAGGAGTTTTGGGTACCGCCATGGAACTGTCAGTAAAATGTAAATTTACTGGGGGTTTAAAACAGTTTATGTGCACAAACCACAATCTTATCCCAACAATCCTAAATACAGATAAAACGCAAACCTTTTTTCTCCGTAGAAGCGACGATTTTTGCGGCAATGTTGTTCGTCCAATGTACTTGACATTAAGTGATACTCAACGGTGTTTAGTTAAATGGATTGTTTATGTCGGTATGCTAAATATGCAACATGATTAGTAGGAATATACATTAGGTAATGGTAGGTATAATGAAAATCTCTAATATAAGGTTTTGGTTAATACTCACCAAGATCAACTGAAGGAGCATGCTGAACTTGTTCATTCTTTTTTACTCTCGGTATAAAGAGGGTACAGGTTCTGAAAATGTACTCTTTCTGTTGAACACTGTTAAATGAAGATAACAAAACATTAACAGAAATTTACAATTTATTTAACAAACAATCAGTTTCTTTTGTCATTTTACATCAAATTTGAACGTGAAATACATATTATTATTAGATTTTCAGAAAATGGACCTGCAACAGATAAATTGAGCCCGCATTTAGATCATACATTATTCACAGCTAAATTCAGAGTAACTATCAGGATTTTAATTTGGCTTAAGGCAATATTCCCTTCATTTATCGATACAGATATTTCAGTGTAGTTTGTGCCTCTAAGAAGGGTCAATATTTGATTTCATGATTACTTTGCGTTTCCCTGTGGTATTTCTTTCTATTATTCATTATGTCTGTTTGTACACTCACGTAAATGTCACATTGTACTACCTTTTTCACCACGTTTCCAGTCAAACGAACTCTGACCTGTATATGGAACTGCCTTTATTAGTTGAAAGACAGAATGTTGTTATGTGTCAGCAAAGCCCACCTAATATATGCAAATCCGGCCATGACATTGATATTGTGTTCATTATATATTTCAATGATTTGAGCTTATGTACTTATTCTACCCCACACATCGTTAATTCAAACTTTACCTATAAAGCTGAGTTTGATTTGTTATGCTTCGATAAAAAATAAACTTCCTTTTGTGTTCAGAAGTTGAGTTGTATATTTCTATAAATCAAGGCCATACAATGCGTGCCCTTGGTTTAAACAATATATATTAGCAGAAAGACAACTTATTTACCTAGGTAACATTATATGAAAAAAAATAATGAATATACAAAATAAAACAAAAGCTAAGAAGCTCATACTAAGTCTCGTTTCTGTCATCCTGGCATGCTCCTGATAATGTCTGGCACACCGTTAAGGCATTTCAGATTAATTCGGCCGTGGTGGAAAACTCTATATTCGCGTTATGACGTCAGTAAACATCATCGCACGAGCTTTTTTTGTGAAATGCAAAAAAAAAACGTTTTTTTTCTATTTATTTTTTCACAAAAAAGTAAATCAAGGAAAACTTGAAAAATATCAATCATGTGTGTTCGGTCCGGATGAAAAAATCCGACCCTCGGTCACGCCGCATAGCCGGTAACTCAGCAAGCGTGGCAACGCAGGTACCCTCGGCTCAGATTTTCCTATCCGGACCGGAAACACATGACATATATTATTAGTACAGGCTGTTGTGTTTAATAAAATATTAACCAAAAATGAGATAGAAGGATATGAGGCAAGAGAATGGTGAAGTGGAGTATTTGATTATATGGAATAATTTAAGGAAAAGGGAGTTGCCAGGACAGGTCAATGGTCGATTCGTTGACTTTCTTCTACTTGGAGGAAGTCAAAATCGTTCAGTTTGAATATAGCGCTGAATCTGTCTGAATATCAGTATGCATGTATGACGAGTGGTTTCCTAAAACCAATAGTGTTTTGGAGAGACATGGGCCTGAACACGGATAACTGGTCAAATAGATTATATATGTGAGCATGATGTATCGGACAGGTGAGAAAGTAACAGTTTTGTATCCTCAAATTCTCCGTTATGGCAATGGGGTTAACGAGAACGTTTTTGGAGAACAGATTTACGTTAAGACTGCTACATAAGCAGTCAAGGCCGGGAGGGTAAGTCAGATAGAATAGATTTTTTTAAATCGCTCGTGCATGACGTTATCGGATTTCTAACAAATATTTTTTCCCGCAGGTTTTTACGAGTACTACTTAAATTTTGAATGTTACTCTTTATTAAACCTTTATATAATAAAATGGGCATAGCGCTATTTAATTTTAGCATTAATGATACAGCTGTGTCCCTACGCAGTACTATATGTATGCTGTAAAATGGAGAAGTTTTCTTGTAATATTTGGATTCTAGTAGAATCAAACACACATCTAGGTTAAAACAACCAACCAATAGTTTAATGTTTCATAGTCATTCACGGCTTCAATAGTGTATATAACCTATTTATCGACAGTGCGATTGTACATAAAAGAATGATCTGTGGATTGCAAACATCAAATCATGTTTACAAGCATGACATCGATATCGAATGTTTAATAAGGGCACATGTTTTTGCAGTTTATGAGAATATGATCAAGTTTATAAAGTGATATTCGATATGTAAAGTGTGTTAATATTGTTTAACACTATACGGTATATTGAATGCTCGTATAGACAAAATTTGTAAATAGAAAATGTAGTTTTATATTTGTTTAGTATTGTTTTTATGAGAAATTTCAACTTACATCAAACACATGGAAGGCAGGTTGGTTTATGAAACGATCAACCGAAATACTGTCGTCTGCTTTAAACCAATGTGTTACTAATAATATCGCCTGAATACACAATTTAAACTCATGTGATCCCTCTTGTGGTTAACGATGAACTGATAAATCAGCTGAAATCTGATAGAGTTATGTTATTTGATTGGTTTATGAATACAAATGTCTATTAAGATCACAATGACTATTAAACTACTACTACTTAAACTGGTTTAACCCAATATACCCTGTCTCAATCAAATTGCGTATTTAGCCAATGTTTATGCATGTCTTGTTTTGATTTATGTGTCAGTGTACTTAAAATAGATTTTCGGTTTTTCAAGAGTGTCGTTAAAGCCCTAAATCGCCCAACCGTCCTCTGACAAATGTGTCACTGAATATAAGTTATGAAGTTCAAATGAAAAAAAGAAGTATTTCAAGTTGAATTTAATATTCAACTTGAAACGTGGTTTACACATTCAAAACATGTTTATTCAAACAAGTCAACAAATAAAAAAATCAACCAAATAAATCAGATAAGAATGCTACGAATCCATAAAACGTGTATATCATAAAATTAAATACATTTCCCAGCATGTCTTAAATGAAAAAAGAATTAATCAGATATAAACCAGTTAAATATACCAGTGTCAATAGTTCTACCTGTATTAGAAATTTTGAAATCAAGGAAGACAAGCAATATATCCAAGTCCACAAAACTGCAGATCAATCTAAAATTCTAGCTTCTCCAAAACTCAGCAAGGATTCCACTTTAAGTCGAACTGAACTGTGTTTTGACAGCCAATACAATTAGGAAACTTCAAGTGGAATCCCAGGTGTGTGTATATGTTTGGTAATGGGATTTTCAGTATTGCATCATTCGAAACAGCTGGATTATTTAACTTGTCATGGGCTAATTAATAAAAGGGTTATTGTCATTGCTTGTCCTTAAATTACAATTGACAAACACAATTATTAACCTCACTTTATATAAGCAATATATTTATAAGTAATGTGTAATGAATGCTTCCGACGTTTTGTAAAAATATCGTTCAAATTAAGTTACAACCGATAATAATTCTCAAAACTTATCAAGAAGCTTATCACGCAATATATTTTAGAAATGTTTTTATTATCAGATGTGATATTTTTTGCATACGGATGACATTGTCTCTGATCTTTTGACATACGTTATATCGTTAAAGCAACAGATAAACAACGTCGATTATGTGTACAGTTTTGAAAACAAATATCGAAGTTGTCCTCGGATGACACTGATATTGACACTTGATTGATCCTTTGACTAACTTTTTTACTTTTAAAATTAATTTTCTGAAAAGGACCTTGACTGTGACCTTTTGACCTACTTTCTTTCTTGTGAAGCTACAACACTGAAATTCGGACCATGTATACAGGCTTGAAAAAATATACCAATGATATTATTGCATGGGTTAAAATGTGACCTTTTGAACTACTTTTTAATATTGAATCGACATAAATAAAATTTGGACTATGTGATCATTTTCAAAACAAATAACAATAAAGTTTTTTAATGGCATTGACTCTAAACCTTAGACATACTTTCTTATGTTTGAAGTTACAGCAATGACATTTGGACCATGTGTACAGTTTTGCAAACAAACACCAGCCGAGGATCATGACGACCTGAACCTGAAAGGCCTAGAGATACGATATTATGTGTGTAACATTATCGAGTTGTTAAAATGTTTAAACACAACTCTATTGAGCATTTTATGGCCATCATGTCCCTCTGATTAATGAAACCAATCTCAAAAAATTTCCGGACAACCCTCGTACTAAGATTTGACATATAATCTAACTTGACCAATACAGCATGGTTATGCATATTTATTTTAGAAATACAACATTGGATCAATTCGTGGTCAGGTGAGCTTAAAATCAAATACGACATTTTTAAACTTCAAATCAAACTTTCTTAGATTAAAAAAAATCATAAATATACAAGCGCTGTACCACAACTACACAAGTATAATTTAGGTCAATAATGTATTGCAGCACAGTTGATTGATGATAAGAGAGCAATTGGAGGCCTTAATCAATGGTAAAAACTCAAATTATATTGTATACACCTTTACACATAAATCAGATCTTGTAAGTCATAAGCACTCACGAAACTTGAAAATTGATTAAGTCTCAAGTCCCAAATCTCCTGAAACTATAATGTGTCTACTAATAAACAGCCTTAGATGATTTTTGACTCTTGTCATATATTGCCATTTGTCATATATTGCTATACTTGATTTATATGTACATAGGATATATACACTATGATTTGGCCTAAAATTGCTCATTTATCCTCAAACCACTGTGTCACAGTATTTAAAATGAAGTGCAAATTGACCAAAACAGTCATGTTTACGCCAGCAATACAAAAAGTAATCGAACTGAATAAGTCAGTAAGTAAATAAAAAAAGAAGAAAAAAAACAATGCAACAATTCCACAATACATGTTAATAATCGAATTAGATGTATATCTAAAAATCCATATCTTTGAACTAATATTAATGTACATAATTCATGTAACTATTCATACATTTTACCGGTGTTTATTTTAATGTAACATTAGAATAAAACCCCGGTAAAATGTATGAATAGTTTTACCGTATTATGAGATGTGAAATTAAAGTAAACAAGCAAAATATCCAAGTACGCAAACCTGAAGATAAATCTAAAATTCCCTCAATCACAACAAATGGTAAATTATAAGTCATCCAGCAATCGGTTGAATCACACGCGTGTATGATGAGACAGGACAGTATCAATCTGACTAAACTGCGCGATACGTTATGATAATAAGACCTTGGTGTTCTAAATTGTCTGTATTCCCAAATTTGCTATACATAGCTCAACTAATAGGAAGAAATGTACACCAGACTTTTCAGTTAACTCTTTTTCCTACGGGAATATAAGGGCTTGGAGTATTAACATTGGTTCGAGAAAAGAAGAACTAAAGTTACACAAAATTCAAATAATACACGAATTGACAGTCAAAAGTCGTTTTAATGATATATTTATAACGTTAAAATCTTCGGCGCTGCTGAGTGATTTATTCCGGCCTAAGCTTATGCATATGATAAATGTTTTATACTAAATTCCTTAATCCGAGCGAAATAAATCCATCAATTGTGCAACTGATTAGCTGAGGAAAGCTTTCCAGAAGATGACGTCCAATGGGTTAGCCACGGTCTCTATGGCAAAGCATAGAAAAAGATATGACAAGCAGAGGCGATAACGATTAACCTTCTTTTCAATACAATCCTAAGAGTTGATGTGCAATCTGAATTACCTCTCTGTAAAAGCATGACATTGCATTTGTAATCTTTAAAATATATGTCATCATCATTATCATCATTTCAAGAGATTGCATCAGTCCGCAAGAAGTATACTCGCAAATAGCTAAAACCGTATAAACATATGCAGCAGGTAGGACTGACTTTCTTTTTTTCAAAAACAATCCGACTATTTACAATTACTTTTGAAAAGAATAAAAACATATCCGAGTTTCTATTAGTTTATATGTCGGCTGACCAGAGCTTAACAACAACGTCTTGGGGCATTTGTCTCCAAGGTACAATAGTTGCAGGAAAGAACTGTTTTGGTAGATGGAAGTGCGGCCTTAAGTTTGGCTGAAGCGTTGATTGTGTCCTCTGGTAGACTTTGCATTGATTGTGTTTTATCCAAAATGCTGCGAATTATCCTGGATAGCATGGTTAATCTCTTGATATTGCGCCGATGTTGGAAGGAGTTCCATTTGACGTCGATAAGCATGTCGGTGACACTACATGTTCGGGCGTAGTCATGTTTCACGAATCTTGCAGCGCGAAGTTGGACCATTTCTAGTTGGTTGAATGAGTTGACCAGACAAATAAGGCGTATTAAACAGAAGGTCGAAGGTACGCCTTGATCACATCATATTTCGCTCTGAGAGCTATAACGTACGTTTCGCCTGATGAAGGATATGGTGTAATCAGCTTTTTTTGGTGATGCTATCAATGTCGGAGAGGATTAAAAAAAGGTAACACCATGATATTTTGCATGATCGGAGGTTTTGAGTACTTTGCCGTTAATACTATAGGTTTAGGTTTCCTTTTTTGTATAGATGTGGATAACTTCACATTTGTTAGGATTGAAAGGCATCTGCAAATCATTCTCTCAGGAATGGAGACTTACAAGGTTATGTTTAAACTCGAGTGATTCGTCACGGCTACGGATGATTCGATACAGGAGGCAATCACCGGCGAAGAGACAAGCCGTAGATTTGACTTTGGTGGATAGATGATTGACGTAGGCCAGGAGAAACGAGGGCCAAGGACGTGGGACGCCAGAGATGAAAGGTATGGTAGCTGAGATAGAGCCCTCACGGATAACCTGTTGTGTGTGCGACAAGAGAATGTATTCAATCCAGGAGCGGGTTGTGCCTCTTATTTTATAATAGGCCAGTTTCCTAAGTAGACGACAGTGTGGCTTAAACGAATGTTTTGGAAAAGTCGAGCGGAACAGCATCAATTTGATAGTTGTTATCTATTCAATATCTATTATCTATCATTTAGCGAAGTCATTGATGGGTATCCGGTGTTAAGTATAACAGGAGCGTTTTTTTAACCAATGTTGGTCAGAAAGAATGTTGTTCGAGTCAAAGTGAAACATTATGTGACTGAAGATAATGCGTTTCAAAACCTTGCAGGAGACTTAAATTACATAGATGGGTCTGTAGCTGCACGGTCAGGAACGATTTTCCTTTTTGAAGTGGGGCAATGGTGGTTTTTCAGTCACGTGGGTTGACCTTGGTTCAGAGATAGTTGAAACGGTTTTGCTAGGCCTTGGGACAACTCTGCTGAGGCAAGTTTAAGTACTCCAGTGGATATCGTGCCTGGGCCCAGACCTTTGTGTGGATAGAGGATTAAGAGTTAGTAGACGGCGTGGTAAAACAGAAGAACGATGAGCGATATCTTCTTCGGTGAAGACAGAAGTAAAGTGGTAATTTAGAAGTTAAGCTTTCTGTTTACAATCGATGTATGCCAAGTTGTACAGACAACAATAAGTGTGAGTCCTAGTTCAGGTTCTAATAGAATATAGTTTTCATTTATGGCCGTTCCATATTAATGTCTATTTTTGTGAAGTGGTTAGACCGATCAATATCTTGTAGATTGAAGACACCTGCAATTCAGATGGTAGCGTTCTTCAATTTGTAAAAAATGTTTGAGATGGCTGGGGTACTGTAGAACTTGATCTGAACAATATAGGTCAACATTAGTTGGTCTGTTAGCTGAGTCTCATTATTGATACATTCAATTTTCAAGAATGTGATGTCACACGGGGTGTTTACGTCGACTGGTTGACTGACATTCTTTCCGTAATGCTCCCCCAGGTGTCTATCCTTACGGTGAATGGTGAAGTTGCTGTTACAGCGTCAAAGATTGTTTGGTTTAGCCATGTAACATAGCCAAATATGATATTGCAGTTGACAAACACGAGAAAATTCAATAAAGTTTGCTTATCTATCTTGAGCTGGTGACACTTTGAATATTCAATCTTCTATTCAATCAAACGCGGATGTTGTTGGCGCGTTGTTTGTGCGTGAAAGTGTTTTGTGGACTTGAGCATGACGCCGGGATGTTTCGGTAGTGGAGGTGCTGTTGGTCGACCTTGAACTATGAATATGTATAATATGATGACGCTGGACATGGTCTCACGATCCGCGATGTCGCTGCTGAAAACATAGTGTAGACTTCTATTTGGACTTGTTTGATCTGTGTCATTCTGGTGGATGTAGACAGAGTCAAATAGGCTTAGAGAGAAGTTGTGGATACCACAATAACACATCAAGCTCATATCGTTGTCAGATTTAGCGAAAGGTAAGAAACAGCAATATTCGATTGTATTTACTTGGCGTTTTACCATGTTTCACATTAACAGCGTATGTCCGTCTGATTCCAATGGCGGCATGTTTCTCAGACGCAACAAGGGAACTTAAATTTGCACTGTGTTGGTCCGGGGTTCAGGTTGATGTCAGTTTATGGTAGGATTATAAGAAAACCGAGGTAGCGAAGGAGTTGTTTTCGTTTGAAGAATATACCCTTGCCACATATAGATTGCACCATATTGAAAGAGGAAATGGGATCTGTATTGCACAATTTTGAATATGCAGTAGTCTTACGATATCTAGTAGTCCCTATCAGTAATTCCTTAGTTGATTTCAGGGACAGGTTTAAGTGATCGAGCAAACAATGCTCAAACCGAAGGCAAAATTCGGGCTCCTTGATAAGCATCATTCTTACCTTGTAGTTTAACGTATTACAGAAGGTTAAGAACGTGTTTATCATCTTCATGGTCTACTTTACAAGATAATGCATTTACAGCTTTTTTGGTAAAAAAACGAGTGCCGGATTATTACAATTTGCGGGTGTGCATGTGATTTTTGCCTCGTGCTTTATGTGAGCAGCCGGTGACCGAGTAGAAAGTTCCTCTTGCACTTGACATCGCATCGTGTGGTGGGAGTCGATTTTGTCTGCAGTGCTCTGGTTTTCTATTTAGGAATAGTTTAGTAGTGGGATGAAACCTGATAAGCTTATAAAATAACGTTAGATCTTGCTGTGGTTTACGATTCCGAATATTTTTTTCAGAGAATATTTAAAGACTGACTACTAGGCATGCGACTTTTGTTTGCAACACAATGTTGTTATGGGCGTACAAAGGCATACTCCAGTGCGCCCGGGCTTACAAATCAATTTGAGTTGCCCCCTTATGGTAAATCATAAAATCACGCGATCAGAAATTAACAAAAAAGGTTAAATGGTGTATACACATCCATAATTAACGTTTGTCGTAGGTACACCGAGTGTTATTGAAATTGTTTGTTCATGTACAAATTCTTCAAATTGTTCCAAATGGAAAGGACACCCATGACTGTTTAGATAACTCACTGACAATATCTCATCTTTTCAATAAGGTAGAACTGTCACAAATTGCATTCAGATGAACGCGTAACAATGGGCACTTTTGACGATCTTAAAGAATGGCTCGGTTCATCGAACTCTCGGAAGACAATTATATTTCTATATACGTAAGGAGAAACGATATCAAACGTATACAAATCAGTTTATATGCACCGTATTGCAATGATGTAGCTCAGTTGAAATTTTGATAGTTTAAGGGAGACAATTCGTGCAGATTGATTTTACTTTTTTTCCTGTTATTGCTTATTGTTCCGCTTAGACCATGATCTATGATCTCAGTGATTTCTTTGAAATTGGTCAGGTGACTGTAATTATCATCGTTGCAAAGATTTTTCCTCCAGTATTGAAAATGTTTGAGAAGTTGTGGAATCTTTTAATTTGATTTGGTCGAAGTAAAGGAAACTGTTATGGTAACTATTGTTTGAATTTAATCTTTTAACTATTGTATTTGCGTTTGCAATGTGTTGCAAATGTAATCATGTATTTGGTAGATTTGTAAGGCTGAATTATGTATTTTCATGGTATTAGACTTTTGAGGATTGGTTTCACTATAGCAATATCTGCTAATTGTTCTTATCCTTTAATATAGCATTCATGGTTTTGTGTTTTCAGTTATAACCAGCATGAGCGGCATTCACCTGAGACATGTGTAATTGAGAGTGAGGAGTTCAGTCCCTCAGTCTTGGTAGGTGATTGATGTCAACTGTTTTGTACATGCCTGTGTACATGCATGCTATGTACATTGTCATGTCATTGTTTGTGATATGTCATTATAACGCCACTAGACAATAACTTGGCGTATGTGTAATATCATATATTCTTTGTTTACTTTATTATGTTTATATTACAAGAATAGTTATATATGTATTGTAATAAGTATTGTTATTGTTTCTATTCAATTCAAATAACATATATTTCATACTGGTCTGGTCACAAAGGTTTTAAAACTATTGTTGATATTGTTTTTTTTTAATAATTTAAGTGACAAAAATCCTGACAGCTTTCAAATGTGAACATCCTCTAATTTCCAATAGCAACACTAACGCTCTTTGGCAAAATTTAGCATCTTAAGTGCATATTTCAGTATCTATTAACATGCAGGTCATATTTAAAATGCTGATAATGTTGTTTTAACACTATACGAGATATAATCGTTATTACGGGAACGTGTAAATTCAAACACCTTTTTTCTTGCATATGAGACAAATATTTCAAATAATAATAATTTTGAGGTTTTTTATTTACTTCCCACCAAGACTTGTCCTTTACAAAAATAAAATAAAGATGGAAATAGTGTTAAGCCCATCAGTATTAATATATTGTAATCTGTTATAACCTGTCAAACTGAACTCTTATTTGCTGATAACTTATGTTCTGTGTTTACTTTTGTCAGAAGATGATGTATCAAGGTCATATGTCTCCGATATATTTACGATTGATTTGACTCAAAAATGTAACTTTTGACATGTATGATATACTGACATTCTTTTTTAAATGTTTTTTTAGGAAATTACTGTAAGCAATCTTATTTACTTTATTTATAAAAAATACACTTAACGATTAAGCAAAGTTATATACAATATTAACCACTTTCCATAGACATTTGTTCAAACGATCTATTGATTGGTAAACACATATCAACTGACTCTATTATTACCAAAATTAAAACTTACTTAATACTTTACCCAACCTGGCACTGACAAATTTTAGTGTGTTTTGGTCTTAATAAGTTTAAAACGACTTAATCGTTTAACGCTCACTTTCATTAACGTGTACACGTCTAATTATGAGTCCTTACCTTACCACTGGTGCGATTATAATTATATCATTTTTTAACAATCTGATTTACAATCAAATTTTGGAAATTAACAGAGAATAAACTATAATATGAGATTATTTATTTCAATTTGCACAATTTATATATTGGCAAGTTTATATACATTAACACTATTTTTGTCCAATGATGAATTAGGACATATAATGATTAATAGATATACGACTACCTACATGTTTATTTCAGCGGAAAAGGGCGATAACAAACTTGAGTAAATTGCACGAAAATATCTCGTGTTAACTCGCTTACTGCAACTACTAGATCAAATACATATGCCGTTTTGATAATTTATTTTGAAACTTTTGTTTCAGAAATAAGATGCCTTGGCATGATAGATCTAATACTTGAATTAACGATTACTAATTTAAAAGTACGGATACTTGCACATCAAGGGGAATCGATGTTTGTGTGTTAAATAACGTTTTATTGATTTAAACTATCAAATTATTGCACTCGGTTGTTAACTACTGTATTCTCTGTAAACAATATAACATGTTAATAGTATTCGACTGGTCTCTATTATTCAACTACACAAAGCTACCACAAAGGACAAAGTAAGTTTAAAGGTAAACGCATCTTCATAGCTTGGAACTGATAAAGGAGATTCATAACCGCATGGCGTAGCTGTCCAAACGAGCAGTTACCCTAATTTTCTGGTGTCAGAAGAAGTGAGATTTATTATGTCATACCACTAACATACGAATAACTGACTCACGGAAGCTACATAAGGTCAGCAATAACATTGATGAGGAGGTGATTTCCCCTTGATCCAAACGAGGATAATAGTGCCAGGGCATTCCGAGGAACAAAAAAGTCCGTGTCGCGAAGTGTGTGCTTTATCACAAAAAAGGGGTCAAGGGGTTGTTACAGAGTTGCGAGGGCTGAAAGTCAAGGCGTGCCTGTGCAAACTCAGACAACCATGGAGGATCAGATGTGAATGGTGAGAACTGAAACGGAAGGAATTATGCCAGCAGCAAGTTAAGAAGATGATGCAAATAACTCACGATACAACCGTTGGGGCAACTTTGTAGCCCCCAAGCTTGTAAGAGCTCACCACCAAGCCATTTTATACGGCATTGAGGCTTTGAATCTTTGAGAGGCCCGACCTAATCTACAACTCTAGTACTAGCGCATGTGGCCAAGTCAATATGTACCTGATACCTGCCAAGTGGGAAAATTAAAACAGTATATTCCATGAAATATTCATTCATAAAATGACAAGTTCATTATTTTTTAATAGTTAAATAAATCGTAAAAAATTGTGTTTTATTAAAACATAATGCATAATTTGATAAGGGCAATTAATACTTATATGGCGTGATGCGAGGAGCCCCTCTTCCAGCATCTGCCTTCACGTTGGTCACTATGCTGATAGAGTTGATCCCCATGGCTCAATACTCGACCAATCCTTTCTGCTGGCCATTACAAATACACAAAATAAAAATAAAAATTAAAAAAAAACGAAACTGGCTTTCAGGGTCCAGAGATTCCACAGGGCGTCTGTCCCTATACACTTTGAATAAATGAACAGGATCTCGGCGTTGCTCACCCTCTGTGGCGTACACAAGAGGCTGTTTTTTCTAACTTTGCATCAGCATTTGCATAATTATCTTTGAAAAATGAATTGAACGTTGTTGTTTTATTCAAATTTAATTCACTTTTTATTGAACCAGGGTGGTTCTGTATTTGAAAAAAAACCTCAGCAACTAACATTTCAAGCATTTTCACCAGTCATTGTTTTTGTTTGTCTTTCAATAATAAGTTCAATGAACTCATGGCCAGTGTTAGGGTCTAAACCCACGTAAACGTCACCCAACCTCATGTAACCTATTTCCGCTCCAGTCCTCATAACAAAAAATGTGGTACATGTGAAAAACATGGAATGGATGAGGGATTGTGCACTGGCATCACCAAAAGTGTGGGCCTGATACATCCGCACAGATATGTGTCAGTGAGAGTCTCGGCTGCAAGTGGCTTGTTGCCTTTGCCCATCATATTCAGATTTTTCTGTTTGCTTTTCAAGACGTGTCTCACTTTAGCAAACATCATGAATAACGGATAACTTTGTGTTTTCACATCTAAGATGTCTTTTGACAGAGCTTACAACGCTTGTTAGACTTTTTGGTTAATACTAAACGCCATTTTGTTTTCTAACAGATAAGAGAAACTGACAAAAGTATTCAATCAGCTCAGTTGGTGGAATGAATTGAATATTTCTTGAATCTCTTTTTGGCAATAGAAATCATTACCTACTTTTTTAACGCTGTTTGTTCATTTTAATTATTTTTGGGTATGAGGCTGTTCTCCGTCCTTGACCACAGGCTCATGACACCTGGCATCCTTAGCGAGTTTGACATATTTAACGTCAATATTTTATCAATACTGTTCATGATATTCCTATGAAAGTAAGCTTTTGTTCTCATTGATCAGGTAACTTTTGTCTAAACACTACCAAATACTGTCAGTAACATAAGGTAAATAGTAGCATAACACTTTCATAATCGTTTATTTATATATATATATACGAGGTTACTGGAACACGTGTTCACTGTAGCACGTGTTCACTGGAATAGGTGTTAACTGAAACACGAGTTATCCGGAACACGTGTTTACTGGAACACGAGTTTACTGCAATATGTGTTAACAAAAACACGACTTTACTGGAACACGAGTTTACTGTAGCACGAGTTTACTGCACTATGTGTTAACAGAAACATGACTTTACCAGAACACGACTTTACCGGAACACGACTTTACTGGAACACGAGATCACAGAAATAAGTGTAGACTGAAACACGACTTTACCGTGTCACGAGATCACTAGAATACGAGTTCACCGGAATACGTGTTCACTGAAATAGGTGTTGACTGTAACACCAGGTTACTGGAACATGTGTTCACTGGAATAGGTGTTAACTGAAACACGAGTTTACTGGATCACGTGTTCACTGGAATAGTTGTTAACTGAAACACGACTTTACTAGAACACGAATTCACTGGAATAGGTGTTAACTGAAACACGAGTTTACTGGAACACGTGTTCACTGGAATAGGTGTTAACTGAAACACGAAGCTACAGGAACACGTGTTCACTGGAATAGTTGTTAACTGAAACACGAGTTTATTGGAACACGAGTTTACTTGAATAGGTCTTAACTGGAACACGAGGTAACTGGAACACCTGCTCACTGGAATAGGTATTAACTGGAACACGAGGCTTCTGAAACACGAGTTCAGTTGAATAGGTATAAACACAAACACGAGTTTACCGGAACACGAGTTTACTGTGGCCGGATTTCACTGGAATAGGTGTTAACTGAAACACAATTTTACTAGGACACGTGTTCACTGGAGTATGTGTGAACTAAATCACGAGTCTACTGAAAAACGTGTTCATTGGAAGAGTTGTTAACTTAAACACGAGTTTACTGGAACACAAGTTCACTGGAATAGGTGTTAACTGGTACACTAGGTAACTGGAACACGTGTTCACTAAAATAGGTGTTAACTGGATCACGAGGCTACTGGAACACGAGTTCACTTGAATAGGTGTTAACTCAAACACGAGTTTACCGGAACGAGAGTTTACTTTGGCAGGATTTTACTAGAATAGGTATAAACTGAAACACGAGTTTATTGGAACACGTGTTCACTGGAATAGTTGTTAACTGAAACACAAGTTTACTGGAACACGTATTCACTGGAATAGGTGTTAACTGAAACACGAGTTAAATGGAACAGGTGTTTACTGAAATATTTGGTAACTGGAACACGACTTCACTGGAATAGGTGCTAAATTAAACACGAGGTTACTTGAACACGTGTTCACTGTAGCACGAGTTCACTGGAATAGCTGATAACTGAAACACGAGTTATCCGGAACACGAGTGTACTGTAGCACGAGATCACTGGAATAGGTGTTAACAGAGACATGACTTTACCAGAACACGAGTTTACTTGAACACAAGTTCACAGGAATACGTGTTAACTGAAACACGACTTTACAGGAACACGACTTTATTGGATCACGAGATCACTACAATACGAGTTCATCGGAATACGTGTTCTCTGGAATAGGTGTTAACTGAAACACGAGGTAACTGGAACACGTGTTCAGTGGAATAGGTGTTTACTGGAACACGAGGTTACTGGAACACGAGTTCAATGGAATAGGCGTTAACTCAAACACGAGTTTACCAGAACACGAGTTTACTTTGGCGGGAGTTCACTGGAATAGGTGTAAACTGAAACACGAGTTAACTGGAACTCGTGTTCACTGGAACAAGTGTTAACTGAAACTCGAGGTTACTGTTTACTTAAACACGATGTTACTGGAACACGTGTTCACTGTAGCACGAGTTCACTGGAATACGCGTTTACTGAAACGCGATTTTACCGGAACATGACTTTTTTGGATCACGAGATCACTAGAATACGAGTTCTCTGGAATACGTGTTTGCTTGAATACATGTTCACCGGAACAAGTGTAAACTGAAACACGAGTTTTTCCGTAACATGTGTTAACTGGAATAGGTGTTAACTGAAACATGAGTTTACCGAAACACAAGTTTACTGGGAAACGATTTAACAGGAACACGAGTTCACTGGAATTGGTGTTAACTGAAACACGAGTTTACTTAAATACGAGTTTATTGGAACACGAGTTAGCTGGAATACGTGTTCATTGAACTACGTATCTATTGGAACACGAGTTTACTGGAAACGAATTTACTGAAATACGTGTTAACTGGAACACGAGTTAGTTAGAATAAATATTCACTGGAATACGTGTTTACTGGAACACGAGTTTACTGGAACACTAGTTCACTAGAACACGAGTTCACTGGAACACGAGTTTACTCTGTAATTTTAAATTGTTTTGTGCTCACAACTTTACACTAGTCCCATCATTTACCAATAATAATATAATTAAAATATATGCCTCATTGGAGCTAAGCGATACTAAACAATCCGGACGGACCAATACTATGATTTACTAAACAAAATACATATACACACAATTATTATGATACAGTGTCTTCAAATAAATAATACTATTTTGTAACGAAAATCAACTAGATAAATAAATTGACAGTCTAATGTTGCACATAGTACTAAAAATGCGATGCTTATGTAGACCAAGTGGTTTTGTTTATGAATAAGACACTTAAATTAAGAGTTTTACCAAGGGCAAAGATGGTTTGTATCATAATATTTATATTATTAATGGAAACATATTAATATTCAATTTTTATCCGCTTTTAAAATAAATACTATTCATTAGAGGCATGTACATGTGTGTGTGTGTGTGTAGCAGCTTAATACATAAAGGTTTAAATCACATTACTATAATATAATAACATTTACACAATTCCCACTGTATATAAATTCATTTATAGGATGATTCTGGTTCTCAAAAGAAGGACAAAAGTTCGAAATACAAAGTCATTGTTCTACACAGGGTCCACCAACACTTGAAAACGATTTCGGAGTACTGGTTCACTTGGTCCAAAACCTTGAAGAAAAGATAACATCGATTACTAGAATATTCACTTATTCACTTTTCGCTAACTATTCGGCCATCGCAATGACATAGCGGATCATTCTTAAATTACTTAGTTTTGCAATGCGATATAGTTATGAAATTTATCGTAGTAAATTTCGTCATGTTCTGAAGTTTAAAATGTATGTTATGGTATGTTTAGCCTACTTGTCGACAAGAAAAACAGTTATGATTGACCATTTTTCATCACTGATTGAATCATTGTTTTAGTATCAAACATGCGCTAATATCAATAAATGTTATACTGGCTTCAACTACAACACATCAGTATGTGTGGTTTTATATGTTTAACTTGATTCAGCAAAGATGGTTTAATTCGAATAAAACATAGCGACGTCAGCGGCTACCAATGCTTTATTATACGCAGACTTGAACGCGGAAAGAGATTTCTCTATATACACAATTCCACTTGCATCAATAAAATATTTTCACATTGTATGTGTGTTTATACAGTACCATTTATGATTGTAAAGCATACATTGAACTAGTAAAAAAGTTATTTCGTCAGAATTTTGATGATTTAAATCACAAGCAGAATACCTAGATTATAAAACACATATACATAAAAGGTATGATTTTTAATTTGTTAATTTGTTACTCACTAATTATAGGAAAATTCATGTAGATAACACTTGAGCTTCTTTTACTTATCGTAGGCTTATTAAAAATACCGAACATGTATGGTTGCTTGATTACCATGATTTAGATTAACGTATATTAGTAAATAAAATAGTTTTAAAAGTTTTATCGATAATCGTATTTTCAACACTATTTTCTTATCAAACAGTATGTCTGTTAACGCTATATTAATGCCTAGGAAAATTTGTGAGCTTACTTCTCTGTGTTTTCCGGGTGCTCATTCGGAAAGGCTGTTGTGCTATCTTATCCCTCTGCCCATCTTTAGCAGTGGCATTTCTGTCAATCTGTTGTTTTCCTGGTTTAAGTAATAAAACGGAAAGTTACATGTATTATAGTGGTATAAGCACAACAATACACGTGTATATTGAGTACAACTTGGTGAAACATAATTTGCGCATAATGACACATCTAAGTCTTATTTATAAAATTTGTCAGAATGCCTTTGAAAAATTAAGTTTTTTGTAATTATTATTATTTCAAATTTCTGGATGATCCGCGGAACATATTTACTCAAAACTCATATTCATGAATAATTTCGTACCCAGGAGAGGTTTTCAAAATAAGTACTACATTTTGAGATCTCATAGGCCTTGGAAATTTTATGAAATACCATCAACTCGTTGATACTGCTTGAAAGGGAAAGGGGTGGCGGTAAGGGACACCATGGATTTTATGCATACCCTTGCGCTTGCGTAATCACTTCGAAACAACAAATTTTAATGAGACGTATTTTGAATCAATTTCAATCAATACTAGGGTATAGATCCTCACCTTAGTGCAATAACTCAATAACTGCAAATAGAAATAGAAGCAGCTATTGAGTTATTGCACTAAGGTGACGAGATAACACCCGACGTTCATATTGTATAACACGCAAGTAGATATGATGTCATTGTTTGTTTCAATATTGCGTTCCGATTGGATTTGTGCACCGTAATTTAACCAATTATATACGACGTTACAAAAATCAGCTATTTCTTTAAACAAAGGTCGGTTACATGAGGTTTTAATTTTAAATCATAATCAATAATTGTTTAAAATCTAAAAATAAGTATTGATCGCATTTTTTCATGCATTTTCACTGTATGAACGCAGTAGGGCAAGCGAGCAAATGAACAAGAAGCGCTAGCGTACAACATAAATTATCCGGAAAGAGAACGTTTGACTATTTTTTTATTGAATGTCGATGGATTTTTTAAAATCAGTCCTGAACGTTAGCGGTGCAATAACACGGACGCTTACACAAGGATGACTGCAGTATCCCGTTGTACTCTATCATTTGGCGATCTTAAACCAGTATGTCTCTTTATATCGTGAACAATACGTTGATAACCGATTATGTATTGTAAATAAATGACTTATGAAATTGCGCAAATTCATTACTTTAAAAGTATTCATCGATATTAATACGTGCGTGTGCCTCGGTATGGGCCATTAATTAAAAGATCATTACATGAAAATACACTTGTCTGACCTGACTTTGTATGAGTGGCTTTTTGTGGTGACATTTTGCGATCATTCTTGTATGTAGCGAAACTGTCGTGTCTTTTCTTTCCTGGTTGAAGTATTTTATCAAAGTTAGTATTTACAAACACATTACCTTATCACAATATTTATTTGAAGTTATAACCTTACGCTACTTGAGAAAAAAATAATTCGGAGTCTTACGTTAAGAAAGAATTGATGCTCTCATGACGCATTAGACCAAAACATGCTCTCATAACAACAAAGTGTGTTTACGCATCAGAACAAAAAAACAAATGCCACCATATTAAGTGTTTCTACGTATCAGACTAAACTAAGTATATCTGGTTATTAGACCAAACAAATGCACAACGAAGAATACTAACTAAACTGACCAAACAAATTCCAGCAGAACAGAGAAATGTCCTTGACTATCAGACCAAACCAATTCATCCACAACGACGCATTGTGTTTGCTTATCACATACAACAAATGCCCTCATGGCAAAAATGAGTATCTCTTATCGGATCAAACAAATTCCTCATAACAAAGAAGTGTGATTACTTATAAGATCAAATAAAAGCCCTCGTAACAAAGAAAATGCCCTTTTTATCGGACCAGACGAATACCCCTCTGCAAGAAAAGTGCTTGCCAATCCAACGCATAAAAAATGCCTTCATCTAACAAGGACGTTTACTTGATTTTCAGGCCAAACAATTGCTCCCAATACAAATAAGTGTTTTTGCTCATCAGACCAAGTGAATGCCACAATGACAATGAAGAGTGATTGATAACAGAGAAAACAAATGCCTCATAACAAACCAGTGTCTTTGCTTATCTACCAAACAAATGCTCCCATTACAAAGACGAGTGCTTGCTGATTATAAGCGAAACACAACAAAACCCCCCTTTACAAATACGTGTATTTGGTTATCCGGCTAAAAATAGTGCCTTTTTAAATATAATTGTACTGGCGTATAAGTCCAAAAAATGCCCCATTACATATAAGTGTGCTTCCTTATCAGACCTAACAAATGCCATCATAACAAAGACGAGTGGTTGCTTTTCAGACACAATAAATGCATAAAAAAGCGCTGGCTTTTATTAGAATAATTATTCATTACACCAAACAAATGCCGTTGTAAGAAATAATTGAACTTGATTATCAGACCAAAAAATGCAACCATAACAACGAAGTGTGTATGCTTATTTATTAGAATAATTATTTATTAGACCAAACAAACGCTGTTATAAGAAAGAAGTGAAATTGATTATCAAACCAAAAAATGCATCAAAGAAGTGTTTTCGCCTTTCAGACCTAACATAAGACCCCTAACAAAGAAATCGGATGTTTTTAAGACCATCTAAATGCCCTTTTTGCAACGAAGATAATTTGCTTATCAGAAGAAACAAATGCCCCGATAACAATTCAAATTACTTGCTTATAAGACCATATATATTCCCATATAACAAGAAGTGTGATTGCTTATCAGACAAATGAAATGCACCGATAAAAAACAAAGTGTATTTACTTAAAAAATGCCCTAATGTGAAAGGAGTTTCCTCATCAGACAAAATGTCTTGTCGTGGTTAAGTTCCGCGAATGTGGTAGTGTCCGTCCATAAATAGGTAAATGATCAAGTTTATGTCCACTTATCTGATATCGATGTCTTATAATGCTATTGCACTAATACATGTGTTATTGTCCTCGTATTTCATTGTTTTGATTTTTTTTACGCTTTATTTTCAATTTCTTGCAAGATTCAAAAAAGCGTGTTCCCGCAAAATAAATGAAAACGGGATACATGTATGTTTCCACACGATACTTTTTTTTGTTTGATAAAAAACTATTCTACTGACGCAACATGCTATATGACAGGTACATACCGTTCTTATTGTTTGCGATAGGTTCCTGTTCCACGTTTGCATGACACTCTTCCTTGACAGCGCCATTACTATCATGACGTTCCTTTCCTGGTTTAATAATAATGATAAAGTAATGTACTTTTATCAGGTTTACTTAGCTCAACATAGATCATGTTCACGTATGGAATCCAGTCGGCTAAATTTAAACTGCATTACTTATATTTCAATGTTTAGGTGAGTGAGTGAAGGTCTCCTTCTTTTTCTTTTTCTTCTTCTTCTTCTTCTTCTTCTTCTTCTTCTTCTTCTTCTTCTTCTTCTTCTTCTTCTTCTTCTTCTTTTTCTTCTTCTTCTTCTTCTCTTTTTTCTTCATCTTCTGCTTTTTCATCAACTTCTTCTTCTTCTTCTCCTTCATTCCGTCTTCTTTTTCTTCTTCTTCTTATTCTTGTTTTTATTTTTCTTCTATTACTGTTATTGTTCGGTAAGGAAATTATGGTTAAAGATCATTGCATAGGAATGTTATTGTCTAACCTGGCTTGCCCTGCTGATGTGGTGTATTGCCATTTTCTTGTAGCGGCTCTGCACAACACGTATCAGAACCATCGCTGTCACTTCTTTCCTTTACTGGTAAACAATGAAAAAGGTTTACCCATTAAGGATTTAAATGAGTGATTTCATTATGGGGGTATAAACGCAGTTGGGCTGGTTTAAGTGTCAGGATTCCACGCCCAGCTGTGTTCAATCCCCCGAAAGTATCATAAATCACGAAATTCGTTACTCATATTTACACCAAAAATTCATCATTTATTTCCAGAATTGTTAAACAAAGTACTACTTTTCATTTAAGAATATATTTTAGTAATTCTCTCCCATTCTGTAGATTAAACGACCCAACCGTAAATGACGTCATTACAACGCACGAACCAACTGTAAAGTTGATTTTAACATAAAATTAAAACAGTCAAGGCAAAATATTTTAATAAATAAAAGCATATCATTTTATATTGAATTTATTTTAAGAAGTTCCGATATGATGAATTATATAATTTGCTATAGTTAAGTAAGAAAATGAAACAGACCGAAAACTCATCAAAAACATTGATCGATAAATGACAAGCCAATTAGAGCCAAGTAGTTGGTACAATTTATTTCGATAACTTAGCAATCTGACTGGATTGTTTGATATATTTGGCTATGACGTCATACCTAAATGGTCTCGCTGATATATTTCGACCCAAAATTAATTTACATGGTAATGCATTTGAAAACAGTTTTTACCATGATTTACACTTTGATACCAAATTGAAGAAAACAATCCAAAAAGAAGTATAAAATATAGTCTGGGTTAAGTCGGAAGCGAACCCACGCCAGAACAGGCAAGAAAAATAGAAAACTGTTGCCATAACCACTAGGCCACAATACCTTACACAATAGTTAACAGATATTTTAACCTTTATCTAATACATTGGTTACACCATTATGAAAATGTCCATAACCAATCACGCAACAATATTTTGCTGAATCGTGTTACTTACGTTTTTTTCAAAATTGGGGTTTTCAAACACAATATTTGAACAAATGTAAACATTTGTTTAAGTGTTAAAGCTGTCGGTACCTTAGTTGTAATACTCCTAATGTTTGTCACACTTTATTGCGCAATCAATATGAAAAATATATAAACAAAATGCATTTTACAAACCATAAGCGAGTACCTTGATGACTGATTTCATGACCAACTATACGTTGGTTTTCAATATATGTGAACATGGGATAAGAGTAAGGATTGTGTACGTAAACTGGTTAAAACCCCAGTAAATTTACATTAAACTGACCGTTCCAAGTCCGTACCTAACAATCCTTGATAAACATACCTATTGTTATAATGTATATATGCATTGTGCTGTTTGTTGATTTTTTTAATGTTGTTCCATGTTTCTTGTTTGTGATTTTGTTTTTGTTTTGTGTCCTATGTCATTGACGTTAACCCTGTGTCATTAAATCGTTTAAACATTTGGCTAATGAGCTTGTTTCTGTAGTTTTCCACAAAGTATTCTATGTGAAATTTGAAAAATAAAAACTTTTAAGTATTCTTCAAAACCATTTAAAATACTACTACCATGAGTTGACGAATTCTGATCCTTTTCACAACGCTGACATCTGCGCCAAGGGGCTGAAACAGGTCAGGAAAGCAATAACCATTTGAAGACATAGTTTACATCATTACATCAAACAAAATATGTCGACGAAAAAACGGGTTTCTTTGAGGGTAAGAATGGTTATGTTGGTTTGATACTTAAAGCATATTTCCATTCTAAACATAATAAAAACATAATGTGTATTCTATCATAACTAAAGGCGATAAAGCATAATAACCAGACAAATTGAGCAACCGTATCACAATATAATGTATATATATGCGCCGATAAATTTGTAAAAAAACATGGCGCCTGCCGTCTGTCAACGACCTTGTGTCAAAAGGCGGCAAAGGGCCATGCTCTCCTAAGTGATCCTATCTCCCGCGGCTCCAAGAAATTGTATCTGGGAATATTAGAGGGCAGTGAGTATAAGGTACAGCTTGAATGGATAAGCATTTACTAAAATTTCAGCAACGTTTTGCAATAACAGGACCACTGTAATATTGCAAAACGTTGCTGAATCTTTAGTAAATGCTTATCCATTAATTTTAAATATTTTTGCAGGCATTCATTTCGATAGTGATCATATGTTTCGAAATTAAAATCATATTGATTTAGACAGGCTGGATAAGAATCAATTTCGAAACAAATTCATTATCAAATTTGCTTTGTCATGTTTTGGTTAAGTCTTACCTTGAGTGGACCAATGCCTGATTCAATGAACTGATTGGATGAAAGGTTTTAAACACGTCAAGTGTGTCATGCACTTGACAATATTCCTAATCTTAGCTCATTTGTTTTCATTATCCCCATGTATAAACTTCAGAGTTACTCCGCAGCCTTTGTGTCGTCGTCGGGTCGGCTTTGCCCGCGTCATTTGTCAAGAACATTAGCTAGACCAATACTTTAATACTGTTCAAGCTATTCAAATAGATATATAGATATATAAATCGTGCTAAAGAAAAGCAAAACATAAATCTGGCTTTTATAACGTCGGGTTATGCCACTGGCTCGACTTGATAAATACAGATACGTTAAGGGGGTACACTCCGCGTTGCTCTTGTTAACACAATGTTTTATACACATTGTATTTCAATATTAAGTCATAAATATTGTAGAAATATACAATTAAATGCAAGACACTTCGTTATACAAGCTGAATCGATGCTCTAAAATTATTTCCAGCATATATATAAAACGTTATTTCATGACATAAAATGTATCGCGTGATGACGTCATGCAGTATATATATCACATGGTCACATTATTTTTTTTCTATTTAATTTGATGGATTAAAACGTGTTATGTATTTTTTCTATTTTCAAGTTGTAACTGTCGATAAAATAAGTATGTGCGACTATTTTCTTTCGTGCGAATGAATTAGTCTGATAACACCATATGTAATTTTTGACTTGTTGGGAACTGGGATTGGATTTTAAGAACCCGTAACTAACATTTCGACCGTAAATGAGTAATGTCATAGTTAAAATCTAAATCTCATATGGGTGTATATCTCTCAATGAAATTGATTAAACACGTACTTTAAAATCGATAAAGTCTCAACTAGCCATATTTTTTATCGTTTAATATATCGTCTTTTTACTAACTTAGAAGGTAGCACAAAGTAATGATAATAAAACTAACCTCGATAAAGCACACTTGCAAGAATAATAAGTATAACCACAGTTTCCAAGACAAGCATGACTTTAGCCCAATCTGGAACTTCGTCCTTACAGATAGTCCCGAGTTTTTGTTGGTGGCACTTTTCTTCCCCTAGTAGATATTTATTTGAATAATAATTGTAAGCAAATACATTGTTAACACACATGAATGTAAAAGCAGCATAATTTTGGATAAAGTCTGCAGAATGGTGATTCCGGATTTATGTTACACAGCGTTTAAACATGTTAACAACACAGCGGCTCTTAAACTAGATGTGCATCGAACGAAACTCGAAAAGCCGAAATATGCCACTTTATAAATCGACATAATCAGGAAATGTTTCCTCATTTTAAAAGTAGAATAATCGGTGCATAGGGCATTATTTCATAGTAATGCCAATTCCAAGGTAATTTTCAATTCGATATACGTCTAAACAATATATATATATATATATATATATATATATATATATATATATATATTATATATATATATATATATATATATATATATATATATATATATATATATATGTATATATATATATATATATATATATGTAATGCACATACAGAATTAACATGATGTCAGGGATTGAATTTAAATACACTGACCACAATAGGGAGGCAAGCCTTACATCCATTATATTTGACCTGCAGTAAATGCCAAAGAATCTTTATCGCATCACTTATCAATTGTCTACTGGCGCTTAAGTATTTAGCAAAATGTTCTGACTTAATTACGTAAAACCTACCTATCAGATTTAAATCAACGAACGAAGGGCTAAAGCAGTCTGTGAAAGGTTCTCCTCCAATTGAGACTTCTGTCAAGGTCGATGTAGCTGATTCAATTTTTACACTAAAGATAGTTCCATCATAATTATTAATGATAAAAACACATGCTCCGCTATGAGTCAAAGAAACGAGAAAGGCATTTGTATCGTTTGTTTGCCTGAGTAAAGCATCTTGGTCACAATCTGCTACATATGTCCCTTTTGCCTGGATGCTTATTATGTTTTTTGGGTCAGACGAACTGATTTTGAAAACTACAGAACCTTGATTAACTCTCACGGTACAGGTTGCTTCATCTGAAAAACAGTATAATAAAAAATAACAAGTCTTATGTTGCTGTCCTAGGTTTCTAATACGCAAGAGAATGGGTTTTTGTCTAGTCGTGTGTTAAGACGGATCTGCTTCTGAGAAAAGAAAAACGCGTCAACATAACAAACTGATTAACCGACAATCGTATTTGTCCGTCTTACGTACGTTTTCCCTATAAATGGAATCTGAATGAGTTTTACCTATAGCATGCATCACTGTGAATACAAAATTGCAAATGCCCGGTTCGGTGACAAGGTAAATTGAATCAATTTGAATAAGCATTCAGTATTTACTTTCAACTTCTTTTTTTTATTTTCAAAGGCGAAAAAGCCTAACGAATGACGAGTTAAATCTGGTATTCTCCGGTGAAGGCGTTTACAACAATTATTTTAAACCTCGACACGAATATGTTTTCGACGCACGCACATTATATGCTGACCTTTTTCGGCTTGTTTGTGGTCTCGTGAACATTTTTGTTTCATATATACGTTTAATATACAATTAGCATACAGTAATTCAATTAAGTTGCTTTATTTATGAAGACTTTGGTCTCGATAAACTGACTGAAATGGTCTTTACCGACAATGTATCATCTGGTGTCAACAAAAAATAAGGCGGATGTTAGCTTGAATATCGGTGACAATGTCTTTCATGTAAACAGGGTTAGGAATAAAAACTCTTTGGTTATCCTCGTTGCTTATGATCAGACTGATGACTTTAATTAACTACTTTGTTAGGTATACACTCCGATGTTGCTGACGTAACTGTGTTATATATTTTGTCGGTAACTGTATCAAAATTATCCTCAGCATTGAAAGTATTATGAAAGTTGATTCCTAAATTTAACAAAATCATCTTAAGTTTGGCGTATACATGTTACCAGATGCACCGACTATAGCACGACTAAGAGAGTTTGGTATATTTGTGCACAGTAACCAGAGGACAATGGAAAAGAGCGAGATCTTGGGAAAACAGGTAACATATAAAACTAAGATAGAACATGGTGATCATATTAAAAGAGCATAAGTTAAATGACTGATATGGATTCCTCAGTGTAAAGGTAGGGATAAGTGATAAGATGTTCATTCTTATAGTAAGTGATCAGCAAATAAGTAGACAACGTCGGTTCTCATGAATTTAAACCTCCAGTTCGTCTTCATGCAGCTCTGTTCGCTAAATGGCAAGGGTTCCTTTACGAACTGATATGTTCTTTTTGACGCAACAAACTTACTGTTGGGCTTTTTTGAAACGCCTGGTGAGGCCATGTTTCTATGACAATCACGTTATAAGGTTGTTCCTCGATTGCTAGGAGGTCAGTCTCTAGTTTTAAACTTTATGCATTGATATGCATAACGTTCAGCCGGCTAATTTAGGCTTTAAGTGTGATTCGAATAGAGATAAAAATCAGAGCATCAGGTGATATACTTGGGTTGATTTATATGGCAAGAGATCTACTAGCTTTCAGATAAAAAAATAATGCAAAGGACACAATAAGACATCAAGTCTTCATTAGCGATTACATTAATATGTACTTATGGCGTATATAAAATGAATCTGTTAAAATGACGCTGCTTACGAAACGACAAGACGAGTTGGAGCAGGGATACAGACACGAAAACCAAGACAAAAGCTTATTGAAAGGACAATCTGATTTGTAGCCGTTACGTATGCATTTGTTAGTTACCCCAACCCCAAAGAGTGGCAATTTTAAGTTTCTAATATTTAGCATAAATTGATTTTATAAACACATGAAAATAGTATCTAAATATTCTACACATATACAGACAGTCATATCAATGATGAAACTGCAGGGACAAGCACAGTAGCTTAAATTTTAACCAATATAAATTAAGTACTTTCAAGAAATAACGGAATAGACTTGGGAAAATCTTCTTTACTTTTAGATAAAATTGTACTCTTCGACATGCAGTTTACACTATCCGCTATCATCCATGAAATTCTTACCAGGAGGAAGTACAGCAGCAGCAGCAGTAACAGGAGCCAAATATGCCAACATCTGTGACTAGAGGTAAAACACTAACATACATTAACTGTGTGAAATGGTACAATAAATGATTTCTGAGCTTGCCACAATCAAGGAATTAATTGCGGGACTGATATCATTATCGGGGTATGAACGCAGTCTGGGTGGTAAAAGTCTGTGGAGTCCGAATGCTTTCATATCCCCGATAATGACATCAATCCCGTAATTCATTACATGTATTTACACCAATAGTTTACTACTTCATTCAAGGACTGTTTAAAAAATACTTCTTTTCGTTTAAGAAAATCTTACAGTAGTTTTTTTACCAATTCTGTTTATACAACGACCCGACCGTTACCGGAAACCATGTATCAAATGACGTCACAATAACGCGGGTAAATATCAACCACTTGAAACCACTTGTAAACGTAAAATTAACACATTAATGGCAACAATTCATTTAACATATAAAAAATTACTGCTTTTATAAATGTGATTTATTTTTATATGGGACCTGCTGACACAATAGTAGCAATAACAAAATAAACAATCTTATGTATATTGTTATGCAATGATTCGCGATCCGAACATGTCCGAACATGTTGCGTTTATGGGATGAAAACCGCAAATGCTGGTATATGAAGATATATGAAACGTAATTATAGTAAAAAAACACTATTATACTGCTGAAAAAGAAAATAATAAGCCGCGCGAGAGAGGGTGAAAGGCTCGATGACTTACACAAACCACAAATCATGTTGTCCAACTCCCTTTTCTCGGACAGTGAACGACATATATAGTCTCGAAAATGCAGATGATGCATGTTTAAGAAAAGAATTAATGAATCAGTTTCGCTGGTGGTAGTGTTACCTGACCTGTGAAACAACTTGTCGAACATGCCGTTTATACCCGAATGTAGTCAAACCAATAAATCTTCCTGAGCCATGCCAAGTATATAAATCACTTAAAAGCTACTATCTCACAGATATACCATTTTACAACTTTTTATTATTTTGTCTTGGAAAGCGCAAATCATTGCGTAAATATCTGCAAACCAATGATAAAAGATTGCTGACAAAAATCATATCACAGATTTTCATATTTCCGGTCGAAAATTAATGTTTTATGACAAAAACCGTTACCAATGGTTTAAGAAAAATGCATAAAACATCAATCTTTGAACTTAAATATAAAAATCTGCGACCTTACTTTTTGTCAGCAGTCTTATATAACTATCCATGGATATTCGCAAAATGGCTCGTTCCAAGACTAAAAAATTAAAGTTCAATCTGTAGGTGTGAAGCTTTAAATACAATCATTTTTGTTATCAACAAGGTACTAATATGGATATCACATCAAATCTTGCATCTAATCTATCTACATAAAAAATATCACTCAACTGAAGATGTAAATTAAACTCACCAAGATCAGCAAATGAAGTATCTTAATATAGTTGGTCTGTGTCTTCATGATCAGTAAAAAGTGGAGAAAGGTTCTGAAAAAGTACACTTTATTGTCACGTTCAGCCACTTGTTGAAATGAATATATTTTCACACAGACACATCTAATATGAAAATGACGAATTAAAGTAGAAAATCAACACATACACGCACTAAACACTAAATACTTACCTCAATTGAAAGCTTCTATCCGCAAACACATCAAATAGCAAATGATTACTTGCACACGGCTTTTTCGTTTAGAAGCCGATTATCATTATGTGTTCGAAAAAACCGCGTTAAAGTCCTATGACAATTGGGATTCCACTGATTATTTCCAGTTATGAAATTGTGGAATCCCAGTTGTAATGGATATGACAGCATGATCTCATTGAAAAAGGAAGTAAATATCACTTTGCTATCATGACCTGCCAAATAGCGAATGAAATAAAATGTGTGTGTGTGTGTGTGTGTGCGTGCGTGGGAGCGTGCGTGCGTGCGTGGGTGCGTGCGTGCGTGTGTGTGTGTTCATGTGTGTGTGCGTTCATGCATGTGCGCGTTCATGCGTGCGTGCGTGTGTTTATGATCGGAGCATTACTTATTAGTATCAACGTCAGTCCTTTTCCTATTTGATAGTAAGTTTGGCCGAAGCATAACTTTTTTGAAAATATTATGTTTTATTCTCATAAACATAATTTTGCCAAATTGCGTTCCAATTTATAAAAAGTTGACCATTTAACAAGATCTGACTTTATGATAATTACGGCTTCGACCAATGAGACGTTTGTTTTTAATAAAATGCTATATAATTGCTGCTTTATGGCTGTTTTTATATATCTACTTTCTGATTTTAAGTGCCTGCCACAGTGCAAAAAGCCGTTTTAAAGACCAAAACATAAAATGTTTAAAACACAAAAAAACATTCAGAAATATCTTAATGCAAAAATGTGTTTGTGTTTTTAAAGCAAAGCGCTTAAAACATAAGTTTTACCCGCAATATATTTTGAAATGTATCTGTTTATTAATCATATTGACATTAAAAAGGGAAGCAACGAACATAAATGTTGCACACAACTAATAAGTTCGTCCCAATACCTGACTGAATAGTTCTATCTGAATAAGGAGAATGAGGAATCAAAGTAGACATCAACACATCCAAACACTCATCACTGAAGACTAATCTAAAATGAAATCTTCCACCGGCAAACACAACAAATAGCAAATGATAACTTGCACACAATATTTCCACTGAGAAGCCCATGCTTATTGTGTGAACGGAAAACCCGTGTAAAAAAATCCTATTACACTTGGAATTCCACTGAAAAATTTACTCGGAAAGTTCATAGTTGTTTTAGCTGGAGCACAACTTGAAAAGTCTTCAAGATATTTCCTAATCTTTTTAAACAGATATAGCTCATTGAGGAAAAGTGCACTGAGACGATAAATCGTAATGCAGCTTTTTTAGGTTTGCCCCATTGTTAATTGTTATACTTATTTTTCGTCTTGAGTATACCCTGAAAAGTCTTTGACGTATCGGCTTCAAACCTCATATGCAGATTATATCTCATTAATGCAATTTGCAATACACAGGAACCATAACTTTGGGTGCAGTATTTTAAGGTATTCCTCTTTGTTTATTCACAGACTAATGCTTGGTCAGAAACATAACTTGAAGAGCTTTTGAGGTATTGACTTCTATCTTCAAATACAGATATATCTCATTGAGAAGACACAATAATCATAACTCAATATGTATTAAATGTGCTGTGCAGTAACTGAGTCAACACCATTGATTTAGCTCAAGATTAAACAAGAAATGCCGCAATGCGACGACACCAGGTTTTTAATGATTGACAGAAGAACTTCAGCCTGTGTCTGTTTTTCTATTTTTAGTACCAATGGCCTTGACACTAGGGACCCCAAATGCAATCCATTGAAAGGAATCCATAAACTCTTCCTTTATACCAAGTTTGGTCAAGTAATTCAGTTTCAACTTTTTTCTACTTTTAGTAACAGTGACCTTGATCTTGACCCTAGGGACCCGAAACGCAATCCGATAAAAGGTATCTACAAACTCTTCCTATAGACCAAGTTTGATCAAGATATGTCAACCTTTGCCAAAGTTATTTCAGTTTCAACTGTTTTTCTATTTTTAGTAACAGTGACCTATACCTTGACCCTTAGGACCACAAACGCAATCCCATGAAAGGTCTCCGTAAACTCTTCAAATAGACTAAATTTGGTCAAGATGTGTCAACCCTAACTTAAGTTATTCAGTTTCAACCGTTTTTCTTTTTTTAGTAACAGTGACCTTGACATTGACCCTAGGGACCCCAAACGTAATCTCATGAAAGGTCTCCATAAACTCTTCCTGTAGATTAAGTTTGGTAAAGATATATGGATCCTGACTAAAGTTATTCAGTTTCAACCGTTTTTCTATTTTAAGTAACAGTGACCTTGACCTTGACCGTAGGGACCCCAAACGAAATCCCATGAAAGGTCTCCATAAATTCTTCCCATATACCAAGTTTAATAAAGATATGTCATCCCTAACTAAAGTTATTCAGTTTCAACCGTTTTTCTATTTTTAGTAACTGTGACCTTGACCTTAACCCTAGGGACCCTAAACGCATTCCATGAAAGGTCTCCATACACTCTTCCTATAGACCAAGTTTGGTCAAGATATGTCAACCCTTACTAAAATTATTCAGTTTCATAGGTGAGTTTGACGCCGCCTGGCCGCCCGCCCGTTCGCCAGAAAAAACGACGTTCGTCATCTTAATAACCAGGTTTCACTATGTGAAAACCGTGTGATAATAAAAATGCCAAATTTTTTGCCAATATTAACGAGGTATTTGCCGACTAATCATATTCGCATACCGTATATTTCCAATATTGTTGAACACCTTGAAGTTCAATTGAATTGCGTATAGTGATTTAAACCCAAAACGTTAGTATATGTCTGCAACGCGAACCTGTAGTATCGAACTTTGGACATGAACTTTATATTGTCTTTATAGAAAAGTACTTTGATATGATCTAGTGTCCTACTCTTTACCCTACTTAACATAGATTTGGTAAAGACAAATAGTCTAATAATACGATTAAATTAAAAATTCTATTGATATCACATTACTTTTCTTTGACTTGTTGCTGTTTTCTATTAGTCAAGGCCGAATAACTATTGAACAAATCATGCGGTTCAGCTTTAAATAGAAAATGACCTCTTTTCAATTGTCATACCTTTTTCTAAATAATTTTAGGGTTTAGGGGAAAATGAAGGTGCAAGAGAGTAAACAATGATAACTATTGCGTGTTTGAGCTTTTAATAAAGAGCAATACTCGTGTAGACCTACTGGTCTGATGTTTGTCAATAATCGGTCTATGTCATTTGATTATAAATCAAGGTCACATGCCACATCTGGTCAGAATTTGCAAATACTCGAACCTGACCGGAATCACATTGTCAAATATACCCATTTAAAATACGTTTAGTATTGGTGAAAAAATGGGTGTTCTAAAGTGTAAACTAGGTTAAATATGGAATTGTTTATAATTCAAGAGCACAGAACACTTAACCAAATTATCCGATTTGTCAATACAATACCAAATATAAACTAATTTATTTCACTCACTTCGTACATACATGATAACATGAGAATACGTACGATTGAACAACAGTGTCAATAAGAGCTTGTTAATACTTTTACGAAGTACTTTAACTTTTTCTGGAGATGCGGACTATATAATGTTTGTGTATTTTATAAATGAATGAAATTGGCCTCCTTCAATCAGAAAAGAGGGAGTTATGAAAAAAAAATAAAAAAAATTACAATGGATTTACGGATTACACACACTATGTATTGTACAAACTACGAGAAAATTAATTTAGTTTCTTATTTTGTATGGCTAGGAATGGTTTGTAAAAAGAGGTGTTAGAATGTCAACATGATAACATTTTAAAAATTATAAATAAAGAACAAGAAATATTGATTAACTGATCATATCTGACCCATAAACGAAATAGACGAAATAGTGTTGTGAAACGTTTTCGATTTGAAAATTATTTGAATAGGTATTTAAATGGCCTGAATGCTAACAACGTCTAATCTAGGATTTCGGTTTAGTTAACGTCAAATACGCTTGACCTTTTCGTCCAATAAGGCCCATAATCGAATACAGTTTTTGTTCATTGGATTAGCATTGATGAAGAAATGAAGGTGCTAGAATGGTTACAATGCTAAATATAGCATTCTCCATTACATTAAAAACATTTAATCTTGACTTTGGGTTTTGTTGCCATATAGATTAGTTCCGAGTTTGATTAAGATTGGTTCAAAAATATGGTAGCAAACATCGACGAAGGACAGACGGACAGAAGGCGATCACAAAAGCTCAAGTGTTACCATTAATTGGTTATTTGACCTTAAATTTAAGGACAACTACCATTAAAATGTGGTCAAATTTTAGTTAACATAAAGTGAAAACTATTATATTATGTATGTATGTATTTCTTTAGACCTTGCGGTCAAGGATAACTCGTGAAATTTCCAACGTGGTCCTTTGTTTTTGCTGAAGGGACAGCACGCTGACGAGACATTGGTGGGATACAAGGAAGTCCGGTTGTGATACCCTAGCATTTTTTCGATGAGACCCCTTGGTTCTTTTACGTGCTCGATGTAAAGCAACTTTCCTGGGTTAAACCAGTACTGAGTATATCATGTTACCCTTTAAATGCCGAGCGCCAGGCAAGGGAGCTACTTGTACCATCTTTTAACGTCTTTTGGTATGACGCTGCCAGGGATCGAACCCACGACCTCCCGCTACGTAGGCGGATGCTTAACCAATAGGGCACGGAGACGGTTAAAACAATGACAACATATTAATGACAACAATGAATTCAAACAGTATTCCTTTATGCAATAGAAAAAAAACGAATTTTAATTGAGTTCAATATTCACATTGAAAACCATTTACAAAGAAACAGTCATGTAAAAAAGGTCAAACCAGTAAATCAGTTCGGAAAAGCTCATCCTTAAACATAACGACCCTAATAAAACAGATCTCAAAATCTCTACAAGGGAAGTATTGTGCAAACATAAAGCAATATCAAACACCGGTGAAACATAATTATCATAAAAATCTAGTTTTTACCTAAAAAAGGAGATGACAAATTTTAGCGGACAATCACAATATCAAAGTTTAAAACACTGACGAAAACACTACAATTCTAGCTATCCGCAAACACAACAAATTTCAAATGATTTCAAGCACACAGTGTTCTCGTTAACCAAAATGGAGATACAGTTGAAGAAACGTCCACTGAAATCTGCGATCATTTGAAGATGATAATTATAGCATTTAAACCTCAATGAAATGAAAAAATAAATTTCCCGCACGCGTAATCGTTATAATCATATTACACATGCATGCTCTAATAGTCACGCCGGGTCATTTTGTTGGTCTATATACCGATTTTCTTACGCTTATCCTAACTCTTAACTCCATAAAAATGTAAATTATTTCGATTAAAAACGTATCCAATTGGTGCAGTTATAGAGCACATGCTCTGGCTGCTATCGACATGCATATACCGTAAACACTTACCCGCTCATACACAATGAGAGATGCAAACGGTAAAACTCACTTGGCAATCAAAGGGATTTGTCCTTTTTTATGCCAAACATGCGACAACTATTCAAAGCTATTTTGTTTTTTGTGCCATCGATTTTGGTTGAATATAAGAAATCAATTTGAGTCAGTTTTTTTTTTTATTTAAAAGACTGAAGTGAAGTTCAAATTTTGGACAGTTCTCTCCTAGTTTATTTAATGAAATTGATGCTTTGTCTCTCGCATTTTGCAATATGTTCTTTACGTTAAGCGAAACAAACACTCTTCATTTTTGTCGAAAGTTGTCTATTTATATATTGAAGTGTTCAGTAGACATTTTTTTTTCTTTGTGAGAAGTCAATGAAGTCCCTTTTATTTTCCCCGAAACATATGTGCTTCCAGGGATCGGGGCACCCCCGGGAACACTTACAACATACAAGGGTTGCTTCCCTTATCTTGAACATTTCTACTTAAACATTTCCGTTAAATTTACATGTGCTTCGAATTTAAACATTGTTCGTTTTGTCAAGTTCTAGATTTTATTTTCGTTTGTCATGCGAAGGTTCAAATGAAACTTTTACACTCATCTCATGTATACAAATGAATTCTTTCATCTTTGATATTTCGTACGGCTTATTGTGCGTGTACAATATTCTAATATTCCACCTTTTTTAACACAGCTTCTTCTGATAGTCCTGTTGCCCCATTAAATTTACATTCATTTCTCTGTTTCATATTTGCAATTTTGTTTCAAAGATAGTTGTATTTATAATGTCTTTTGCTGAACAATCCCAAAAGAGATGAAATAATGTCTCTCTATTCTTAAGACATATAATACATAATCCATATCTTGATACTTTCATAAGAGCAAGGCGATGCTCTGTGAAGACGATAGACAATTTCATTTATTTTCACACCATGGATCGCTTATCGATCATTCGCGTTCTTCAAGTCCGCCTAAGGTGTAATTTATGAGTAACTGCGACGAGTGAAGTCGGTATCAAACATCGTTTAGATGTTAAAGTGTTTGAAGAATGGGTAAAAATGGTTCTTTTTAAGCTTTCAGTTGTCTGAATGACCCACATCCAGGGCTCTAGATAGAACATTTACGGGTATTTAAAACTAACATGGGTTATCCCATGAAAGAATGCTAACTAGATTCAATGCATTTCAATTCAAAACGTTCATTCGCTCATACCACAATGAAAAGGAAAATGAGTTGTGTACAATTGACAAAACAATTCTTCACTACACTTATAATTAAATAAGATTTATAAAGAAGCGTATCATATAATCATCAACCTTATCGCTCAATCGTGTTTTGAAATGTTTTATTATTGCTTGTGGTGTTATCGCATTGTTTTAACAGGTGGATTGTACGAAAAGGTTTCAGAAGGGTTATTTAAGATTGCAAATTAAGACATGTGTTTGATTTTTAACTCGATACGACTGACCCTTTTTTTGTATCGTACGTATTTTGTAAAAGAAAGCTCGAAAATATAAAAAAAAAATACTATAAAAACAATTTTACATTTTAATATGCTTTAGGGGCCGTAGACATAGGAATGAGGTCGAGCCCCATCACTCTTTTTCTAAGTAAGAGGTAATCGGTACTGTCACATACACTCATAATAAGGCATAATTCGATACGCAGACTCTCAAAATTGTATATTATTTGGAAAACATGATTCAGTGAGAATTTGAAAGGATATTCGGGGTGAAGTGTGAGGTTACAATCTTTAAAAACTCAAGAAACGATTTGGTGCTTTTTACAAAATTTGTGGTTGTAATATTTATAGTACTTATTCTATATCGCTATAACATATCACACTCGCATGACCTCATTATCTTTGATCAACTGTATTGTATTGGTAACGTTGCTGATATTGATGATTTAAAGCTTATTTGATTAACAAACACTCTGACAGTCACATGCAGAACTTATCTAAACGTTATTAAACTCAATTTTCAATATCAATCCTTATGCTCTTTGTCAAAATATAGATTTAAGTGCCTGTTTCAATACCCGTTAACACTGAGCTCTTATTTTAACGTTTGATTATGTTTTATTTGTTGCAAGCCTTTGTTTACATTACCCGCCCATTTTCTTTTCGATGTCAATTGTTAATTTAAAGTTGCATTTTACTCTCGTTTTGAAAAAAAGCGCGTACAATGTTACTGCTCAATTTTGGTAGACAATGATGGACGCTCCAGATAGGAGACATTTCCGATTCGTGTTATTCAAGTTGATGCAGAGATGCGCATTGAAAATGTACGCAAACAGGTTAGTGTGTCGTATTATGTTTTGAACATGTTCATTTGTTTGATGTTCCTGAGTTTTCTTTAAGTATTTTTACTCCATTTATCATTTTGTATTGCTACACCGTTGATACTCAAGCGATCTTTCCTCTAAGGTGTTGAACGTAACATGATCTACACCTGTAAGGGAATGTAGGGCGTCACAAGGTACCAGGCCAACGCATGTTTCAAGAAGGCCGTGTCACGGAATATGCCCAGCCACGGAAATCTTGACAGTCTACGACACTTTATTTGGAGGTTAACTACCTTAGGTTTTGTCTCACTTTACGCAACAAGAAACATATCCCTTTTGATGATACTATAGTTGATGGCGCATCAACTGACAAAGTTATATGGGCGATTAATAAGGCAGTCGAAGATGTCGTACTATGGCATATTTCAATAATACCGAATGCTCTTAATAATTTGTGATTTATGGCAAATGGCTCTGTTAAAAAAAACACGGTATACGGTCACGGTTTAAATTATATTTATTGAAGTTATTTTCACTTCACTACAACGAGCATCAATAATAAAGGCTAAATTGTGAAGATGAAGCACTTTGCCATGTTACCACAGTTGAAAATGTCAACCCTGATAAAATACAATTGAAAATACCGAATTGAGAACTGATAGATAATAAGCCTTGTGTAGAAGCAGCAGAAAGGGTAATCAAGACGTAACATCAGTCATCCTTACTGCCCGAATTTAAGTGCCTATGTTCTATTTCAGACATTTTAGAGAATACAATCAGACTACCATTCACACCTAGATCAGCTCGGTAAGACATTCAATCCACTTTACTAGGTTATTATATCTTGCGATTGAACCTTGCGTTGATCAGAACATGTTTTTCTTTCAATAGTATGTACATGTTTCTAATGGTGGTCCCGTGTTGTTTTTCATGTACCATAAATACAGCAATGTTATGCACCTAAACCACCGTGTACCTCCAGACATCTGCCTTTGCAATTTTTCTCGTCATTTGGGTGTGTTGGAAAATAAGTCGTCTATGCATCATTTTGCACAACTGAAATATACTAGCATAAAAGTTATGCTGAAAATACACAAGCTGCCAAAATATTGAGATATCCAAATGTAAGAGTTCAGTACTTTGCGTGTTGCATGTCCGCGGTCAAGTAAGTCTCAAGTTAAAAAAGCAATTGGGTTGAACGAGTGTGTGTTATGGACTTGTTTTCTCTGGTCACCGTTAGCTATTAAGTGAAACAGCTTAGTGTTGGAACACAATGAAGTTCAGTTTTAAACAAAATTCAATGCCTTTATTTAATGGAATCCTGTATTATTCTAAAGAAAAGGGTAAAATTAACCACTAGTTAAGCCAATTATCAAACCTTTTTACGACAAAAGGTTTCATTTTGTATATGGAACAACAATAACAAGGGTGCTTATACTTGACATTGATGTTTACACATTTATTTTGTACTGTAGATGGGAATTACAGTGCGGAATTCAATTTATCGAAATTCGACATACAGTGTACCAATTATTCCTCAAACACTGAACTAGTAAAAATACAAATATCGAAAAAAATACGAAAGATAAAAACAGTTTGCTGTATTATTTCGGTCATATTAGATTTGTCCTTCTTTGCTATCATTATCTAAGGTCTTATAATAATCATGTTAAAACATCGATAGTTTTATCTTTATATGGCTGTTTTAACATTTGCTCTTTTAAGGAGTTTTCAGGTACTTAACCAACCGGTATATAAGACAACATTTGACCTTTAACGTTTACCATAGTCTTGTTTAACATAAAGGACTACACTAATTGAACTTCAACATGCGCATATCATGTTACCCAGCGTGGGAAATTTTACAACGTAAATACGGTATCCAAATATAGTAGATAATATAGCCGATACACAAAAGTGCTTATTGAATTACATTCCATTCATAAAGTTTGAAAACATTTGGCGCGGCTTTTAAAAAAGCGTAGGAACTCAGATTATCCTGTTTACATTGGTTTAGAAGGCAACCTTTCCTTCCTAATTAGTATCATGACAATAACCTGCCTTCGAGGTACTCCATTCAAATGTACTAATGGTATAAGAAGAATAACACTGAATGATACCTATAACCAGTGTGGAAATTTCGTGTCACCACAGATCCCATTGAAAACGGCTTATAAGTATGCAGCGATTCCATGTGCTCAAACATTGAAACTCACTCTAAAAAGCATCAGGACAACTTCGATATGATCGTTTCTCATGGATTTTGATAGTAAAAACTATAATTATACGTAAAACATTGTTTGACAGCATTATCATACAATCTTATCAAGAATACAACTCGGAGTGCAATTAATTTATTTATGGACTTTAAATCAACAATACACTATACACTATTATAAAAGCAATATTTCCCTTTACATCGTTTTTTAAACTATTTAATTAACAAAAAAGAAAATATATCGCTAAAAAATAATTGTATAGTCAAATGGTTTACGTTGACAAAATGTGACAAACAATCGCCTAAAGTGACTGAGCGTATCAAGGCTAGAATTCCGTCACTTAAATTAAAATCACGTGACTTTCATTCATAAAATGGCAGATTGAATTAACAGTCATATTTCACACACACCCAACTAAATCAAAGAAATGTTCTCATGCTTTTGTTAACGAAATGGCAAAAAAGACTGTATAATTAAAACATCAATTAATAAAGTTCCAACAAGGGTTGCTTGCACTATTTAGTGTAATAGAATAATGGTGGTTATGGATGAGTATACCTTGTTGATTGTAGCTTCATTTTCAATTTTGATGTGTTTTCATTTAAGGATATTGTGTCTGCAGTTTTTGTGACTTTAAGTGTTAGTTGAACGTTTGTAAGTATATATTTGTTTGCGCCTAAGCTATTTTTATTGTATGGAATAAACAAAACGTGACAAATTCTCTCTCCAGACAGCCTAATGAAGCATAATTGTTAGTTTTAGATTTTTGCTGTCCTTCACGCTTGGCCGATCTTAAATACAGGACTTAAGTTAGAAGAGTGTGCAAAAGTGATTAAATGTATGGATTAGCAAAGTTTTTCATTTGTTTAAAACTGGTGATAAGGTACATTTACATACAGCTTTTAATTTCATTTATAAATCAGCAATTTAACTGTTAAAACAAATGTTAAGCGATTGTATAAAGATGTTGAAGATAAACAGTTTAAGTGTAACTATAACTGGGTTAATTTGTACATTTTCCGCGGCCTTCAACCTCGATGGGCTATATAGGGTATCGACAAAAGGCTTTTTCATTAAATAAATACATTAAAGTTTTTAAGAGGGAGAGCAGGGACCTAAAGAATTCCAAACGTTTAATTCCAGTAACTAAAAATGGCAAATGTACACATATTATAAGTGCTGCGAAATAGGTCATAGGTCAATAGATAGAGTCCGCAATTGTGTTAAGTCATTCTACTAGTATTGCTGGTAAAAGGAAGTCAAGAAATGGGTTGAAATTTATCCATGCAAAAAAAGCAAGATAAACTGATTTCAAAAGCTTGCGATTAAAAACAAATCAGAAAACTTTATAAATTCTGTTTAATACCAGGTATGTCCTATCAAATAACCGTACGTTAGCGCGATCATCAATACAATAATTTGTATTCAGATACCTCTTTTCACGTTTCTCGTATCAGGTATGCTGTTAACTCTACGTTTAAAATCTTGTTTAGTTTTGGTCGAGCAATAACAATATAATGAATAACAACTGAAGCGGGGTTTAGTCTTTTATAGGGACTTTTTATGAAATAAAGTGTGGCAAACCATTTTGAGTTAAAATTTGGATTCTGACGACTAAAACGTTTGAACAAATGTTGATATATGCTCAAATATTGTCTTTGAAGTCCATCGTTTAGCAAAAAAGGCTGTAGCGGGATGGGTTGATTAACATCACTTGATGCTATCAATGTATTCAATAAAGGTTAAAATATCCGACAGCTTAGTATGAGTCCTTGCGGGTAAGTGGATATGGTACAGTTTTCTTAAAATAAATCTTGACTGTACTGGCGTGGATTCGCTTCTGAGTGCATTTTATTTTTATACTTTAATTCTATTTTTACTGCAATTTCGGTATCAAAGAGTGAAATAATTATAATATAAGTGCTTTTAGATACATTACCTCGAAATTAACTTTTGGTGCCAAAACATGAGCGAGTCCCTTTAAGTATTGATGGTAATACTATTGCAATGGGATTTAAGTTTTAAATACGTTTTGTAATTTTTTTTCATCTGTTACAAATATGCCGAAAAAACAACAAAGCAAATTCAGTAAAACCTCAAATTAATCTGATGTATTTTTTTAATGGACATATAAGTAAATATCTAAAGCCATTTGTATGTTTTTACCCAACAGGAGTGGTTTAATGCGAGGTTATAAATATGTGTTTCCCTAAATGAATAGTTAAATGCGAGGGTAAAGGAATGTATGTACCAATATAAATGGGTTTTTTGATGTACCGATATAAATAGTTAAATGCGAGGTTAATATTATGAATGTACCAAAATAAATGGTAAAATACATAACTTTTAGTACTAATGTACCAAAAAATGGTTTAATGCTACATAGTCTAATGCGAGATTACGCTGTCGCAAATTAATACTGAACACCTTAAGAGTATGAGATTATACTTTACTTTACTCTACTGACCTAGCTTCTGTTAAAATGTACAAACTCATCGTTTTAACTTCAATATAAGCTGACTGTTGCTTTACCAAAATAATGAACGGCAGATTTAAAAAATGCTGCCATTCCATTGGACAAAATCTTATTTCGAACATTAAATACGGTTGACATTTAAACACAATACATTATGGATCACGTAGATCCAGCATGTTGAGCAAATAATGAGGAACCATTCAGTTTCAAAACCTTTAATCTCAGTTATTTTCAACAGTTTAAAAACCAATGAAAATGAACAAGTAGGCAATGTTCTGTGATGATGTTAGTATGATTTTATTCACTACCATGCGTTAGAAAATAAAACCCCAAGTGTAATGCTGAGTAGCCATTTTTAAATAAGTGTTATTGTCTTTAATGTTAATCAATCTGCAATGGAATTTGCGTAGTATATACAGCTTGCAATTTTACTCCACTGTATCAATATCGTCAAAGAACCTATTTTTTGACAATTTATTTAAGCATCGTTTAAATATTTAATACACATGGTACACTCACTGAATTTCATTTTAATTGTTATATTTATTTTTCAGAATAAAGAACGTATATACCATAAGCAAAGCATTATCAACTAAAGAGAAAATGGTACAAATGGTAAAAGCGGATGTAGAGCTGGAGGTTGAGGTAAGTAATATTTCTTCTTTTTTTTGCTAATGCATATTATATTAAATTCGACAAACTACTAACAATGTTCAAGCCTCCAGTAAGTTTATCGAAAAAGTGATTATATGTGTTTCTTCATGTACATGAATGTAACGGTCCTCGTTTCTTATTGGGTGTATTTACAAAAGCACACTAGTCTGAACAGAGGTATATTTATTTCATTTATGAAATTCATTCAGAACAGTTCCTCAACACGAACATAGTAACCATGGTAACAGAAACGTCACATCAATTTTATGCATGACCTTAATAGACTCATTGTGTGTCTTTCTGTGGTGGTGAAACCCTGTTAGACGAGATCGTCTTAACTTTATAGTGAAACAAATACACATTGCGTAAATCGAAAATAAATATCGTCCGTTTTATGATAGAACATGCCTTGTTTGACAGAAAATTAACAATGTTCCGTTACTGGTGTGTCATTTAGCATCTATAATTTGTTGGTGATCCTTCATTTTTGGCTATGCATGACGTTAGCAATCCTGATATACTGAAACCTCGATAAGGCAGGGAACGAGATAGGACTGTTTTATGTAACCAAAATGTAATCATGTAAGCTTCAGGTTTGGATGAATTCGGTGTACTGTTACTCGAGTGAGTCATACCCAAATGTGTTGTTTTTTCGAAGTTTTAATTTAATTGACAATATCGGCAATATATTACCATTGGCCATTAAAAAAACCTATATACCTAAGAGATGTACGAATATTGTAAAGGTGGTAAATATAATCTCAAAACAAATATTTTCCTGACGTATTTCATGTAGGACTAGGATGCAGCTGCATCAATGCTGACTTAACGTCAAAACAAATATGATACCGTCCGCCCGTACGTTTATCCTTGGAAATAGGGACCAGCTTTCCCCATTACTTCAAATACTTTGAGATATTGACTTAAAACTTTATATACAGATAAACAACAGTAAGAAAAAGTACAGTGCACATGAACCATAACTCTGGCTGCAGTATGTTTTAATTTTTTACCCTTTGCTAATTTTCATTCTTATTTTATAATGACAATAATATATAATGATAATATATAATAATAATATAATAATAATAATTTATAATGACGCTCTGATTCCTTCGATTGAATATTTTATTTCAAACTTCACATACAGATATATCTCATTTAGGAAAAGTAAAGTGCATATAAATCATTACTCTGGGTAAAGTTCTTTAGTTATTGTATATTGTTAAATTGTAATCGTTTATCGTGAGACAAAGTTGAGACTGTTTTGAATTCGGCGGGGAACATGACAGTCTGTGACTGCTCTTGTTATATATATAAAAAACATTAATTCCCTCCATAACTTTGTATGTGTTTGAGGTATTGACTTCAAATGTGCAACAGAACATTTGTTTTGTAAGTGGTCAAATACATTAAAAACTGTGGCAAGTTTTTTAAGACTAAATGGACAATTTCATGCTATGATCCCCAGATGTAATTGCCCTGATTTCTATATAGTAGGATCATCAACTTAATTAATGCCTTCTCACCGACGAGGGAATGCAATGATCATGTATAACTCCCAGTGATACTTCTTTTTACAAGACGGTAGAGTAGTGGGGTATAAATCACATCCAATGATAGCTCTTGTTATAATTTGTTGACGACATAATTTACATAACATATTTATCATATAACCCATTAAACTACATAGACAAAGAAACACAATGCATGTGTATGAGCAAGCAAGGCATTTTATTTTTCCGATTATACAACTCATGAACGATCACACACGCACTGATTCCTTCGATTGGTAAACAATTGATTGTACATACAAGTAGATGTAATGCTTCAGCATTGTTGAAATGTCCTGAATCAATGCATCTTACTGTTCCTCCAATCGTACGTTGGTAACATAAACAGTAATAGACTGAAAATAAATGTTTATAACAGTAAGTAATTTTTAAGAATTTACATTACTCTGAATAAATCAGTCTTTATTCCATTCATGAAGATTATTCATGGACAGTTCTTAAAATCTAAGAACTGTGCCCTAAGAGTGTCGAGCTGGAGCGGATTGCCCCGTCATACACTGCCCAAACAACAAAAGTTCCTGTTTTTTCAAAGCATACAGAAGGAATAAACTGGACGACACACGCAAGATATACACAAAATGCAATATATATATATAGGGCCCGTATTCGACAGTGTCCAGTCGTGGCGAACACGAAAACATTATGTTGAAGGGATTTCCAAAACCTCAAATCACGCAGGCCTTATGTAGTTTGTTACAGACGAAATACACAAAAATGGGATCTTAAACCATGTTACATCAATACACTTTACCAACTCAAGACACTTCTCAGCAACAGCAGCCTCAACTTATACCTATCACGACCTCTACAACGTCATCAAGAAATATGATAAGTAAAATTATTAAACACTATACAAAGAAAAAGAAACTTCATACACACAGAAACGTATTGTGAATAGCTGTGTTGTTGACTATCACAAACAACAATTGTTTATCCGCTATTGACCAAGACTCTGTCCTGTTTAAAGTAGTGACTTCTGTTCTACGCAAACCAACTACATGGTCTGCTGCTGAATCCCTGATTAAAGTTAACAACGCCACGGTTGTTATATAGTTCCTGATGGACACACGTGCCTAGGTTCGCTGCACGTGCAGTCACTGTGAAATAGTGACAGACGACATTCACTTTCATTACAATTCATATTGCAGAAACTCATGACTCTGTACCGCGTCTACATTTCGAAAACACGCTACTCACTTTGTGCAAAAAGGTTTTTCGGCAATAAGCCTATGAAGAGTAATATGCAACGCTATCAAATAGTGCCTCATTGTACTGCCTCTATGTAGGAACAATTATTCGGCGAATGATTCTTGTAAACATAATTTGAAAATGGTGTAATTAGGATGTACCTTTGTATACTATCAGCTACTAAATGTATATTGTTCCACATATATATATATACATATATTCACACTATTGTCGACCTAAAATGCGTTATGCAATAATAAAATACACATCATATAGCCTGTTGCATTTAAACTTTCAGAAATGTTCTCCAAAAAGTTAAAAATACTATGTAACGTTTCATTCCTTGACCAATTAATTAAAATATATATTACACCGCACCTGCCGTACTTGTATTTCGTTTAAAGTGTTTGGTCATTACGTGCCGTGCTCATCTAAATATAATTGCATTTGACTTTATAACTGAATCATATTTAATTTCTTAAGTTTTCTTTGGCTATTAAACAGAAGCCTGTTACATTTGTGGTTGTTGACCGGTGGTAAAGATTGACCCAATCAAAGCAACAACCACATCCATGTACATTACTGCTTTTAAGACTAACCGCATAACAGAAAGTAATTTTATGATAATAAGATAACTCATATAACAATAATCTTTTACGATTGTTAACAGTTAAAATCTAAAGTAAATCTTCAAACTGTTTTATTTACACACAATACATGCGCTTATGAACAGTGCAACAGTTCTCTCTTAAATATAGAGAATTAAGATGTGAATTGTTTATACCCATGCATTTCTGCCTTTGGTCTACACTGAATACATTTGAATATCTTCTAAGGAAGACAATATATAGCTAGCAAAATATATCTACTTTGCTAACCAGATAACAGGGGCTTTTATTAATAACTAGTTTTGGATATAAACACAATGTTTACATATTTAATTCATCTTTGTGACTTTATGTTTCAAATGTTTACTCCCTACCAATAAGTAATTACAATTTAATATTGCATATTACCACATTCTTAATACATTTTTTTCCGATTTCCGTTAATCTATATAACGTAGTTCTTTGACACTTTTTGCAAAATATAAAGTACCCATTTTACTATAGTATTTTCAAGATACTTTGAATGTAGGTTTTTGCAGCTTATAGCCTGTTTATCTTATTTTAATAATCAAACGCGGGTTCTGTTACATAAGCCGTAAGCCACATCTCTTTAAGAGAACCCCAAGTAGTTCCCTGTGATTAGAATGTTAACTCATTTCGTACAATGGCACCTGTAAGGGCTGAAATGAATGCCATTAGAATGATCATTCAGGCGTTCATTTCCTTACTGGCTAAATTCAACAAACAACTAACGACATGTTGTTAATAGGTGTCTGAAATTCAAGTTAAGTGCAAGTTTAGCACGGGTGTTTTGAATTCAAGTCTTTCCCAAGTCCATAACAGACCATAAAAAGCTATCTTTCAGGACCATATTTGGATCCGTCGAAACAGATCTTAACATTCATCATGCATGAATGTATCGAATAGCGAGGGAGTCATTGTAACAAATACATGTGTTGGATTTAAGATACTTTTTCTGTTTAAATGGATTATTATACCATAAAAGTGTTTTATAATGAATGAAAAAGGAATGCTCTTTCTAGGTATGCAGAGTATATTTCGATATTAAATCAACTGTAAATTGTATGCAACCGAGAAAGACGCATTATAATGAATGCAGTACTACGTAAGATTCTAATGACTTGTAAACGAGGTTGTACTCAGCATATTTTTCCCAACATGAAATTATATCAACAGTATAAGTAAGACTTACTCCAGCATTATATGATGTGCATTATAACGTATAAGCTTAAATCTATTATGTTACATAAAAGTATCAAGAAACAACATTAACGTAATACAGCAACTCCATCCAACAACACTCACCAGAATCAACAACAACAACAACCTTTATTGCATTGACTGTTACAAAATTGAAAGAAGTTAATACACCGTTCATAATCAGTGAGGGCTTTAGTCCTTAACACATCGCGGGAAAGGTGATTAATTGTAGCTAATCATTTAGCTAGAATCATCGCCTCTTTGTAAACACAGGTTGAAAAAAACACAGGATGACAAAGGCTAGATTAGACCGGAACAAATCGTGATAAATATTTTTACTCCATGAGTGAGGTTTGAATTTGATTTTACTTTGATCAAAATTTGACTTATCAAAATCTATTCAAGTGTAACACATTCGCGCTTCTATCGATTTCGATTTTAGTTTCAAGAAGCGAAATGTATGGAGAAGCACGATTTTTAAACTCACTCAAAAAACAGTTCATGTAGTTGGACAAATGGTAGATAAAAAAGACATTTTCGATGCATATGTGGTCGGTATGTGCTTGTTGTACGTTCTGTGTGACACTTTTAGTGTATGTTTAATGCGTCATGGCGGGGATCCGGCGTCGTGAGTCCCGCGCCCGAAAAACAGTGGAACGTGCAACGCCCTTGTGGTTTCCAAATTTTATTACGAAGCCAACAGCAATCTTATAACCGTGAAAAGTTTACGTAGTGAATTATATTTCAATTCGATTAAGCTAAATGAAATTTCTCAAGCCGACACAAAGTTAATGTTTGCTCTCACAAAGTATATATCAAAAAGTTTTCATATAAAGCTAAAGGTGAAATTAAATGTCCTTCACGCAGTTTCACAAAGTATTCTAAATTTTAGTATTACTAACTTATATTAATATCGTATAACTTATATTTTTTACAAGAATAATGTTTGTCTTTATACAGTCCTAAATTTTGATTAAGGGTTTTGATAGATGTGAGGGCTTAGAATTAGAGAAGAATCAATGAACAGTATCAAAGGAAATTCTTTGTTTTTGAAGCAAAACAATGGTATCATAATCTTGATTACTGAAATATCATATTAAAATGTAAAAGTCATAATGTTAGAAGTGTCAATCATAAAATTAAGTGGCTTTTTTTAAATACATCAATAAATTAGACACTTTAATGTACAAACAAAATGAATGAAATAAAATGTAAATAACAGACTGAATTAAAAAAAAAATACGGCATAATATTTGATAAGCCTTAGTGTTGAGCCTTCGGAATGGTATATTTTGTTGTTTTGGCCACTGGGACTATCCCTGTACTTTCAGTTGTATGGTAGGACTGGTATGCGGAACACGCTTTATTTTATGAAGATAATCATATAATAGAAACTCTAGTGAACAGCGCGGCAAACATTAACCATGACCTTGCGTATAAGCAAGTAAAGATAATACATGTGCATAGTATTACAGGTGTACACAATTAAATTTTTCAGAGTCAAAGCAAATCTCATTCAAAGATTTACCAAACATAAATATGCCGCATTACGTACGAGGAAATTGATTTACATCTATTCAGTGAAACTCTTTCTAAACCTTAAAGCCATTCTATTTTACTTTTGGTAATATATTTCCAGGTTGCGTATAAAACAAAAAAAGACTTCAAGTTTGGCAAAACAATTCCAGAGCCACCAAGGTCTCTTGACGTAGTAGATAACACTTCAAGGTCATATTGTATTTCAATGATGGCACATCAAGGAACCGACCAATGTGGACCAGTATGCTCATCACAGGAAATCAGAGAAAACAATTGTAAGGAAGACATGCATTTGGAACACGGTGATAAAAACATTTGCTCTGGAAAGGACACGGTGAACACCAATGCACAAGAAAGTCTTGCTATAACTAAACGTTTGTTCCTTACATTCTTACTCTTGGGCGGATTGATCGTTTATGATGACCGTTTCCAATTAATTCACACGGTATCAGGTTTGTGTTTTTAATGTCTTGAACTGTTTTCTCTTCTAAAATGTATATGGTTCAGGTTGTCTTCACAACGTGATAATATTAAAAGCATTATTGTCTAAGTTATGAACCCTGCATAGACGGTATATCTCACCGTTGTGAACTTAGCGCTACAAAGCATGTGTATAATATAGTTCTTTCTTATAATGATAAACGATAGTATGTCTTACAGTGCAATAGTGTAAGGTTATATCGAAATGTAATATTGCGACCCATCTTTGGCAGTACTCATTAAAAATGTTGTAGACTATAAATAAGCGCCTTGCTTTTAATACATAAATAATGTTATTCAGAAATTAAAGATAGAAAATGTGGAAAATCAACCAAACGGAAATAGATCAACATTTTAAGATTGATGGAAAATCTCAATATTGTAAAAATCAGCACAAAATACCATTCTGGATGCTGACAACCTATCAAACTTCGGCATAAATAGCACGTGAACTGCGTGCACTTTTCGATACGAGACAAGTAAAATGTGGCCATCCATTTTGTGGTTATCGTTGTCTTTGCATAAGCGAGAACTTTGACATCACATCTAAGGTTTAGGTCTGGTTTGACGTCCTGTTAAGTATATACATAAACTATGGACAGACAATGTACTTTATCAAAAGTACTGTCAAACTGAATATTTATGCCATGACTCTTTAAAACTGTTTTAATGTCATTTTCATCTTTTGTGGATTATTGCAGATTTTGATTCCATTACGCCGGTACCTCGGCATATCTGAATCTGAAAAAAAATACTCCAGTCGAAAATTACCTACCGGATCAAAAAGTAGTACCAATAATCATAGTATAACGTCAGTTTTATCGAGCATGCATACTGGACACATGTATAGCTTTTAAAGCATCTTTTGATTTCACTTTTTTTTCAAATCTTTAACGGTATGGCCCGAAGGAATATTTTTGAACAATTTTCGTGTTATTCCACCAACGTGTATTTACGAAATAAGCTCTAAAATCTGATCAGTTTCTTCCTTAAATATTTTTAACGTTCCTCTTTTGATTCAGGCCGTATTTTGGAGACCCTACCACTGGTTGTGAATGCTGTACCTTGGGAAAGTGTAACAATTCCATGTAATCAGCAAGAAATTCGTCAAGGTGAAAAGTCCTGGTATAAAGAGGATGGACCGATGCCCAGGTTTGATAAAATAGTTTTAGTTTTATGTTTATGACAATTGTTACATTTGTGAAACATAAATTATATAATTACACGATTAAACATCGCATTTTAATATTAGCAAAGCGAAAACGATGACTTGCTCGATTGCATTTCAGAAATATTATCAAAATTCGTGTTCTTTCGTTGATTAATTTTACATTATTTGAGTATGTGCATTTTATCTGTTTTACATTTATAAGACTTTGTTCTTCTGAAGGTTTGACAATCAATTAAATCTTGCACATTTCCCAAAACTAGCTATTATAATTGCTCAAAATAGTTCTCTTAAATGCGCTCAAAGAATATCAGGTTTTTTCCCTGCTTGTAACCGATGTTCCTATTTAATTTTCTGTTCAATATAACTTTACTTATAACAGATTGTGTTTTCATTTCGGAGCGTTTCACACTTAAAATGTACCTCATTGTATTTATAGAACCTGCAGTGTGGCTTCCGGAGATTTGGTCATCAGTCGTGTATACCCAAATGACACTGGAACATACGTTTGCCATGTTGACGATTATGAGGATTCGAAAAGTAGATTAGGCGTATCACCACTCGTGCCAAGGTTCACACAAGACCCAATATCTTACATACTGTTATCACTGCAAAATGAATACTCAAGCTTAGAAGTCGGCGTCATATTTTTGCCGGAAGTAAATAATTGTAAGTGATATATCATTTGCTTCAAAATGACAAAACATTTATGTTAATTACCCTATGAAGCACATACATATTACCCAAGGAATCGCAAATGTATCGGATCGTGTTTTTGTGAAGGAAACAATACAATGTTTGAAGCAAGCGTAATACATATATATACTCATTTCATATATGTTATTTTTGTTATAGTTTGGTAATTGTTTGAAACAATTATTACAGCTTATAGTTAAAAACACATTCGCATAAACACAACTGTCATGTACGTAATATCCTATTTCATTGAATGCATTTCAGGCATACTGTTGCTTTATCAGGGAATGGAAGATGGTAAAAGTTTTACATTGTCATTTGGTCTGGAAGAAGGATATCCTGTGCTGAAATATTATGTTTCTGAAATTCAACATTCTCATATGAAAATTGGAAGAGTTCTGGAACCATATGCATGGCATTCCTTTAATCTTGTCATAACGAAAGATTTAGGTAAACCATTCCTTCAGTTTAGGTAAAACAAAATATACTACTGTATATCTGAGTAATCATAAATCGCGAGTTGTAGATGTACATACTATCATATGAAACTACAGGTTAAATAAACAGTTTGTTCATACAAAAATAGTTTTTATTAATGGGATAAATGTTTATTGATTTATGTCATTGAAGAAATCCAAAATATGTGTTGTATTCAGGTACAATTTATGTACACAATAATACCTACCTGATCGCAAGTGAGGCTCTGGGCGTTGAAATGTCACAAAACCTGACTGGAAATCTGTTCGTTGGAAATCACCCGGACGACAACGTTGCAATCTTTGGGAAAGGATTTAAAGGTATGGCTTGTTTTATAGTTTGGCATTAAAACAGGATGCAGTGGAAATAAGGGGCATATCAAGTAATGGTAAATATTGGTATAACGTTTGCTTGGAATACTCAATTGGATGGATGGTCATAACTTAAGGAGTGGCAGTTACCCAAGACCCAAAACAAACATGGGGATGGTTGGGTTTGTTTACCGATGTATTATTTTGTTGAAAATCACAATTTGGTTTAAAAAAAGTGGCCATGTACTGTCGTTTCAGTAGTTTTATACCGAGATTTGTTTCTTTGAAATAGGTGTGGTTGTCGAAATGAAAATTCACGGTGACATGGTGAACTTTGAAGCGGAAATGTTGGTAGGCATTGATCAATACAATGCTTGTGAATATGACCCATGTGAAACAGGTGAATGTGTCATAGCTAACGTAAAATTTGGATATAAGTGTGTTTCTGATTCAAAAGTGAGTGCTCAATACTCTGACCATGACAAAGGCAATGGAGATGAATCGTGTCTTGTAGAAGTGAACGAAAAAAGTGAAGCCGTATTTAGATGGACAACAAAACAATTAAATCAAATCATGGATGTTTTGGTAAATGATAGACTAATTGCTATCTATGTTCCGATACACAATGAATCTTACCTCTACAACAATAATGATTCTAACCTGTATGCACCGTTGCTGACTGGAAGTGGGATGTGTCAACTTTTGATCAAACAGTTCATCAGGCCCGGTTTTAAAGTAATGATCAGAGGTACTGACATACAGAAGGTAGAGGTCAGTGGAAAGTTAGCAGCAAACTGCAGAAATGCCTCTTCGTTATGGATCTATTTTAAAGGTACAATATTAAAAGAATTTTTATTTATTTTCATTAGCAAATATACAAATATGCATTACAAATCAAAGGGAAGAAAACGTTACTATTCCCAATCATATTTAACTCATGGTTATCTACATTTAAGACAAGCCCATGTTCTTGCATTGCGGTATTAATAAATACTTCAACAGATAACAGATCATTTAAACAATAATGTTCTTACAATTTCTTGATTTAAGATCCTTTTTGTCGTGATGAGAATAAGGAACATGTTTTTCGACCTTAAATTTAAAATAAAAATCTGATGGTTTACAATTCCGCATATAAATAATAAAACCCGTTTTAACTCTCCAATATATGTGTTTTCCTTCATTAAGTGTAACATTTACACTGATACGAATTTCTGATATTTGTAGTGAATGATGCAGACACTAGCATTAGCCCAAGTGTTATTGTGGCAAGCATATTGGGAACAGTGGTATTGGCTGGGGCGGTTATTGGTGTATGTCTCAGACGATATCGGACAGCAACAAAGAAAGGAATGTGTGAACGTGTATGTATGTTCATAACGAAGATTTTCTTTCTTAATTAATTTTGAGTGTATCTGTTATTTTAACCATACGCATTAATGAAAACGTGAGAAACATAAGTTTAAAACAAGCATTGTCGAGACAGTGAAACATTTTGTAAATGAGATAGGAAACTTCAGGGACGAGTCCGGTAGCCTCATTTTTTTTATTCAAACGTATACAAAAAGCACTTTTTACAGCTATACATAGAAAATATTTGACACGTATATAAAAAGGTATCTTTCATATGAAGAAACCAATTGTTTTGCGATTTTCTGATATAGAAAAAGGGGGGTATTGGGCGAAAAAAAGAAAAAAAAAGAAAGAAAATGCCCATAAAACGATTTAAATAGAAACAAAAGAGACAAACTGCCTTTCTAAAATATTTTATATATGTGATGATTATAAAAAAAGCCCATTTTTTGCAAATGGGCTTTTAGTTTATCTTTCATAATAGCTATTTCACGTTCAATATTGATTAAAATATATAAGTATTTTTCAAAAATTTCGGAAGTAAGGGATTGTTTCTCTGTTTTTTTTTTAATAGAAAATGTAGTATTTACGAAGTATTACTATGAAGTTAATGCAGCTATAATTTCTTTCAACGTTTATTCCTAATGAAACATTTTTTTAATTTAGTTCAATTTTAATATTTTTTGAGTGGAGAAAGCGTTTCAAGTCATTCCACCGGTATTGTATGATATAACACTCCCAGAACATGTGGTTTATTGTTTCCTCAAAGCTGGAACACAAGTTGCATAAACTAGAATTGGATAATTTGCATTTAAATAGATATTTATTTGTTGGTATAATTCTGCTGATTATCTTAAACTGAAAGGCTCGTAAACATGTGTCGATCGGTAGCCTCAAAATTAGCAACTGCCATGTTTAAAGGCACAAGGAGCAAGACCAAAGAGACATTTAAGGCATTTAACAACTTCAACAGATTACAAAATGAAGTGTTGCTAAGCAAAGTTTTTATGGCGATAATCAAAATATGTATTATTATCATAAGCGATATATTTCAATGTTCATGGCCCTTTGAAGAAGTTGGGGCATATATGTTTCAGGAAATCCAAATAAATTGCGGTATTTATGGCATTATTAAGGTTTGAATGAAATTGTTAAAATATAACTTCAATTTAATTAAAATTACCTTACAGTTATTCGTACTCATCCAATATGTACATAGATCAACCCGACCGTAACCGGAAACAAGTTTTCATACTACAACAAAACAACGCGTGAAATTGAAACGCTAATGAAAACACTTCATTTAACATATCATAAATTGACACTTTCCAACCTGTTACTTTAAGTTTTTCGTGGCCTGTTGACACATAACAAACAATTACTAACAATTTAACAGATTAATAATTTTCAATTTACATGTATGAGGTACAAATATTAGATTGTAAATGCCAGAAAGTCAGTTTGTCGGTCGGTCAGTAGCCCATGTCATGTCCCCACAATAACTGAGTTCCACATATAGCCATAACACTGTAGTCGTGTGAATTCCCTTGACAACTAGATGACCTCAGTTGTTCTCTAAATCCGTAGGTTTGAGGTCAACATTAGAGTAAAGATTGTCAATTAACTTTGCTTGCACATAGATATAAGAATATCGATACCTTTGACTTAAGACAATGATACCTCATTAGGACGTTGTACTTGACAATAATGTTTCAATTAAATTTAAATTTATCGCTATCTGTCAAATGTCCACCTATGTAATGACTTGCACATATTTTGTGTGTATTAAAGTCAAGGGAGAGTACTCAAGCGAAACAAGTTAGATATTACAGAGTTCACTTTATTGAACAAAATAAGAAGAAAATGTTTTATATCTCAGCAAAATAAACAAGTTGCCTATCCAAAAATGAATATTAAATGTGATAGCACACATAAAATAACAAAACATAACCGATACTTACTTGAGTATAAAAATATCGTCATTTCCTCCAGACGTTATGCGGCCATCAACGTTTGTTGAACCTTTACTTTGGTTGCCACTGAAAAAAAACAACTATAAATTCTAATATTATATTGGGAAAATAACTTCATTCGTAAACGTTCAACTACATTTATGAAAAAATAATGTGTTGATCATTAAAGGAAACTGCTTTAAACACTTAGTGTGTCAAGATGAATAAGTGTTTGCTAAATTTATGGCTGCGAGCGAGCACCTACTTACCAATTGACAGCAAACAGAGTTTTGAATAACACGCATAGCTTACCTTCTTTCTGGATAATGAAATGGCGGAAATTCTTTACTTGTCATTTGACAAACTCTCGTGCTTAAATGCTGGTTTTCTGTTCAATTCTTACAATAGATACCTGTACCATTTAACAAAGGTACCGTGTATTTCGGCTACAGGGTTTGTCACTATTTTTATCAAATCACTTAAATTTTGCATTGGTTTGGTTTTATATAATAAAGAATCAATGTTTAGATTTTTACAGTAAGATCGAATATTTGATAAGTTAAACTATAAATAGAGTTAAATTATACATACGTTAGTGGGTTTAATAATTCCTGTGCCCATCAATAGCAAGTATTTGCTGAGGTGTAGGTAAATTGATCATGTATTGTAATGCAAAAAATCACATGGGCATTGCAAAGGAATCTAATTGGTGTCGAGTAGAACAGTTCTTGGATTAGTTGTCCATAAATATATTGTTTATAAACATTGGTATTGGATGAACCTATATTATACTCTCGGCCATGGAATATACTTATAATATTTATTTCGTGGAGAAAACATTTTAGAACTGTTTTACGTTACTATGCAATATATTGTTTGAAAAGCCTGACCAAATCTACATTTTCTGTGTTTTTTTGCGAAAAATAAAATCGCCATTTTATCAAATAAAGGTCATTGTTATTGTTTTTGAGGTTGTTGATAAGTCAAACACTGTCATTTCCCTATTTTCATCAGCTTGACATTGAAAATTAGTATTATATTCAGTAAACGTTTTTACAGCCTAATTTCTCAAACAAACCGAGATCGCTATTCACATACCACATCCACATCATGAAGTATTTTGTTCTGTATAAGTACATCAATTCCAAATTTCATTGAAATTGACAGCAAACAGATTCAACAATTTATGTAAAGCAAACCATATAATATTATTTATGATTTAAAAACAGCATGATCCACACAAATCATATTAATCTATACTAAACTTTAGTTGTTGTTGTGTCTTTTCAGGAAAAGAAAACAAGCAGATCAAAACCGTGAGACCATTGTTTGTTTCTTTCTTAAGACAATATAACATCATTTGTTCTTTTTCTTAAGTTGTAGTGGTCGTTGTATGCTGTCTTTAGGATTTATTTGGTTTTGATTGGTTAGTTAGATCAGAAGTCATTGATATTTACTTTTCATCTCTTACTATTGAAATATATCAAAATAAACATCAGTGTTATTGTATTCACTGTAATGAAGTGCTTAACATGTTATTGGTTTGGAGTTTAACAATACGGGCAACTTATATAGACGTCAAATCGTTGAAAAGGAAAGGCAGTTATGGTACAATATTCCGTTTGTCTTAATTGCCTACAAATTATACAACTGTGAATTATTAAAATTTAATACTTCTATAAATAAAATATTTTGTGCTTCAGGCTAATGCAGAATGAAGATACTGCTGTTTAAATGCATGTGGGACACTTGTAGCGGATCCAGTATTGACCTTCCGGGATGCACATAACGGACAATCAATGGCCCTCCTTTAATTCTTTAAAGATATTGGTCTTTATCCAACAATATTTGGTTTTATTTTTCTAGTAAGATTAAAACTATTTTGTATTTCAGTGAACGAAATCAATACATACATCTTTTCCCATTCCATATGTTCTTTTAAGCTTCGGTCATTTAAAGAAGATAGCGATACTGTTGTTAAGTTTAAGCATATGTTAGTTTGCTTTAATTGTACTTATTTCATTTTGAATAGTGTGAGCATTGATGTTTATTCTATGTTTGATCAGCTACTACTTCGTTTGTACCGGAATTAATTGTATATAAAGTTGATATCTGATGAAACCGAAACGCACTGTTTTGACTTTTTTGATGTCTTCGAGTCATGAGTTGGCTTAAATGTGTTCCACAATGTAAGAAAATATTTCGAAGCAAAATGTACCATTTTCAAAAACGTTATTAATGAAACTCTTATCGATTAAACTTTCAAATATATAGGGTTAGTTCCATACGATTTTATTTTAAGATTTTCCTATGACTCTTTTTTTAATTGCCGTCCAAATATCGTTTAACCAAAACACCCAATACGAAAGAAACCATTCAATATCGGTAATCCTTTAGCCGCAATTTTCATTGAATCAGTTTAATATATTTCTCTTTTTTGTTTGGCATACCATCCCGTATGGATTTGAAAATAACTGTTTTAATGGTTTTGATTGGCAATTTATTTGCTTGGATTTACTAGGACATTGAATGGAAATATTTTATTTGGTAAAGATATGTTTTCACAACATTAACTATACGATTGCTTTCTTTATTGTTTAATGAAATTATCTCGATTTTTTATTGATATTTGGGTCGAATATTTGTTGTTTATTATTTTAGAAGGTAATACCTAACGTTGTACATTCTGAAGAACATATATTTGGATAAGATTGGCAAACTTTTATTCATGTGTTGTTTAAAACACTCTAAGAATTATAGATTTAAGTCTGTTGAGAGTAAGACCGGAACATTTTAAAAGAATTTAAAAGCTTTAATCAAGAATTCGAAAGATTTTTTCTGAACCATCGTTTAAAAAATAGCATCATCAGCTAAAAGTAATCGTTTAATTTCCGTATAACCAACCTTTATTTCATTTTATATCAGGGTTTATTTTATATATAGTTAGACAATAATTGTAAACAAATAATTAAAAAAAATGTAGACAACCTTAAAATCAATATTTACAAGGCTGATAGGTATTCAGTTAGAAAGGTGTTCAGAACTCTTTTTGGGGTTTTAAATAAGAGAAATTATACACTGCTTTTGAAACGGTGTTAAATGACTGTTAAGACATAAGTCTAGGATACTTACTTAAACCTACTCGATATCGTTCACAAAATGTTTGATACAATTCAGTAGTAAGACCGTCTAAACCAGGATTTTTATTATTGTTAATATCGTTTCAAGTGTTTTCGCATTCATATATCGAAGCTAGGCCTTCGCTTGGGCTGCTATTAAATAAGTTTTTTAATTTTGTTTTGTATTTTCGACACCTGTCACTAAATCATTTTTATCACTTTTAAATAGTATACTGTTTTCTTTTCTGCATGTTTTTTCTCGAGATTTGCGATGTATATTATTTTTATTATTCTGCATTGCTTTTGGACTTAAAATATGTCCATTATAGCTTGCTTTGAATTTCATCTAGTGTTTGCTTTATTTGAATCGGTTCTTGCGTTATACCGTCAATTGTGTCAGGAATGTTTACATTAAGTTGTGATGGATTAGTTTCTTTTTCGTTTAGTAGGCTTTTCCTTCAGTTTAAAGCATAGATTTCTTATGAGAAGCATATATCTACATTATAATGTCAAAATGTAATTGACATCCACCGCCGCCCCATAGACACATAGAAACACAAACATACATAGTAAACGTTGAAGTGGAACAGTTGTTGCTATTTGAGGTTGTTATTGTTATGCAATGAACTTAGTATTGTATGAATGCTTTTCAAATCGATTATTTGCTCAAAATGTGTATGCGTTGTCTTATTCTCAGTAATTTGCCAATTTTCAAGTTATCTGCGGAAACAATCATTTTTTTGGTTCACTAATGTTTGTTAGAAAATAGTTTGACTAGCTTGAGAAATTGTAAAGGGTTTTTAAAAAGGAAATTATATTAAAAGAGACTATGTGTTCATTTATGGTTTACTTAAAATATATGTTGAGGAAAGGTGTTATTGCAAACTTCTATTCGAAAGGCACGAAACGTTATATGAAACAGTTTCATCACCTTTTTTAAATCGTTATATCTTTATATACGTATTTCTTTACGAGTAACATACACCCCTGTTGCAGCACATCTGAATTTTAATTTGTGTGCTCTTTTATTGGAAGATGTCGCACTTTTTCTGTTGATCTCCGATGTCCGATATGGCGCTTGAGTTTATTTTTGAAACGATAATATCTGTATCTTTTAAACCTTAAGTTATCGCACGACTTGAAATGATGTGTTACTTTCTATTGGTCGTGTTGACGTTGACTCCATTAACGCTTTGATATGAAAGTAATTATGTACATGAGTGTTGTGGTTGGCAAAACGTATGTTAACAACAAGTGTTTCCGACATAATTGAATGACAGTTTTAAGGAATCCGACTCAAACATATGTAGTTGGCACCACAACGTTAATAAAATCAGGCCTTGTGCACAAAGTACAGTAAAACATTTCTTAACAGTATAGCAAGACAATCTTTTCCTTCAAGTTTGTCAAAGAATGTTTAAACCTACGGAATGGGAACACCTGTCATGACAATCTAAATGTTAACGTTGTGAACAACAAACTTTAGCAAGTTATGACAGTTTTAGGCGATCAGCGTTTGATATTTTTTCAGAACCTTTTAACTTAACACAACATATTTACATTAACACTTCATTCCTTAACGATGGTTGTTGTTTATCAATTTCAAACTTTTTCTGTATTCTATGTAATGGCATTTCCCATTGAAATCGCGTGCATTTGCTCGATACTTCTGTCCTGTCATTGAGCGCAATAATACTTATTGGCGGGGAATATTAACTACGGAATTGTTTTGTTATTCAATGAAATCGTAGTAAAATTATTAGCAACCTGCAAACCAAAAATTGCAGTAAAGCAGTTAATACTTATTTCGGAATTTGGAATTGACATTTGGTAAAAATAAAGCATCTGACAAAACATGAAATCGAGGAAATGAAACAATAACATATTGTTGTGCACCTAGCAACGTTCAGAAGAAAGAGCTCAGTCTAACACTTCCCGCGTCTTCTGGCTTTCCATCCGCGAATGTTCCCATTGCTTAACACGTTACCTCACCAACCGCCACTGTCGTTTCATCCGATGTTAACTTCCACAGAAATGACAATGCACTTGCTGATTTATCCAACACCGTATCCAACATGGTGCATACACCAACTGATCCTTCAACATAACGCTCAACAAGTAGATTGACTGGAATCTCTCTCCAATTTGAAAACTGGTGACTAACAAACGCTAGTATCGCGTATTATCGCGAGATATAAATTAAATGAGATCTTTGTAGGTGGCGATATTTTTGTTGATTTCAGAACTCCAGTTGTATTTTTCTAGCCGTAATACAGTTATAATACGTTGTAACAATATACTTTTCCTTGAAAATATAGCAGTTAAACCCATGAATAAGGAGCTATTTTTTCTTCGCATTCATTGTTTGATAGATTTAGGATACTGTAGCTGTTCAAATTAACGCACCGTTGAAAACAACGAGAGAAAGTAAAAAAAGAGTCAATGCTCTTGAATAAACTATTTATTTTAGCAGAAATTTAAATTGATATCAATGTAAATATATGTATTAAAGTTTGACAGTTTGCATTTCATTGGGTTAATGTATGCAATGACGCAGTTCAAAATGCCGGTGGAGTCCTTCGAACTTCGCCCGTTTTAAACAGCTCCATTAAAACGTACAAGTACACGTACATGTAATAGTTTTAACCTGCTTAAATTGCCTCATATTTGACTGTTTAATTATGTGGGGGGTTTTCAGTATAACTGCAATATTTCCTGCATTGGGATAATTGTGTTATATCTTCAATTTCAGAAAGCTTCGCAAAAAATGAAGAGTTTAACACGACCCTTTAAGACAATGAAAACTACAGGTACATGCTAAGTTGTCTTAATTTTAAACAAGATCCTGTTTAAATCTACAATAATTTAGGCCAAACACACACACACAAAAAGAACACAACGCTACAAGACAAACAAATATTTAACAAAAATCAAAATATAGAAGCGGAATAAAGTAACTATGTTTGCGAACACATACCGGATCTTAAAATCCCCTATCGATTCACATGATGAGAATACATGGCACTAGGTGTCATAGTTGCATTGATGTGATAAATATTCATGCTAACGACATAAATTTACCGTAACTTCTTTGCTTATTTTAGAAAAATTTCTTATTATGCATACTAACTTTTCCCCATAGTATATCGCCAATGGTAAGTGTTGGAGTAACCGCCTTGCTACGGTCAGTGAAAACTAAGCAAGACCACACTGTGGCTTAAAAGCGGTTCTCGGAAAGCCAAACCTGCATTTGTTCTCGGTCTGTTTAGTGGCTTTAAATATTCAAAGAGGTTGGGACCCCTAATGAGCCAAAATAAAACAGACGAAGATGTGTGCATAGTTGTTTTTTTTTGTAAAATTACTATAATGACAATATTCACAGAGTCACACAAGCATGGACCTAAACGAAAATAATCACACATATATACTATTATACGCCAAAAGAGGAAAGCCTCTCGCCGGTCAATGCAGGGCAAAGGTATGTCTTGATAAGCCTCATAGAACTGAACTACCGCTCACATGAGGCTGATGTCAGCAGTATCTGCATTATAATGTAAATGCACGGATATGCTGCACCCGATGTCTTGTTGAAATTCGCCAGCAGTGTCTACAGCTGCCATCGCAGATACCACATCCTTACTTCCACGCTGCACTCGCTAAATCCTGTACACATTGGCCGTCCTCAGGCCTTCAAATTTGGTCGGAATTAACCACTTAGCCTTAAAGCGCTCTGCATTCTTCAGGATACGATGATTAATTTATTGAAGCAGGTGATCAACTAAAATGTAGAAGGCGGCAACCTTCAAATAACGAGTCGGGTCCTGTACTTCATAGTGTGCCCTGTTCCTCTGTCTGGCTGTTTGTTGTGGCACAGCTGGGTCAATCTAGGTTTAACAAAAATAAAACATTCAATCGATAGTGTTAGTTGCCGAATCGATAAAACCGTTCTGTAGAAGGATGCAAAATACCTTATGCGAATTTTCGCAAACGAAGTTTACCGCGTGTATCTAAATACTGATCTCATTTATGTAGGATTATCAAAACAACTAGCACATTTGTTTATAAATTATCAGTCTGCAGTCTGGCAACAAGGCGATGAATTTCGAAATGCTACAAATACGTTTTTATAATTTGTGTTACGTTGAGTTGGAAATTATTGCATTTAGACGTTTTGTAATATGCACCAGTGGATCAATACATATATTTGTCGGCAAGCACAGGAAATCAACATACAAATGCAGGTAATTTGATTAAACATGTACCTGTAATTTGTCAGCTAAAGTCACAGCTTCCTGATCAAGGGCATCCCATAAAAGGAGGTCAGCTTGAAATATCTGCATGACCACCTTCGTTTGTTCGATTGTCTCCAACATATCAATGTCAACCTAGATGTATAAAAAATGTTTATATTATAAAAGAAAAACAGACAGAAACTTTTTAACTGATGAATTACTTTTAATTACAAAGTTATCATAAATAAATCTCAAGGATGCAACACGTTGTTTGGTGCGGTAAAATATCAAATTCATAAAGTTATTATCTATGTACATTCTTGTTGTGTTTTTTTCTCCATTTATATACGTACTATGTAACTTGAGTCGCATAAACTATTACGGTTTGGAGTACTGCTGTCAGTCCTTCTAGATTGTTCAAGATGTGCAACAAGAGTTACAATAAACTGGAACTGCAGTCTAGCGTTGAGGTGATCGCTGGCTTTGACGGCACCATTTTCCTGAAGAATCTCGAGCGTATGGACGACAACGCGGTAAGCATTCTTGAATGTACAACGCGTATCAGCCCTGCTCGTCTACCTAGTTTCACACCAAGTTTCACACAATGTCTTCAACCTTTGTTGACCTCCCTGCCTTGATGCAACGTCTTCTAACAGTTCATCTGCAAATGCTGTGAAGATTTGTTTCAGAGTTCTCAAACGCAAAAGAAATATCCTGCACTGAAGACAACATAGTCCTGACACATAGAAGTTTGGAGCTGTGAACAAGGGAACTTTATTGTTGACATTTATTTGTACACATCTATTTTGTACTCCCAAAGATTGGAGTTCCAGTGCAGGCCGATTCCAAATTTCGACCTACCACGCATTAATGATTCGTTATAATAATAACGATTGGGATACAGAAAAGCCTTTAAAAGCATATGATTATCCAAATTAACACAGAATATACAAGATATGATGTTTAACGTTTCTCTTTATAATATTATATATCTTAATTTGATGTTCAAGTGTCACAATTACGTCTGAAATTATATGGCGTTTTTTGATAACAATTGTTTACATCTATTTTGATAGCACTTCTACGATTTTAATGAATAATTTTAGAATCATGTGTTCAACATTAATGGTAAATATAGATCGCTAATTAATAAAAATAATAAAACATACCATACTTTAAGGATTCCAAATAATAAATGGCAGCTTCTATCTATGGCTTCTCTCATTACTTGACCCAAAGCTCCTGACACCTGGCATTCTCAGCTAGTCCGACATATTCAACGTTAGACACGCTCACAGTTACCAACCCGTAATGGCAGCTCTATCAATACCTTTCATGAATTTACCAATACAATTAGAATTTTCTCACTGTAATTAATCAGGCAACATTTTATCTACGCAAAACTCATCTTCATTTTATCACTTCGATATGCCGTCCTTAGCTGAAACCTAGTCAAACCACTGTGTTGTATCAAATAACTATAGGCTTCTTTTAAAGCAGATATTCCTACTGAAATCATGGCTGAGTCGTTGTTAATGTAAAGGTAAGCTTAACCGTATTATGTAGAAATTATCAAGCTTCATTGAAGATGTTTTGGTATGCCAAATCCGTAAACTCGTCATTGAAATGTAAATTTGGAAATAAACTACAGGCAATTACGACTTCCTTCGTAAGTAAGAAAACCTCTTTAAACGGGGATAGCTGCTTCTGAACAACTCTCTGCCGATTTCATCCAGAAAATCACCATTACCCTTTTTTGCATGCTCTCAGCAAACACGAACCAGGTGTTTCGGAACAGTGTCTTCTTGAATACAGAGAATTCTCCATTTAACATGCCTGACACACCATGCATCAAACTACCAAATACTACAGGATCGGAAGGCTGACAAACTTGAGCATTCAATAGCATAATGCCTCATTGTAGCATATACAGGAGTATTAAATTTGCTGGTTTAAAAATGTTTGTGAAGAACGTTTTGCTAAATAGAAATACAATAAACGCTGAAAACATGCAATTGCATTCGAATGTCCCTATTTCTCCAATTGATGTACGCGATGTAAAATGAAAAGAAGGAAATGTTGCAATGATCGATGATCAGAAAAATATGGAGCGGCAATTTTGTATAATGATTTGGGAATTTTAATACGTTTAAAATTAACCTTACGGTATTTTAAAAACAACGTAGTAACAAGGGCGAACTGATTTTAATAGTGTTGGGCTTGTTTTGTTATATATCTTGTTTATATGGTGACAATATAAAAGAAAATGATAAATCAGTATAAATCTAATGTGACTTTCGAGGACTAGTTTCAAGTGTACCATTTAAGTTTTTAAAACCGATCTTTAAAACATTTGTCAAGATATATACATATTTTTGTTGAGAAAAATAATACAATATAAACTGATGCTATACTGACGGTGTTTTCAAGTGATTACATGTCTTCCGTGTTTAACACTGTTAACAAAACGAGTAAAATAGTTCAAATACAATATGAATGGAATAATTTTCGATAGCACAAATGCATAAAACATATGTTACTGTAGTTTTAAATTCATTTAGAATTACATACACAGCAGCACGCAACGCGAAACACTGTCAACAACGCCTGGCGCTAAATATTATAATGTAAACTACATGGACAAGTCCATTAGTCAAATAGTGATAAACAATGTTAATAGGCATAAAAGTTTATTAAAAACAGACATTTGAAAGAGAAACAACAACAACTTAAACACGCTATAGAAAACCAAAGCTTTATTCCATAAACGATGGAATAACAGCTTTTGAACATGAAGTGGAACATGAATTCACTGGAAGATTAAACCAGATTATGTGCATCCAGCTTTGCGCTTGTCTCAACATTTATAAATGTTTACATGATTAAAGATATAGGACCTATCATAGCCATATTCAACGAGACCAAAACTAGACCAAAACTTAATTACTGATTTAATATGAAATAACTAAAACCACATCCACACAATTGTTATGGTACAGTGTTGTCATACAAATATATTGTAAAGTAAATCAATCAACGCAATAAGTAAACAGAATAGAATTGCACATACCTCATAATTTAAAACAATACAACGCATATTTTGAAGTTTATGATAATGCATTTTTAATGAAGAATATAAAAAAGGAAAATGTGAATTATATCTAGTTATCTTGTAAATGCAACCATTTAAATGTTCAAATTTTATTAGTCTTCAAGTAAATTATTCATTTAAGGCATTTAGATTTTTTTATGAAACACTTTTGGTTAAAATCACACTTCGTTTAAAATATATAACACACATTTAGTAAAACGTACAGCATAAGTAATACATACAGATATCAATCAAATACAAAAGCATTCATACCTCACAGATTGGGTTATGAAAGTGAACATTTACATGAGTTCATCTTAAATGTATTGACAAAGAAAGAATAACAACATCAAAATACAAGCATGGTTCTCTTGTTGGAACTAAGTGGCAATAAGTAACAACATGGTATATGCCACCTACGAACCAACAAACAACCATGAATTTTTCATATAACTCTGCATAATAACACACAGTCTCGGTTCGTGTTATGAGAAACCTGTGTGCAGAGCACATTAAATATGTTCACTGTGAATAACAACACTATAAGCTGGTTCGTGTCCATTCAATTTGTAGTATCTGGCAAAAGCTTGGCCTTCAACGTTTTATATTCTGTAAAAGCGTTTCCTGGTTGGAGGACCTTGACGAAAAGATAACATTGATTTCTTATAATATTTACTTGATTAAATAATAATGATTTATCGGAACTAGACATCCCGGATCTTCACATTGATCATCTAGATTCAGATACACTTACCGTTCAGTCATCGCCATTGCATACATATTAAATCTAGCCATTAAAGTGCACACCAGGAATTAAAGCACGTGTACCAGTTTGACGGATTTACAGCCATAGCAAAAATTATAGATTTTGACAACTTAATTGAAACCTGATCAGCGCTTATGTGATACCCCTGGTGTGTTCTTCAAGACAGCCAAGTTGAATTAGCAGTCTTGTGACCTAGGCAATACATAATGCATGTCATATTCCATCATTTGTTTCTCAATTAAGTCAGTTAATTTTGAAACGAATATGCACCGTATGTGTTTTGCTGCTAAAAATGTATATGATTAGTTGTGTGAGTGTCATTGGCTTGCTTATCTTACGTTTATTTAAACTTTGTGACTATGACTTAGATTTAGAAACCCATTTTGCTTTAACACGATTATCGTTTTTCAATTCATTTAGAACTATGTCAGTAAACATAATGTTTTCAATAGAAAATACATATTCTTACTTGCATGGGTTTTCGGAACGGTTGAAGATGGAAGGGGTTGTTGTTGAATCTTATCACAGTGGTCATCATCGACGGAGGTACTACTGTCTTTTTGTTCTCTTTCTATGATTGCCATTAAAAAATAAATTGAACAGAACAGATAATTTATGTAGACTTGTACAAGATACATCGTCTTCGAAGCCACCTGCACGCACACACGCACACACACACACACACACACACACATATATATATACAAAAGTAGATAAAATATAGTATAAAGACAGCACCAATGCAGGTAAAGAAGAACACAGCTATTATTGTCAACATTTTGCTCTTGTTTACACAGTATTTCATAATCATTGTTTGTTTATATCGTGTCAATTATAGTTGAAGTCTAGTTACAGGCTTTTAAAATGCCAACAGTCTGTATTAAGCAAGCTGACAAGGTTTCCAGCCAAATATAGAGATATGTGTTGTTGAATCTTCGATAACAACAAGGACGAAAAAGGCCATGACAATTTAGAATATGCAGAAAGACAGAAAGAAACAATGCAGGAGAATACTAAAATCAAGCATAGACTAGAGAACCACTAGAAATCCGTAAAATGTCCTGTAAAATATATAAATCTATGCGGCACTAACTGTTCATTTAGTAAGGCTTCGGGGTGTTAAGTTCAAAGGAAATAAATCAACTAATATCTATAATGAAACTTATTTGGGGCTTACCCGAAGAAAATGACAGCTTAAATCACAGCGGCAAGAGGCATCACAAAATGACAATAATCGATGTTATAATCAATCATGAACTATAGAATCCGCAACTTTGATACTTGCAACTTACTAGCGATTTCTTTAAACATACACCGCGAGATGAGATGTTAACACTGCCTGATCACTGATGACGTCACTAACTATATGAATTGCACATATCATTGCTTTCTATTTCTTTTGATGGATTAAAACGTATATTATTGTTGTTTTTATGTTCAATTTTTAAGACAATAATTCTAGCTGTTGATAAAATATCATTTAGGACTAGTTGCTTTCATGCGAAGGAATCAGCCTGATAACATTTTATCTAATTTAAAACTTGGTTCTTGCAAATTTTGATGTGAATTTAAGATTCATTGACTTACATTTCAACATGAGTTAGTTTAATTAGTAAGTTTAGAATTAAAATATCTTAAGGATGTTTATGTCTGTATCGAACTTATTAGACAGGTCATTTAAAAATATGACAACCCGACAAAGTTACATTTTCATCGTTTCAAATACAGTCGTTCGAAGATGTTTTTAATCAAATTATAAATCTAACAATAATGTCGGATTAATTAGATAATAGCATGGTAAAGAACAATGAGACTTACTTCGATAAATCAAGGCGACTAGAACAAGAATAGTCCCAAACGCCAATACAAGCAGGACTATAGCCCACTCTGGAACTCCGACCTCAGATACAGTCGCGAGCTTCTTTTGGTGGTAGTCTTCTTTCCCTTGTTGTAATAAAAAAACGGAAGACTAAATCTTAGCAGCTACGTTTTTCATACGCATGTCTCGCAAAAGAATTCCCGCGTAACTAACGAGATAACGCATTCAGAAACTTATTTTCAGATTGGGTGGCACTGCATTATAGCATGTTGACAATACAGCTGACTTTAAACAAAACTTTCTTCAAAACAAACTCGAAAAGCCATAAAAAGTCATCTCTGAATTAACCAAAATAAGAATGAAAACTATAAGGACATAATACTAACAGCCAATATATTGGACTCTTCATCGAAGTATTTGGCAATAATGTACGTGCGAATGTGCACAACGTATTAAATAAAATGTTTGATTACGTTACTTCAAACCTACCTTTCAGAGTCAAAGCAACGAACGAAGAGCGGAAACAGTTTGTAATAGGTACTCCTTCTATTGAAACATTTGTCAACGTGAATGAAGCTGATGAAATGTTTACACCAAACATATATCCGTCATAATCATAAATGATGAAAACACATAATCCACTCGGAGACAAAAAAATATGGAAGAAATTGGCATAGTCTGGTTGTCTTAGTTCGGCGAATAAGTCACAGCTAGCTACATATGTCCCATTAGCCTTGATGTTAATTATGTCGCGTGGCTCTGACGAACTGATTTTAAAGACAACGGTACCCTGATAAGCTCTCACTGTACAATCTGTCTCATCTGAAAAACAGTATATGTATAATTTTTAAAAAATACGAGACTAATGTTGATTAAATGTATAACGGACGCGCATAACAGGTCTATTCAAATCGTGTGGTACGACTGATATATTTCTGAGAACACAAAAATGTGTCCACCGACAATCAGAATCGTCCCCATGTTCCCCATGGACGGAATCTGGGCGGGTTTTTATCCGAGTTACGTCTCCGAACGTATCAAAAACGACCGTTTTAAGACCAAAATTATGTTTACTGCCATATTGTTATTTCTAAAACCCGGACCGACATTCATCATAAAATACATCTGTTCTCTGTGCGTTTTGTTTTGTTTTAAGAAATATTTTTAAATATTTATCTTGTTCGTGTAGAAATGATTCAAATAAGGGTGAACGGCTGAATACTGTCCATTATGTCAGAGAATGAACAGTTCGAGGCATGCAGTACCGAGGGTTCTTTTTTTCGCTGACATAATGGACAGTTTGAGGCGTTTCAATTACTTAAAACATGTAAACACCGAAGTCCAAGTCATGAATTTCATGGCGCCATTGTCTGCTTATTTGACACTGTTACATCATTTGAAAAGATACTTATCATGCAAATTTTAAAGGCAAAGCAAAATAATTTTGCGCACAATTACGTGTTCATATAAATTGTAATTTTTTTTTGCTTATTTTTTTAAAGAATATTTTAGTTGACGACCTATTTTACATTCACAAAGTACTAGGCTGAAAAGGCTTAATCATTATGAATTTCACGGGTGGGTAAAGAACCGCCCATTGCCACTGATTTTATACACACTCCATGCATCAGATTTTAGCGGTGACAATGTGTCAGCCAATGGTGTTGTATTTTGTGTCTGTAAGATGACGTGAATTAAAACTTTATGATTAAAAAGGGCTCGTTCGCTACGCTCTCTCCAGCCATTCTTAATCATTAAGATTTTTATTCATGTCATCTAACTTTTTCTATACGTTAAACTACTACGGATATAAAACAAATGCAAACAGTTTTTTCTTTGTGTATTATTCATTTAATACGGAAACTTTTTTAAGTTGAAGATCTTTTGTTTTCTTCTCTTTAAGATATATATAACTAATAAACATTTTCGTTTTACTTAACTGCTGCACAAACCTCAGTCAGATCTTCATTTGGCATTTAGTTGTTACAACATAAAAATCGAATTTTATTAAAAAATAACATTTTATAATTATGCATTAAACCTAAAAAAAGTTTTTAATGACTGTCCATTATTTGACAATTACGGTCCATAATTAAAATATTGGACAGTCTATTCTTAAAATATTAAACAGTTAATAGAAAAAAAGTTCAGAACGCAGTCCAATTACCCATAAAATGAACAATAGATGACGTCACACACATGTTTTAACGATTTGTGTTTGATCCTGCCCATAAGTGAGTTTATGTGATTTGAATTTAAGTTTATATTCGCCCACGAGAAAAATGAATAGACTAACGATAAGTTTTATTTTGTCAATGTGTACCAATTGCAAATAGAATGTTCTAGTTGGCATTGAGGTTCAAAGTGCTTTCAATGATACAATTAATTTATCATCTGAGTCTGTAATATATTTGATATGAACCGTCCAACGCAATATCTGATGCCTAGATAAGACACAAATGAGAAGTAAACCATGTTGAACGTGTAAGGCATGTCAAGTTCTAATTTCCCACACATAATCTAGTAATGAGGTATCTTAATATTTTACGATAAAAAGACAGCCAAATTCAAAATATTCAATCAAAAATAAACTGCCGGGAAAGGCTAAGTTGCCAAACGTTTAACAAGATGTTTTATGTATTTAGTACTCTAAAAGTAACGGGTAATTTATTGTGCATCTCGTGGGCTGGTTGCGGAATATTATTATTCTTGTCTAATTTGAGATTGTATAATTTGGCTTTGACTCTCCTCATGCAGTTTACACTATTTTCTATATCACTTGTAGTTCTTACCTGGTCGCAGTAAAGCAGCAGCTACAGCAACGTCAGAAGACATGCCAACAACGGTAACTAGAGCCAAAAAACATTCATATACTTATATACAAATTCTTCATTTTTATTTATATCAACCATGTATATGAAATGATACATGGTCGACTCATGAATAACCGCCTGTAAACAAACAGATTTGACACGTAGTTATAGCAAAGAATGCTAGTGCTAAAACAAGGACAAAATGCGTCTGTTGTTGTGCTCCATAAGACTAAGTCAAGCAGCAAATTATGTTTTCCATATGCCTTGATACACGTGAGCCCAGTAGTAGCATAATTGGCTGGTGCTGATCTATGTGAAGCCAAACTTACAAAGCCGTCTTTATCTGAAAATATCCAATCCAAGTAACTTATTAAGGCATGTGAATTGCTGTATGTATAAGTATGTTTGTGTTCAACATGGCATTAAAATGGATATCACAACATTTTTGGCAAGACCAGTACGTTTAACTTTGTAATATGCCGTGTATTAAAATGCTTTAAACAATGTATACAACAAAAGAAATAAAATTGTTGACAGGTTGATAATTTATCTTGCTGCTAATTTCCGCCAAAAGAGAAACGGTGCCAGAATCTAGAATATGATGGACATTAAAAGATAAAAATAATAATAAGTAGAGATGTTATACATGTATACCATACAGCAATAACCTCAACAGTAAACAATAATGCTATGATCGACTATTGTATGCTTGCTCTATCAGTGGACGTACCTACACATACATGTTCATAAATGTCAAGTGCAATATCGTATCTGTGGACCTTGTAAGTATTCTGTTTTGGAATAATAGTTGATTTATTTCAAATCCGACTTCATTAACCTAGAGATATATTTATAGACAATAAAACATATGCATGTTCTGAAATAGTATGCAGCAATACTATTGAAGAAAATGCTTTACGGAATAAAGAATTGATTAGCGATATATTACATTAAATTACTCGTGTTTTTTATGCTCGACCTATATGCGTTTTGTCTATATGCTATAAAGGATCACCTAAGTGACTCTCTTTTCACGATTACTGCCAAATCAGGGACATTCTATTACTAGATTTCACATTTTATTTCATTTGTCGCTGTGTTTTTTTACCAAAAAAAGTCACAGTGCCTGGAATATAAATTGAATTAAAGTTGACGTGATTTTCCAATTAAATTTCAATTACAATTCATTTGAATGTATTAAAAACAGAAAATAAAAAGTCACTCGTCAATTATAACAGTTGGTGCCCACTTGCTGTACAAATGTTAAGGTTGAGGATTCCATTGGAACAAGCGGTCACCATTGCTTAATCTTAGCACTTCCTCCGATGTGCTTGCCACAACAAATTGTAGCCCTGTGTACTGCTATCATTCGTAAGATTTTTGCCTGAACAGACAAATTAAGTCATAAGAACTATTTTAACCCCTACTATCCCAAACGAGTGTTAGACGTATATTTTTGCAAATGACAGTCGAGGATTTGTGAAATTTTCAGTTACCCAGTATCATGTATGACCTATTTTGACGGCGGAGACACTCATTCATTATTTATTCGGTCTTTTGACTTTGTAATTGTCTTTATTTCATAGATCGCTGTGCCATCTGTGCATTCGCTAGGTAGATAATAGGTAAGGGTGTGCTTGTCTGAAGGCATTATTAACCCGAATTAAAACGAAATTAATAATCAGGTAGTGACCGAATCAAATCCATCAGCATTCGGTTTACACTTACAAGCTTTGTGACACTATTAAACTTTTGTATGTAAATTCTGATCAAGGCAGCTGCTCTTCCCTACCTCAATCCTATCAGAGGTTAACTTTCGTTTATCACATTCTCTTTTTATTTAAATCGACTACGTACAAGTAATCATACCAAAATTAAGTGCCAAAATGTGCGCCTTTTTATCCCGAAGCTAAAAATGATCAGAAAGGTGTTCATGAAAATAAGATAATTCATTCTAGCAAAATGAAAAATAACATCACGTTTAATAATGTTAGTTATTATAATAGTCATGCGAAAAACCTCGGTGAATGTAATAATCAAAACGTTAACATTCTTTTTATTTCCGAACCCATACATGCTCAAACCTTTCCTTTTTTAAGTGATTTCCAACCTTATTTGCGAAACATGAAACCATTTCTACTGCAGAAATATCACAATTAATCACATTATCACACATATCCGCGACTATGTATCATCACCCGACACAGAATGATCTTTTGAACAAGCGGATGGGCAGTGAAATTTCGTGCAATAAATGAATATAATATTACTATATTGGCGGAACATTAAAAGCGTTAAAGAATTGCACTCGCCAAATAAATATTGAAGAGTCTAACATTTACATAATTTCTAAAATGCGATCAATAAAATGAATTGATTTTTCATATATTTTTTATATTGTGTTTATGCTATTAGCGAGGCTATTCCAACAATTTGCGATATCATATTTAATCACTTATCCTTTTTCTTATGTTTGTACATTTATTCAGTCGTTAGAAGACTATATATCACATATCGTTTACTGCTTGTGTACGCAAGGACATATTTTCTAGTGCATTTGAAATAAACTTTAAAACTCAACATACAGCTGATTTGTTACAGTTCTAACTACAATTGTAATTGTTACTACTAAACTTCCGCATTCATGTCAGCAATTAAGGTGACGCTGTATTATACCTGTATCGCAAACTATGTTATATAACCCATGTTAGAAACAATTATCTATCTTCGGAAAAAAAATCAAAATATGATTTCCAAAACCTCAAACATTAAGCGGTAAACAAACGTGTTCATTACGATTCCGTTAACACAATTGACCGTCTCAAAATTTGAAATCCCTTCAAACTTAAGTATTATCGGTTTATTATAACGCAAAAATAATAAAAAATATTATTACATCCGAGCTAAGGATTGCCATCCACTAAGGTAATGTCAATGCTAGTATTGTGTATCGTAGTGGTCTTTAGGGTTTCATCGTGTGGCATTTTGCCAATGCCAGCTGCCATACTATTTTTAATTTTACTGACGTTGCTGGTCGACCCTATATTTACGTTTTAATGACACATGGCAGATAACTTATGCTTTGTACATTTGTTTTTACATGTAGTTTTCTTTGTTGCTGAAAAAGCTTGCTTATCGACGCTAGCTAGATGTTGGTTTTTGCTTGTGATAACTGCTTCTTGATACATATTCCGCCGAGAGCCTCTCTTAATGAAGCTTTGTTGAAGTTTTGCTTAAACTGAATATTTTCACCGGAAACCTTATGTTGAAAATAAGTATTTTTTATATGGAAGCTTAAGCATATTTTACTTTTAACCTACATGTATCTTGATCATCCATTACAGATATACATAATATGATTTCCTTTATATGTTTAAGGTAATTACATAGCGATGTTCAAGTCTATCAATAACTTTTATGCTTAATTTTTTCACAAATGTCAACTTCGATTTCAATAAATACTCTGTAATTGTTTTTGAAATATTTGTTCAACGTTAATCGTAACTATTAATCACTTTATAATAGAACTTATCTCATACACTATCCACTAAGGATTCCAAATGATTATACACAGCTTTTTTTATTTGAGGCTCTTCTCCCTCCTTGACCTCAGGCTTATGACACCTGGCATTCTTAGCGAGTTTGACATATTTAACGTCAGAATGTTATCAATACTGTTCATGATATTCCTATGAAAGTTTTTTCTCATTGATCAGGCAGTTATGGTCTAAACACAACGAAATACTGTTATATCAGAGTGCTTAGCAACATGAGGTAAATAGTAGAATAACACTTTTATAATTGTTCATTTAGATTATATATATATATATATATATATATATATATATATATATATTTCTAAATGAACGATTATAAAATATATATATATATATATATATATATATATATATATATATATATATATATATATATATATATATATATATATATATATATATATATATATATATATATATATATATATACAACTCTTTTAAATTGAATAAGAACAACAAGGGCTAGAAATTTGAAATAGACAGTCAAGTTGATTTGACTGTCCATGTTTCCCCATACGTAGTTGATATATGCAATGTAAAATGGAAAGCAGGACATGTTGATAAGATCGATGATAAGAAAAATAGAAAAATATAAGCTGACGTAATTTTGTATCATGATTTGGAAACGTGCCGCTTCAGACAATTCTCTCTATTTCAGTTGATTAAACAACAACTCGAGCGAAATATATTATAGCTTTTACTTTGGTCTGCTATCGTTGTCCTTGTTTATATGTTGTTCATTATTAACGCAAAAAGTAATAATTAGTCAATATGAATCTTCTTTGACATTTAGAATGAGTAGATTCACGTAATCATTTTAGTTGTTTCTAATCAACATTTATACAACATAAATATCATGTTGATAACTTAAGCAAAATTGTACGATGAAAATGTTGTAACACTGACGGTGTTTTCAAGCTATTCCATATATGCCGTCTTTGACATTGTTATCAAAACGCGGTAATATATTTCAGATACATTATGAAACCCATTAGTCAGACAAACAATATAAATACATATATGTAACGTTTTCTTAGTTTCACATAGAATGTTCATAGACAACAATGAAGACAATATCACTTGTCGCCAATATCACGAATAAATGATAAACAATAAAAACTACAGGGATAAGACTACAAGACAAATATTAAAGTAAATTCTGTTTAGAGACACCAACGTAAAAAAGACAACTTAAGCATCAGAAAATATTTATCAATAAATGGTTGGGTAACTTTCGTGGAGCGGTCAGTGACACATGAGTTCACTGCAACAGGAGTTCACTGGAATACGTGTTAACTGAAACACGAGTTCACTGGAATAGGTGTTAACTGAAACACAAGTTCACTGGAACACGAGTTCACTGGAATACGTGTTAACTGAAACACGCGTTAACTGGAACACGAGTTCACTGGAACACGAGTTCACTGGATTATGAGTTCACTGGAATACGAGTTCACTGGAATACGTGTTCACTGGAACACGAGTTCACTGGAATACGTGTTAACTGAAACACGAGTTTACTGGAATTCGAGTTCTCTGGAACACGAGTTCACTGGAATACGTGTTAACTGAAACACGAGTTTACTGGACTACGAGTTAACTGGAACACGAGTTCAATGGAAAACGTGTAAACTGGAACACGAGTTCACTGGAACACGAGTTCACTGGAGCACGAGTTCACTGGAACACGAGTTCACTGGAACACGAGTTCACTGGAACACGAGTTCACTGGAACACGAGTTCACTGGAACACGAGTTCACTGGAATACGTGTTAACTGAAACACGAGTTCACTGGAACACGAGTTCACTGGAACACGAGTTCACTGGAACACGAGTTCACTGGAATACGAGTTCACTGGAATACGTGTTAACTGAAACACGAGTTCACTGGAACACGAGTTCACTGGAGCATGAGTTCACAGGAATACGAGTTTACTGGAATACGTGTTAACTGAAACACGAGTTCACTAGAACACGTATTCACTCGAACACGAGTTCACTGGAATACGTGTTAACTGAAACACGAGTTCACTGGAACACGAGTTCACTGGAACACGAGCTCACCGGTACATGATTTTTAAAGATCACGAGTTAATTGAAACAATAGGTCACTGAAATATGAGTTCAATGGAACACCTGTTGACTTGAATACGTGTTCACCGTAACACGAGTTTACTAAAATCTTCTTTACTTGAACCAAAGTTAGTTAAAGTACGTGTTCACACGAGTTTAATGGAACACGAATTTACTGGAACACGAGTTCACTGAAACACGAGTTCACTGGAATACGAGTTAACCGGCAGTTTTAAACCTTTTTGCTTACCACCTCAAACTTGTTCCATCATTTACCAATAATGATAGAATTTAACTATATGCATCATTGCAGCTAAGCGATAATAGACGATCACGACGGACCAATACTAGGATATACTAAAAATAAAACAACATCCACACACTTATTATGATACAGTGTCTTCATATAAAATACTATTTTATAACAAAAATCAACTCTAATAGATAAATAATTTAACAGACTAGTGTAGCTCATAGAACAAAAAATGCGATGCTTATTTATACCAAGTGGTATTGTCTGTGAATAAGTCGCTTTAGTTAAGAGTGTTACCAAGGACAAAGCTGTGTTGTTGTTTTTTCAAAATAACTCTATTGTTAACGAAAATATTTTAATGTTCAAACTTTATCCGCTTTTAAAAAATAAATATTGAAGACATTTACAAGTGTTTGTGTATCACTTTGTTACCTAAAGGTTTACACAGTCATAATAACAATCAATGGCAGAATAATGGTGCTCGCAATAAGGAAGAAACTCCGAAATACATAGTCATTGTTCTATACAGGGTCCACCAACACTTGAAAACGATTTCGGAGTATCGTCTCACTTGATCCAAAACCTGGAAGAAAAGCATAATATCGATCTTGACAATATTCACTTATTAATGATTGATCGGATCTGGGACACTCCGATCCACACACTGATTAGGGTTATAAGTCGCTAATTATGCGGACATCTTAATGGCATTCTTGTACAACAACAGGGGTCTAAACGTTTAAATATTCGAAAGTTGTCCCAAATAGCGAAACATTCTAAAATTACTTTGTTTTGCAATACGGTATAGAAATGAAACTTTCCAAAATGTATTAACATTAATATAAGCTCTGGTCAACGTTGTAGTAACTTTTGTCATATCCAAAAGCTTAATAAATGTATGTTACGGTACGTTAAACCTATCCTTTCCAAAATAAAAATAAATAGTTATGATCATTGTTTGACTTTTGTACTGGCTCAAAACTTCTGCTATAACAAACCTGTATGTGCGGTTTTATAGGTTTTATTTGTACAGCGTAATGCTATTTAAGACTGCAAAGATATTTTAATTCGAATAAAAGTGTCGACGTCAGCGGCTCTCAGTGATTTTATGATATGCAGACTTAAACGCTGAAAGAGATTCAGTTATGCAATTCCAGTTGCATCATTAACATAATTTTACATAATTCATGATGAAACATGTATTGATGCACATTTGAGCAATGTAACATTTGTTAAAGATAAATTGATATTTAAAATATTGTTTACTATACTTTATAATGCTATTATTATTTATAATGCTTTATATTTTTCTAATTTTGATATAATGGACAGATAGATACCTTTCCTATATTTTTCGAATTTGTCCTGTCGATCTTGTCCTTGTTTGTCATTGCCAGCCGCATTGCTATCCTGCCGTCCCCGTCTTTGTTTGCCCTTGCCAGATTCATTGCTATCCTGCCGTCCCCGTCTTAGTTTGCCCTTGACAGCCTTATTGCTATCCTGCCGTCCCTTGATAGCGCCATTGCTATCCTGTCTTCCCCGTTTTGGTTTGCCCTTGCTAGTTTCATTGCTGTCCTGCCGTTTCCGTCCTAGTTTGCTCTTGACAGACTCATTGCTATCCTGTCGTTCCCGTCCTTGTTTGCTCTTGACAGGTTCATTGCTATCTTGCCGTTCCCGTCCTTGTTTGCGCTTGACAACCTTATTGCTATCTTGTCGATTACGTCCAGGTTTGCCCTTGCCGGGATCACTGATATCTTGCCGTTCCCGTCCTGGTTTGCCATTGCCAGTCTCAATGCTATCCTGCCGTCCCCGTCCTGATTTGCCCTTGTCAGTAGCATTGCTATCCTGCCGTCTCCGTCCTGATTTGCCATTGCCAGCAGCATTGCTATTCAGTCGTTCCCGTCTTGGTTTGTCATTGCAAGTCTCACTGCTATCCTGCCGGCCCCGTCCTGATTTGCCATTGCCAGTCTCATTGCAAGCCTGCCGTTCCCATCTTGGGTTGCCCTTGCCGCTCTCACTGCTATCCCGCCGTTCCCTTCCTGGTTTGCCATTTCCAGCAGAATTGCTATCCAATCGTTCCCGTCTTGGTGTGCCATTTCCAGTCTCATTGCTAGCCTGCCGTCCCCGTCCTGAGTTGTCTTTGCCAGAATAATTGCTGTCCTGCCGTTCTCGTCCTGGTTTGTTATTGACAACCTCATTGCTATCCTGCGATTCCCGTCTTGGTTTGCTCTTGACAGCCTCATTGTTATCTTGTCGTTCTCGTTCTGGTCTGCTCTTGCAAGTCTCATTGCTATCCGGCCGAGCTCGTCCTGGTTTCTCATCGAAAGCCTCATTACTATCCTGCCGCCCCCGTCCTGGTTTGCCCTTGACAGCGTTATTGCTGTCCTGCCGTCCCATGATAGCGCCATTGCTATCCTGTAGACCCCGTCCTGGTATGTCATTGACAGCCTCATTATTATCCTGTTGTTTCCACCCTGGTGTGCCCTTTACAGCGTCATTATTATGCTGCCGTCCCCGTCCTAGTTTCAATATTATATACAAATTATTTAAAGTTTAACATGGAAAATTATAGAGAAGTTTCCCGCCAAAAGCTGGCGAAGAGATGACAGTCTACGTCATTAACAATGAGAACTGTATGTAAGTGGTAACACAGTGGTATTTAGAAACATAAACTCAAATTTCAATTATTTTCAATAATGAGCATATCAGTTTTGGTTTAAGTCTAAGATTGTATTGTGATTATAGAAAATTTATATTTACACTCGTGGCCTTGCAACTTGTACAAGTATGTTGTTCCATTACTCTCATGAACCTGAAAACAACATGTATCCCCCTTCTCTCTCTCTCTCTCTCTCTCTCTCTCTCTCACACACACACACTCTCTCTCTCTCTCTCACACACACTCTTTTTCTCTCTCTTAAAGTTAATATTTATAAAACTAATATTACCTTAAACATCACAATAATTATTTCAAGTCATAATTTGAATTTTGCATTATTACTATTGTTACTTGAGAAAACATAATTTGAAGTCTTACGTTGAAAAATATTTGAAGCTCTCATTGCATAAAAGTGTACTTGCTCATCAGACCAAACAAGTGCCCTCGTAGCAACGAAGAGTGCTTGCTTAACGGTCCAAACGAATTCCACCATAAACAGGGGTGTCCTTGCGTATTCGACCAAACAGATGTCTTTTTATAAGAAAAGATTGCTTGCTTAAACTACCATATAAACGCCCACTTAACGAAGAAGTGTGCTTGCTTATCAGACAAATCAGCACCAATAACAACGAAGTGAGATTGCTTATTAGACCAAACAAATGCTTTCATAGGAAAGAAGTGTATCTTAACAGACTAAAGAAGTAACCTTATAGGAAAGAAGTTTGCTTATCCGCCACAATGTCTTTTGGTGGTTAAAGTCCTAAAAATGGTAGAATGTTCTTCCATCCAAAGGTAACTCATTAAGTTTCTATCAGCTATCTGCTATCAATGTTCAATAACGCTATTGCACTATAACATGTCTTTTTGTTAAAGTAGTTGATTGTTTTGTTTTATTTCAAGCTTTTCAATTTCGTTTTAGCTTTCAAAAGAATGTTGAAGCAAAATAAATTAAAACGGAATACATGCATGGTTCCTTATGATACTACCATTTGTATGTGTTTGGAAAACTATTCTTCTGACTCAACATGCTATATGACAGGTACATACCATTCTTATCTTTTGCGATAGGTTCCAGTTCCTGGTTCTTTTGACCCTCTTCCTTTACAGCACCATTACTATCATGCCGCTCCGTTCCTGGTTTGATAATAATAATAAAGTCATGTATTCATTATCATGTTTATCTAGCCATGGATCAAGTTAACTTATGGACTTGAATTTGCTTAATTGAACTAAATTACTTATATTAAAATGTTTAGGTGAGTGAGTTTCTTCTTCTTCTTCTTCTTCTTCTTCTTCTTCTTCTTCTTCTTCTTCTTCTTCTTCTTCTTCTTCTTCTTCTTCTTCTTCTTCTTCTTCTTCCGCATGTATCGCCATTGCTGTAATTAATGACATTAAATTCAAAGATTATTTCATAGGGATGTAATTGTCTAACCTGGCTTGCCCTGTCGATGTTTTGTATTGCCATTTCCTTGAAGCATCTCTTCATCGCACATGTCCGTATCATCGCTGTCACGTCTTTTCTTTACTGGTACTCAATAAAAATGTTCACACAATTAGTATAAATCGATAATAAGTTACGATATTATATATTTTATTACGAATATGCCATTCTTACGTGTGATAACAAAATGTTTTGTCCATCTAGCATATCATTATACATTTATTTTATTGTAAGAAGTTCAAATATGTTATGATAAAAACATTGCCATTTTTAAGTGAAATAGCAAACAAACCACACACTAATCAAAATACATTTATGGATGCATGACAAGCAAATTAGAGCCAAGTAGTTGGTACAGTGTATTTTGTTTACTCAGCTATCTGACTGAACCGATTGTTGAGCTGAGACGTCATAAACGATCTCGCTCATATTTTTAGACCAAACATTTGTTTCCTTGGTAATGCATTTGAAAACATATTTTGAATAAATGTTTACTCTTTGATACAAAAATGCAGAACAAAAACAGTATAAAATATAGTCCGGTTGTAGTGGGAAGCAAACCCACGCCAGAACAGGCAAGAACAAAATAGAAAAATGATGCCTTAACCACTAGGCCACACAAACTTGTACAAAGGCTGAAAGATATTTTAACGTTTACCGAATACATTGGTATCATCTCATGATAATGTCTATAAACCAATCACGCTACAGTCTTTTGCTGAATCGAGTTACTTACCTTGTTCAATATTGTGGTCTTCAAGGACAATATTTGAGCAAATATCAACATTTGTTGAAGTGTTCAAGCTGTCAGTATCTATGTTTTAAAATCTCTAATGACACACATTAATTCGCAATATATATCAAAACATGCATTTTACAAACCATAAGCGAGTCCCTTTCGAGTCTGACTTAGTTCAAACAGTAAACTATAAGTTGGTTTCAATAAATGACAACTTATATGTGATATGTGAAATATATGAATTTCTACCTGTTCTTCAAGATCATTTAAAACAATACTACCATGATTTGACGAGTTCTGATCCATTATACCACGTTGAAGTCTGCGCAAACAGGCTAAAACAGGTCAAATATGCATTAACCATTTGAAGACATGTCATTACTTCACACAAAATATGTTTACAACGAACCCGTTTGTTTGAGGGCGAGAATTGCTATGTTGGCTTGCATAAATATTGATACTAAATGTATAATTCCATTTGAAACTTTATAAAAAAACATAATATTTCATTTCGACATTACTAAATGCGATAATAATCATACACATAAAGGAACCATAACAAACAATAATGTATACATATGCGCCGTCAAAATTGTAAACAAAAATGGCATCTGTCATTGTGTCAATAGGCAGCAAAGTGCCTTGGTGTCCTAAGTGAGCATATTTCCCGCGGCTTTGAGACATTGCATCTGGTAAATAAAAGGGCTGTGAGTATGAAGTAGAGTTTGAACGTGATCACTGTTATATTGCAAAACGCTCCTAAAATTTTACTTAATGCTTTTCCATTAATTTTAAATAAATTCTTTCAGGCATTTTTTATTGTTGTTGGGAAATTAAAATCATACTGATTTAGAGAAGTCGTCACAGACTGAATTAGAATATATTTCGAAATAAAACATTTTCAAATGGACATTGTCATGTTTTGGTCAAGTCTTACTTTGAGTGGATGACTGCCTGATTCAATGTAAACTTATTGGATCAAAGGTTTACCTACGGATTTTTATGGTTAACGGTGTCATGCAATTGTTTGTAACCTAAGCTCTTTTGTTTTCAATATTTCTGTTAAACCTTCAGAGCAATTCCGCAGCCTTGGTCGGTTTCGTCGGCGTCATTGTTCAAGAACAGTAACTAGGCCATAAATTAAATAATATTTACAACCGTCGAGTTATGCCCCTGGCTCGACTTTATAAATACATACACGTCTACCAAGAATACTAACCTCGACAGAGCAGGGCTATAACAGCAGTAAGTATAACCACACTTTCCAATACAAGCAGAACTACAGCCCAATCTGGAACTGCGACCTCACAGATAGTCCCGAGTGTTTGTTTGTGGCAATTTTCTTTCCCTAGTGGTATAAGATTGGAAGAAAACCTGTTAACAATTACATTGTTAATACACATAAATGAAAATACAGCAGGTGATCTCTGGAAAAAATGGTGATTCTAGATCTACGTGACACTGCATTATAAACATGTTAACACCACAGCGTCTCTAATCGTATCTATCGTATTATTTATCAATTTCTACGTGCATATGTGTACAACGAATTTAACTAAATGTGCTGACTACATTACGTAACACCTACCTTTCAGATTTAAAACAACAAGCGAAGGGCTGAGGCAGTTTGTGGTGATAGGTTCTCCTTGAATTGAGACATTTGACAAGGTCGATGTAGCTGATTTGATATGTACACTTAAGATATTTCCATCATAATTATAAATTATGAAAACACATGATCCGCCGGGAGTCAACGAAACAAGAAAATCATTTATATCGTCTTTTTGCCTGAGTACAGCCTCTGTGTCACAATCTGCTACCCATGTCCCATTTGCTTTGATGCTTAATATGTCTTTTGGATCCGGCGAACTGATTTTAATAACTACGGAACCTTGATACACTCTCACGGTACAGTCTGTTCCATCTGAAAAAAAGTATAATCAAAGACAACGAGTTTTATGTTGATAAAAAGTCTAATCCGCAAAAAAATAAGTTGTAGTCTAGTCGTGTGGTGAGATGGCTTTGCTACTGAGAACACAAAACGTTGCCCACAAAACTAAATAATCCACCGATAATCGTATCTGTTCGACAGATGACAGCTGTTCCTTGTGAACGGAACATGTTTTACATAAAAACTTTAACGACTTTATCAAAGAATACAAGATGACCACAGCCTATTTACTATTACACGTGTTCACCATACCGTATGCGTCCAGTGTGTGTTTTAACATGCTGGCCTGTTTCGGTAAGTTTGTGGTCTCATATTACCTTTATGTGGTTTTTAGGTTTTATATATAAGTTTCATATACACTGTGTGTACAGTAATTCCATAAACGTAATTTATTTATGAAGACTTTGGTCTCGATAAACTGATTGACATGATCATAGCATATAAAAACTGGTTTCAACAGCAAAAAGGCGGACGTTAGCTTAGATATCAGTGACAATGTCGTTCATGTAGACAGTTAAAAGACAGGGTCGGGAATTAAGCCTTTTCGTACTCACCGTCGCTTATGATCAGAAATATGACTAATGTGTTCAAGTTTTTAGGAGGAAGTAAAGACTGCATGATGAAGAAATCTGTTCGTGAAAAAGAGAAGTTGGTGAAGGAAATTTGTATAAACCTTCCTAAAGTAATAGGTAATAGGTCTGGGCCGCTTTCTTAGGAAGGATAAATCAAAATATAACGTCTTAAACGTACTGGGTCTTTATCATTATAGGGTAAAGGAAGGTGTAAGCAGCTGTTAATTCTAGAGAATCGTATTTAGGACTGGGAGCAGAATAAGTTTTAGTGTTAGAAGGAACCATATCCTCGTCTTGAAGATATAAGATGTTAAAGTGACGCGACGTACGGAACGAGACGACGAGTGGGAACAAGAATACGGACAAGAACACCAAGACAAAAGGTGATTTTAAGGGCATTTGTTAGGTACCCTAACCCTAAATGGTGTCAACTTGGAGTTTCTTATAATTAAATAAATATTTTATTAATTTATAAATACAAGAGTACAGGATCTAAATAGTCTACCAAAAACATACAGGTATATCAACGATGGAAGCTCCAGGGACAAACCAAGTATCTTAACTTTAACTAAGATGCATTAAGTACTTTTTAATAAATAAAGGACAATCTTTAAGCATATCGTGGACTTAAAGCGGAAAATATTTCCTCCTTCTGAATTTCTCGATAAAAAATGTGGTTTCTCTCGACACGCAGTTAACACTATCTACTATCATACATGATGTTCTTACCAGGAGGTAGTAAAGCAGCAGCAGCAGCAGCAACAACAACAGGAGTCAAACATGCCATCACCTTGGACTAGAGATAAAAAGCATAAACATAAACCAAATGTATGAAATGGTACAAAGGTCGATTTCTGAAATGTCAGCAAACAGCATTCTGTACAAATATCGGACAACAAAGATATTTGACACGTAATTAAAGCAGAAATAATCGATACTGCCTAAGAAGAAAAAAAAACAAAATACGCCATCAGATACAGGATGTAAAGTAGTGGGGTCCCCCGAAGGACTTAGCCAAACCACAAATTATGTTGTCCAAATTCCTTCCCTCGGGGAGGGAAATTTTTAAAAAATCCCTTAGGATGCAGATGTAACAGGTTTAACAGGTGGTAGTGTCACCAAGCCTGTCAAACAACTTATCAAACAGGGCGTTTATACCCAAACGTAGGCAAACCAAGAAACATTCCTTAGCCATTTAAAGAAAATAAACAATTGTATATACAGTCATTTGTGTTATCAACAATAATATGCATATCACTTCAGATCTTGCAAGAAAGCAAACTCATATCAACTATGTGAGTAATAGATCATTCATTGCAACCTACGCAATATATACAACAAACGAATGAAATGATTAGATGTTCATAACTTATCTGGTATTAAATTCCGCCAAACGAACGACGCAAGAAAAAAGGTCGCGAGTTAAAGAAATCTAATTATTCTTCTTATAGAAGCTGGGGTACCTTTTGACAAGTGTTAAAAGTCTGACTAAAGTTGAACTGAACTGGCATAATCACATTTCGCACAAAAGAAAAAAAACACATGATGCTTAATTACTAAATTGTAATGCCAACCAATAATATATTAAATATGGAATGTTTTAGATCTTCTCTGAAAATAGAAATTACGATCAAACGATCGATAAAATGTGTCCATTATAAATTTCTGAAAATGGCAACAATTAGAGTTGCAAATTGTAAGTGTTTCTAAAACCAAACATGTATTTCTGTTTAGAATTTTTTATTCGAATAGTTATTTGGAATTTAACATTATGATGACCTATTTATACTAGAGTACAAATGATAAGGGAGCTTTTAAGCTTGAGTTGTATATAACAAATATACTCTGAAGATTCTAAATTATTGATAAATCTAGCACGTGAAACTTTTTAATCGTGGCCAAAGAAATTAAAATCATGTATGCCTTTTTTATTAATAGGGCCACATTTTGAGTTAAATTAACTCGAGTTGACCTATTACTTAAACTATCTTTAGGTGGTCTCAATTTGACTCGGATTTGTAATCGCTGATAACTCATGTTCATTTTAGTATTTTAATACACTTAATGTTGTGATTGGGCATATGTCAATAAGCACATACAGACATTTATAAACACTTTAACAACAATATCATTGTTAGTAACACATATGTCTCTGTCAGAGCGGAAGTTTTGACGGCCATGATGTTCGCCCAATGTTCTTTTGGCACAATGTGATACCCTACGCGTATATAAAGATAATCACATTAATGTTGGTATGTTAATTTTCCAACACTATAAGTAGAAATATTCAACTAATTAACATTGACAGTTGTCATTCTACTGAAGACGTATTATATAAAACTCACCAGAATCAGCATTATACTACAGTTTTTCTGTGTCTTCATGTTCAGTATAAAGGGGTTAGATGTTCTGAAAAAGTACAATTCATTGTCACTTACGGTCTCTTGTGTTAATGTGTTATGTTGCTTTGATGATGACGGACAATATTTTAAAACATACAATCAATTAAGTTGCCATTTTACATCGAAAATGTACGTGACGTTTAAGTTATCAAATGTTTAGAAAATGGACATTACCCTACACCACATGAGGCCAACCCACAATCAGATCATAAACATTTCACAGCTAGAAGTTAAGTGTTTGAATGACTTAACATCCGGGTTTACATTTGGTTTCATTGCGATACTCTTATCATTCATTGATACAGCTATTCGTGTGCGAGTGGTCTGTTTGTGATGTCTGTACGTTTGTGTCTTTCGTTCTAAGTGGTTTTGGTCTCTACCTTGCGCTTTTTTAGTTTTCTTTCTTTTATTCATTATATCTAGTTTTATACTAACATTTATGTCCTGTTTAGTTTTCTTTTACTATCGCTTGTCCATGGAAATAAACTCCGGCTCTTACATGGAATTGTTAATAGTTGTTTAAAGACAAAACTTTGTTAGGTGAAACAAGAATCAATTGATATATGAAACTCCGGCCATGAAATTGTTATTTTGTTTGTTAGATAGTGTTCAATGATTTGAGCTAGTGTTCCAATTGTACCCAACACAACCTATATTTAAAGATCAGAGTTTCAATTTAGACTGTCCTATCCACGTAAAATTCGCCTTATATACCAAAGGATGAGCTCATTTAAGTACTTAGTTAGGAGTATCACTTTTTATCATCCGGTTATGAAACTGACAAATGCCTCTTTTTCTGATTCCAAATAATCTTTCGACTGACAAAGGAAAAAATCAACATTTCAAAACTTACAACACTTACAATTATCATGTCTTATTCTCATACACATATTTAACTAAATTGCGCTCAAAATTATAAACAATTGACCATTTCACAGGATCTGATTTTAGAATAATGAGGACATCAATCAATTAAACGTTTGTTTTAAAAAATATGCTGTATAATTGCTGTTTTATGGATGTTATTTTTATTTCTTCTGTCTGATATGAAGGGCCTCACACAGTGCAAAAGTCGGTTGAAGGTTCAAAGCGTGAAATGTTTAAAACACAAAAACATTTTTTATTTAGTTTCAGGGTTCAATATTCATAGGACCCAGGCCAGGACATTAATTTGCGTTCTTGAATTAAATGTTATTACAGTTACAGTTTACAAATTATTGAAACTGATGAAGTGGAAATGGGACTTACCTGTGATATATAGTAACCTTGATTACTTTGAAACACAGTTGGGGAAGTGCAATCTTTACAGACATGAACACATCTTATTGCATTACCCCAGCCGATGACATTTCATGTAAGCTTCACAGAAAATTTACTTTTCCCCATGTGTTAACTGACTAATAAGTTCAATTATTATTTAAAGCATCAACAGTAAGACTTACTGATTTACAATTCTAAAATCACTATTCGTTTTTACCCTCGATTTTTTACTTATTGCATGTTAATTCCGTTATTATGTTGAACTTTTACACTGCATCAGCCATCTTGTTGTTTACATTTAAGCACTTCTTTTCCGCTCAAGGTCACAGAGTAAATTTACGCATGATATCACGGTAAGTGATTTGTATCTTCCACTGTTAAATTCCATTAGCTTGCTCATTAATGCTACATTCCAGTCTTGTATACATCAGCTTAAAGCCATTGAATTTCCTATTTTTAGAAATTAACATCGTAGACTGTTTCGAAAACGATCAATCAATTTCGGTCGCATTTTCGATCGATCGAGTTGATCAATTATTTTTTCGATCCACTTTTCGATAAAAAAATTAACGCAATTCTTGTACGAAAGTAAAATAACTTATTTTAATGAGAAATTTTCACGAAAAAACATAGTATTTATTATACTTCATGAATGATATTGTTAGATGTGAAAGCGAAATCTGACTTAAATGCATTCCTATTGTATAATATATACTATACGCAGCGACATATAATATACGGTAACAGATTTACGCGATAATCGAGGGGTATATTATTTCCACGTTATTTGGAAACATGATTAATCCGTCCATGAAATTAAAACTTTTAGGGTGTCTTCCTTTTGTGTTTTTCGAATGGATATATACATGAAAGAAAGTGATTAAACAAATTTAAGGTGTCAAGCGTACAACACATTGAGCTAAACTAAGGCATGGACGACATATTTTAAAGTATTGTCAATTTGAACGACTATGAAAATAAACTGTATATCACAATCTTATAGAGAACTATCGCTGAAAAGTACTGGTAAACTGGTGTTACAAATTTCCACGATTCGTCTAGTCATTGTGCGTCCCTGTCCTTAATTCACTCCAGTTCGATTAACAGTACATTAGGTAACCCCGACCCCCAACAATATTTAGCAAGCATAATACATACGTCCTATGTAAAATGTGTAGGTGTAATAGAAAGTTGAGCAAATTTTACAAAAGAAAATTTTATCAGAGTTTCAATAAAAACATTTGCAATTTTTCAAATTATGTGAATACAAAAAATATGTATTGACGAAATAATTGTTCGCAAGATTGCAAAGGCTTTTGATCCAAAAATGTGATAAAATCGTCGTTCGTAAAAGTGTGTCAACTTCTTATTACCGCAAAACATGTTGTGAAGCATGTATGATTTACTACAGAAAAAAGATTGATCCTTAAATATGAACTTTTGAAACATTCTTTTTTTGCCCTTTTTATCCACTGTATTGTACTGTTGATGTTCAATAACCCCATAATTTAAACCGTCTGTAATACCCAAAATTCATTTGAAATATATGTTTATTAATTATACCGGTATCACACAAAGGGCAGCATGGAACAATGGAAAATTCAAACACCTAATATTACTTATGTGAAAAACAACAGAAACAAGCTCAGTAATATAACAACAAATGGAGCTAAACTAAGGCATGAACATATTATAAAGTAATGTCAAGTGAACGACTATGAAAATATTACTAGTAATTGCGTCCCAATTTCTGAATCAAAGTTTTACCTGAATTAGGAGATGACGATTCAAAGTAGACAAACAAAACATCCATGTACTTAACACTGTAGATTTTTCACAATTAATAGCGCAACAGAAGCCGATCTGTTGTGTGAACGGAAAAAACTGTGTTTGATGTTACATCTGGGATCCCACTGTAAATTTTCCGTTATAAATACCGTGAAAACCTCAAGCGGAATCCCAGATTAATAGGATTTGACACAATGGCCTCATTAAAAAGAGGAAGTACATATCACTTAATTATTATTCCCACCAGAAGGCAAATGGGATAACGTAATGGTAGGCGTGTTTGTATGTATGTGTGTGCGTGTGTGCGTTCGTGCGTACGTTCGTAAATACGTGTGTTTATGTCCAGGCAATATTGTCCTAAGCATAACCTTCAAGTATTGACTTCAAACTTCATATTCGTACAGATGGATTTCTATGGAGAAAAGTGCACTGAATCATAACTATGTGTGTAGTGTTTATGAGTTATTCGGTAATTTCATAGTTATTTTCTTGCCGGAGCATAGCTTGAAAACCCTTTCAGAAAGACTTCAAACTTCTTATACAGATAGATCTTATTGATGAAAAGTGCAGTACCGTTATAAACCATACATACTTTGGCAGTATGTATTTTAGTTATTGCCCATTGTTTATGTTCATTCTTAATTTTTGTCTGGAGCAAAGCCTTTGACGTATCGATTTCAAACTTAATATACAGATAATATCTCATTGATGAAAAATGCCGTGCACAGGAACCAAAACTTTAGGTGCAGGTTTTTTTTATTGCCCTTTGTTAGTTCACATACCGGAGCATTATTTGAAAGGTCTGTTGATAAGGTTGCTCCCATATGAACAGAAATTCCTATAAATACAGGATACATTAAAATATGCCTTAGGGAATGTGTACATTGCATGAGGCCGGACCCCACACTTCTTTTTATAGGTATTCGGTATAAAGGAAATGAAAAAGTAGGCATTATTCGGAACGAGGTTTCTCTATGTTGTATTAAATTTTTTGAAAGCATGTGAAAGGGTTAACACATTCATAATATTATTTTTAAAACCCTGACGAATGTTGTGGAGCTTTTTGCAATTGATAGTTGTATTACAATTGCACGACAAATGTTTTAAATTACCTCGCAAAACAACAACAGGCTTTAACGAATGGGTCATTGAGAGGGAAGAGTGCATCTAAGTACAACAATAGGGATATTGATAAGATGGTTAATGGTTATCGCTAAAATATTACATTTATGAATCCTCATAGCCATAAATCAACTTTACTCTATCGGTAACAACTGTAACATATGCATGTAAACGCGTAGCATTGAACACATTTTACCATTAAACCATCATAAAATTAGCCCCACTTATTGAACTATCGTAAGAAAAATAATATTTATCACTGATCTATATGATTTTCATATCAATGTTCTTCACGTATATATATATACGTGAAGAACATTGATATGAAAATCATATAGATCAGTGATTTGTACCGCATCTCAATGAACACTCACTTAATATAAACATCTATGCGATTGATTAATTGATTGATTAATTGATTAATTGATTGATTGATTGATTGATTGATTGATTGATTGATTGATTGATTGATTGATTGATTAATTGATTGATTGATTGAAGGTATACGATATCTTTCAACGTTACTGTAAAATTAAAAGCACGATCGAAATGATCATGGAGTTTTGTGTTGTTGATTCATGTTTCTGGTTTGTGGTTGTTTGTTTTTGTAATTTTTGTCTAAGGCGCTGACCCTGTGCCAATATACGAGGTTTATGTATAAACTTTCGACAACTGGCGGGGTAGTAATTTGGTTATTCATTCATGCCCCGTTTAATTTAAAAGTGCTGAAGTGCCTTATCTTTTGGATAACACATTGATTAAAGTTTATTGATACTGTTCATAAAATGTTTGAAATAAAAAAAATAATGATAGAATATGTATTTTAATGAAAAAAAATCTCCACGAACTGGAAATAGAAATTGACAGCTACGTCATCAGCTAGAAGTTTGCGTGAGGGCCGACTCTTTGGTAGCAGCGAAGTCAACATACTTTTTAATAAACGAAGTGTTTTTTTGTTTTTTTAAACAATTATAAAAAGAATAAATGAAACAGACAATTTGCTGATATCAGTGTAAGATCGTTAATTTAACTCTTGATAATAGATAAAAAAAATATATTTAATATGTTTTCTATGACACTTGTGAAATAAATACGATTTCAACAAGTATCCTCTATGAATTCGAATTATATGCCAATTCATAATGCAATTTAAATTTCAGGGACAAGCTCAGTAGCACTGGCATCAATGGCACTGTTTAAAAGCACAAGGTCATACTAAACGAGGTGAAATACAAAAAACAAAGACAAACTACGCAAAACCATACAAAACAACAGACATACTACACATTCATCCACATAAACAAAATGAAAGGTGAAAAAGGAGCTCGCTTGGGAATAAAACAAGATTAAGAGTAATCTCATTTGCTCCAATAAAAGTAACAAATAATATAAACGTACAAAGGAACTTGCTGGAAAACAAACACATGATACAAACATGACCTGAAACTAATTAATAGAGCCGGGGCAACAGTTCAATCCTCCAAGATACAAACATTGAAAGACAGCTGTTTGACATACCTCGCTTTTTAAAATTAAAAATTAAAACTATATGTTCACAAAGTAAGTGTTATGCATACAGGTCAACAAAGATACTTTGGAATGTTTTTCCAGGTACCCCGGTTTAACCTTAAACCTTTAACCGGGATGACTCCAGAACTTGCTTAAAACCATTTGTATATGTGGCATGGTTGCCCGATACTTACATTTTCGTGTATTGGCTATTTACCAGAGTTTACACGTCTGGGTAGTAACATGGGCCTTAATTACATCGACATTCGGTGGACATTTTAGTCTCGGGCTTTCGTTGTTGTAAGTTTACGTCACTTGTCTGCTACATTTAGGCTTGGTAGTCTGGGTAGAACGGCGTAAGTCGCAATGGTTCATTCCATTTCATCGTCGCGTGACCTGTGACATAAGCGGCACAGGCTGCATTTTTTAAGTATTTTAACACGAGCTTGTCATGAACTACAATTGTTGGTATAGAGATCTTTATTAGTTAACGATTGATTTGACCCAAAATGCAACTTTGCATTGCATTTTTTACATTTCAATGTCTTTATTATGCATGTCCATCTGTTATTTGACCTTGATATTTTGACAGCTACCTTCTGTCATTCATTTTGTAGATTCTTGATTCAATAATATGGATACATTTAGTAATCTATATCAACCAAGTGGCCATTCAATACATTTTTAGTCAGATATCTTGGGATAATTTAATAATTTACTATGATGTTTTGTATTATGCCATATCGTAACTTGGTGTTGCAGGGTTGACTTATTGATCAAGCTTGGCATTGTTTGTAAGGTCCCAAATGAACATCAACGGCCTGCAGATGTTTTTGGTGATTGGCTAGCTACTCGAGCCGTAACGCACCTTTGTACAGCTGGCAAAACCCATAGATGGTCTGTTGGCCGAGGTTGTTACCAAGCAGAGGAAGTCTAAAATTCCGGTTCAGTGGATCTAGAGTGAGAGTCGTCTACAGGCGGTTACATAATTTGTAGACAAGCTTTGTTCGGCACTAACATTTGCATATGCAGGTTTCTCCAAACCGTTCATGTTACCAGGAGTATGACAGAGTTTGTTTGCGCTTATGCTTCACGTTGTTTTAATTGAGACATGTGATCGAAACAACCCTTCACACAAATACGGGTTGTTACTTTGAAGTGTGCAATTTTTCTATGATAACTTTTCATCACTAAACAATTACATGTACGTGCATATAATAATGAACTACTGAACCGTAGTCAGACTTGATGATCTTTCCGAGTGTTGGCCTCCTACCAAGTGAACCTTTTATTTTTCCCGCAAAGGAGAATGTACACGCTTAAACTTTGTCCAAACGCCCAGGTTTTGGCACAGGGTATGATGCTGAGCAGGAGAGGGTTGTATTTATGTGCTAGGCATTTGGGTCAGTATGATATATTGACATTCGATTGCTAATGTTTTTTTTAAGGAAGTTATTCCAATCAGGCCTATTTACTTTATTCATAAAAGTACACTTAACAAAACAACGTAATAATCAGTATTACCCACTTTCCATAGACATTTGTTCAAACGATCTCCGGATGGGCAAAAACATTTGAACTGACTCTATTATTACCAAAAGTAAAACTTACTGGATACTTAACCCAACCTGGCATTGACAAATTTTTGTGAATTGCGTTTTACTCTTCATAAGTTAATAACGACTTAATCGTTTAACGTTCACTTTCATGAATGTGTACACGTTTTATTGTGTACAATTTTCTTACCACTGATGCGATTATATATCACTGAATTGCAGAATTTATTTTCGCACGATTATGTACGACAACACTATTTTGCCCATTGATGACTTCGGACCTTATATCAATTAATAGATAAACGGCTACCTACATGTATATTGTCAATGGAAATGGGCGATAACAAACTTGAGTAAATTGCCTGATACTATCAAGTGTTAACTCGCTTACTGCAACTACTAAAGCGAATACATATACTCATATGATCTCTTTTTTAAACCTTTGTTTGCATATTCTCCAACAATCTGCTTTTTCCGACTAGCTCTAATGCACGAATTAAAGAATGTTAACTTTTAGGAGTACGGATACTTGAACACCGAGGGGAATCGGTGTATTTGTGTTAAATAACATTTTATTAATTTGAACAATTAACTAATTACATTCAGATGATTGCTACAATAGTCTCTGTAAAAATACTGTGAATTTTATTCGTCTCTAGTCTATATATCAACTACACAAGGTATCACAAAAGTCAAAGTTGGTTTTAAGGTAAATACATCTTCATAGCTTGGAACTGGTGACTGGTAAAGAAGATTTATAGCCACAGGACGTAGCTGTCCAAACAGCAGTGCAGGGAACAATCCTAATATTTTGGTGTTAGGAGTGGGATTGATTATGTCATACCAATCCAGATAGCCTAACATATGAATAAATGGTACACAAAACTTACACATGATCAGCAGTAGCATTGATGAGGAGGTGACTTTCCCTTGATCCAAACGTCGAACGAAGATGAAAGTGCCAGGGCGCTCCTAGGAACAAAAATAACCCGTGTCGCGAAGCGAGTGCTTAATCTCAGAAAACGGGTCCTGATGTTTAAGAACAGATCATTTGGGTGCAGGACTAGTATTCGCCAACGTCTCAGACTTAGACTCAAAATATAAGTAATAGAAGACATGATAGTAAAACTAGTCCGTTTTAACACATACAGCAATTATAAAACATAAATGCTTTACTTACAATATTTCTTTTACAAAACCAAAACATAATAAAGGTTTCCCTTGTGCAGAAAATGTAGACGGCAAATCACCAAATTGTGATACATCGTTTCATAAAACTAACATGTGTGAAAGTGATAAGACAAATGCCTTATATATCTTTAACAAATGAAATAGGCCTCAGATTCACAGGATCTGGGCTCCATCTCGCCAACCTTGATATTAAACATATACTCCCAAAATGAGATGAAATAAAATTTCATTTACAAAATAAAAATTCCCCTCATGTTTTAGGATTATGCGAAACGTTTTTAACAGAAATATCCATAAGTATTTGCTTCATATTACACACTAAACTTTAAAGAGGAGAGACCGTTCCCCAACAATGGCGGCGAACTATTAGTCTATATAAAACACATATAAAATATAAAAGATGATATGATATACAGTCTACTGATATTGAATCGATTTGGTTAGAAATAATTGGAAAAAAGTGCAAATCGTTTTTAGTAAATTTTTGTTTTTCGTCCCCTAAACTCAAGTCAAATGTGGATTGACATGTATAACTCACCAGTGGACATTGCCGATACTGGTTTTGTAGAGTACTATTTTCTTGGTGCGTTTAACATTTATCATTTTATTGATCAAAAATACGACAATTCTAAATGATCTGACTTTACAGGTTTCCTAGACCAAGACTCGGGACGAGACTTCTCGGAGGGGAAAGTAATGAAACGGTCCACTGTAGGCGGTGGATGTGCGATCATAGTATAACATTCCGTTATAGACGGAAGTACGTTCATAGTATGTATATTTACTTGGTTGGTAATATGCAAATTAGCAAATCCCGGGTTCTGTGTGGATAGAGAACCTACTGTATATAAAGATCAGCGGACCCCTTCAGGGTCGAGCATGCTTTTCTCTGAAGTGATCTGTTGTTGTTTGTTTTACGTCGCACGTTACATTATATTCTTAACATAATAAACGAAGTCATTAACAAAACGGAAAGGTATATAATTTCTTGACCATTTTTGCGCGTATAATTATATGCTAACAACCGGTAAAGCGTCTACAAACATATTAATGTGTGTTTATACATTACGGGATTTGGAAATCATCCCATCGGTACTGTTAGCGACGATTCCATCATAGAAAAATCTATGTTACGTACAACCAAGTCCGATAGAGCCTGATAAATAACAAAACATATATCACATACAGCATTCTAATCAATCGCAATACAATTTACAGTATTGGATTTAATGCAGAAACAAAACATGCATGAATTGAAATGCAAAAGATTTGGAAGTTCGATTCGAACGGCATCTAAGGAATCCTTCTGAAATATTTAATAGCGTTCAATGTTTATTAGATATAATCTACGTTGATAGGTTTCCCCTGTATTTGATAAAATTTCGTGAAGAGAATGGGATGATGTCTACTGGGACCGGCACTGCTAATGTCGTTGTCGAGGCCCCATCCTTCAGCAAGTTTGTTTTTATATTATCTCATCTGTCTGTCAAGGCAGCAAACCCATTACATCACTTGACGCATGATATTAACGGATCAAGAGTGCAGATGCAAATCCGTTTCTCTTCATAATAATAGGCTGATAAAACGAGACAACGAAAACTCTGATATTTTCATGATTTGATGAATAAATGTCGAAAACAAAGGTTCTTATGAAGGAAACCTAGTTTTATTTGAAATAAAGATACAGAGAACATGGTATTTCTACCATATGGAATATATAGTACATTACAGTAAATCATTTAGCACTCACCAATGATTTAATATATTTGCGTTTTCATCTACTAAATACATGGTTACAATCTTGTTATCAGAAATTAATATTTTCCATAAATACATTATTAAGTAAGTAGTTAAAGGTGTATCAGTCAAAATGTATGTTTACATGTGTATGTAATAATTGTGAATAAGAGTGTCACTTTATTATGGGCGAACGCATTAGTATTTTCGTGTTGTAATTTGATTTTGTAATGGTCTTGATTTAGTTGTTTATGCGCTGTACGGAAATAGTTGAAAACAAAAATACGAACGTATGCAAGTTTGATATATTGGTTAACCATAACAGAAATAATAATAAATGATATCAACTGAGGATCCACCCCGGATATATCAACGGACGTATTCTTCCTATTGGATATCAATTATCAAGTATCGACATCGGAGATCACAACCTATATTCATATTCATGTTATCTTTAAACCGAATTTGGCTGCCTCGGAGTGTTTTGGCATGTGACGTCATTTTCTTCAAATATTCTACATAGGTAATCATTTGGAAGAAAAGATTAGCTAATATATGTCGCTTTTTTAATAGTGGTTTCTTTATTTGTTCCCAGTTTTAGTACAATGATGCTTTTTATTATGAAACTCTATGATCACACTGTTGTAAACCTTTTATTTTTATAAGGCAGACTGTGTGTGATGCTCATAGTTTCAAACAATGACTGCATCGTATCTTTGAAAAGATTTTTGCATTAGGTGTCTGAATTGTATTCCTCCGTCTAGAGTTGGGATCTCTAATCATTAATGTACTTGGGGTTTACCTATAAGTTTATAATTATTTGTTTTATTATTAAGTTAAATCAAGTTAATGTATACTTTGATAAGATTTACCTTTTTAAGTTTTTTCTTTATTTAGGATTGTTGGGATAAGAGTGAGGTTTGTGCACGTAAATTGGTTTAACCCCCCAGTAAATTTACATTTCACTGACCGTTCCAAGGCGGTACCTAACAATTCTTGATAAAGATACCTAGTTTTTTTATCTGTAGTATGTATGCACTGTGCTGTTTGTGGAGTTTTGTGCTGTTCTTCCATGTTTCTTGTTTGTGATTTTTTTTTGTTTTTGTGTTCTATGTCTTTGGCTTTTACACAGAGCCATTAAACCGGGTTTATGTTTAAACTTTTTGCCACTGAGCTTGTTTCTGTATTTTTTAAACTATTGGAATTTATTTGACTTATTCATAAAAGTACTTTGAACAAAATGTGCACTATTTACAAAAGGTTACTTGCGTTTAGGTTTTATAATTCTCAGCCTGTATAATATGCATGAAGTACTGAAAATTTAAAGATATGCATAGGTTTCCTTACATTTCATTTATAACACTTGTATATTGTCTAAAATTAGATCATTTGCTTTGCCCATGTGTTTGAAACTGTTTTTATAATACCAAGATTGCATTGGCGCAATGTGTTTTCATTTCCCCCACAATTAACCGAGAACTCAATATTTCCTTATCATGCTATACAAGATGCAAGCCAAATACTAAATAAACCACGGAATTGCAAATGAACTTTTAGGAACACGGACAGTTAATGAGTATGGGACTCTTTTACTCTGGTGGCATGCTCTGATGATTGAACCAGTAGAATCTGATTCTGACCCGCTTGCTGGAGAGGCCCTCAAATTTGTACATACACCGGTTTTGGGGGTACTTCTTAGGGAAGTGGGGAGTGTAAAGTGTGCCCATTTTTATTGTCGTGCTTCTGAATGTTACGTCCTAGTCTGGGAAAAAACGTAGAAATTGTAATGGATATGATAAATGAAAGATCACATTTAAAATGTAATAATGACGGTGGCAATAAAGGAATGTATTTTTTATGGTAATTTGGCAATTGCAATTTGAGTTATATACTTTGAAATTTTATTAATTGCAAATGCAAAGTTTAACTTGTAGTTTTAGTATGACGATGAAAAGTTATAATTTGTAATGTTAATCTAACGATTCCGATTAATGGATTGATATAGAATTACAGTCTGAGAGTTATATCATTAATTAGATGTACAACACAAAAATAGTGATTAATGTTATGGACAAATAAACACTGAATTAATGGCAAGAGAACAGGCAAAGCAATGACATGAGTTGAAAGGGAGATCATCAATAACGAATGATGGCCATCATTTGTTTAAAGTATAAGTACAATATTTTTTTGTTAGAACTCTTAGAAGTTTGTTAAATGAGTCATTGCCACCGGAAAATTCGAGTGAAGTTCCTTTAATTTGAGTGGTATGGTAAAAGGAGGGGGATAATGCTTTAAATTATCAGATTTGGCATTGAATGGCTCAAAATGAAGATCGTTTATAACGGAAGTTCAATTTAGCCGCAGAATATTACAAAAATAGTCCAGACGCTATGATGTTTCAAACGTGTGAAAGGCCATCAGACGGCAATACCGTATAATTAAAGCCTCGATAAAATAAAGGATCCGTCTGCCATAGTTATTCAACGTTATATTCTAGGCTAACATCTAATAGATATCCTTCACCTAGAAATAATCAGCATTTATAACATAAGCATCTTAAAAGGGGAACGTTGGAAAATCAATCTTAACTTTTCTTTCCTCTGCCCTTCGCCCAGGTCGCAATTGCTATGGGGATGGTCGTCAACGTCATTCTAGGTTCGAAATTGCAATGCTGATTACACCAGACACTTGTTGCTTACGTCATTCTAGGTCGATAATCAAAGCTTTTATAAATAGCTGTCCTGTACAAACTTTGACATCATTTACTAAACCAAGTTCTTTGTTGTGTTTAGATCTACTGCTTAACTTACTTTTTGAAAAGCCATTACGCTGCTCGTTTCATGCAGAAAGTATCAGTGCAATTTATATAGACTGATTTTAAATATTGCTGTCTTTGCTTTGATTATTACAACACTCATATTAGAGTAATAACGGGCCGCATATCTCCTGCATGTAGAAATGCTATAGTTGAGCTTAACGTGAATATCAATGCATTCATATTAAAAGCCCTAATAATGATGGTCAATGTCATTCTGGAGAACGCTAATATATAATTCATAATAGTGAATATCCTTTTCTTACCACTCAAAGGGGTACTCTTTGGTATATTTTTGTCTTACATAATAAATATCACAGTTTATCTAAAGTAATTTAAAGTATATTATGTTAAATAACCCAACGAAACGTTTACTTATAACAGGCGGAACTATCTGTGTTAAATCTTTGAGATTCATACTGGATATGGAAACGTGGATTGAGAGAACAAAATCCACTGAAATGAACTGCACCTTTATTGTAATATGACATATCACGCCTCCAACATAAATGACGCGACGCCATTTATCCAGGACTGGTCACGCGGTGACCCCATATTTTTCCATATTGGGTCAACAAATGTATATCGTACCAAAATGTCGTCTATTTTCCGATTGCGATGAATATTCCGATGAGTAAATGCAACATTTAAACATGCAAATAGGTTGTCGACCTGATAGGGATATACGAGGCGCAGGAAACCATATTCAGGTTCGAACTTCGCTATCATGCGATGTGGTTTCCTTTGCCCCGTATATTCCATATCGGGTCACCTACTAACCCCGTAACTTATAATATCTACTTTTTCAATAAATTTAAACGAAAATAACGTAAGCGGTTTTCAAACGCTTTTGTTCATGTCTGGCCACGTGTTAAAGTGAGGTTTTTGTTAAAACTATTTTATACTAATTAAACAGATTGTTTCATATCTTCTCATTTTCGGGTCTTAGAACATTTTCCTACTGGGTAATTTTAGTATTGCAAGTTTCCCGTATAATGGTATGTGTGTCATAACATGTTTTATGACTGGTATTAACGCGCGCCAATAAATATTTAACAGTACCAATATTCCTGAAACGTTTTACTATAGTTTTGATTGCATTCAAGAAATCTGGAACGCTATGACTGCATATTTTTTGTGGTTTCTGAGGTAAATGTATCGTTCAATTAATTTGATAATATACTTTGTAAACGAGCATTTGGGCATTAGATAAAACTAGAGTCTAAGTTGTCTTAAACATCGTGCGAGATTTGAAAACATTTTACATATCAATGATGTAGGTAGTATGTTCGCATATCTTTACATAATGTAGTGGCCCACTACCGGGATGTGTCAAAACATTTTGCAAAATACGTGTTACATTAAACCTTTTAAAAACAAGTGTGGTAAATGTTTTTTTTAATTGTTTATATTTCATAGCATTAAGTAAAATGATTCCGGTCTGAAGCGGCTGGTTAGAATTGAGAATAATACCGTTTTATTTGTAAACCACACAATCTGACTAAAACACTTTCTTTTAAATTTACTAAATTTACAAGCTGTGAGGATATTATCTGGTTTTGATTTGATTGGCGACGCTCTCTCTACTTAGGGAAACATGTATATATCTCCAACGTTTGGTCAAAGCAACATTTTATCAGGAGGTGTATCTTGGTTTTGTTTCGTATGGTAAAGTGAAATAATAGTATATAAAATAAATTTAGAAAAAAAAAACTGATTTCAAGTACACTTTTTTTTAAATCTAGTACTACAATTCACCGTTATCGTCTAAACTACAAAAAGAGTAAGCTACAGTTATGAAGGAGAATGTTTTGGCATTCGCGAGAATTTCCATTCAAAGGAAATTATCTGTCATGTCTGACATGGACAGGGGTTATAAATTATAGTAGAGTTACAGAAGGCCCAGCCTATAATATTAATGGCATTTACATGTCATATTATGTCTTGCAATCATATGAACTGCCACCTACTCCTTGAAAACCTACATATATCAGCTAACTAGTTATATTGGACATCTAAGGCAGTTTACACGGTATAAACAGCATACGCAATGATTTCAAAGGCATCCTTTCTGACGTTCCTCCTGCGAACACGCATGGTGTATGGTGACTGTCATGTCTGCAAGTGGGTTTCAAATGTTCATTGACACATAATCTCCATAAAATAGATTATACGCTTTATTTTAATTGCTGACTTGACTGATTAGATAGAAAATGTTATGGCGCTTGTCCGTGCATTTCCATTTGTATTATTACATAATGGGGTAATTGTACGATGAAGATGATAGTTAGTTTAAACTTATTTATTTTATAACGTCTGTGCAACAAGTTTTAACAACATTATTTTAGTCACTCTTGTTGGCACGATGTTACACGAGAGTGTGGTTTTGTGAGACCGGAGTACCCGAAGAAAACCCACTTGATGGAGATGTTATAATACCTCTGTTCGTGGGAATGTGGTCGGTGAGGAGCCATAATATCCATGCCAGCAGCCGACACAACCCTAGGGGCATCGTCAGAAATAGAATAAAACACACAGTAAGTATATCGAATACTGTTAGAAATACATTACTGGGTGAGTACCTAAATCGGAACAGTACCTAAATATGGAACACCCATTATAAAAGTGTTTTTTAACGATCGAGATCAGTTTATTTATTTTTATTTTAATCAATAAAGACGCTTGCCTTAGATACAAGTTCAAAAGAACACGACTATCCGTGAGTATTTCAAATACTGCTTTCATTCAAAGTTTTTCATGTTCAAATGTCAATACATGGCACGCAGGGGAAAGACTTTATGCTTGCCACAATCACATCATACTGGTACAGCCTGTATTTGACTGAAATCATCACTGAATTTTACTGACAAAAATGACCAAACAAAACTGAAAATAACATAGATTACTAATTTAATTAAACAAAACATGGAGCAATAATTTTAAATGAATACATAAAAATAAATAACGAATTAAAACTGTTCCATATTTAGGTACTCCGAGGACGAAAATGTCAGTCCTTGATTGTGTGGTTAATGAAGTACTTTTCATGCAGATTGGTAGTATCTTGAACAATGCCATTTATATCAACCAATTAGTCTTGAATCCTAGTATGCTGATGGAAAATTTTGTAGTTGTGGTGCAAGTCCAACTAAAAATATTTCAAAAATAGTGCCGAAAGTGTTCCGATTTAGTTACTTAACCAGTAGGCCCGTTTGTCCACAAAATTCATAATCAAAATCAAAACCGTGCCAAATATGCCAAAACTATCCCCAAAGTATTTACATCATAAGTGATGTCAGGGGTCAAACAAGGCTTTATGAAGTAGCAAATATTTTATTGACTTCGTGATATAAAGGGACAATAAGCAATAATCTGATGCGGTGCACAATTTTTTGATAACGATGTTCATTATTTGGAATATAAAGGTTTATTACCAAATTTTCATTTTTTTTTATAACTAATAATAATGTTTTAGCTTCAGTTAAATTATCAATATCCATTAAATACGCCTCTCATAAAAGTGCGGGTTACAATAAAAGTGACATCTGATTCAGTCTGGACAATATAATTACGTCGGGACGAATAGATTCGGGCGTCTTAGGGTTCCCCGTATCACGGAATATATCTTTCGCAAGTGTTATTTACTGTTTTATTTCCCGATCTAACATAATCAACATCCATATTTTATCAATTTGCAATTGTTGCGTATACTCTGGATAAAAATGGTATAAGATCAGTATTACCTTAGCTGCACTTGGTAAAGATCAACAGACGATTGGCATGATATGAGATCCTCTCTTCTGATGGTCTACGTGCAGATATGAAGATCCGTTTTACTTGCACAAACACCTAAAAACCGGTTATTGATTACTTATTAAATCGTAGAGTATTTTACCTGGCGTCGGAGAACCCCTTCTTTTTATTTTATACTATTTTTTACTTTACCTGTCCAACCCCAAGGAGGATAGATGTTAAGTATTTGTAAAAATCTAGAATATGAATGCTGGCTTCGGTGCACCCCATGGTTATTAGTACATTTTCGATCGTATTCTGTTAACATTTTCTACTGTTTTTAACAAAGTGATTTCTACAAAACATCAACGCGACGTTAAGCCTCAGCGAGATAGCCATTTCATTGGCAAGATAACAGACAAAAATACGAAAACGGAAAAATATCTTTTTGTAAAACGCCATTCTGTTTCAGAAGTTTTTTACAGTGTCTTTGAAAGGGGTTTTGTAAAGGTTGTTTATTATTAGTAGACTTACAAAGTGGTGTTCGTTAACGCCATCTATAATAAATCCCAAATGTTACTTACGCGAACCTATGTTGTGCTAGTGGGCGTTTGTTATTAATTATTCGTTAAATCAAACCGTTGTGATTATAATCTGATTGCCGGTTTGCACTTTTTTTTATAAAAACAATTCAGTGAAATCATGTTTTAATGGCCGTTGCAAGGCGGTAATTTTATCACTTTATTAAGTTCGTGGTCTGTTTGTGGTGTTTGAACGCTTTAACCTCTCGCTCAGTGTCTTTTTTACCCTTCCCTGCTGCCATCAAACATAATTTATCATATGTATTACTGAGCCTGTCCCTGTAGTTTTCCTTGTCGTATTTAACAGCTCTACTAATGTATATATATATATATCTGATTATAACAGGCATGTGATAGAAAATAGTGTTTGTTGGACTACGGTTAGTATTTCAGTTTCAGTCATGCATTTATATTATCATTCAAAACCAAAGTTATCACAGCCCGTTTCCGATGGTTGGTTAAAAAGGCTGCCTACAAAACAGTTAATTGCATTAACTAGTTGTCCAAATAATAATGACAAACATTGGAGACTTAATCAACGTTCAACCCTTTTCCCGGGCTTTAATTTGTACTGATATGATTTAACGATATTAACTGATTGTTTGACAAGAACTCTAGAGAGTTATTAATATTTAAAACAGAGAACTGTGTCAAGTCCAATACGAAAAATATCTAGTGCATCAATAGACATTTACTGAGGTTCTGACGACATTTGTCTGACTCTGGGCCCGCACAAACCTTAACTCATTTAGCATTAATAGAAAATGGAATCTCCGAAGTATATTTATATAAGTCTATCAATGCTTATTCTTTTATCATCATTGTTTATCTTGGCTTCTTCAATTGTCACAATAGTTTATCCCGAAGGGATTTATAGAGGCACGTCATTTACCATATTAAATATAAATAAGATTGACGAACATTAGGTATCCCGTCTGTACAATAACGTTTCTCTTTGAAGTTGGTTTTAGTCGTTAATCATTGATTGAAGAATGAAAAATTCAATTGGAATATAACTGACTATTTGAAGTACGTCCTTAGTGCTCAAACTATCCCCTTAAGCTTACTCATTTATCAAGAAACTGCCATATCCATCAACACTGTAATCTCATTCGTCCTTATTGTCAAATAAACACATTTCCTGGTTTCTTTCCTCATAATTTAACTGCTATTACGGACATTTGAAAAAATACCATAATAAAATAAATGTCCTTTCATTATTACCTCAATACGCGGCCGTTTGCGTTCTGAAAATGTTGTTTTAAAGTACTCACTGTTTTCAATTACTTCTCAGTCGTATGACAAACGTTTGATTAATGAGTTGAACGTTTTAATATGAACTCCAAAATCGAAATCAATTTCAGTTTATCATATCTAACAAAAATCTCAGAATATGATTGAAAACAGTATTACTGAGACGAGAAAACAACAATAACTTTGGTGACGCTGTATCAAATATTGATAATCGTTGATTCAACATCTTTGAATAAAAAAAATTTATTTCTACTCTTCATAGCTGTGCACGACCAACAGTGCTATATACACATGTACTTAAATATGTAAAGATCGATAATTGTTTCAAAAGGGTTTAATTTGATAAGTCATTGCTATATAAATGATACACTTGACACACAAATACGAAAATATTGACTTCTGCCTTTCCGTCAAGGTCACTGTGTGGGCTATGCTGTGTTTATCTGAAATGCACATGTATTTTGCAGCACACATAACAATGCAGTCTCCAGTCAGGACAACTGTTTAGTGTTAAAAAATGCAGGATTTAATCAAGACAAATGTCAAGTTCCATAATAATGCAGGGTCCTCTCATGTCAACTGTCGAGTTCCATAATAATGCGGGCTTTCCTAAAGACTACTTTCAAGTTACGTAATGAAGCAGACTCAACTCATTACAAGACAATTGTTCAAGTTTAACAGCAATTCAGACTTTACTCTAGACAACGGTCCAATAATAATACAGGCTTCACTCTAGACAACTGTCAAGTCCAATATCAATACAGGCTCCACTCAAGTCAACTGTCAAGATCCATAACAAGGCAGGCTCCATAAGATACAATATAACTATGCAGGCTCTAATCAAGAAATCTTTGAAGTTCAATAAGTATGCAGACTTCACTAAAGACAACTGTCAAGTTCCATAAAAATACGGGTCCAGTGAAAGTGATTCATCACCAAGCAAAGTCAGATGGAAAATAACACTCAGAAAATCAAATTATGGAAATTTATGTCTCTGTTTGAAAGTATATACTACATGAGATTGATATAATCTGACTTGTCAGTCGAGATTGATCTCTGATAGAAAAGTCTGGATCTTTCCGGGACCAAATTTCTGGAAAGTCTTAAGCGTTACATGCTTAAGTAGCTGATTACTTTAAGCCAAATGTCTAACTTTATGTGGCTTTTTTTAAATGAGAAAAGATAGTCGTGATTATCATGAATGTAATTGATTTTAAAAGTTCAAAAACACTTTAGAATGTAAATATTACTTTACTAATATCAAAGTAATAACAAATTAGTTAAGCGTTATCCTGTTAGTAGGAAACGTTTCGAGGAATTGTGTTTTTCTTCCAGATCAAGGATCAGAATATTCATGTTTCAACTAAACAGACACTTATTTAACAGGACGGGGGACAGACGTTGTGCAATATTTCCACCAATAAGTATCAATGCATAGTCTCGCTCATCGGAACACCTCGCCCAATTTCCATCGAAAACAGTTTCGGATGTATATGGACTGGTTACAATGTCATTTAACTACGCTGCAAGTAGATCGTGTAGTAATTTCAACTAAGCAGTTAAACTTAATAACTTTACTCTTGGGAATCTTAATTATGTATGCAATTATACACTTCAATGGGAATAAATTTGAACTTAGTAATACAATTACTCGTAAAAACAATACAATTGATTTAAAGTAATATTCGTTTTTTACGAACTACTTCTTCTGATGTACTAGCATACATCCGAGTCGTTGAAAAATGGCCGGGGTGTTCCGAATAAGTGTCGCTTACACTGGTTGTGACACTTTATTCAAAGAATGTTATATTTAACGGTAAGGATATTAATACTCTTCTGGTGATGCAGGTAACGAATATAAGCGGACTTTTGTAAGCTTTTGTAGATGACGCACGTTAAGATAAATGTTATTGTGGCAATATTCGTTCAGACAACTATTGATACAAATCTGGTATGCCTAGTTTTGATCAAAGGCAGCATGTTTATTATTTGAGATGCTGGTACGTAGAATTCGACTTTAAGTTGGTTTTTCCGAATATCATCGCAAATGTTTCGACCGGTGTCATTGTGTTTTAAACAATTTGAAAATGCGTGATATGACAATGTTTTGTAGACGTGATGAGTTACTGTCAACCACGTGAAAGCATTTAATCGTATAGGATTTCGGCTTTTATGTTTATGTATTTCCTAAAACCAGCTGTGGTCCTGACATCACTGCAAATATGTCCTACGGTGTTATTTTTTTTAAAGCAATGAACATATATGTTTTACCAAGGTTCGTGGGCTTGATGAATTATTTTTTTCTGGTGGAAGTATTTTTGTCGTTATAGTACGAAGGAAACTACAGGGATACATCTAGCAGCAAAATAAATGTAACGTTGACTTTATTTAATGACAAAATTAAGTGTTGAATTGTACAATAAATACATTCAAACTGTTTCGATTTAAGGTCATGATAGATGTGTTCCAAAGCAGACAATTTTCCTAGCCATAACGCTAGGATCATTTTGGCTGTATAAAATTTGTATTTAGTTAAGGGATCAGTAATCATATCAAAGTATTTTTTTCTATTTAAAGGTTTCAAACTCTTTACATAATCAAAACGCGTCGCAATGGGGTAAACCAGATTATTACTTGAATAAGTTGGTGTTAAAAACACCTTTAAATAGCGTGTTGCGTATGGATATATAGAATTTTATTTCACATGATGAATTGTTATGGTATTTATAAGTCTACCTACATCAGAGAAAGCCTGTATGTCCTGGACATGCTTATATCATACATCTAATATCTAGGGGCTGCGACTTGGAAAAGTGAATAGCGCGAAAATTGATCTTGGCACATTCATGTCATTAGCAAACACAATGCCAGATTCGAAAATACTATAAAGGTTCTACTAAACAGATAAATTGTGGTGTTATTTGTGCTGCAAGTCCATCTAAGATCTCGCAACAGCAGCTAGTTACAAGTATCAATATATATGTTCAGCTAGTTTTGACAATGCAATTGAATATAAATCAATAATAATGCCAAAGTGTGTGTTATCATAGTTTGTTTCGCAAATGTCATTCTATGTAGAATTGACAACTGAAAGACCTTGAACACGCCATTCTTTCTGATACAACACTCTTTGCACGGAAATTTAAGCCTTTCGGTGTTAAAATGATTGCTGCCATGCATAAAATTTATTTGATAGTATGAGTATAGTTACACGGAGGTTTCAGCAAGTTAAAAAACAAACAAAAATGTTCCCTTAAAAACGCCACGTGCTTAACACACGTGCAATCAACTAGAGAGTACTGTGTTAGACAGGAAGACGATGACAAAGTTTGATCTGCATCAAACCAAGTGTATTATAGCTTATGATGTAGACTGTTATGCTATGTTTCAAATTTATGGAATAAAATGTGTATTCAACGATTGAAAATCATGCAACAGCTTTCGTTTTTTCCAAGGCGCAAATCCTTTTTGAATAAGTTTTTAATGTACAAGCTACCTATTGCATTTACTTGTTATACAATCAGACATCGAGAGACACATAACGTCCATGAAAAACACACTACACAAACATCAATTTATCTTCACTGATTAATAATGTGTTTACCGCTTTGGATTGTTTACAAAACAAGGAGTTCATGAGGGAATTAAACTAGTTCTTGATAACTCAACCTTATTTGTAAGCAAAATTATCATGAGGACAAAATCCAGACTTAATTTACTCGATTTATAAAGAAGTCAAATTGTCCCTACCCAGTGTCGATAGAATGTTGAAAATATGTGTTAAAACATATGTCGAGATAAATCGTTATTTTACAAATTTCTACACGTTTAAGAATGTACAGAAACATTTACATATCGCAAGGTCAAGATCAAAGTATGGTAACACTAAAGATATAATTTCAGTTGCACCAGTACTGAAATTAACAACACCGCTTGATACGCAAGTATGATATGGTATGTGTAATGTTTCATTTAAACATACGGATTTGATTATAGTGCCGCACTCGTTTTAAACACCTATATGTCGATGTCCTAGCAAAAATGGCAGACATCCGCTTAAACCATCATGTCGGAGTTAAAAGGGAATTTAGCCTGTGAAGTATTTTGAATAAGTTTATCTCTGCTGCAATATGGAGCTATACTGTATGCTGATCCGAAGGGATTCATTGATGACAGTTACAGGGGGCATGTCATCTATCATACAACTTATCAAGGAATATTGACTAGAATTACATTTAGGCGTCCCTCTTAAACCAATATCATAATATATATTAGTAGGACATTAGGAACACACTTATTATTTTTTCAAAAGCTGCAGTTGAAATGTTAGCTAGGTTGATAGAGTGAACCACAGCCAAAAAGGCAGACGATCCAAAGCTTAAGTTTACTAATTTACCGAGACAAATGATCTATCGACCTTGACTCCAATTTCATCCGAATTAATTTTGAAATAAAAACACATCCTTTCCTTACCCTTGCTGTTATTAAACACTTTTCACGGAAGTGGTAAAACGTACTTGGTCTCTCTATTTAAATTCCCTCGAAGTGTTGACTATATTGTCTTGACCACCATCAAAGCTTTTGTGATCTCTGCATTTTTGGGAGGTTGTCCTTCATTGCCATAAACAGACGATGCAAAACGACATATATGGAACAGTTTAAAGACAACTGTTAAGTTGCATAACAATAAAAGGTCCCGTCTAGTCCTACGTTGATTTATGACCTAAGAACAAACCTTGTCAAATTTATAGTAATACAGATTCCGGTCCAGTCTAATTTGTATTTATCATATTGGCAGAAACTCCATACGAGAAGGACGTCTTTATTCTAGAAAATATGAGAACAAGTATGCTTCATTTTTATGTTATTGTTAAAATAAACTTTTTTATAAAAATAAACATGACAAGGAAACGACATTTCAGTTTTTCTTGATTTGTCGTTTGAAAAACCATAATTACAGCCAACTTTGACAGGGATGCCCATGAGGAAAATTTGACAATGCGTTTTGTCTCAATATTTCGTTGCCTTGGTAAAGTCGTGCACCTAATAAAACTGAAACTATATGAACAGGCCAGAGGCAGTAGTGATGGGAGTGTTCCAAATTTGAATGTTGGCGTTGTGTCATTCTAAAATAAAGTTGAACCAGTAATTTAAATTTGCATTAAACAATTGTTACGAATGCTTCTTCAAAGAATAGTGCAAACATATCAGGTATATATATGACTGAGTCACGGAATTAAGCGTTATGATTTTGAACGTCTATATTCTTGTCACGATGAGTACCAATCATGACAATTTGTGTGTTCGAATTGAATACTAGAAGGTTAATCACATTGAATCTAATTGTTGTCTGTGAATTGGTCAGGCGATTCGAGGATAAAGTGAAAGGTACCGAACACGACCAAGATGACAGCAAATTGTAAGACCGGTATTTCATAATACAAAAAAGACCAATTGCCAATATGAGTTCGTTTGGTGATACACAGTAGTTTGAGTGTCAGATATACAGTTCACAATACATAAACACATTATACAATCATGCCACTGAAATTGGAGGACAGGAGACTATCGATAATAATTACATTTTAAATACTTCATAATCAACAGTCAATACGGTAAAAAAAACGACCACAGTAAAAGTCCATATATCGCTAAAACAGCAAAAACAGTTAAGAAATATTCTTAGAATTATATGGTTCAAAAGAAATACTTATACAAAAGTGGTCTTTTGTGACTTTGACAAGAAACAAGGACACAAGGATAAAATACTAAACTGTCAATACTAAAACAGTGTCTTTTTATATTGAATAATCGGTGTTGTACTTGATTTTGCTTTGTTTCAACAATTTCTAATACTGCATATTTAACACGAATGCCAAATAACAGTTTCTATGCAAATATTGCATTACCATATCATATTTCAACACACATATTCCTGTCGGAGTCCGACATTGTTATGGTGGTTTCTGTTCTTTCTTTGCAAGAATATGTCTAAAAGTAGAGAAGCATTTTGATAAACATACATCTGACATTGAGCGTTTAGGGTAAGCGACTTGCTAAAGTGATCACTGTCATTAGCAAACACAATGTGAGAGTCTTGATTAATATGACGGCTTAACTTAACAGACACATGGCAGGCTAAATTGTGATGTATGTGTATCTAAGGCCTCATTTGTACACATTTAGTCTAGAACTCAATGATTTGTATTTCCTATCCCTAGACTAAACACACTGATGTTTATTTTAACATTGATACGATTAACATGCACCTTTGAGATTTTAAGACAAATATGAATACAACAGTATTAAACCTTTTACCATTGACAACATATACCTATATAGGTTCTACTATTTTGTGATATTTGCTTGTTATATTAATGCAAAGACAGTACATAAACGAGACGGCAAAGGGTTTTCATTAACATTTATTACCACTTCATTTACTAGAATGTTGAGTTATTTTATACAAAAATTGCATATGTACTCTCTATAATGGTTTCTGAAGGTTATCACACATGTACGGAATTTTGTCATATTTATTAAAACATATTTTCAATGTTCAATTAAGTGTCCAGATATGACGATGTCTTTTACAGATGCAAATGACTATAGCATGACTTGCCCTAGCAAACTTGATGTTCAATCCCCTACTTCTATTATGAAAGTTTGTATATATAATCTGGATATTATTATTTTATTCTGTTTTGCGTAGTATACATAATAATTGCCTGACTGTGCTTAATGCACTAATGCGTTTTGTGTCATGTATATTTGACAAAGTTTTCCAACTTGCTAATAACCCTTCATGGAATGACTTTATAGTGTATCAAAGTGGACGCGCCAGTGATGACATTCCTATGGTATATAAATCATTTATGACATCGAAATGTGACGACGTAAATTATTTATGACATAATCGCCTGAGGCTTAGAATATTTGTTCTATGTTATGTTTACAGTCTTTTTACAAATTTTATTAATCATCTTCGTAAGTTGGCCAAGTCGATACCCTTTGAACCCGCCATTCTGTTTCAGAAGCTTCTTGAGGTGTCAATTTGTTTGGAATAATTATACACGTTTTTACCATCTTTTATCCCAAGTTTTCTAGCACGTACCTATGTCGTGCTAGTGGGGGGCGTTTATTATTTATACTGTAAATCTAACCGTTCTGGCTCTATGTATAATCCGATCTACAGATGATTTGTTTTAATATTTTTCGTTCCAGTGAATGCTGATGCGTTCGTGGCCTGTCTCTGGTGTTTGTGCTTTCGAGTCTCTTGCTCTGTGTCGTTTTGACCCTTACCTGGTTCCTCCAATCAGGATGTTTGTGTATATACTACTGAGCCTGTATTATATAAAAGCTCTACGGATGTACATTTGATTATAACAAAAGTGTTGAAGAAAATACTGTGTGCTGGAATACAGTTTAAATTCCAGTTAAAGTCATGCAATACCAAACGTTTCACATCCAGTTTCCGATTGTTGGTTAAGAAATGTTGCATACAAAAAAGCTAGTTGCATCATTTGTGTTGAAAGTGAGTTTTGTTTCTGAACAATCACTGCTGAACGCCACGTGCAAACTGATTTAGAGAAACAATCCTCTAACAAGCAGTTATATAATTTCACGAACATTTTACGTTGTTCACTAATTGTTGGACAAATATTTCAGACCGCTCTGTGATAGTACTTTCATATTATAAATATTAATACAGAACTATGTTGTGTCTAAAAGAAAAAGAGTACTGGTGCATCAATTAAACCTTTACTGGTGTTCTGGTGATATTTGTTTGACGCTTGGTCCGAACAAACCTCAAATCATGTAACAGTAATATTAAATTGAGCCTCCAAAGTATTCTCAACTAATTTATCTAGGTTTAATGTTTTGTCATATTAGTTTATGTTGGCTTTATCTATTTTCACATAAATTAACTCGGTTTTATCTCTAAGCTGCGTAGTTTTGAGTCCCAAATGAATTTAAAGAGGCATGTCATTTATCATATACGTTATGAATTAGACTGACAAACATGAGTTGTCTCGTCTGTACAATCATGTTTCCTTTCGAAGTTCGCTTTTGCCGTTAATCATAGTTTTGAAAGAGCATATTTAATTTGAATACAACTGATTACTGGTAGTGAGTCCTTGCTGCCCAAACTTCTCCCCTAAGTTTACTCATTTATCCAGAAACTGTCTTATCGAGCGTCGCTGTAATTTCATTTGTCCTCATCGTCAAATAAAAACATATTCTGTTTCCTTCATTCTAATGTTACGGCTATTACGATTATTTGTGAAAATGTCTTGGTAAATAAAATGTTCACTGGTTATTACATTTTATTGAAAAGAAAACCAATTCATGGCCATTTGTGCTCTGAAAAAAGTTGTTTGTGAAATGCTCAATGTCTTCAATAATATTCTCAGTCATTAGACAAATATTTGATTAATGGGTTGAACATTATAAAAGGAACAACACATTATCGAAAACAATAACATATTATAATTTCTAACAAAATCTCAAACAAGAGTGAGAACAGTGATGCTAAAAGAAGAACAAACAACATCATTGATGACGCCGTATAAACTATTGACAATCGTTGATTCAACATCTTCGTTTAAAAAAAAGTTAAAATATGTTTTTCACTCTTCGAAACTGTTCGCGAGCAACAGTGCTTTATCCACATGTACTTACTTATGTAAAAATTGAAGTATGTACTTAGCCTTTCGGTGTTGAAATGATTACTTTCATGCATGTAACACGGAGGTTTCAGCGAGTTTAAAGTATCCTTAAATGTACCAAGTGTTTATCATACGTGCAACCTACCAGATAATATTGTGTTAGACTAGACGTCGTTGACAGAGTTTGACTTGAATCAAACGAAGACTTTCGGTGTATTGATGCGTATGGGGTATGTGTATATGATTTGTTTCAAAGTCATTTCAAATGGAATAAAAATGTGTATAAAACGGGTCAAAATCATGCAATTACATTCGGGTTTTTTTCCAAAGACAAAGACGCAGAATATTTTTTAAATGATTGTTTGCTGTATAGGTTGCCTATTGCATTTACTAAATACCACAACGAAAACGAATACCATCTTTAGATGCACAAGGTTGAAGCCTAACTAGACTAAGCGGAAGGCACATAACGTCCCAGGACAATAGGAACAGGCTACACATACATACATGCATATATTACAAAGAATTAAAGTTGGATTTACCACCTCTAATTGTTCAGCAAAACAGGAGTTCACGAGGTAATTAAAACTTTATTTTCAACCTTATTTTTCAGCCAGATTTTCCCGAGGACAAAATCCATACTTAATAAACATTATTTTTAAAGAAGTCATATTGTCTCTGACCATAGTCGGTATAGCGTTGATAATAAGCGTTAATACATAAGTAGAGATAAACCGTAATTTTACAAATTCTTACACATTTAACATTGTATACGCACATTAGATGTTGCAAGGTCAAGGTCCAAGTATGGTAACACTAAATATATATTTTCAGTTGCCCAGTGCTAAAGTTTACAGGTAAACACTTTTATGTCGTTGTCGATGTCGATGTCCTAGCTGAAATGGTAAACAAGTGTCGGATTATTGTCCCACTCAAACAGCAAATCATGTCAGAGCTAAAAGGTAATTGAGCATCTGAAGTATTAAGTATTAGTTTATCTCTGCTGTAACTTGGAGCTATACTGTATGATGACCAGAAGGGACTCATTGATGACAGTATCAGGGGGCATGTCATCTTTCATACCAATTATCCAGGTTTATGGACTGAAATTAGGCGTCCCTCTTGAACGACTATCATATTTAAGATGGGGCATTAGGAGTAAACTTATTAATTTGTACTTGCTGCAGTTTAAAAAGTAAACTTAGTTGATGGACTTAGCCAAAGTCGTAAGGCCAGACGGTCAAGACCTGAAGTTTACTAATTTACAGAGACAAAAAACTTTCATCCGACTTATTTTTTAAATGAAACACATGTCCGATTTCTTTGCTGTTGTTATGTTCTCTTCATGGATTTTGACGAACTATCATTGTAAAACATTTGCCTTTAATATATGCTCTCTCTATCTAATTGTCCTTGAAATGTTGGCTATATTGTCGGGACTACTACCAACGCTTTTGTGATAACCGCATTATTGGAAGGTTGTCTGTCATAGCCATACACAGAAGATGCAAAAGCAACATATATAGAATAGTTTTTAGACATTTGTCAAGTTGCATATCAATAAAGGTTCCCGTCTAGTCCTACGCTAATTTATGATATAACAGCAAACCCTGTTAAGTTTCTTAGCAATATAGCATCCGGTCCAGTCTAATTGGGGTTCATTATCTTGCAAGAAACCTCGTACGAAAAAGGACATCTTGGTTTTAAAAAAATATGTAGAATTTATGCTATAATTTGATGTTATTGTCGTCGACATCATACAAATAAGTACCATACACAAACATCATATCAACTATTTTAATTTAGTTATTTCAATAACATAATAAATGAATCTATTTAGAAAAAAAAACATAACAAAAAAAAACGACACTTCAGCTTTTCTTGAACTACTGTTCAATATACAATAAACACAGCCCACTTTGAAAACGGATAGCTATTTACGAAGGAACGTTGGCTTTGGTTTTAAATGTCATTTTGTTCCCAAACCAGCTGCGACCCGACATAACCTCAATTATTTTATCGGTGTCCTTAAGAACAATTTGACAATGCGTGTTATCTCAAAATTTCGTTTGCGTAGTAAAGTATTGTGCACTAGATGGAATTGAAACTACATGGACAAGCAAGAGGCCGTAGTCAAACATGATGATTATCCATTATTTTAACACACGAGGAGCAAGTCCTAGCAGACGCAGATGTAATATTTTAATAGTGAAAATATATTTGCAAATCGTCAAAATTGATTGTGGTTGAGATTGGTGTGTTCAAAATTTGAATGTCGACGTTGAGATGTTTAAAGATCAAGTTGTACGAGTAATTTTAATTTGTAATGAAAATATATAACAAATGCTTCTTCAATGAATAATGCAAACATATCAAGTAAATATATGACACGGAGTCACGGAATGGAGCATAACAATTAGGAACTTATTTTTTCATGTCACGTTTATTCCCAATCACCACAATTTTCGTGTTCCTATTTACTACTAGATGGGTAATCACAGTCAATCTTATTGATGTCTGTTATTTCGTCACTCGATTCGACGATAAAAGTTTAATGTACCGAACACAATCAAGTGACGGCAAATTGTAAGACCGGCAGAGTGGGAAAATCAGTGGCTGAGGTTTGCCAACGAGGACCACTAGGATTTCGTTCGGTGTCGCATAGTTTATAGAATATTTCAGTCTTATGCGTGTACGTTAGATACAGTTATTCATAATTATAATATATTTAAATACTTTATCATCACCAATATATACGGTATAAAAATATTACAGTAAAATTTCATGTATCGCTAAAACAATAATAACCCTTAATAATTGTTTTATATTTGTTTTGGTACTTAACAGTTACAATAATAATGAAGAAGTGATCTTATTGGGCCTATAACATGGATCAATGAAACAAGGATAACATACTTATTTGTCAATACTTACACACTATATTCTTTTATATTGAATAAACATTGTTGTACTTTGTTGTGCTGCGTACTAGATAAAATGAATTGAAACTGTTAAATCGTGTTGATTGGTAATATGTTCCATTGATGCACGTTAATAGCAGTCGCTGATACTCAACAACAAGCTTATTTTGTATCTTTAGAGAGTGTCACGTTATTTATAATTTAAACTGAACCTTTAATGGAATCTTTTCTTGGACGGTAATAAATCAAATTTTACTCCCAGTATAGCAATATTTCTGTAGAATTTCAACTCCAGTCGGAGCATTGAAGCGATGAAGTTGGCTCATTGCTGTATTGCTGGAGATTTATTTCAAATGTTAGCGTGTATACTAGGTAATTGTTATTTTCTGTTTTATTGTATGTATTTTCATGTGCTATTGTGACTTGTTCATATCATATATATCTGTATTGTTACCGCTCATTTATAAGTATTGGAATTGAAAATAACTGTGTATCGTAGATTGCGTCTCCATAACCGTTTCACACCATTTCACAACTGAATCTTAATATGATATGGTGCAGCTGAGCTTGACTCGTATGCACGTATACAACTTAATGAACTCAATATACGAAAATTTGATTGACAGAACATAAGATTGGCGTCTCAGTCAAAGAACATTTTGTTTTATTTCATCCTTTTTATGTGTATCATTCTTTTTTTGTATTTTCATATGTCTGACTTTCTTCGATAACTTTGTGACAGTAAACGTAGATGATTTTAAAGCAATAGATACGTGACGAATATAAGACACATGCTTTTGTATGATTGGCTAGGGTGCACTACATTGATTTATTTAATTATTTATTTATAAATTGATGGGTTAACGTAATTTGTTCATACAACATAGAACTTATATAAACCAAATTCTATACCACGGAACGGCATATACATACAGTTATATACACATCTGTTTAGTTTTATTTGTATTATTAACGTCTGTCTAACATTTAAACTAAACGTTTTACTTTGGTGTCATTCGGTAGTCATAAGTTGTATAATTATTGCAATAAATCATATAAAAAGTCTTTGATATTGCTGTTTGCAACAAATCCTCATTCGATCACTTTTGCCGTTTTGATTTATTCGGAACAGATAAAGCTTACATTTTAAATTCAAACTTTCAGCATCACCCAGAAACATTTCACGAAAGCCTTCCTCAAATGTTCATATGCCTTAAACATGAAACGATCTTTTCACTGGACATGACATTTTGTTAGGTTGTATCCTTGGCATATGTAGAATTAAGAGAAAATTTCATCTTACTTTTGTGCTACGCGGCTTCCTTGTGCTTGCAGAATTTTCAAGCCAAGATTCATGGAGGTCTATTGTAAATACATCCACCCATGATTTAGTCGACATAAATTACAAGGACACGAACACCAATGACATATTTTAAGTCAGTTCATTGCGAATACTTATCATGTACGTCGAGTCAGTAATCAGTAATCAGTAATCTCTATAGAGATCAGTTGAACAAAGGCAGAGTGGCTATGTAGATTTGAATTATTATAAATTGAATACTTGACTACATGCCATAATGTTATGACGTACATGAACAGATAACTGTACTCAAATAATGTTATGCCTACAATCTACTCCATAAAGAGACAATTTATGGACCTCATAATATTATTGCATTAGTGACAGAATAGTCCTTCGGTTTAGTTTCTTGAAACCTGCGGAACAACTGCTAGAACTTTCAACCAGATTTCCCTCGTTAAGGCTTGAGAATATCGTTAGTTTGAAGGGCTTAAAAAAGACACTCAACTTTATCAAACTTTAGTTTGAAATATCTGAGGTAAAGCCCTAAGCTTACTTATTTATGTGTTTGTACACACTAAAATTATGTTGAAAAATGATAAAAATAAATGTTATTAACAACTAAACATACACATAAACACATATGTTTTTTTAAGAATGTATTACTTCATGCCACCATAAACGCATTTGATGCTATAAATATGAAACAATGAATACTACTACTATGTCTTTGATATCTTTCACGTATCGATATGTTATAAATAAGCTTATATTTCTTTATTATTAATTCATGCAATGATTTATATGTATGTAAATTTTCGTTGATTGAATATAGATGTATTTTATCATATTGTCAATTACATCATTCCTTGTATTTCATTAAGAAGAAAACTCGCCTTTTCGCATATGGCTCAAATACACTTTACAGTTCTTTGTCAGGGAGGCAATAAATAAGTTCCCTCACTCTGTTATGTACCAAGTCATTAAATGTGAAACAAAGTATTCACTATACATCACATTTTGTGAATAAATCGATGATTTTAAGCAGACCATGTCATGGAGATCCGTCTCTGCTGACAAATTAGGTGGGACTAAGTGTGCGTCCGCTCGGATCTTAACTTAATTACTCATAATCGTTCTCTCCCTTGTCATTAGCCTACCAGGGGTGATTTGCTCAGCTTTCACGAATCTAGCGATGAATGTTTGCCAAATGACTTGTTTTATGCTTTCCATCGAAGCCAAACACATACCTCTTTTTGCTTTTATAATTTTGAGGGCGGGATTTGAAGGGTTATGTTTAAAGACTGTAACATCGCTTCGATGTATTTGTACACCAATTTTCCTGTTAGAGTCCGACATTGTTATGGTAGTTTCTACTCTTTATATGCAAGAATATGTCTAAAAGTAAAAAATACGTTTTATAAACATACATCTGACATTGAGCGTCTAGGGCCTGCGAGTTGCAAAAGTGATTAGTAAGAAAGCTGGTCTATCAAAAGTGGCACTATCATGCCATTTGAAAAACACAATGTGAGAGTCTTGATTAATATGAAGGCCTAACTAAACAGACAAATGACAGGGTAAATTGTGATGCATGTTCATCTAACACCCTTATATGTACACAATCCGTCTAGAACTCAATGACTTGTATTATTTCTTGTAACTGGACAAAACACATTGCTACTTATATGAAATTGTATTTGAAATTTAAACTGCCCAGGCGTTAGTTTCATTTAATGAGTTTCGGGCGATGGAAAATTGTCGCGGCTATAATTTGTGACTATCTAATAAAAGCAACTTAAATAGATTGATGTGTGTACAATAATGGAAAAACACCGAGACTTTAACGTTTATAATATCTTTCTTTAAAACAAAAATCAACAAAATGTTGATATTAAGTTTATTAAATGACATAGGGATGTCTGCATAGTAGGGACCTTAGCTGGGCTGACCTCGTTGAATTATATAAATGTGGATGGGAATGGGAATATGATCATTCTGGCCCAAAATGACATTTTGAGATATTGTAACCTTTATGATGCCAAGTATTTCTAGAACAAAAATCCAAAGTTTCAAGTCAAAATTCACAAAAACTAAAAAAATATAGTACTTTTCGTAACACGGGTGTAGAAATCGAAATGAACAAAATGTATGGTCTAATGTGTTTATTTAGAATGAAATATCCATGTCAGATAAGTATCATGTCAAGGACTATTTACATGTAACATATAAGTTTTAGCATAGAAACAATAAGCACTCATAGTTTGATTACAAAAGTTAACGAAAAGGTCATAACTGCATTTGGTTGCTATGGTAACTATTGATAATGCCATTTTCACTCATTTTCTTAATGTTTCTCAAAAAATAATGTTTTTAATAAAGTTGTGTTTTAAGTTATTGACATTTTTATGATACCAAGCAATTGCAGAAATAAAATCTGAAGTTGTAAGTCAAATATTAAAAATCAAAACAATGGATATGGAACATTTTGTAACAAAAGGCTTTAACACAATTTGAACGAAATTTTCGCTAAATCTGTTCTTATTTTGAATAAAGTATACAAGTCAAAATATTAAAATATAAAACTATCTTTACTAGTATCACATACACTACAAAAGGAAAATAACAAGTACACATTGCTAATGTCCATAATGATTAAGAAACTTACAACAAAGGTCAAAGCAAAATTCAGTTGCTATGGTTACTTATGAAAATGCTATTACCAATCATTTTTGAAAGTCCGCATATTTTTTTTTATTTATAAGTTATTGACATCTTTATGATACTAAGTTTTTACAGAAATTAACTCTAAAGTTTCACATTAAATTTCACAAAAGTTATAAAACATATGAAACATTATGAAACACAGGGATAAAAAAAACAATGTGAACAAAACTGTTCTTATTTTAAATATTATATATATGTCAAGATACCTGTTTAAATATATCACTTATCTTTACTAGTGTTACATAAACTTCAACATTAAAATAGCAAGTACACATTGCTAATGTCTATAATGACATAGAAATTGGCCACAAAGGTCAAAGCAAAAATCGGTTGCTATGGTTACTAATGAAAATGCTATTTCCAATCATTTTCAAAGTCTGCCACAAATAATGTGTTCTCAATATACAATGCGTTTTAAGTTATTGGCATGTAAATGATACCAAGTATCTAAGGTATAAAAACTAAAGTTTCTAGTCATTTTTGTACAAAGAAATCAAAAGATATGGATCATTCTGTTACACATTGGTAAGCCAGTTTGAAAACAATGTCCACTAAAAATGTTTTTATTTTAAATGCAGTGTCCATGCCGAAATACTAACTTAACTGTCTGTTATAGCTAACACATAAACTGATTCATAGACACAAAGAGTACACATTGTTCATTATATGTACAAAATGACATAAAAGAACTACATAAAACAACAGCCTGTTGCTATGGTTACATGTGATAATGCCATTTTTTACTCATTTCTTTCATATTTGCCACAAACATTTGATCTACAATCAACATTTCACCAACAAATGAGTAAACTTCGACTTTACACAGAGTTGGTTTAGGGCATACTACAGATCTTGATGACTCAGATCTAAAGAATGGACCAAAAGAATCTTGAAGGTACCATTGACGTGCAGCATCTAGGCACGGTTCGTGCTTTATTTCAGGCAAAACACCACATTCTGTACTCATCCTCAAAAGAATAACTTCAATTGCTGAGGAATCTACAAACTCTTTGCATACTAAACTCCTGGTTTATGTTTTGATACATAGAAATGGTGGTATTTGGTAATATTCTTTAGAGTTTTGAAATATGTATCTAGGAATGATTTCCAACTGTGAACTGTGATTGGCTGTTGAGGGTCATAAACTAAGTGTGGGATGTTGTGGCTTTTGAAGAGGTGAAAACAGTGTGGGAAATTTCTTGAAGATTCTCGGCATTACAACATCGCCACTTGACCTTCCAGTTGCCGAAGTGACAGTCAGGAGCAAATTTGGTGTGCCCAGCCAACATGGTGTTTAGTGTTACACTCTCATGCAGTCCTGAAAATTGTTGGAAGATCTGTTTAGTGTAAATAAAACTAATAAAATCTATATTCACAAAAAATATAACTAAGCAAATGATTTTAACTAGGGTATAATAAAGTTTTCAAGACATATAAATCTTACAATAATGGAGTGTTAACATATGTTTATTTAGTTAACATATTCCTCATATCAAATTACTGCCAACTACACTTTAACTTCATCCAGTTCTGCATCCTTTAAAATTAAAGCACCAATCGCAGATATCAATGATGTGATTGATTTCACAAGACAGTGCATTTGTCCTAAAAAATCAGACAAACAATTATTAACAGATAAGAAAACTTACCTGTCATTACACGTCACATGGCATACCAAAGCACAGCATTGTTCTTGTTTTGGCCGACAGCATTATCGAAATAAACCTGGAAAATTTAATACATTTTTTTTCTTTTTTAAGCTATATGCAGTACATGAAGAAAGCAATGTTATATTGATGGACACATTTCATAAGCCATGGTTGAATCCAAATATCCAATCGTTATCAATCATCGAATGTGAAATGGAAAAAACAATCTGAGTAAGAATGTGTTTCATGGTGTAATATATGTTAAGTTTCATCATCTTTTATATTCACTATTGATTCTCATAATCTCTTCTCAGCAATAAGGATACAGTTTGCATAAGCTGTTAGAACCTTTAATCCATTAAAAATTCTATAAATAATTTAAATGGGTGAAGCACTAAATACCACAGCATGTTTTTCACCGACACCATAGTGCTGAAAGTAGTGGTGGGCCAGGCTCACGACACTGTCACTTCCTTTCCCCGGCAATTCGGCCTCGTCCACCAGATAAAATGTCTACTTTCCTGTACAAATAAATGTTAACTATTGTTAAAGGGACTATAAACAGTTGTTTTTTTTCTGTAACAAATCTCAGGACAATTATTTAATAAAATGTTTTACTCGTTGATATCATAATTGTAAAAAAAATACCAAAATGTAAATGTTCGATCCGGATTCGCCAAAATTGCAGTCCAATGTTGTATCTACTGTGCTACGAAGGCTAACTCTAAACCTTTGGAATATCTAAGCTATATACCTAACTTGGTAATATCAGGTGATAACATCGACAAGCCAATCACGCATACAAATGAATTCTACTAGGTATACATACCTAGTAATCTTTTTTAATGGTAAAATACGAAAAAAATGCAAATATATAATTGTAAACTATGTGGTTCTTCAGTTACATGAAGTTAGTTTCAATGCATTGTACTCATTGATACCAAGTTTATGTCAGTTTTCGACAATTTTCTTCTTTTTTTCACGCTATTTCACAATTTTCTTCTTTTTTTCACGCTATTTCATCACATGGTGTATAGCCCCTTTAATTGATTTCACAAATAATAATAAAATGGTACTGAAATAGTCAGCAAGAAGATAATGTAGACAACCCAAAATGACACTAACAGATAGCTGTATTACTTTTACAGATCTTTATTTCTAATTAAAATTCATTTTTAAAATCCAAGCTAAGATCAAGAGTGTTTAACTTGTTTACGTTGAATCTTTTAAAAGGATTTCTAAGTATGGCCAAGGTAAAAGTTTTTGAACAGGAATACAAAGCTGACAACATAAAAAATCTAACCTAAAAAATTAATTCTGACTTGGAAAGACAATTTTTACAGGTACATATCATTATTGTATAAGATCTGTCTTATTCTGTTACTCCATGTTTAATTCAGAGTGACATCTTACCATAAAAACATAGCTGAACCTTAGGCACACATGCGAAACACATGACACTTCTGTGGGGTGGCGAAATATATCGGCCCAACTTGTTGGCATGATGTGGATAGTGGACTTGCTGGGCAAAATCCCATGAGTAGTGGTAGTGCACATCTTGGCTACATCGTTCAGCACCTTCAAAGACAATAATGATAGCAAATAAAAAATCAAATAGTATTTTACTTTATGAAAACAGGTGATCCGAACCGTTATTCAGTAACATTCAAATGGTAGTAGTATGCACACTGCAATTTGTTTACATTTTGAATCTCCTTGACAACTTCAGGTCTCAGAGTACCATCGTAATCATTTTACAAAGTAATAAATCATCGTTGAAATTAGTCTCAGAAACATCATGTCCACTATCAGACTCTTGTTCATTTCACAATCAAAATCATCATTATTTATCAAACATAAAATTGACCTTTCATCTGAATCTTTTATATTTTGACTTTGAGAAGACTGCACAAATTCATTTATAATAAAGATTGTCAAGTTAAAGTTGTTCATTTGCAAAATCTGGATGATCATTTTGAATATATTCTTTTTCATGAGGTACCGTCGAGGCCTGTGACAACGTTTAACATTTAACCTTGGCGATCATTATCGGTTGCTAACAACAAAACAATTCGCAGAATTCACTTCCGGGTTTTGACAATTACTTTGATTGCCATGTGAAAGTACTGTCAAATTACTTATCAAGCTTGTAGATTGTGTTATACTGATTAAAAATAATCATTAATGATTAAATAACATTTTATTTGTACTTACCACTTGTAATTCCACAATTTAAACCAAGAAACGTTGAAGTTTAACACCGGATGTTCCTCGTGATAAACCGGGAAACGGTGTTTCGGTTACTGCGCTGTTTGTCAAAATGTGAACAAATATTGGTTATAAACAACCATTTCACGATCAAGCATATTCTGATCAATGTTCTTTCGTTTCAAAAAAATAAAATAATACTGTTTTTATTTCAAAAATGCCTCACATTATCGACCAGAAATGTTTGCACCTTACCGTCATACAAACGTACTTTCCAAAGTCCAATAGCCGAACAGCTGACCAACTCTTATGGTAAATTAAACACACATTAAAAGGTAATGATCAACTAAATGTCAACGAATAGTGTTGCAGAGGGTTTATTGCTGAAATTGACGTGTTTTTTATGTTGACAACAAATAACTAAGTTTTAAGCTCGAAAATACCATGAAAAATCAAGGGGAAAAGAGTGCGCGATTTTATTCTCGATTTTTCTCGTTATTCACGTTAGCGCCACAATGATCAAAATCGCGTTCCCATCCACAAATACAAAATTGCACATTAATTGGTTGTATAGAAGTTATTGTAAAGGCTTATTAAACGAAGAAACGTAAATGATATTTATATTTGAATATTGTCATAAAAACAGTTTAATTGTGCACTTAACAGATGTAAATAGGTTTTGATAGCTGATTACACGTCTAATTCGACTGGTTCATGTTTACCCCTAAATGTTTTTTGTACGTAAGCTTCATAATCATTTACTATTCACAATCAATAAATTGATCATTACTAATATACTTCAGTTTAATAGAACATGAAGTTATACAGTACATGTTTATAAGAAATTATCGTTATTCAGATTTTTATTAATATATTGATTACCTTTTTGATTGGACCATTAAATGGGATTATGAATAAAACAAAGTTAATGAATCACTATTAATGAAACTCTATATTTCGACCATAGTTGTTAGCAAAGAAAACGCGAACCTACTGTATGTGACATATTTTCATGCCGACCGCAGTCTTGAACAGTGGGAAACAATCTATCTATAATAATTGTCTTTAATGTATTGATACGTTGTGTGTTTCACGTTAAGTATATTCCTGATGTTTGTTGTAGATAATTTCTTTTCAGAAATGTAGCAATATGTAGTCCTCCATTAGTACAGATTTGTTTGACCGTATATATTACGTTTTAGCAAGGTTTGCATGAATGTAAAACATACTAATGCTATATAAAATTAATTATTTTTTTATTATTTATTTTCATGTTTAATATGTATATGGCTTGCAATATCTAAATATGTCCATGATATATGCTCGTCTGCTCTTTCTGTCGTGCATTTGTGACATAAGTTTAAATGAAAGATTTTGGTTTAAGTTGGAGGTCTGCGGAATCCCTCAGCGGAGTTATTTTGAAGTGTCTCACGGCTAAAATGCCAACTCATTACCCTCCTATAATATTTGAAGAAGTTAACTATTGATGACATGTTCGCCTGAGGCCTTAAAACTCGTTCTACGTAGTCTTTCCATTTTTCTAACAAATTTCATTCATCGTACTTGTTAGTTTGCTAAGTAACTACCATTTGATCACGCAACTTTGGTTCAGACGAAAACATAACAAACCGTACAGCCTTGACGTGGTTATATAAAATCATGAGTAGACATTTGGTAGTTTCAGAATCTTTAATAAATCCGAACTGTTTATTACGCGTATGTTTGCGTTTACAAATATATATTTTTTTTCACTACTGGACGACTCCTTCCACTTTTCATTGAACTATTAAAAAGCTTAAGGTGTTTGTAAGAGTTCAATTGCGACCGAGGTACGCTTGCTCTAATTTCTGTAGATCGTAAACATTGGCCCACACAATAATAGGTATTTCTAAATGAGAGCTGATGACGAGGCTTAAGTCGGATAACGGACATTTCATACAAATTATACGAGGGACATTTCATACACATTATACGAGGGACATTTCATACAAATTATACGAGGGACATTTCAAAATTAGTTCGGCCAATAAAAATATTATTATGTGTTTCGCAAGCATCATGACATTTAAATAAAAACAACAGTTTGTTATGGTTTTCGTTTTATTTTTGATTACAATCAATGCCAAAATCTGTAATGATTCTGGGTACTGTGTTCCTCATAAAATAATACAATTCGTTGCTCTCTCGAATAAGTGTGGCGAGTAGCCTTCTACGCCTAGGCGGCTGGCCGTCTTCTTCATCCTCGGAGTGTAATTTAGCCGTTATGCGGTTCCTACGATCCAGTCCCTGTGCAGGACCTGGTATTTGCGCAATACCTGGTATTACTGGTATTGAAAATACTGTTTCATGCCTACAAATCATGATATTGCATTTACTAGTTGGCAAAAAAATCATGACAATAGGTTGGAGACTTAAGAAACTTCAACTGATTTCCCGGGCAATAAATTGTGTCTATTTATTTGATCTGTTGAAGTTTAATTTTGTCTCTGAACAATCACTGAAGAACATCACGAGTAAAATCATGTAAAGGACGTTCCTTAACCAGGCACTTATACCTTAATTAAAATGGTTTACGATATTCATTTATTTTTACACTAATTGTGGAAAATAACTTCAGAGCGTCCTCTGATAGTACCTAAGTAATATAATATTTAATTCATTGCTGTGTTGTTTCCAAAAGAAAATATTTGTGCATCGATTAACATTTATTAACGTTCTGGCGAAAATGGCAGATATTTGTCTGACTCTTTGCCCGCTCAAACCTCACATTATGTCCCGGTGATGGGAATATGAACCTCAAAAAAAATCCTATTAATTTTTATCTTGGCTTTATTTATTTTCACATAAGTTCATCTCGGCTTTTAGTTTTTGCCCGAATAGATTTATAGAGATTTGTCATTCATCATATAAATTATGATTAAGATTTACAAACATTAGCTGCCCGGCTTTACATTATCGTTTCTCTTTGAAGTAGGCTTTAGTCGTTAATCATTCTTTAAATAGGGCAACTTCAGGTGGAATACAACTGATTACTTGCAGTGCGTCGTAACGGCCCAGATCATTTTATTATGCATAAACCCAGAGACTGCCATACCGACCTTCACTGTAATTTACTTCGTCTTCATTGTCAAATGAAAACACTTCCGGTGGCATTTCCTCATATTTTAAAGGACATTTGACAAGAAGTTGTGGAAATAGAAATGTGCTGCCTTTGTTACATTTGCTTGAAAAGGTTATCAATACGCGGCCGTATGTGATCTAAAATCATTTTAAACTGTTCAATGGATTTAGTCTATAGACCTCCTAGCATATTTGTTTCCGGAAATATCTTCGAGATTAGCTTCCCGTAAAACGCTCTGTCGGAGCACGTTGAAAAGTACGAATCTGGTGACGAAACAACGTCACAGGCACACCGATGAATGCATCTTGTAGGGTATAGAGTCCCTAAACGGCACAACTTGTCCGAGCCTCGCCACGTGCAGGGATGCTGAGATATCTTCGACATTAACTATCCCACTTTAGGCATTTTTGGTGGCATTTTAGTGTACGTTTTACGGGAAACTTTAACGCTATAGAAACCGGTGACGAAATATGAAAAGTACGAAAACTCGCGTTTTACGGGACACTTTGACGCGTTAGATACCGGCAACGAAATAACGTCCCAGGCACCCCGACAAGTGCATCTAGTAGGGTATAGAATACCCTGAACAGCAAAACTGGTCCCAGCCTTGCCACGTGCAGGGATGCTGAGATAATGTCGACATTAACTACCAAACTTTTAGGCATTTTTGGCGGCATTTTAGCGTATAGGAGATCCTTGTATGCGACTGGAAACGGTGTCGCAATGACGTCAGAGATGCGTTGACGGTGTCGTAACGTGGGGTATCGAGCGACCTAAATTTGAAGACCAGTGCTGACCTCCTAGCATTTTTGATTCCGGAGATATCTTCGAGATAAGCTTTCCTTTGCAAGCTCTGGCGGAGCCCGTTGAAAAGTACGAAAACTCGCGTTTTAGGGGACACTTTGACGCGTGAGAAACCGGTGATGAAATAATGTCCCAGGCACCCCGACAAGTGCATCTTGTAGAGTATAGGGTCCCCTAAACGGGTAAACTAGTCCCAGCCTCGCCACGTGATGCTGAGATATTTTTGACATTAACTACCATATTTTTAGGCATTTTTGGCGGCATTTTAGCGTATAGGAGAGCCATGTACGCGAATGGAAACGGTGACACAAGGACGTCAGAGATGCGTTGACGGTTGCGTAACGTAGGGAATTGAGCGACCTAAATTTGAAGACCAGTGCCGACCTCCTAGTGTTTATGGTTCCGGAGATATCTTCGAGATAAGCTTCCCTTTGTAAGCTCTGTCGGAAACCGTTTAAATTACGAAAACTTTCGTTTTACGGGACACTTTGACGTGCTAGATACCGGCGACGAAATAACGTACCAGGTACCCCGACGAGTGCATCTTGTAGGGTATAGAATCCCCTGAACGGAAAAACTAGTCCCAGCCTCGCCACGTGCAGGAATGCTGAGATAATGTCGACATTAACTACCCCACTTTTAGGCGTTTTTGGTGGCAATTTAGCGTAGAGGAGAACCTTCTACCCGACTGGAAACTGTTTTGCAATGACGTCAGAGATGCGTTGTCGGTGTCGTAACGTGGGGACTTAAGAAACCTAAATTTGAAGACCAGTGCCAAACTCCTAGCATTTTTGGTTCCGGAGATATCTTCGAGATTACCTTCCGTGTGCAAGCTCTGTCGGGGCCCGTTGAAAAGTACGAAAACTCGCGTTTAAGGGGACACTTTGACGCGTTAAAAACTGTTCACAAAATAACGTCCCAGGAACCCCGACGAGTGCATCTTGTAGGGTATATGGTCCCTTAAACGGCAAAATTAGTCCTAGCCTCGCCACATGCAGGGATGCTGAGATATTTTCGACATTAACTACCTCATTTTTAGGCATTTTTGACGGCATTTTAGCGTATAGGAAAGCCATGTACGCGAATGGAAACGGTGACACAAGGACGGCAGAGATGTTCCGATGGTGGCGTTACGTAGGGAATCGAGAGACCTAAATTTGAAGACCAGTGCTGACCTCCTAGCATTTTTGGTTCCGGAGATATCTACGAGATTAGCTTCCCTTTGAAAGCTCTGTCGGAGCCTGTTGAAAAGTACGAAACGTCGCGTTTTATGGGACACTTTGACGCGTTAGAAACCGGTGACGAAATAACCTCCCAAGCACCCCGAAGAGTGCATCTTGTAGGGTATAGGATCTTCAAAACGGCAATACTGGTCCCGGCCTACCCACGTGCAGGGATGCTGAGATATTTGTGACATTAACTACCCCACTTTTAGACATTTTTGGCGGCATTCTAGCGTATAGGAGATCCTTGTACGCGAATGGAAACGGTGACGCAATGAGATCATAGATGCGATGACGATAACGTAGCGTAGGGAATGGAGACACTTAAATTTGAAGACCAGTGCCGACCTCCTAGCATTTTATGTTTCGGAGATATCTTCAAGATTAGCTTCCTTTTGTAAGTTCTGCCGAAGCCCGTTGAAAAGTACGAAAAGTCGCGTTTAAGGGGCGCTTTGACCCGTTAGAAACCGGTGACGAAATAACTTCCCAGGCACCCCGACGAATGCATCTTGTAGGGTATAGGGTCCCCTAAACAGCAAAACTGGTCCCAACCTCGCCACATGCAGGGATACTGATATATTTTCGACATTAACTATCTCATTTTTAGGCATTTTTGGCGGCATTTTAGTGGATAGGAGAGCCATGTACGCGAATAGAAACGGTGCCGCAATGAAGTCAGAGATGCGTTGAGGGTGGCGTTACGTAGGGAATCGAAAGACCTAAATTTGAAGACCTGTGCCGACATCCTAGCATTTTTGGTTCCGCAGATATCTTCGAGATTAGCTTCCCTTTACAACCTGTTTCGATGCGTGTTGAAAATTACGAAAAGTCGCGTTTTAGGGGACACTTTGACGCGTTAGAAACCGGTGACGAATTAACGTCCCAGACACCCCAACGAGTGCATTTGGTTTACATGTCTGTACCAGTAATGATGATTTGGCGTTTCCGTTTTATGCAATGCTGATTTTCTTATCAATTCTTCCGTCAATTTCAGCCTTATGTTCAACTTTAACTGTTGCACCTTTAAAAGGATATTAAAATAAATGCTTGACGGAACTGAAAATAAAAGAATGTTTACACTAGGCATGAGGTTTCCATTGTATAGTTATGTAGATAGATGCATGCTGGTTACCTATTTCTTATAAGGGCAAATGTTATATAACATATGTAACATTTACTGTTTGTGGTACTGTTTTTATATTTGGCATTTCTCAGTTTTGGTATAGCTTGTTAACGGGTTTCGAAGACCAATCTACAGGTTATTAATAGCTTGAGGATACGTTGCCGTTGTGTCAATAGAACAAAACCTTACATTTTTCAAACATACTTCCATCCAGATCGGACGATTAGTCACTTAGAGTTATCGAGATATATGCAAATTGATTATCCATCTTATAACTTCTTTCTGTTGTACCAGCGTTTCTTTTGGACACCAACGGTTACCAGGTCTGAAAGGACTCTCTATCCATCCCACTTATTATGACTTCTGTTGAGAAAGTGTTCTCTGGTCATTACAATAGTAGATCATATTGATTGAATACAACTCAAAGATGCCAAGACGGTAAAAAAGATTATTAATTAAATACACATGCATCAGTAACTAAAATCTTGACTGCTATTCTCATTGTTCAGTTGAAAGCATTACTGAATGCAATCAAATCTGATAATGGTATACCATGAGCCACCTGCATGAATGCTATTAGATTATCTATTAGTTAAGTCCTCACTGCCCTACACGTATTATCCTTTTGTCAAATTCATCCAATAAAGATGTTGAATTTTTGTATTGCTACACTATCAAAAGTTGATTGAAATAATAAAAAACCAATACCCGGAATCTATAGATCAATATCAAGATAAATGCTACATTTGATAACAATGCATGTTAAAGGAAACTATATTGGTGATTTACGGCATCACGTGCATATTGCAAGCAAACCACTAACAAATCAAATTATATTGTTTGTTTGCTTAAGAAAAACAACAAGAACAAGACACATGCAGAATTAAAAATTTGATCGTGAACAAATAATAGAAACACCAGCAATAAACAAGATTACCGGTTTCTTTAGTAAAGTAAAAATCAGTACATCTCGCTAAGCAGACAATTAAAGTTCAATAAGCAAAAAACATTCAGATTTCCCGATGGAAATGTTCCAGTGGTATTGATGTTTGAAACGAACTAACAGGGCTTTTGTAATCGGCTTGAGATGGTGCATGTTCACAGTTGTGTCAGTTTTTGTTCAAACAATGATTGATTTATATCTGTTTCACACAGCCGTGATTTAAAGCAGCTTGGCTATTGATTGAAGTGCTTAGGATGGATAATTCGAGTCTTAATTAAGATTTCTTCCCTAACACAGCTGTGCTCCTGATATCACTTTTTTGTTTCAACGGTGACCTTGATTTCTTTTAAAATTCGCAGATACATTTGTCTCAATATTTCATAAGCGTATTTTATATCCGTGTTGATGTTTTTCTTGATGTATTATTTCTAAATTTGTCAAATACTATTTATCCATCTTATAACTTCTTTCTGTTGTACCAGCGTTTCTTTTGGACACCAACGGTTACCAGGTCTGAAAGGACTCTCTATCCATCCCACTTATTATGACTTCTGTTGAGAAAGTGTTCTCTGGTCATTACAATAGTAGATCATATTGATTGAATACAACTCAAAGATGCCAAGACGGTAAAAAAGATTATTAATTAAATACACATGCATCAGTAACTAAAATCTTGACTGCTATTCTCATTGTTCAGTTGAAAGCATTACTGAATGCAATCAAATCTGATAATGGTATACCATGAGCCACCTGCATGAATGCTATTAGATTATCTATTAGTTAAGTCCTCACTGCCCTACACGTATTATCCTTTTGTCAAATTCATCCAATAAAGATGTTGAATTTTTGTATTGCTACACTATCAAAAGTTGATTGAAATAATAAAAAACCAATACCCGGAATCTATAGATCAATATCAAGATAAATGCTACATTTGATAACAATGCATGTTAAAGGAAACTATATTGGTGATTTACGGCATCACGTGCATATTGCAAGCAAACCACTAACAAATCAAATTATATTGTTTGTTTGCTTAAGAAAAACAACAAGAACAAGACACATGCAGAATTAAAAATTTGATCGTGAACAAATAATAGAAACACCAGCAATAAACAAGATTACCGGTTTCTTTAGTAAAGTAAAAATCAGTACATCTCGCTAAGCAGACAATTAAAGTTCAATAAGCAAAAAACATTCAGATTTCCCGATGGAAATGTTCCAGTGGTATTGATGTTTGAAACGAACTAACAGGGCTTTTGTAATCGGCTTGAGATGGTGCATGTTCACAGTTGTGTCAGTTTTTGTTCAAACAATGATTGATTTATATCTGTTTCACACAGCCGTGATTTAAAGCAGCTTGGCTATTGATTGAAGTGCTTAGGATGGATAATTCGAGTCTTAATTAAGATTTCTTCCCTAACACAGCTGTGCTCCTGATATCACTTTTTTGTTTCAACGGTGACCTTGATTTCTTTTAAAATTCGCAGATACATTTGTCTCAATATTTCATAAGCGTATTTTATATCCGTGTTGATGTTTTTCTTGATGTATTATTTCTAAATTTGTCAAATACTATTTAAAATACATTTCTACAGGTATTTTCACCCATATGGCTGCAAATTGCTGGCACGATGTTTTATTAGTAAACACGATTTTTGTTATGACACTCTCCGAGTCAATATTGTCGGGAAAGTTTTCTAAACTGAGTTCAGACAACTATTAAGCACATATGAAGAAATTTACGGTTTTGAACAAAACCGTAAATTTCTTCAAGTAAACATTAATTTAGGTCGGGTAATGGTGTATAAGGAGCTGCAAAAAATCGTACTTTTACATAATCACTCCCGATATTTAAAGACCAGATCCTACTAGGGCACCAGTGACGAGCTGGTCATCCGTCCTGTGACTCATGGGACTTCTGGGTAGAGCAATGCATGTATTCAGGCTGCCATGCTGTAGAACATTCAAAGACAAGCAGACACTATGCAGGAAATCATTGTCAGGTGTCAATTTAAACGATTATTTGTCGACTTACGCTTGATATACTTCTGTGTTATTGAAGTGCATTTTAGATGGATGTTAGATTGACGCATACATTAAACAAGGCATAACGACTTGCAACAAAGGGATTTTCTCAACGGGCAGTAATCCCAGATACTGCTAAACTCAAAACCATTTTTAACTAAAAACATCAACATTAACCGTACAAGTATTAATATACGATCAAATATATGATTCCATAATAATGTCGTTTTTATATAATACCGTACACACTCTTCTCAAGGGATGGTATGCCTTGGTAGTTTATATAGTGAATAGGATGTATAACCGCGCTGTCGGATGCTAATCCACTTTAATATCCCACATTGCCATCATTTAATCACAAATCCAGAGGAAGAAATTTAGAGTTTTAGAGCATTAAGACCACATCATATCTAGTTTTATTGTTCATAATTTGTGTTTTATTTTGAATTAAAGTCCAGACAATGCGTAAATGGTGAATTGTTTGATCTCTTATAATTAAGTTAAAATCCAAATTATACACAATATAGCAGCACATTGTATATATCCGGTTTTTCAAAGTGGAATTTATTGGTCAGAATTTTTTTTCGCGAGTGAACACCATTTTGATTTGTTCTTTAAGTATTTGTTGGAATCGGTATGCAACAGTTTCACCCAATAGCTAATAATACGCATACATGTAAGTGACGTCGTTTAACACCAACAAGACTTTTAAATAATTTATGATCACTTTGAGCTAAGCCTTAAACTTTGTATTCATTATTTAAAAGATGAAATAATTAATTGATCAATTAAATAAAGGCTGTGCTTAACTGATATCCTAGCAAACCTAAACAGAAATGTTTCTCCCACCTCAGATTAGTAGATTCAAAACTTACACCATGCAAAAATTCTTATCTTGCCCAAACCTTTCAAAAAAAAATGCTTCACTCTTCTTCGAACTATTTAAAGACTGATATGTCTATTAACATAATCTGAATCACTGCGCGCATATCCATGACAACCACGAATTATCACATATCCATACGCATTTATTTTCACTACGCACAAAAGAGTTCAAGAAAAAAATACATTTTTACTTAATTTTGTTTAACTGAGGTGGGAGAAAAAGCATCTACCATAGCCGCTCGTGTAAGCTAGGTTAATCCAAACCCTCGCACAGGGTGTTTTGCGAAACTCGGTAAACCTCGTTTCCGCAAAACACCCTACGCTCGGGTCGAGATTAACCTAGCTTACACTCTCGGCCATGGAAGATACTTATAATCTACTTATAATATAGCTGTAAGTGTTGACAAGCTCGTGTTGTTTGAATATCAAAAATATATGTTACCTTGTTTAACACACTGCCAATGTTTATATATCAGATATAGTTTAGTTTTATTGTTCGTAATTACTACAAGTTTCATTTGAGAAAAGCACATACACTTAACTCTAAGTATAATAATATCGTCATCATATAAGCTACTTATCAACGTCGAAATTTTAAACATATCAACGTTGATCCCATTTAAGCCTTAATTATAATACTTCATCATAAAATCTCAAAGTAAAACATTAGGTTAAACTTTCTTATCGCCTTATGGCAGTTGCATTTCACATTAGTGTTGTAAATGTGTGTCTTATAGGGCAACGTTAAATAAGGTCGGATTGCTAATGTTGTAGAAGATTTAAGTAGATTATTGGTGATTTTACATTGGGTGAAATGACTAAAAATGCCGTTTGTAATTTGAGCAAACATTTGTTTGTGTGTGTGTGTGTGTGTAAGTGTGTATGTGTGCGCGCGTGTGTGTGTGTGTGTGTACGTGCTTGCGTGCGTGCGTGCGTGCGTGCGTGTGTGAGCATTATTGTTTCTGAATATATGAATATCTTATCAAAATACAAAGATGTGCTGTATAGGTTGAGAATTTAAAACTGTACTGATATATATATCTATGTGAAATTAAATGATTTGTTTTTTCTTATTGGTGTAGGCTAATTAAGTGTTCTAATTTATTGATTCATTTTGCGCACACACATCTTCGAAGAAGCTGACATATCTGTCCACATAATTTTCCCAGCACAATGACGTATATAAGCCAAGTATGACTGAAATCAGGCACATTATGACCGTTTCTATGACATTACTTTCCCCGTATCTCCTTGTTACCGCACAAAAGCTCCAATGCGACACCAATGACGACCTTGTGTGAAAGGACGAACCATCCATCACATTTATCATTACGTTCTGCTTTGAGCATGGTACATGGTCAGTTAGGGATATTTGTTACATGTGTGTGTGTTTTAAGGTCATGACAGCATCGTTGTTAATATAGCATAGCCACACAAATTACAAATATAGGTTTGGATGTGGTGTTTGAAGTTGTTAAAAACCTTATTTATTGAATGTTCTTGGGCATTTCTATTTCCAGATCTGCATCCCCAGATTATTTCCCCAGGTTTACAGCAGGATATCCAAATCGAAATGGTTTGTTGACCTATGGCTTATTAGGGCTGTGTTTATGAAGAAATTCTCTACACTAAATTCATAAAATTTGATAAGGGCCACCTCATGTAGCAGGGTTGTCCGGTTAGCGCAATGGATAGCGCACTCGCTTTTCACCAAGGCGACCCGACTAAGGCGACCCGGGTTCGATTCCCAGCCTGGGCGCCGCATGTGAGTTTGGTTAGGGGTCACCAAGACGGACAAGTTGGTTTTCTCCGAGCACTCCGGTTTCCCCCATAACACAAGACCACACACTCGCGCAACATCGAGTGATTTAGTATAAGTTATCTTAATTTTGCTTCAAACTCGTTGTAAAATATATAATGTCTAAACTAATTAACAAACAGAACAAAACACAGGAAAAACAATTTCGTGGTGGTTGGTGGGGGAGTGGATTATATAAAGCCTTAATTATAGGTGTTGTTTTCCTGCTTTAAATTGTCGCCCGTACCCCACTACGTGTGGATTATTCAAATATCACTTGGTAATATAAGGATATAAGATGGTATGTTTACGTTTAAGCTAGATCTAAGTTGTATGTTAAATATGGTTAGGGCCATGGGTTTTTTTCAGGACCTTTCCATTGTCTTATTAATGCATAGTTATCAAAAAAGGGCGGGTATCACTGAAACAAATATTATGTTATCTAACTACTGGTTAAGCATGCAAATTCTTTAACTGACTAGGATTTTAACACTGTACGTCTTTATTTATCATATAATATTGTATTAAATAACTTTCAAATGGTATGAGCCTTGTCTATTAAGGTGTAAACAATTTAACTATTTAGTTGGATTTGTAATGATTTTATTCCTGATATATAAGCGATGCTTTTTCTGCCAAATACCATCATTGATAAATATGTGTAGTCAGTAGCTGTCAATATATGGTTTATTAGTCTTAAATAAGATCCACAAATCAGGAAATGAACAGGCATATTGCAAACAACGTTTAGTTTGCGAACTAACACGAATAAAGCATTATTTTATTAAATACGCCCGTTTTCGAGACAAATTAACAAATCGATAGAAAGACCAATCAATCATCATTTGTTCAGATAACAGCAACTTAAAATGCTTCCATCTATTTTTGTTTTTTCGACAGAAATCTTGGCATTCAAATAACGGTATGGAAACTACAGGGATAAGTCTGTTATCACAATGACGCTGAAAGTCGCGTGGACGTTTGGCAGAAATCGCTTTGGTGAAAACAATAGAACGTTTTAAGAAAAAACGATCTAAAATGTATACGTAATGATTTACGTAATGTTAACAAACATTTAAAAATAGTCAAGGGGCGCTTAAACGCTAGTATCAATACTCAACGATTTAGCGCGTATTTAATGACATTTTGGAGTGTTTCTCCGGTAAGATACGTGTCTATATATAATCTAAAATACCATATGTTTCCAATTATTAATTATGATAATTATTAATCACATATTAAACAAATAATCATCACTGGCGGCACCAACGCCAGTATAAATACTGTACAATTTCTTAACAAATAATGAATAACCATTTTAGGTAATTTGCACCGTTAAAGTAAGCATCTATATGTTTGCCCGAAAACCAACCGTTACAAAGTAGTTATGCTGAACATTGTTTAACACATATTTAAAAATAATTATGGGGTTCTCCGACGCCTATATGAATACTGTTCGTTTCAATAAATAATTAATAAACAGTTTTTAGGGGTTGGGACAGTTAAATAAGCATTCAGATATCTGCACAAAGACCATCTGGACAGAGCATCTCAGTTTATGCCAATTCTAAAGTGTCCGTTGATCCTGGCGAAGTGCAGCTAAGATAACAATGTTCTCATACAAATATTGTTTCTGATAAAAACCAACATTACAAATTTTGAGTATATTAGATCGGTAAATAAAACTGTTTATAACACTTCTGGAAGAGAGTATCCATGATATGTGTAGTCCTGAGGCGCCCGAATATATTCGTCCCAACAAATTGAAATTTTCCAAACGGAATGAGATCTCACGTTAATTGTAACTCGCACTTTTATGAAAGGCGTATCGAATGTATACTGACAATTGAACCGATGCTGAAATATAGGTGTTATTTGTCTAAATTAATAGAACTTTGGTTATAAACATATTATTTTAAAAAAGCAACGTTATCTAAAATCTGTGCACTGCAAAGTATGTCCATTTATATTATGAAGAACGCATCACACAGTAAACCATTTAATGTATCATTAGCTCACTTTAAATCACTTGCATCACTTAAATACATTGGGTACAATAGAAGTACCCTTTTTACAGTTTTGATTTGTGTTCCTGTATTTCACAAAGATTGTGGATACAAGACTACTCGTACATTTGAAAATCATGACGTTTATGGATTACCGGTCTTAATATAATAGCAACACTATCAGTTAAGTTATTTGTGTATTTTTCTATTTGCAGAAGATGCCTTGGTTATGTCGGCTGCTAGCATGGACAGCGACGGTATGTCCCCTCACAGACCACTTGTCCACGGACAGAGGTATCACTTCATCTCATCCTAACAAATACCCCCGGAAAATAGTAATACTTCAGGAAATACTTGGACAACTTTAAATACATTGCCCTTCTAATTAGTCAATCCTTTAATTCAATTACAATGTAGCCTATAGTGTTTTTATGAAGTTTATATGTCAATGAACATCTGAAACACACTTACAGAAACAGTGATCACCATACATGATGCGGGTTTGCATGTTAAATGTGTAAAAAGATGAAGTTTTTTATGTAAGACAACATATAAACAACCTTTGAAGTGTAAAGGGCCTTTATTATGCATTAGATCGAGTCGGCTTATATCTGGAAGTTTTATTATTGTAGTGTTAAGAACCTTAAATATGCATTATACCGAGTCAGCTTTTATCGGGAAGTTTCTATCAAGTAACTGGCAGTTCATTATAATAGCAAGACAACATACGACACGTTAATACCATTAATCATAAGTATAAATTCTATTGGCAATACCTTCTGTAACTCTCCCTGTCCGTTGTTAATTTTCAGACATGACATATTATTTTCTTATTTGAATGGAAATCTCGAGAATGGCAGAACATTTTCCTTCATAAAATATAAATTACATTAGTTTGTATTTTGTTTTTACGAACTCAGCCAGCTCTTCTTGTAATTTAAATTCGAATTTTGAACTATAAACGATTAATTGAGATATTAGATTTTAAAAAGGAATACTTGAGGTCAGAGAAATTATTTACAATTACTTTAGTAAAGTCATATGGGACATAACCATTTTTCACTTTCTGGCGATAATATGTGTATCTTAGTAGAGGGAGGATCGCTAATCGTTATGAAATTATATCATATCACCACAACAAAGCTCGTATAATTTATTTTTGAATTAAGAAGACTTCGTCACCAATTAAGACCTGCCGCCCCAGACAAAAACATGGTTTTATTAATATAAATATAATAATTTGAAACCATTTGTGACTTTTGTTTTTTAAAAAAAATAGTGTTAATAGTATTAAGCAAAATGCTGTTAATTGTTTACTAAATAATGTGTAGATCAGAAAACACTACTAAATATATAATTTATGTATGAACTGCTTTTCAAATCTCGTAGCGATTCCCATGTGAACCAAATCTCTCGTTTTATGAAATGCTCAAATGTGTGTTAACAAAGAACGGCTCCCTAATATTATCAAATTATTTGAAGGATACAATCACATCAGAAACAAAAGCAAATTTATGGGTCATATCGCCCCAGGTTAGACAAATACGATCGAAACTAGTGGGAGACGTTTCTGGAATATTGATATTGAGGAATATTTATAGGAGCGCGTTTTACCAGCCAAATAAGAATATTTACACCTCAACTTCCATTCCTTAAATGAACGGCCTTTCGGCAATTGCGATTATCACCCGATGAACGCAACGTCTTCGGATATGCACGAATCGCGAATGATCGCGTAAAAATATACGTGTAAATTGAAAATTGTTTATCTTGATATTGTTTTTATTGCGTAAGTAGGCCACGAAAACTTGAATCAACATGGTACAAAGAGTTAATTTATGATTTGAAAAAATACTGTTGTCATAAATGATTTAATTTTACGTTATAAATCAATTAAGAAGTTGCATATTTTCAAACTGTTTTTGGTTATTGTCGGGTCGTTCTATTTACCGAATGGGTGAGAAAGAATTACTGAACGGTTTTCTTTAGTGAAATTACGTATTTTGTGAATAATTGTGAAAATAATTGATAAACTATTCGTGTAAATATAGGTAATGAATGCGTGATTTATGTCATTATCGGGGATGTGAACTCAGTTGGGCTGGTTAAACACACGTTTACCAAACCAACTCCGTGCATCCCCCGATAATGACATCTTTATGACACACAGATCATGCTAAACGAGAATTGCGATTTTAAAATATAACACAATAGTAGAATAATTTTAGACCCGAGGATGTAGCACAAACAATCGGTTCAATTTAGCAAAAATAATTATGATATACCTGTAACCAAAACATGAGTTTCAAACTTGGTTAGACATTAATTACGACATTTAGTTTCGTTAGAATTGTATTTATAAAGTTGATTTGTTCTTTAACAATAGAGTTTCAGGTTATTCATCAAGCATGATTTTCAAACATTTATCATATGGAGTTCGCTTGAAATTCGTCAGCGCTGCTTGTGATTAGTAACAATGTGTTTAACGAGGAACATAACACTTTTGTTTTATGTTAATAGCTCTTAGAATTGAAAGGCCGTGGCACTTTACTGTATACACTATTTTGAGTTGCTGGGAAGGGTCATACACTCACGAATGTTTTTTTAACCATCTTTGGCTGACTCGGAGTGTTTTGGCATGTGACGTCATTTTCTTCAAATAGTTTACATACTAGGTAATCAATTGGAAGAAACGATGAGCTAATATATGTCGCTTTTATTTTTAATAATGTTTTCTTTATTTGTTCCCATTGCAGACTGTGTGTGATGCTCATAGTTTCAAACAATGACTGCATCGTATATTTGAAACGTTTTTGCATTAGGTGCTCTGAATTGTGTTCCTCCGTATTCAGAGTTGGAATCTCTCATCATTGAAGTACTTGGGGTTTACCTATAAGTTTATTAGTATTTGTTTTATTATTAAGTATCCTTAAGTTAATGCATATTTTGATTAGATTTACCTTTTACGTTTTTTTTATTTAGGATTGTTGGTATAAGAGTGAGGTTTGTGCACTTAAACTGGTTTGTGAGGTTTGTGCACGTAAACTGGTTTGTGAGGTTTGTCCACGTAAACTGGTTTAAAACCACAGAAAATTTACATTTTACTGACCGTTCCAAGGCGGTACCTAACAACCTATGATAAACATACCTGTTTTTTAATATATAATATGTATGTACAGTGCTGTTTATGGAGTTTTGTTCTGTTCTACCATATTTCTCGTTTGTGATTTTTGTTTGTGTGTGATATGTTATTGCCGTTTACCCAGTGCCATTAAACCGGGTTAATGTTTAAGCTTGTTTCTGTAGTTTTTCACATAAATTTGTTTATAGTTGTCCAAAAATTACATTTACGATCAAAGTCCTTTAAAGTTTGAAGTTGGGGGCCATTTGATTTGATTTGATCTTCGGGTTAAGCTCAAAGATGGTTTGTCGACATACAAGTAGTATGCGGCTCTTTATCATTCTAGGATTAGTTTTGTAACTAGCGAAATAAAAACACTACCATTTTAAGTTAGGGTATATAAATTGCAATAATATGATGATTACAATTGTATTGCAATGACCACCGTATTGCCGTTTATTTAAATAAATGAATCAGTAGACTTTACACCACAAAGATCATGGCTTTATAAAATAGAGTCAACGTAAGTACAGGACAGCCGCTAATAAAAGCCTTTCATTGTCGAAATAGAATGACGATAGCGAAAATTGTCTGGTATAATTACCATGGCAATTATGACCTTGATTGAAGAGCAGAATAACGAAAGTTATAATTATTTCCCAACATTTCCCTTTTAGAGGTTATTGTTATGCTTGCTGATTAGGCCTAGGTGAAGGATATCCAAAACACGGTTCCCTCCAATAAAACTTTATTAGCTTTGGCAGAATAGTGCTTTAATTTTTTATCTAGGCTTTGTTGATGCAGTATTGTATATCTAGGTGTAAAACTTGTGTATCCATATAAATACACGTTCTGCAATCGTAACAAAAAGTACTATTCAGTATTTCTTTGTCCATTACACGAATCACTATTTTTGCGCTGTGCATCCATTTAATTATATAACTCTCATCAAGTAATTTTAAATAAATTCAACAATTTTATCATCATTTTAACATAACAATGTATAGTTTTTATATTGCATTCATTACATTTGTGTTACAAATAATGAATTTGTAATCGGAATCATTATTTAAATTAGAAATTATATAACATTAGTACTTGTTATCATGTCAGATCAATTACAAATTTTACCTTTTTTCCGACTGTGACTGTGACCCCAACAGCCAGCGATGTGTGTAGATACAAATTCATTGGCCTCGTAAGCGAGCGGGTCAAGATCAGATTCAATCTCAAGGGCATGTCACGAGAAGAAATGGGTCCCAGACTCATTAACTGTGTGTGTTCCTCAATAGAAATTCATTTGCAATTCCGATGACTACATGTAAAGCTCCAATGGTTTAATCAGAATTTGGCTTGCTTCGTGTAAATCATTATCTGTTAATAATCGAATGGCTGTGAAAATATGGGGAAATAAAAAACATCATACGCCAATGGAATCTTGGTTAAAAAAATAACAGCTACAACCACATAATGCAATTAAACCCTTCCATTTCAGACATTGCAAATGGATTATACTTGAAATGTAAGACAATTTATGTATATCTTTGAATTTCCAGAAGTTCGTATATTTCGTACATTTACTGGCAAAAAAACACGTTATTGTTTTTGTTTAATATAAATCTTATTTTGGTACAACTTTATAAAACAATCATTTTTGCACAAAATAAAATGTCTACCGGAGACTGAGAATTATATGAACATAAATGTAAATACGGGGCGACTCTTTACGGCTTCCTTACGACACTCACAATCTGTTTTTTTGTTTCATGAACTTTCAACACTAATAAGTTAGTCTGATAAATTATGATAGTGTATAGCCAGTGCCATATAAAATAAATACCAATGTCTGAATATGTCCACTTCAGGTGCAAGTTTGACTACATGGACATCTACATGCAGCTGACCAGCGTAAGCGAGCCGCTGTTATGGGCTCCTATGCTGGGCCGCTTCTATGGAAGTGATATACAAAATGATCTACTCCAACTCATTATTTCTATGAACAATATCATCGTTCTCAACTTCTTCTCTGATGTTGACAAAGGCGACGAAGACTTTGAAGGGACTTTTGAATTGTTCGATGCTAGTGAGTGGTTTGTATTTGATTTCGTGACAGTAGGGCTTGTTCATGTAGCTTTCAGTGTATTGTGGTTTAATGCAGTTTAACGACATAAGTATTAAATCAATTAAAACACTTACGGAGTCACCTCATAGAGAACATGGTAACTGGGTTAAGATAATGATAACCAGAATGTTCAACGAAAACCAGGTTTTTTTGAATCGGGATGTCAAATCGGGTTCAAACAGGTTTCCACCCAATAACTTAATTCAAAATTGATGGATAGTAATGAAAGTTAGTATGTTGTTGCTTATATAAAGAGCTAGTTCGGTAATGTTTTTGAGGGGCATAGGGACTAGGTCATGGTCACTGTAACATAAATAGAAGAATGTTTTTTTTAACAATAACTTAAGTAAGTGTTGATGGATAGTGATGAAAGTTGATAAACATGTGGCTTATGTAAAGAGCTTGCTTGAGATTGTTTTTGAGGGGGTGGGGTCAAGGTCAAGGTATAAAAATAGTAAAGGATTTCCGCCCAAAAACTTACGGAAGTATTGTTGGATAATAAAGACAGTTGGTGTTTAGGTAGTTATTGTAAATAGTTAAATTTGGATTGTTTTTGAAGGGGTTATTGTTGAGGTCATGGTCAGTGTAACTAAAATAGAAAAATGGCTTCCGCCCAATTACTTTTGGATGCTTCTTTTTTTCAAACTGGTACAAGAAATTAATTGGCTTGAATTTTTGATAGCCCATAATAAAAACCTTGTTTCGTCGCATTGCGGTGTGTGGGTAAGATTTTTAAAAAAAATAACAGTTTTACTGATAATCACAATGAACATTTTTTAAGGTTTTAGAATTAAATGTCAGCATGTACTTTGGCTCTATGAAATAAGCTGCTTAAGTTTCAGTTCGAAAACAAGGATCGAAAACTCAAGCCTTTGATTATTTACAGTGCAACTACAAATAAAAAAGTAAATTTGCTTGTTTAAAATTAAGTTGATAACATATTCCTAATCTATGAACGTATGAGTAATAATACGCGGAACGTCCGAAGCAACATACGTGCCTGGATCAGATGAGTCTCTCTTCAGGTATTAAGTTTTCCTATACATGTATATCACATCAATTGTATGTACTCTTATTGAGACCTAAGCATACTGTCCAAAAATAACAAATTAATAATTATCTTAAATGAAGTTTAAAGATTCTCTGTCAAGTTTTAACCTGCTTTAAATAATGATTGATTATTATATTACTATGATTATGCTCAATGCTGTTATTTCTAAAACGTATTGAAAAACTACTGTTTTATAAATATGTTCAAGCTCTTTGTGAGAAGTGCTTCCATTTGGAAAATTTAAACTTAAAATATAAGTATTACTACATTTCTCTATGAAGTAAATTCAATTCCCGAACTCAGAAGGAGAGCTTCGAGAATAAAGATCCATTGAGTGTCATTTTATTGAAATATGGCCCCTGCCAGATGAGGAAGGCTTCTTAGTTAGGTTTTGGGTTATTGTTTGAAAACAAATAAGATCTGGATACTTAATTAATGATATCTTATATGTACAACTAAAACCTGTAACATCATTTGCAAACTATAAATCGAATGACATTAATTTTATTATTGTGGGGTAAACCAAATTGCATATGTTCGAATTGTTATTTCCATCCGACAACTGATTCCATATGCAGTATAAACGACTGATTCAAGAATAGTACACGAACACACCAATACGTTTGCACATGATTTAATAAATAAATAAAGAATCAGTTTTTTCCTCTCCCGTTTTATCCGCCATGTATTATATTAAAACGAAACAGATTTGCATATGCACCGTTGATTAGATAATAGCATGCATCAGGTGATTTAATTGCTTTTCTTCCGTGTGCAGACATATCAGATAATATGAAAAAAGACGTGCAGGAGGATGAGGATTCGACTAGCTACATGTCCCAGTAGACATTGCCCTATTCTCCTCGCGTCTTGATACAGGTGATTTAATTGCTTTTCTTCCGTGTGCAGACATATCAGATAATATGAAAACAGACGTGCATGAGGATGAGGATTCGACTAGCGACATGTCCCAGTAGACATTGCCCTATTCTCCTCGCGTCTTGATTTCAAAAAGACGGGAAAATATAATACCGTAGAATATATATTTATAAACATTATACGTTCCATAATAACCCCGAAGGTTTCCTTAGATGACGTTTGAAAAACGTCCAAATCTTTTGCGATTACTTAATACAATGTTTGTTTCTGCCTAAAATCCAATACAGTATATTGTATATGGATTAATATTGTATTTGATTTATGTGTTGCCATATATCAGGCTTTATTGGACTGACTTGTGGGTAATGTTTGTTTTGCTATGATGGAATCGTCGCCAACAGTATCGATAGGATCATTTCCCGATCTCGTGTCTATATGTTTGTAGACGCATTTCCGTTTGGTAAAGAAATGAATTGCCTCTCCGTGGTATATATACGATCGTAATTTTATGATTGTTATGTATGTAACCTTCTTTGCTTTGTTACTTTACTCTGACGTTTTGAAAATATAATGGAAATCACAGCGTTAAAACCAACAAACTTTAACCTACATTGTGATATTGATTAATTGTACGGTCAATTACCTATCAAAAGTAAAGCATACAATCAACAAAAGACGCATAAAAAACCAGCACCGACATTAAAAATTGTACGGATACTTTATTGTTTTGGGTGCTTTTGTGAAGCATAGTAATACATTTTATAAGGTTTCAGACACAATGCGAACACTAGTGTTTGCCGTAATTGCGATGGTTGTCATTTCATTTGCACTCATATGCGGTTAATATCATGCATCAAGTTCTTGTATTGGCCGTTGACAGTGTGCAGATGGATGGGAAAGTACGAAAACAAATGTGCAGCTTTTCGTTTTTTTCTGATGCCAAATTTTGCCAGGATCAGAAAGGCTTTTGCTTTTTTTATATAATAAATAGTGTTAAGGTTATCAAGTATGTTATATGCATATTTAAATAAGTGAAGCTGAGATAATGTTAAAATGCCAAATAAATAAAAATGCTAAGAACATTACATTCAGCCAAGTTAAACCATCCTTTAAAAATAACATTCTTGACGTCAATTGCTCTAGGCGATCTTAGTACACTCTACAATTTCTGTGTCTGTATGATGTACGTGTAAGCATTTTCAAAGTCCTCATGGTAGTAACAAAAGTTGCTGTAGTTGTTGACATACGGATGAGTGTTTGTTTGCTTAGTTCATCATTTTCTTACCATAAGAGACATATGCGATTTTAGTTTAGGGAAATAATGGAAAATACAGTGATAAGCACGGAAGCCGAAAACCTACATTTAGATCAAGCTCAATTATAATTAAAACATAAAAAGTAGACTATACAAGAGACAAGCGGCATCCAACTTTGAAATTGTACTGACATTTTACTGTTTAGGATTCTGCACTGTGTACGCAGCAATAAATATTTAAAATGTTCGAAACAGTACTTGTAATGTATGTATACGTCTATGCTATTGTTTGTACACACGACATCCAGGTATATGTCCATTGTACAACACGATGATTATATTTAAGAGTCAGCTGAACTTCAAGTACAAGTTTAAAATACAGTTTCGCACACGATTTATTAACCCAACTGCTACTGCTACATTTACGTTAAGCTACACAAAGACTAACACATATAAATCGTGTTTTGTTACATCTTTAGTATAATATCGAGCAATACGGTGGTCAGATACAAATGGTAGGACTATAATTGCGGTAGTTTTATTTTAGGTTGATATCATGAGCGGTAACTACCATTCATAATGTGATTACATGTGCAGATGATTAAGAAAAGAAACATGAAACCAAATGTGTAGGAGGAGAAGACTTCCACTTGTGGCATAAGCGCAGCCTTTCGCAATGAAGATTGCCTTTTTCTCACCAAGAATGTATCCTTAATATATGGAAATACATCACCGGTGATAAAGTTTAATAAACAGTGTACGTTCCTTGGTATTCCCGAATGATTTCTTAGTTGCTCGTCAAATAACGCTCAAATCTTTAGAGCTATGCTTTAAGTGACACTCTTAATCAAAATCAATACAAACACATGTACAACAAACATAAGTTTAAAGTTATAAACCTTTAACTCCTTACTAAATAATGTAATTATGGAAATATTAAGTACTGATAACACGATTGTAACCGCGTATTTAATAGCTGAACTAGCAGAAATATTAAATGATTGGTGAGTGCTAAAAGATTTACTGTAATCTACTTTCGTCTCATAAGGTAGAAAAACCGTGTTTTCTGCACCTTTATTTCAAATAAAACTCGGTATCCTTCATAAGAACCATTGTATTCGACATTTATTTATCCTTTTTTGTATATTAAAACATTTGTTTTAATTGTGGTCAATCTTATTTGGGAGTAAAAGTGCACCTTTAATACATTGGTTTGTTTCTGCTCAAAATCCAATACGGTAAATTGTATTGCTATTGAATGGAATGTTGTATTTGCTTTATGTTTTGCAATTTATTAGGCTCTGTTTGTCTGCTATTTGGGTATATCTGACGTTCCGATGATCGAATTGTCGCTAACAATATCTATGGCATTTATTTACGTCTATATGTCTGAATACGGTTTTTCTTATCGATTGTTACGCTATGTTTGACTTTGATCAGGGTCTGGAACAACTTTCCTTAAAGCTCTAGTTAGTCTATGTTGCCAATGTTTGATTCGATGGGAAGGCGTGAACATTTGCATGACCGTTTAATATGTGTGCCGTTAATGATGCCGTTTTATAAATATAGATGTGCGTATGTATTAACGCTCGTACGATGAGGTTTAAAAAAAGCCAAATATCAACAACAACAGCACCAAAACAAATAATACTTTCTTTACTAAATAAAAGCATTTTCATAATAAAACACACCAGGTGTTACTTTGCTTCAGACAGTCTCAGTGCACTACATAATCCCCTTGTCTATGTAATCTCCGTTTAAGTATTTTTAAAACCCTCAGGGTGGTAACAAGAGTTGCTTATTATGGTGATTTGTGTCGGTCTGCTCAGTATGTCACTTAAATGCTTATTTTTGAAACCTAAAAAACAGATACGTTACTGTAATTTTTGGGTTGCAGAAAAAAATGGCGTGAGGCCAATACTTTTAGTACACAATTTGTATTGAATAATGGCTTACACATATAGTGATAACTCTTAGCGAGATGTTTTTCAGACGTTGAAGGTCATCTTATTGTCTTGGTATACCCAAAATCACGCTCTTATTTCGCGACATTGATCAAGTTAAATTGTGATTATTTAATTGCCTTTGCTGATTAAACCATTCTTTTAGGTTTTTGTCTGGTGATTGAACAATCAACAATCGTTTTGTTTTTATTAATTGAAACAGTTCAAATCTCCACTTTGTTTTTACAGTGTGTTGTACGCGTCCGGTCAAAGGGCGGTCCTAGCGACACATTCCAATTTATGCGGCTCAAAATTTCCAGCACCGCATCTTTTCGACCGGGATGTTGAGTTCCGATTCCGGTCCATGCGTGACAGCAGCAACGTAGGCTTCAAAGCAAGATTTGAGTTTATCTCGAGGAATGATATACAAAGAATTAATAGGAACTAAGTACAAATATTCTTACATAATTTTTAATTTATTAATAAGACAATTAGTTAACCGTGATTATTATATTAATGAAAAATTTCCTTTAAAGACCCAATGCTCTGAAATATGTAAATAGTACACAAAGTATATAACAGAAATAATGAGTTGAATTTAATTATGTTAAGAGTGACTGAATATATTTCATGAAATTGAGACAGGGCTTTTTCTTCTTAAAAAGAATCAGAATATTTATGCTTTCACTAAACAGACGCTTATCATACAGGACTGGGCACAGACGTTATTCAATATTTCTATCAATTATTTATTAGGCAATATTTCGCTCACATTGGTTTTGCTACTCTATTTAAAGTATGCTATATGCAAGGGCAAGGATATTAATACCACTCTGAGGAAATGTTTCCATAGATATAAATGTTTGTAACAAATAAGAGGGCGTATATAATCTGTTGTAGATGTCGCACATTCACATATGTCTTATTGTGGCATTTTGCATTCAGACAAGTATGAATACAGTTTTGATCTTAGAATTATATTGATGTATCCCGACATCGCCACAAATATTTCCTCGATTGGAATAGTTTTTTAACAATTTGCAAATGCATGTAATGTCATTGTTTTGAAGGCGTGATAAAGTACTGCCAACCTTTGTGAAAGTATTTTATCGTATCGTTTTTAAGTTAATGTATATTTCGAAACCAGCCGATGTCATTTATAAAGAAAATGAAAATGCATTTTCTGGCAATGCTGCGTGGACCTGATAAAGCAATCAATCTGGTGAAAGTATCTTATTGTAATAACACGAAAGAAAATACAGGGATAAGCCTAGCTTTATTTAACTACAAAATGAGGTGTTGAATAGTGCAATGAATACATACAAACTGTTTTAATTGAAGGTCATGCTAGACGTGTTCTTAAGTCGACTATATTTAAGCCATAACGCCACTGTGTAATTGAATGTTCTTCTGCATTATGTAGCTAGTAACGTTTTACCCAATTATATTGTAATATCGTAATATCCAAAAAATACATAACAGTCACGAAATGGAGCCATTAACAAAAGAATTAGATCTTTTCAAGATGAAATTGTTCGTGTTTGCCATTAGCAGGGTAATTACATGAACTTTAATTGGTGCATGTGAAATGTGCAGCCTTGCAGCCAAATATTTTAAGAAGACATTTTTTATTGATATAATAATGTGTGCAATGGTACGATACTTACATACAATGTGTTGCAACTGTAGGTCACGCAAGGCAAGTTCTGAAGTCGACTATATTTAAAAAAAAAAACCTGTGTTTAATTAAGTGTACATTTGCCCTTTGTAATTTGACATTAATGGTTTACCAGTAATGCAACTTTATCCGTTAAAAAGATGACTTAGTCACGCAATGGAGCCATAAACAATATAATGTTTATTTCATATCAATGTGATTCTCTTCATCACTCTGATCGTTTTTGATACAAGGGTATTTACATGGAAGCTAATTGGTGCCACTAAATTGGTCAGGTGGTTCGAGAATGTAATTTCAATGTACCGAAAATAGTCAATATGACTGCTAAGTGTAAGACAGGCGGAGTCGTCATATCAAGCAGAGACACTGAAGGGATTTTGAGACAAGCCTACTTTGCCAATATGACTGTGTTTAGTAGCTCAACTGTTAAAAGCTAAATGACAAATAAAGCGGAATAAAGCTTCAATAATGTTCTAGAAAAGGAACGTGTAGATTACCTTTCCTTAAACTTAATTTAAATTCCAGTACGGTATTGAACCAAACTAACAGAAACTTAGTTTGCCCCACACTAGAAAAAATGTATCAAAAACGTACTGCTAAAATTACCTTGTTGATTAAAATTAACCACTGATGTGTCCATAAAGTAATTACCCTTCTAAAAATACAGTAATTTGTAATAAGACTAAATTGTGGTTATTCAACTGGATGAGACATAATGGAAACTATTATTTGACGATAGTTTATAAATCAAGCCATAATTTTAGAGCCTTAAGCATTTTATAATATTAACATGAAATCCTGTTCTAAACGGGATTATTATAAGTCTCAAGAAAGCTATCTGCTGTTAGGCTGGTTCAGATTTTTAACCTATATAATTGGTTATAAATCACATCTCAGATCTGTGTGGAATATATTGCCACCTGCTTTTGTGCTCTGTTTTTATACATCTGATATGCAGAACCCAACTTACAAATTATATTGGTATGAATTAGAGTGTGTTTCATATTGAAATTAACATAATTGTGGGTCAATAAACCTTAAGCACTGGCCACCTTAGACCATTGTGTCACATTGTCCAACGTGACAAACGTATAATTTGGGAAGTGCTTGGTATTGATTTGAATTGATATGCTGTCTCTAAACCAGCTGCGCCCCGACATAACTTATATACACATATGTCATCGGTGTCCTTGAGAACAATTCCTTAATGCGCTTTGTCTCAACATTTCGTTGGCGTGGTAGAGTATTGTGCATCTGGTGACACTGAAACAACATGCCCAAGCCAGAGGCAGTAGCCGAGAGAAGATAAGATATTTATTTAACATGCACGGATCAATGTACTGTCATGTTCTGAATGTGACTGTTGGTGTCGATGCTGATCTGTATTAAGTCTAAAAGTGTATGAGTAATTTAATTTGCATTACACAACAATTGCGAACGTTTTTCCAAAGAATGATGCAAACATATCGGGAAATAGATGTCTGAGTCACGTAATGGAGCCATAAACTTAGAACGTATTTTTTTCTTGTCAAGATGAGTCCCATTTACCACACTTTCGTGATCCTATTTATAACAAGAAGAGTAATCACATGGAATCCTATTGTTGTCTCTGAATTGGTCACGCGACTCGAGGATGAAAGTTTAATCTACCAAACACGACCAAAACGACGGCAAATTGAAAGAACGGCAGAGAATGGATGAGCGGGTAAGTGGTTTAGGTTTTTCATTACACTAAAGAAGACCAAATGCCACTATGATTTCGTTTGGTGCAACACAGTTTATAGATTATATCTGTTTCATGGGAGTCCATACGATATACAGTTAACAATAAAAATCTACATAATCAAAATGAGTACATTGCATTGGATACTTTACATAATGATTCCATATTTCCATATGAATATACTTCAATATCAATGTATTCAGTATTAGAACGAATACAGTAAGATTTTATATTTCGCTAATACAATAAAAACCGTTAAAAAATTGTTGTGAGAACTATTTGGTACCTAAAAATTAAAATAATTTTACAGAAGATGTCACATTGGGATTTTCACAAGGATTAAGTAAGGATCAAGTACTGATTTATCAAATACGTATCTGACAATACATAACCATTCTCTTTTCGTATTGAATAAACTGGTCTGTACGTAGTTTTGCTGCGTACTAAATAAAAACGAAATGAAAATATCTGTTAATACGGGATGGCTTGAAATATGTACCACTGATGCATGTTAACAGCAGTTGCCAATATTCTTCACCATGTTTCATTTATTTCAGTAAGAGGTGTCATGTAATTATTCATTTGGCTGAACATTTAATGGAATCTAATCTTTGACGGAAATAAATCGAATTGCATTCCTTGTCAACCCATTTGTCTAAATAATTTAAACTCAAGTTTTTAATTGGACCATAACAGGCATGAAGTTAGTTTTATTGTTGTCGTGCTGGAGAACATGTTAAGATGATTACCTTGTACAATTTGTAATTGTTGTTCGTTTATGTTTTTTAATGAATGCATTTGTATTGTCTATCGCATTTTTCCGTCAAACAATTTGATTCTTGTATTTCTTTCCACTGGACTAAACAGACTATTGTTTATTTAAACATTATCGGAAAACAACATGCACATCAATGCAAAGTAACTACATTGACAAGCCGATGTAACGTTGTAAACTGACCCCCATAGAACAATGACTCTCCGGTCATTATTTTATTTTGAATAGTGACTCCCCGGTCATAATATTGGTAAAATTGTAACCGGGTCCAAAATCAGGAAAACCAGCATTCAATTTCTACACGTATTTAGTAGGTACAAATACAGATCAAAGGTTGTCGCTTCCTTTATCGGCTATGAATGTATAAACTCACAACCCATGGTTCAAGTCAAACACACCGCCTGCCACACTCGGCAGTAGTAGTTTGAAGGATGGTATTAATAATTTTAATAAGATTTTAGCTCAGAACAACGCGCTGACGTCTAATGTCTCGAGAACGCCGTCTCGCGCGAGAACATATCTGACCTATTCCAATCGGCTTTAATACAAAAGGTCAATTCAGACCGGGTCACATAATCCCTTCTACCATAAAATGACGTCTCGACATTTACTTTACTTAAAACATAACCTATGAACTAAAAAAAATAGTATACTACAGTATATCTAGCTATGAAGTAAACTGTACGATTATAATTCAGAATATACCACAGAAAACATAACTTAAAAAAATCTTCAGAATCTGAAATGAATGAATACAAAATATCATTAACTCCTGTTGCAGCAAATACCGATAACACATCTGTTGCAGTACATCTAAAAGTAATAATCTTTTAGTCAGTAATCAGAAATCCTGAAATAAAACGAACAATTTCCTAGGCAGCAACATATCCAAATTGTACACACGGTAATTCACATAAAAATTATGCAAAACAAAATGTATCTCAGGCCTTGAAATACATACAAACAACAAGACTTTGTAATGCATAAAGCCTTACAGCATAAATCTATATACATGATGGTATTAACTATTATACATCTTGAATCCTATTAATCAACTCAACAACTCTCTTTGGTAATAGCAATGATTTTACATAACCCCATCTATCTGGTGGTTTTCGAGTCCTTGATGATCTTCGCAGCTCCCTTACTTCATCTTGATTTCCTTCCTCAGTGTATTCATGTTCTTGTTTCGGACCATTATTTAAAATCTCATTTTCAGGCTCCTCTAGTACCTCAGGTAAAATCTGTTCATTTTCCTGATCTGGTACGTCATTTATAGTATCTTCCTCTTCCTCTGACTCATTCTGTCCTGATATATCATTCAGATTATCTGATACACTTATCACACTATTGGGTACGCTTGTACCACTGTGGGCGTCCCCATCTGTGCTTTGAGCATACATGATATCCATGTACTCCTCTTCAGGTACCTCATACTCATTCTGCTGTTTCTCAGCCATCACTTCTTCGGCGTCGACGCTTTTCTCTTTTTCCTCTACCCATCTGGACTTGTTCAGTTCTGCTTTAGCATTTCCAACAGTATTTGAATTATTGTCCTCATTTGGGTTTCCTTCTCTTTTAGGCTCCTGATCTTCAAATGAATTAATACGAGTAGCAACTGGAAGTAACTGATTCCTGTTCAATACTCTCTCCACCCCTTCTGGTGATCTAACTCTAAACACCGAAAATATCAAACTTCAAAATCTTTACTAATACCATATCTCCTTTCTGCAAATCTGCTGCTTTAGCCTTCTGGTCATAATATATTTTGCACATATTCATTATGATGTATATTTCCTGTAAGCTCTTCAGTTTCAAACATAAGATCCACTGGCAACTTTGGTTTTCTTCCAAACATAACTTCAATTGGAGTTATCCCGGTACTTTCATGTAGGGTTGCATTATAAGCATATACAAGTGGCTCAATATATTTCTTCCAATTGTGTTTTCCTTCTCTTCCAAAGTTCCTAACATGCTGATCAAAGTTTTATTCATTCGCTCAGTCATTCCATTTCGCTTTGGATTATACACAGTTGTTTTAGATTTCTGAATGCCTGAAATTTCACATAAATGTCTAATAATTTTACTTTCATACAAGTGCTTTGATCTAAATGAATTCTAGTAGGAAATACATACTTTAGCACAAAGTTATTATAAAACACATCTGCCACAGTTTTTGCTAGTTTTTTTTCATGGATAAGCCTGAGCAAAACGTGAATATGAATATTCACTAAAGGTGCTCTAATGTTCAAGTTACTTTTCCTTCTTATAAACCTATCACAAGCTATAACATGATCTTCAGTATCTTTTGCCATACCAGGCCAAAATTCTATCTCTTATAACTGCAAGAGTTCTTTTAATGGCTGGATGTCCCACAATATCATGACAACCTCTTAACACTTCTTTCACATATTTCAATAACACTAATTGTTGTTTCATTTCTTTTTTTACAAATATTTGTCTATACACCTCTTTTCAATATAAACATATCAAAGTTTTTGGTCATTGTTGTTTTTTTCTTGTCAAATCCTATATCTTTCTTCTTTAGATACTTTTTATCTCTTACAGCTGCAATCCGTGGTCCTACGATCTGATCGTCCCTCTGTGCTATACGTATTTCCCTTATATATATCTGGGATGTTAGAGTACCTGTTTCCATGGATTCTAAAATATCAAAATACTTTCCTCCTCCTGCCTAGTTTCTTCAATGACAAATATTGGTTTGGCTACAGAACATACAGCTTTCACAACTTCTGTTTCTATCTTTGTTACATCTTCAACTCTTTTGGGTATTCTTGACAATGGGTCAGCTTTGTTTTGAGCTCCCGGTTGATAAACAATGTTGAAATCATACAAACTCAAAGCCGACATCCAGCGCTGCCCAGTTGCATCCAATTTAGCTGTAGTTAACACATAAAGCAACGGGTAGTTGTCTGTGATAACAGTAAAATTGTGTCCTAAAAGATAGTCGGAACATTTATCTGTGATCGACCATTTCATGGCAAGAAACTCAAGTTTATGTATTGGATAATTTTGTTCAGATTTATTTAATGCTCTACTGGCGTAACTGATGACTCGCTGTTTCCCTTCTTGTTTCTGACTCAAAACAGCACCAAATCCAGATTGACTCGCATCCGTATTGACCTCAAATGGTAAACTGTAGTCTGGATATCCCAAAACTGTAGCTGTTGTAAGTTTCGTCTTGATAGTCTGAAACGCTTTTTCTTGTTCTTGTCCCCATTCAAAATTTTCAAATGACTTTGTCTTCTTACTGGACTTTTGATTTTGTATAGGCATAACTTGATGAAGAGGTCTAACAATTTGGCTAAAATTCTTTATTTATCTTCTGTAAAAACCGGCAAATCCCACAAATTGACGAACTTCTTCAAGACTTGATGGTCTATGTCAATATTTTACTTTCTCTACTTTTTCAGGATCCGTTGCCATTCCAGATTCTAATACAATAAATTCAACATATTTTATTTATTTTTGCATGAACGTACATTTCTTTGGAGCTAACTTTAAATGACTTTGTCTTAATCTTTCAAAAACCATTTCCAGCCTTTCCATATGCTCTTCAAACATATTGGAAAAAATAATCTAATCATCTAAAAATACACAAATTTTCATATTTCAGTCCCCTAAAATGTGTTCCATGGCTCTCTGATACGAACTTGGACTGTTTATCATACCCATCGGTAAACGTGAATACTCCCAAAAACCTAATGGACCTACAGTAAATGCTGTTCTATTTTTATGAGATTCTTTGACTTCTAGTTGATAATATCCTGATTTCATGTCCACTACACTAAAATATCTTGGTCCCTTCATTACATCTAGTATATCTTCTACTCTGGGAAGTGCATATTGATCTTTAAAAGTTCTAGAATTTAAGAGCCGATAATCGACGCACATTCGCAAAGTTTCATTTTTCATTCGACACAAAACAATCATTGAAGGTGGAATGCTTCTGTATCGTTGTTTTAAAGGTCTTTTATCCATTAAGTTAATTTCATGTTAAATCCCAATATAATGTCCGTGTTGCTTTTGGAAATTACATCTAAATTTCTTCTTAAGAGGTCTTTTAAATTTTGATGTTGTTCTTCAGTAATATCTTCACTATTGATAATCATCTGTTCAAGAACATCATTTTCTTCATTATCTGTCTCAATGTTTGGATCTTCAATCTTCACTGGCTGTATTTCACAAAGTACAGTCTTTGGTGAAACAGCTACTGTACAAACAGTACAATTATTAACATGTACATCAATAAATTTTGTTCTGTGAGGTTGAAAACTTGTAACAAGTGGACTGATATCGATGTCTGGTAGTAATACCGAAGCCTCTGTAGGTTCTGTGATTACACAACATGCAGTGAAATCAACTTCTTCATCTATGTACCCTTTTATACAAAGTGTTGAATTTGGCTTAATCAATACAGTTTGATCTTCAGCTCATTTTACAATACCTATTCTGTTTTTCTTTCTCTTCAATTCTTTATTTCAAATGTTTAAAGATTTAAATCCCAAATAACTTGCAGTGTCCAACTTTACTGTTTGCAGAAATCTCTCACTATTCTTTTCTTTGCAGCTATCTAGAAGAATTCGGAGAATGTTGGTACCAATTAAAATATCGCTATTTGTTATAATAAAAAATAAACCTTCTTGACTTCCAGGCGATGATATTCCGAGTAATTTGAAATTTAGCCTAATGAATCCAAGATATGGCAAGTCCTTTCCAGCTACAGCTTCAACATTCAGAGCAAAACTTAAAGGTTCAATTTCATATTGACTGAAATGTGTATCATAAAATAATTTGCTAATCAAACTAACACAACTTCCTGTATCAATCAAACACTTGGTAGTTAGATCTTCTTTTTGAAACCATATTTGACTGTCATTGGAATGTCCCACAAGGTCTTCTTTCTGTGGACGATTTTCCTTTCTTTACTGGTTCTTCATGTGTCCCTTCATAAGAACCTTCAATTGTTTTAATGATCTTGTCTAAGTGCACAGTCATACTGATAATGTCCCTCTTGGCCACATTGGAAGCAATATATCCCCTTAAATAATTTGGGCTGTTGTTGTTTGAAATTTTCCTCTCCCAGTCTGTTGGAATCTTCCGCTACCTTGTCTCCCTCCTTTGTTTCTACTTTTGTTATGGCCACCTCTGTTAAAATCCCTTTGATATCCCTGTTGTTGTTGTTGTTGTTGATGATACCTCTGTTGATGTTGATAGCCCTGTTGTTGTTGGTGGTGGTGTTGTTGTTGTTGATAACCCTGTTGTTGTTGGTGGTGGTGTTGTTGCCACTGCTTGGATTTTACCGAGCTCAGTTGAGCTGTCAATGTTGAAATATTACTGGTCATCTCTCCTACAGCCTCTTCCAATTCTTCTTTTTCCTCCTTTAAACCCTTTCTTTGGACTGCTTTACATCCTACTTTCATTTCTTTTCTGTCTGCAAAATGCTCACTTTCCATCTTTCTTAGTTCTACTCTTATTTGTCATAATCCTCAATCTGCTCAAATTTGTAGCCACAAATATATTTCATTTCTGGTTTCATACCCTTCCATAACATAAATTCTAAGATTGAATTTTCATCTTTCTTCTGAACTATTCCCTTAACCACTGCATGGCTCAACATGTTTTGGCTGTGACTTAATTTTCTTCAAATATTTTACGTTTTCAAATCATTTGGAAGGAGAGAACGGCATATACAAGTCGCTTTTATTTTTAATAATGTTTTTCTTTATTTGTTCCCAGTTTTAGTACAATGATGCTTTTCATTATGAAACTCTATGATCACACAGTTTTAAACCTTTTATTTTATAAGGCAGACTGTGTGTGATGTTTTTGGTTTCCAACGATGACTGCATCGTATCTTTGAAAAGTATTTGCATTAGGTGTTCTGAATTGTTTCACTCCGTCTGCAGAAAGAGTTGGGATCTCTAAGCATTGAAGTACTTGGGGTTTACCTTTTCGTGTTTTTTTTTACTTTTATTTGTTTTATTGATAAGTTTCCTCAAGTTAATGCATACTTTGATAAGATTTACCTTTTGCGTTTTATCTTTATTAAGAATTGTTGGGATAAGAGTGAGGTTTGTGCACATAAACTGGTTTAAACCCCCAGTAAATTTACATTTTACTGACCGTTCCAAGGCGGTACCTAACAATTCTTGATAAACATACCAATTATTTCTATATACACGTGTTTAAACTTTTTGCTACTGAGCATGTTTCTGTAGCTTTTTGCATATATATCAATATGTCTTCTAATCTGCATGACCACGAAGTTTCATCTTCATTTTCATTCTGCTTGGCTGAGAAAAAACTGTGCGAGTATACTTTCTTTTGAATCAATCACGCCATACACACTTTCAAATTTTTCAACAATCTCTGGCAGTGTTGTGTGTATCTCCAGTCTCATCAGTATGCGGCCTGCTTCTCCCTTCTCTGATCTTTTCACAGCTTGCAGAAGAACTTCTGGTTTAAATGTCTTCGCCAACATCAAACTTTTCACTTCATATCTCCACATCTCATACACCACTTCACCTTTTGTCAAAGTACTCGTATCTCCATAGAAAGTAGAAATTCTAGGTGTTTGAAACCCCATCACAACATTAGTTTGTGTTTTTTCTGTATCCGTTGGCTGCTCCTTAACCTTCTCCTTTACTGACACTCCAAAATCTGATAACCACTGAGCCAAGTCTTCAGGACTATCAGCTTTGGGTTTTAACTGCTATTTTCTAAACTGTTCTAACAACTTCTTTTCTTCTTCAGACACATCCATATTTTCTCAATCACTATAATGTCAAGTTATTTCACTTTTTAACTTTCAAATCACTTTACCAAAACACGATTAATATGTAAGAAAAATTCACTTCTACTTCTCAGATCCCTTAAATTCACATTCAAACACCTAAAATATTGCATTCATCCTAAAAACCCCACTAAAACTTAACAATGTACAAAGTCTGACTAATATAACAATTCACAAAACAAAACATAAAATCAAAATTTATAGTGACAGAAAAAATTGTCAAAAAATTACTTAAATGACAGTAATCAACAAAGGCAGTTTATATTGTTACAGATAAACATAGCTTAATGTAAAATTTACAATAATGTCAGTATCTACTATTTCTTTTCTGATTTTATTTTTTTACTAAAACAATTAATCAAATTAATTCAAATGTAAACTACATATTAACTTAGATTTCACAAGATATTATTAAATAATTACAAAAATGAAAACTATTGCTAAATGTGACACTTTACCGCAAATCACTAAAATTACAACTGGCTCCAAAGTTCTGTTTAACAATTTGAAGATTCTCTTGAAAAATGCTACTGTTGTGGTTCAAGTTGTAGACCAGTCTTGTATGTGCACCAATTCAATCTGCACAAGAACTTCAACTGAAATAACTAAACGGATTACTGCTAATTCTGAAATAGATTAAATGAAAATTACTGCAATCACCTGAAAATATATAAACAAATTACTGGTAGACTGAAATATATAAAGTATTACTGGATACCTGAAAATATCATTAATCACAACTGTAACCAAATGTGCCCAAAAAAAACAACTGCTAATGGGACGGCTTCCTGAAATGACAATGTATTTTTCTTTTTATTTAATACAATTCTTCTGTGCTATACCCCAAATATTACTGGTGGCTAAGTACTAATCTTTAATTGAAACTCTACATATATTCACTACAAACTACTAATTACTTCACTAAAACACACTAGAAATTTGGTAAAACACTTTCTGTTTAAACCTCTGACCGAATACCATTACTAACGTTGGATTAAATTAGATAATAAAATTAATCCCTTATTGTCAATTATAGAAATTATCAAATTTAATTTTCAGTATGAACTTACCTGAGTGTGAACTTTGGCAATAACATGAATTGACAGGATTTTGTTTTTCAATTATATTTTTTTTCCAGACAATTCCTTATGCAAGTGAATAATTATCCACAACCACTTTTTAGTAAATAATAACAAATATTAGAGACTATTAAACATGCAGAATTCCCATTTACCGCTATTAATTAACTGTGATTTACTCTCAAGCTCACATTACACTCTCTGCCTCCAAAAATATCACTCTCCTTGAGAAAATGTATGTAACACCTAAATATACACAAATATATACATGCAAACCTAAAAAATCAGTCTGGACTTAATATACACTCTCAACAGTCTTTTCCATACATGTAGATTTACGTTGGCAGGTAATGGTCTTGAAGAGGTCCTTATGCAACACCGTCAACCGTCCAACCCCACAGAACAGCTTCCAACTCCCACAACCAAGATGAGTCCCGCAATCTATTGCTGAAAGGATGGATCCCGGACAAGCAACCAAAATGTAACCGGGTCCAAAATCAGGAAAACCAGCATTCAAGTTCTACACGTATTTATTAGGTTCAAATACAGATAAAAGGTTGCTCTTCCTTTATCGGCTATGAATGTATAAACTCACAACCCATGTTTCAAGTCAAACACACCGCCTGCCACACTCGGCTCAATGTTTAAATAAGTAGTTTGAAGGATGGTATTAATAGTTTTATTAAGATTTTAGCTCAGAACAACGTGTTGACGTCTGATGTCTCGAGAACTAACGCAGTCTCTCGCGAAAACATATCTGACCTATTCCAATCGGCTTTAATACAAACGGTCAATTCAGACCAGGTCACATTATTGTTTACTTTTCTACTTAAACACGCTTGAAAAGTGAAACAAATACCCCAAATCCAAAGAAGGATGTCTCTTCAACAATATACTGAAATTTGAATAATTTCTAACGACGAGGAGCGTCACAGGTAATAAAACCACTGGGCTAGCCCACATCCGTTTCGACTTTTATTGGAGGTATATATGAGTGACATATAGGTAACACAAAAAAGGTTAAGGGTATTTGACATCACTTTCAAGGGTGGCATAGAACATTGTGCTTTTCCACGTATGTATTGCCTTTTTACAATCTTGCGCTCCAGAAAATGAACTATTTTACCGTCAATAGCATTTTCTTCGTAACGAACCCGCGAGCCCATGCTATAACGAAATTAGTGCAACATGTAGGATGCAATAATCAAATGATGTTTCTTCTAAAATTTCGGACAAAATCACCGTTACTATAAATTCCATAATGCTTACACTACATTGTACGAAAGGTAAATTAATAATTATATAGATGTATGCGTAACATAATGCGGTGTCACAACGTTACGAGGCTGTTAAAGGTACTATCTCAACGAATCTTGGAAAAATCTTGGAAAAATTAAACTTAAGCCTGTTGAAATACTTGAAGCATGGTACCTTTATATGTAACAAAATATTTAGATCTAAAACATGTTCTAAACAAAAAGTTTATCAAATGCCATATCTGGAGAAGCAAAGAAACAAATCTTCTCCGTAAAATAGGCTATATAAAGGCCCAAAATCGATGACGAACCAGCATATAAAATATATTTGCAAATGTTTCTATTTTCTTAAACGCTTTACTTCTAAATGAAGATCTCAATTTCAATCAAGAAAACATGACCAGAATCATTTCCGATATCTAATAAAAGATGATAATACACTGTTTGTAAACAAAACCAAATTATCCTCCAGTCTAAATATCGGTTCTCTCTATTTCTATAGTAACCTTAAAACGACTAAGGTATATCTTAAATTATTGTAATACTTCTCTTTAAGTACAATAATCATAATTCAAATGAGAACCATTTTAAATTTCATTTTCAATAGACGTACGCTTATTTCTTAGCGGGACCTCTAAGTTATACTGCTGTTGTGTCAACTGTAGACGCAGCAGCAGCAGCAGCAGCAGCAGCAGCAGCAGCAACAACAACAACAAATATAAGCAATAGAAACACGACAGTGACTTGAATTGATATAGAGTATGTTAGTAATAGGTTAGGTGGGGGTCAATATTTTAAAGATAAAATCGGGGGGTCATTATTTTATAATAGGTGTCAGTATTTTAAAGAAAGGGGTCATTATTCTTTTGGTGTCAGTTTACAACGTTACACCGGCATGAGGTTTTCTTTAATATGTATTTACCCCGGCTTTTACCAAAAGTTATTTCATACAAAACGTGCACATGTACTCTCTGTATTGGTTTTTGGAATTTATCCAACATGTACGGAAATTTGTAATGTTTATTAATAAATATTTTCATTACATTAAGTGTCATATGATCATTTCCTTTTAAGATGTTAATGACTATAGCATGACTTGCCCTTGCAAACTTGATGTTCCATACCCCATTGATGAGTATATTTGAATATATAAACTTCCTATTTTTATTTTAACTTAGTTTGTATAATGTTTGCATTCCTGTCTGTGCTAAATATGTCAGTGTTGTTTTGACATTAGTTTGTGATATTGTTTTAATGAATAAACTTGGTAATAGCTGGAGGTCTGCGGGAGCACTTCATAAAATAACTTTATAGTGTGTCTAGGCTAATTCGCCAGCCGTGACTCTCCTATGTTATATAAATCATTTATGACGCCGACATGTAAAGGCTGGATATTAACGTTTTATAAAAGCGTGTATTTACAAGGTTCATTGTCAAAAAATCTTGATGATTACCAATAGCGAATATGTCACATATATGAAGTGTAAACGTTACGTTTGCTTTATACAATTGTCCTAACCCTTCAGTAGACTAACTTGGCTAATGTGACATTAACCATTGCCATTATCCCTCGCAGACACTGGAGTTGGTATATTTAAATCCTGTTCCGCTGACAGATCCTAGATGGTGACCATTATATGCCTGGTATGTCCTTGTTCTGTATCTTTTTTAGTCTTAGCTAGGTCTTAGCCATGTGCATTTAAACGATTTTCATTTTGGCTACTTGGCTTTTTCCTGTAGGTTCCATTGTTCTATCTTGTATAAAGCTGCAATATTTTACAATCATTTTAAATGACAAAATTTGATGCAATGTTAAATATCAAGTACACTTTCCGGTACCGTTTTTGCATTAAGTCTTTCTCATAGATTTACCTTGTTAACGGGTTTATTTCTACTGGTGATTACTTGCGGCAAGCATATCTTTGATAAAGCTGGTATATATTGTCATTGTGTCATTAGAACAAAACATTAAATTATCCAAATACATATTTTAACAGGTGGGAGTCTTGTCTATTATGAGCTACTAAGATAAATGCGATTATATTACTTCTCCTGATATTTCTATTGCTGTACCAGAGCTCCTTCGGGACAACCATGGTTACCATGTCTGAAAGGACACACTATCAATCACACGTATTACGACGTCTGTTGGTAGTGTGTTCTCTGCTCATTAGAATGGTAGATACTCCTGATGGAATATTAGAAGTACAGTTAAAGATGCAAAGACGGTGCAAAATCAGACGGAACAGCTCTGCTTTTTTAAATTGTTTAGTAGGACTCATTTTGCATTTATGACTGAAACCAGTTCCAGTGATGGTGTATTATGAGCTCCCTAGATGCTTACTATTACATTATCTATCTTATAAGTCCCGAATACACCATCCGTCGCATTTAATATTATTTTATGCTTAAGGCAGGCATCCGGTTACCTAAGGATGTGTGGTTGTACTTTTGGTTCAAGACTGCAAAGTTGGTTATACAACAATAAAGACTATTTTTGCCAGCAGTTTCGTTACATGATTTTATGTTAAAACAATGACTTTTTAATGTAGTATGTAAGCGGTATTTGTGGTTCACACAGAAAGGAATATAAATACCGAATCATTGTTACTTAACCTTGTTCAAAATAAAAACAGACACGAACATTATGATTACTTGACAACTATATGACGTTCCGTAATAGGGTGTGCTTCATGCTGTTCATAGATGGTTATATGTCTTGTTAATGTAAAGAGTGAAGCACTACCAATTTAAAAATATAATAGGACGTTTGGTAATATCTATCAATCCGTACAGGACCCTCATCTGAATTCGACCACAATTCGAAAAAGGAGTAATCGAAAAAAACTTGTAGTATTACAACCGAATGCAGTCCAGTGTATTATTCATGACAGGGTTTGGTTAATAGAACTAAATAGAACTTTACCTTATCTAAGATTAAGAACTTAATAAAAATAGAAGTTAATGATATAACACAATTGATATCATGATGTTATGTTATCATAATGAAAAATCTGAATGGGTAAGTGAAGTGAGCGAGCCTTTTAAAGTTTATTCCAAAATCGAAACGCCCATGAGCATACAATAATCTTATACACAAAATTATATCATAAGGTGCATTATTTAACGTATACGCATGAGGATCGAATTATTGAAGGCAATTTCATAGGCTGGAAATGTTACTTGTTATCTATTTCTCTTGATATCACAATTTGTGAAAGGACTTGCTTTACCAATAGTATTTTCTCACTGGTCTATAATCCTTTCATGAATTTCATTTAATGTGCAATTTAATCTTGAAGTTTACACCGTTATCTTAATGGATTGAAAGAATAAACCAGAGATGTTACAGAAACGTGAAAAATGCCTCCTAAATACCTACATAGACGGATAGCCATCATTATTTGTGCACGCATGACCAGCCTTGAGTATGTAATATGTTTTCACATCAGAATGTATCCACCTTCACATGAAGTATAGTATATTGATCTGAAACATTTTTAAAGGGTCACTGCAAGATGTGGTGATATTGTCAACTCGTCTCTGGCCCTAAAGTTCCTTCAGATATGGATTGGAAATGGATTTTCCGCTCGAGATATCCACGACATTCACCTATGACCCACTGGCCTCGAAATCAACAGGTTTCTCTCCTTGGTCATTTCAAACAAGCCTACCAAGTCTGAGGTTTTCGGGCCATAGCGTTCTTCAGTTATTGATAGGAAACTGTGGGGACGGACGGACGCCCCCATTACTATTTATATCGTCCTTCGGGTGGATGACAAGGAATTGCCGGAATCTTTAGACCAATATCAAGACAACGGCTAGGCTTCATAACAAAATCATGTAAAAGCGAAATATATTTGAGAGTATGGGTCAAAGGAGCATATTGCAACAAAACTCTTGAAAACATTCAAATTACATCGCTTTATTGGTTACGAAAAACAACAGGAATACAGAAAAGGTAGGATTAGAAATTTTATTGTGAAACAATTAAAAAAATCATAGACAAGACTCACAAACACATACCATATTAGTCCAATAAACACATATTACTTCCGACTCTCACGATGTCCCAGTGGCGTTTATGTTAGAAATGAAATAACAGGGCTTTGTAATCGGTTTTTATGTTGCATAATCACAGTTTTGTTAGTGCGTCATTATTTCGTTAGACAAATATTGATAAATATCTGTAAAACACAGCATTGTACATTGAAGGCAACATGGCTATTGATTGAAGTGTTGGGGACGAAGAACTTTCCCAATACAGCTGTGCTCCTATTACCAATCCATATGTGTCAATGGTGACATTGATAACCGTTAAACTTTGCAAACACATTTCTTGATATCGTATCTTAGAATTTGCCATAAAATATTGAACTACACTTAGATAGATATTTTCAATCATATGACTACATAATATTTGCCAGATGTTTTTTATCAGTAATTAAGGATTTGCCTTGACACTCTGCCTTTCAATTTGTGTTGTCAGGATATTTTTAACCAAAATGAGTTTAAAAAAACATTGAATATTTCGCATATATTGCTTGAATATGGTATCACATATGTGCTAAATCTCGACAGATCGCGATTCTTCACGTGGCATGTTGTGACATTGAACATTGCCAATGATCCCTCTCAGACACTTGGAGTTGATATAACATTAAGTTTAGAGAATCGATACACTCACATTCTTTTGCTGATTCTCTTTGTCGTTTGCATGATTTGTCACTCTTCATGTGATGTGAACTACCGCGTTTGAAGACGGCGAGAAATACTGATTGTCGATTAAGCTTAAATATAAACTGACATCACTGTATGAGAACAAAACGCAAAAGTATATATTAGGTCCAATAGGTCACCAGTGAAGAGATGGACAATCTTGCGTATCATGTGAATTCTCTGCGGAACAATGCCTAAAATTCAGACTGACATGCTGTTGAAAATCCAAAGGGAAATATAAAACATGTAGAAGAAACATTGGCTGCTATTTGAAATATTTAAATGATTTGTTTCCAGTTCGTTTAATATTCTTCTCTTTATGAAGTTGCATTACAGTTAGATGTTAGATTGAATTATACATGTTACAAGGTATAACGACTTATTATAGAGAACATTTTTCCCATGGGCTGTTATACCAGATACTTCTAGATTCAAAACCATTGTTCATCTAAAAACATTACCTGAAACATTAGCAGTATTTTAGAAAAGATAAATGATTGCATAAGAGTGTTGTTATTCAACAATATCATACATATTCATCCCAGAGGTGCCATGCCGTAGTAGTTTATATTGTCGGAAATTAAGGTTTATCGCGCTACAGGATAGTAATCCACTTTAATACCCATTATATAACAATTCAAGAAGAAGAAATGATGAATTTTGTAGCATAACGACCACAATTTAACCAGTTTATTGTTCAATCTATGTGTTTTATTTAGAATTAAAGTCTAGCCAATGCATAAATGGTCAATATGCTGTTTTCTTCTAATAATTAAAAGTTAAAATTCTGAATGTAACACAGTACAGCAGAAATCTGTGTTAAACTAGTTAAATTCGGTCGAAACGTGAATTGAAGTCTTATCCTTTCACTATAACACAGTTCGTACATTCCGTAAATCAGGAAGAGTGTGTTTTTAGTCAGATTGTGTGGGTTATTAAAAAAGAGTACTTTTCTCAATTCAGGCCAGCGGCCAGGTCGGGAAAACGTTTTACGTAATGCTTTGCAATATAAACACTATAAACAGTACAAATACAACACAAAAATATATCACGCAGGTCATACAAACATGACAAATAAGGACAAAAAAGATTTGACAACAGGGTAAAAAAGAGCTTAATACTACTACTACGAATGAAGATGACATTGTCTGGAATGGCGGACATACAGGATTCTTTATTTAATGTTTATACTTGAAAAACATGTTATAATCAATTTAGCTTGCTAGATTCTTTTGGGAAATTATTGATGAGAAGAGTCACTTAATTTATCATATTATCTAATTGCTACTAGATTGTTCTGATAACATCAACATCAGTAGCGTAGAAACCCATGGTTGCTCCTATGATTTGGTCAATTCCTATCTACAGGCAACTTTTCAAATCTTGTCCCAGCCAATGTCTTGAAAATATCAGCACGTGTACGAATGTTAATAATAAAATTGCAAATTAACAAATAATTATCGGTAAAAACAAGTAGATGTATGTGTTCGACAAATGTTAATGATCAATGAATTTAAAGTGGTCGCGTATTTTTTTAAGTCGCATATATCTATATATGAAATATGTTTCTATCGAACATACAAATGTGGCAATATATTTCTACGTAGTCAACATTATAACAGTTAACAATTGAAAGAGAACCAATTCGTTTCAATATTTTTTTCTGCAAAATGTACTGAGCAAAAGCTGATAATGGGTCACTAAATCATGTAAAGATCTGCAAAATACTATGTACATCATTCTTGTATGAAGTGCTTTCAAATCGCGCATTGTGTCCAAGTCAACTGAACCTCTCGTTTCATGAAATGCCAAAATGTTTTTAAAGAACGGCTGCCGAATATTATCAAACAAATTGAACGATGTTATCTGCTCAGACACCAAAGAAAATATATGGCGTCATAACAACCCAGATTGGTTGAATGCAATATGAAAATATGAACTAGTGGGAGACGTCTCAGAAATATTGACAATGTAGAATATTTATAGGCGCGCGTTAATACCAGTCATAAAACATGTTATAACACCCAGAACATTCTGTACTAGACTCTCGATACTAAAATTACCAAGTAAGAAAATATTCTTATATCCGAGGATGGAGAACATATGAAAAGTCAGTTCAATTCAGCAAGACTTCAGTCTTATATATATTTAACAAAAAACTCACTTAAAACGTGGTCAGCCATTAAAAAGGTCGTTTGAAAACCGCTTACATTATTTTCATTTGAACTTTCGATCTTGTTTTCTTACTAGTTTTGATTTTTTTCGTTCAGTGTACGTTCTAACATCCAGCATCAATCTCAAACAATTAGCACAGATAGTGTCGCTAGATAGTTATTATCCATGTTTATTTAAAATGATATAATTTTTACAATACTTAAGGTATGCTTTGATATTTTATTGCGTAAAATAAATCACCAAAAAAAATCCGAATATTCCAAATGTCACTATTTTTAGTTGTTCAGAAAGGAAATACACTAATGTTGTTTTATTGATGTCCAAAAATGATGTTTACGATCACCCTCTTTTTATTCTAGGCGTGTGGAGCTATTTGACCTGATTTGATATTCGGTTAATCCAATAGACGGCATATCGACATGCAGGTAGTATGTGGCTCGTTATCATGTGAACAAATGATGTCAATTAATTGTTACTGCTGTTCTCTTTATCCACTTAAATCATACTTCTGTCGATTTCTATGCAACTTATTCAGTGTTTCTTTGTCAATTACGTGAAGCTCTTTTGTTTACGCTGTGCATACAATTAATAATATAACTCTCTGAATGTAATTTTGTATGAATTCATTAATCTAATCGTCAATTTAACATTACAAAATATAGCTTTTGTATTGGAATCCTTTTATCAAAGATACAAATGATAACATTTTAATTCAAGTCTTCAAATTAAAAGTATTAATAATATGTTTTAATCACAGTCGTTAATTAAATTATTTTTTATTTAGTTGCAATCGTCATATTAGTGTTTCCATTATATTTCTTTTATTTCCTTCGTCATTCTTTTATTTTAACTGTACTTGTCACGTACCACATCCATAACAAATTATACTCCCCTGGTTGTTCATATCGGTAGGCCTCTCAACCTAGCGGTGCAGGATAAGATTCCACATACTCAATTTGCATGATATGTCACCAGAGAGGGTGGGTCCCAGATAGGGGCGGTTTAAGGATTTGGCGTATCCCCACCAACCCTAAAACAAAATAAATAAAACATACATAAAAACTAGTCGTAAAATGCATGACATTGAAGTTAATTCTCAAGTACATCACTATTCGTATCTGCACAAATGTTTCATTTGATCGGGAAACAAGAAGTTTTAATTTTTGAAAATGGGAATAAGAGATCATATTAACCAAGAAAGGATAGTTCGTAAAATTAATTGTAAACGAAAAGGATATATTAAGTTTTTCCGAGACCTCGCGTTTCTACCAAAAAACATTCTCGCAAAAAACGGTTACGTCTTTATTACTTCACTGGCATTTTCAATGAGACCACTGTGTTGGTGGAACCGTAACTAGATGTACATCATTATTTTAACTCGTAGGCTTAATACTTTTCAATATATTTGTATATCGTGTTGCAAATTTACTCGAGACACCCGAAGCGATACACGTGTCTGGATCATGTGAGTCTACCTCGCTTGAAGTTCTTAGTTTTCCTAATATTTTCAATATCTAGTTTATAAACTCATATTTAGACACAGATACACCTTCTCCTTAAAGCAATATAAACATATCATTACTCAAAGTTCAAAGATCCTTTGTCAAGCTTTTTTAATTTTGAATATGCTGTATTTTATGCTTTAAGTTGTAATTTATTTGAAATATTAAATGTTTTAAATAATGCCATATCGAATATTAAGACATAACATGATGTTATCACCGTAGCATATAAACTTTAACTATGGCTCTGTAGTAAATACCCAAAGCCTAGAATTTAAGCAACCCTTAAGTGCAAATGTTTTGACATATGGTTCCCTCAAGTTTTGGAACGTTTCCTTCTTTGGTTTTATATGATTGTAAGAAAGAAAATTGAGGTTTTGTATGAGTGAGATGAGTCTACCTCGCTTGATGTTCTTTGTTTTCCATATATCATTATCTAATATATTTTTTTATCAGACACAAATATAATTCCTCCATAAAACTACGTAATATATATATATATCTTTTATAAAAGTTCAATACTCCTATGTCAAGTTTTAACTAGCATTTCAGAGCATTTTTATTATGCTGTTTTTATCCTTCTAAAATGTATTTGAAAACTTACTTTTTTAGTAACTATATGTAAATTTTAGTGAGGAGTTCTTCCATATAATAGAGTCCAATATTGATATTGAAAATGAAGGTAGCATCGATGCACAATCAACTTTAAATGTTGCTATGTAGCAAATACCCAACGCCAGAATAGGCCATAAAGCTGACGAGCATAAGGTTCAACCATCCATTAAGTGCCCTTTTGTTGACATATGGTTCCCGCCACTTGTGAAAACGTATCCTCGTTTGGTTTTGAATGATAACCAGGAAACAATAGTATCTGAGTTTCCGCACAAAAAGTTATGTCTAATATTATCAGGTTATTAGTTGGATACTTGATAATGGATATCCAATATGAAGAGATAAAAGTTGTGATTTCCGATGTGGAAACTTACTATTTTATATCCAATAGGAAGAATACTTAAGTTGAAATCTCAGAGGCGGGTCCTCAGTGGATATACTTTATTTTTATCCCTGTTAGGTTGAGCAAATATATCAGACTTGCATACATTTGAATTTTTTGTTTTCAACAAAACAAGAAATTTCATCTAGAGCATAAACGACTTTATCAAGAATAGTACGAAAACAAATTGCAACACGAAAATACCAATGCGTTCGCCCATAATTATAGTTTTTGTTGTCTCGTTTTATCAGCCTATTCTTTTGAAAAGAAATGGATTTGCATCTGGACTCCTGATCCTGATCATGCATCAAGTGATTTAATGGGTTTGCTGCCTTGTGCAGATAGATGAGATAATATGAAAACAAACTTGCTGAAGGATGAAGCCGCGACTGGCGACATTAGCACAGCCGGTCCCGGTAGACATCATCCCATTCTCCTCCTCACGACATTTTATCCAAGACAGGAAACCTATCAAATGTAGATTATATTATATGACCATTTAACACTTTTAAATATTTCCAAAGGATTCATTACATACCGTTCGAAAAACGTCCAATTTTTTGCACTTTAATTAATGTATTAATTTTGTATTTGCCCCAAATCCAATACGGTAAAATATATTGGAAATCATTAGAATGTTGTATTTGATTTATGTTTTGACATTTGTCAGGCTCTGTTGGACTAGACTGTGCGAAACGTTGGGCTTTCTGTGATGGAATCGTCGCTAACAGTATCGTCATACTGATTTCCCAATCTTATATGGTATTTACACACGTCTATATGTTCGTAGACGCTTTACCGTTTGTAAGCATACAAGTAACGCGAAATTGATCAAGAAAGGACATACATCACCGTTGCGTTAATAAGTCCATTATTTTATGTTTCAAATACAACATTTAGGTAGTAGGGTAGAAATACTTTAATTGTACATTCAAATGATTATGATGCAGCTTCGTATCTGGCAATACGAACATTGTATAAATGCATACCGATATGATCAGTTTAAAATGCTATAAAATATTATAGAGACAAAAGGCGACTAATAGTATATGCTGTCATTGCAATAAGTGTCATTTCATTTGCACTCATTAATATCATGCATTTTGTGATTTTTCTGGCCATCGACCTTGTGCGGATAGATGGGAAAATTTCAAAACTAAAGCTCAGTCGGTGTTTTGTTTTCCATTGCAATGCCTTTTACTTGTCAATGGTTTTTATCACTTGTTGTGTACGTTAACGTTTGAATGTCTGTTCTCACGTCATCCAGGTTTGTGTCCATCGTTCAAGTTTAGAATGACACGTAAGGTTTATACCGCGAAAATATATTTGTATCAACAAAACTACTAGTTTTTCAAAATATTTATAAACCATAAAAACAGTTACACATAGATGGCATGTTTTGCAACCCCTTCAGTATAAGATCGAGAAATAAGGTGGTCAGGTACAATAGTGTGGACTATAATTGCGGAAGTTTGCAATCATGAGCGGTAACTACAATACATAAAGTGAATTCATGTGCAGACGAATGAGAACAAATGAAAACAATTGTCAAGAAGGACAAGGCTACCACTTAAGGTATTAGCATAGCTTTTCCCAACGGACACCACTCTATTCTCCTCACGACTGAATCCCAAATATATGGAAACATATCACCATAGGGTCTGTTTTATAAACATTGTACGTTCCCTGGTATTCCCGAATGATTAAATCGTTGCTTCTGAAGTAACGTTTAAATCTTTCACGCATTGCTTAATACATTTTTTGTTTCTGTCCAAAATCCAATACGGTAAATTGTATTGAGATTGGATTGTATGTTGTATTTGATGTTTTGCGAATCATCAGGCTCTGTTAGTCTGCTATGTTGATAATTCTGGCGTTTCGATGACCGAATCGTCGCTGGCAAACAGTATCGATGAATTTATTTCCCTATCTAATATGGTATTTACACACGTCTATATGTCTGTATACTGTCACACCAAAGAAGCTTTTATAATCGATAATTACGCTGCCTTTGACGTTAGTAAGGGTTTTTCTTATTTTGTTTTAAGAGGTACTTTATTTTGCAATATTATATTCAAACATTCGCTTGACCGTTTCAGATATGTGGCGCTAATGATACCGTTGAGTTTCATGAGTAAGCAGGTACATTTTACTAAATATATATTTACACTTTTACGATAAGGTTGAAACAAATATGAGAAAAAAAAACAACAACAACAATACCAGAAACAAGAAATTACCAAATAAAAGCTTTGTCAAAATTTAAAAAAAACACACCATGAATTGCTCTATACGGTCTAAGTGCATTACATCTTGCCCTCGTCTAGGTAATCTCCGTTCAAAGATTTTCAAAACACTCGTGGCGGTACCAAACATTGCTATATTTCCTTACAGTTATGATTGATTGTGTCGTTCTGTACAGTCTATAACTTCCTTGCTCATTTCTGAAAAACAGATATTTTTCTGTAAAATATGCTTTCGTTGATATTACATGTAAATATATGGGTCGCAGAACATACTGGCGTTAGGCAATACTTTCAGTACACATGTCGTGTGAAATGTTGACTTACGAATATGTTGACGACTCCTAGCAGGTGGTACATGAGACGCATCTTCCTGTCTTCATACCAAAATATGGCTCTTATTTCGCGACATTGATCATTACTTTATTATGTAATTTGCATTCGATGGTTAAAACCTTGTTTTTTGACGTTTTTGTGTGATGATGCAACAAACAACAACCGTATTAGTTTTATTAATGTAAACAAATTTTAGTATAATGTGCGCATCCGGTCACCGGGCGATTTTCCTTACGGACACCATCTGCCTGGGTGCAGAAATGAACGCTGGCCGTCTTGAGAAGGGCAATGTCAAGTTCAAGAACTTTGCAATTTCCGGTGTTTTAGAAACGGAGGTTCTTTTAAAGCTTGTAACTTGATTATGTACACAGAACTCTTGGCTCCTGTAACTGATAAGCAAGGATCCGCGTCTCATACTCCATTTTAACACCATTGGCGCATCGAATCCCCGATTTCGTAGTTGAGTCTATTTTTGTACTGGCATTTGGTCAAGCGTTAGATGGTGTTGTGATTTATTTAAATGTCTTATTGTTTTCCCCTTTCAGTTGAAATTCGAATTTGACCTTTGTTTGATCGACATGAATGATCTGTAAAATATGCAAGAGCTTGTTTATTGGTTATACATTTAATATAAACCCCTACTATTTATACAATATGCAAAAGCTTCTTTGCCTCTCTCTGCCCCAATGTTTGAACATTCTCTTTATTTATACTTTCTTTAAATTCAAATAACGATCCCCCGTCGATAATTTAGCACTTATACACATATTAACGTACTTTACACAATGGTTTACAAAAGTTTATCGAAGACAAACCCCTCACGAGTTTTTACACATTTGATTAAATTGCAATCGGATTTCTTTTTTTCACGTTTCTAGACCTGTTTCTAACTTCATGGAAATTGATTTCATGGTTTTGTTTGGGCTTTTCGCGGAAAATTAAATCGAAAGGCAAATCGTAGAGAAACTGGAAGATTTTTGTCGATAAAACAACACCCTATCCTCGTATTAATTTGATTACTTCAAGCAATCAAATTAATGTGGTATATTAGTTGTACTTGCTTCTTGGCAACATGTAAAGAGTACGAACTATAATGTTAAGATACTTGACATCGTCAGATATTCCAAGTGCGCTAATCAACTCTTCTGCTTCAAGGTTTGCATCGTCGGACACCCACAGTACCACCTGCATCATGTGTAGTGTTAATGAAGTGTATACCTTGGGCGCAAATGAAGGAAGTAATGTTTTGTAAAAAGAATAATGCATTAGGCGACTCGATAAAACAAAAAGTAACACTGGGGATGATGAATGCTACGATGCTGCTTTAGAATTTCCATTTGAAAAAGAAAATTATCTGTCATGTCTAAAATGGACAGGGAATATGATTTATAGTAGAGTTACAAAAGGTCTTGCCTTTAACACTTATTAATGGCATTGGCGTGTCATAGTGTGTATTGCAATCATTCTGAACTAACATTATTTCATGAAGACTTGCAGATAAAAGCTGACTCTGTATATTGATCATCTGAGGCATTGTACATAGCAGCGGTATAGAAAGCATACCAGATGACTTCCAAGGCATCATTTTAGACGTTTATCTTGCGAACGCGCGTAGTGTTTGTTGACTTTCAAGTCTGTAAGCGTGTTTCATTGACACATTAACTCCATAGGAAAAACTATACATTACATTGTTAGTGGGTTTAGGGACATAACTGCCTGACTGATAAGATAGGCAATGTTATTACGCATGTCCGTGTATCTCCTTTTATAGTAGTATTGTATTGTGGTACACGTACGAAGGAGACGTAGTGATACCTCTGTCCGTGGACACGTGGTCGGTAAGGTGTCCATGCTAGCAGCTTAAATTACCCTGGGGGCATCTACTTCTTATAGAAAATACACCAGTAAGCATAACAAATACTGTAGCAGAAACATATTTGGTTCGGTGTACACTAACTGAAAAATGGTCACGATTTTCCTAAGTGAGTGAAGTCTTTTATCACAATCTTAGTAAAAAATAAATTTCACAAACAAAAGCTGTACCAAGTATATTTAGTGAATGATGCAAGTGATCTTTCTAAGAAACATTAAATAATGTAATGTTTGTTCTTTTCTTAATAAATGTAATGTTTGTTCTTTTTTTAATAAAAAGAAATATACTATAAGAATTATTTTTTTCTGGTGCAGTTTTAAGATATGTTGTTTTTTCATTATTTCACATGAGTGGGTTTCTTGTTTTAATTTCTATTTATTAACTCAACTAATACTGTTGAGGTATCATTGAAATAACAAATATCCAATAATTACACCTATCATAAAATGCGGGTAACAATAATCGTAAGATCTCATTCCGTCTGGAATATTTAAATACGTCGGGACGAATAGATTCGGGCGCCTCAGCACTCTCAATACCACACTTTTGTTTTCTTCCGCAAGTGTTATTTACAGTTTTATTTAATAATCTTGCACACTCAAAATCCATATTTTATCAATTCGTAATGTAGCGTCTACCCGAAATATAAATTGTATGAAATTAGTGTTTTCTTAGTTGCACTTCATAAGGATCAACAGACGCTTTAAAATTTGGCATGAACTGAGATCCTCTTTCCAGATTAGCTTCGTGCAGATATCTAGATGGTTAACTTAACTGCCCAAACCCCTAAAATCGGGTTATTAATTACATGTTATACCGTAGAGTGATCATACAGGCGTCGAAGCACCAAATTATAATTGTTTAAGAGTAGTTATAAAAATTAAATGTTCATCATTTAAATACTTGTTAACAGTTTGTCTTAGTGCATACGAATGAATGCATATGTTGCCTTTAAAACGCCTCAAAATGGTTATTGATACTTGTTAAATCATAGAGTATTCTTTCTTGCGTCGGAGCATCGCATGATTTTGTTTTTAAATGTTTGTTACACAATATTTATTATATATATAATTATATATATAATAGCTAATTTGACCTGTCCAAAGCTTGTAAAAATAGTTTATTTATTACTTTTTAAATCGTGGAGTATTATATTGGTTATACTATATACTATATTCACTATTAATATATTTTGTATCGTATTCTCTTAACAAGTTTTATTGTATTTAACAAAGTGATTATTACTACACTTCCACACATTTTTTTTCTGGAAGATGACCGAAAAAAATATGGAACCTAAAATACGTCATCATGAATATTTTCCGAGCTGCAAAGTTAATAAGTTATAAATATCAAAATAAAAACGATAACCTTGTGGTGATGTATGCATATTTAAACATTTGAAATAAAGACTACATACAAATTAACATCATATAATTATCATTGGGTCCGTAAAACAGTAACAAACACTTGACAACATAGTGGTATTATGTTTCATAAGGTTTTGACTTTCCTTATAAGAAGCACGTTGATCACAATAGGTGCATAAAACGAATGTTCCATTTCTCATTCAATATCAGCCCGGATAATAGAACCGAAAAATATGAACATCAAATATGATATTCTACTGACCTTTCCATGGCGGTAAAGACATGGTAATTACGTCACAACAACCTATCATAACATAGATGATTTATTGCAGTGACATACCTCCAGCTTAAAATGCAAGTTTCAATTCAAGTTTCAGTTATCTCAAATACATGATGATTGATTGTGTTTTCTTTTTATTGTTTTGATTTTTTCTCTCAAAAACGGTAATATTTCAATGACTGCTTTATTATTGTGATCTTACAGACTAAACGTAATATATAACAAGCCCCGACTAATGAGGATAATAGATTTAAACAAAACATATATTATCATCTACGTACTTCACATATTTATTACAGATGGTATTAGGCTGAAGATTCATGTTTCATTAATTAGTCATGGTAACTTTCTAAATAAAAATATAAGTAATAAAAGTAAAACCTTTTAAAGAAAAGGATGATAACATTTAATAGTTGTATAATAAAATGATAAAGATTTTTAATGCACAGATCTTGTGTTAATTAAAATCATAACGTGTTAGAAACTTAGGCATTCAAAAACGTGCAGTTTTTATCAGTAGTTAGATAACAGAATATTTGTTTCTGGTCCATGTTGATATGTTTTGAACACAGAAAGAAACTTGCTATCCCTCGTAAGTTTACAATACATGACATATAGAAAAATATATTTAGGAATATATATGTGTGTGTCTGTGTTTTCGCTAAACGATTCAGGGGAAAACCCCAACATTTAATTTATCGATTCATAAATAGAACAATGTAAATTACAGTGAAAATACCAGAAGCCTTACATTGAAATAATATTCTGTTTAAATTATCACGGCCATGCAAACAAAAACAAGGAACACATTCAAACACAATGACAGTATCTACATATCGTAATTGGTGAATGTTGGGGTAAAAAACCTTGGCACGGTCAGTTAAAACTAAGTAAGAACTAACTGATTGTTCAGCCAGTTTGTGAGCGCTTAACCTCACAATTGTCCCAGTATTGATGTAGATTGTTTGTGTTGTCCTGAGTCAATTTTGTTTATACATTTAATATCGGGTTCTTTTCTCAGTGTCGATATATTTTTCAAATCCGTACTTCTTTACGTATTTCTCTTGTACGGTTTTATTAAATAAATCCAAGAACGGGTTAAATGATTTAAGTTTGCGCTTTAAAAAGTGTTGTCTAAAGTACAATTCAACACATAACATATTAAACAGATATAAATATTGGTAAAATGTGGTCAAAATATATTAATTTCTGGTTCTTGAATCGTTGACTAATGAAAACCATGAGAGTATTAAAATTGATAACAATCCAGACTAGCAGCTTTTGCTCCTAACTCGAAATATCCATAATGATTATCATACAATCTTATTGGGAAAAACATAATACTATGATTATTTATCATTATTTTGGAATCACGTCGCAAAATGTAATGTTTACTTTCATGCTTACGTATAGTATACTTTTTAAAGTAATCCATCCATAATTAATACAAAAATGCTACTAGTATAGTTATATTTTAATTTACAAAATGTTAAGTGTGCGATATTAAAAGAAATTGTTCAACATTTAAGAACATTCCGAAAATAAGACATTTATTAAGTAGAATCGGTATTCAATGTATTGAACCGGCGGTCCTGGTTTGATTTAGGAAGGTGCTCAATACATTGGCAAACAGTTACAACGCCAACTAGCACCAGCTTGAGCGGTTTTCTTAATGTACTGTGGCAAACGGAGTACGGTCGACATTTTACAGCAGACACACAGCACTTAGATGCTTAGTTTAAGCCTTAACCCTGGCCCTTCCACTACGCCTCCACGTAAAAGACATAGGAGTTAACCCTTAATATCCTGTGTATTGCATTGGTTGTTTACTGGCTCCAGCTTTGACGGTCTGTACCACTTGTGTTCAATACCCTAGAGGAGTATTTTCTTTTTGAGTCAGCCCTAATCCGTCATTAGCCAATGATAAAAACAATCCAAGACATTTAACATCCTGCTGTGATACCACGGCAATAAACAGGGGATGCATAGCTGGGTATCAACATGCCAAACATTCTATAAACTAGACCTTAAGCAACTTTAAAACCACATTCAAACCTTTATTTTTGAATTATGTGGCTTTGTTTTCGTAACTATGCCGCCTTTATCTTAACAAAACACAAATATAATAGTCTACCACATGGTGCGTCCCATCAGACAAGGTCGTTATTGGTGTCTCAGCGGAGCTCTGGTGCTGCAATAGGGAGAAACGGTAGACTTTGCCTAATACATAATGATGCACCGTCATTCAACTTGATTTAATTCATGCATAGCTGATTGACGGCATTGTGTTTAGAAGCAAGGTGATGATATATTTTATCCTTTTTTGGAAATGTACGCATATAAGAATATTGGTAAATGAATCATAATAAATATAGTAAATTTAACGGTAACCAATGGATATCACCAAACATTTACTTAAGGTCATAGAATGTTTATGTAATGTCAACTTATCGAAGTGTATGTATATGAAAGTGATTCCTTTCACCTTTTTGACATTTAAAAACTCACGATAAATAAAAAATGCAATTATCGCCATCACAAACATGCAACATAACCGAAAGTATAGTCTAAATTTAGCTCCTCAAACATCATTACGATATTTGCATATCACGTGACTTTCTTTAAAAAAAATATATATATATACTAAATATATATATATATATATTGTTTTATTTGAATTGATCAAGGTTCGCCTGCGTCTATTTATTATTAGCTGCAGTATGACTTGACCCTCCCTTGACGCCATCGCGACTTAATTATTTATTTGTATAGAACATGACTGTAATTCGCAGTCAACACCAGACATAAGAATACTTGAAGTGAGAGAGTACGATACAAATGATCCGATGAAATACCCTAGATCCTTGCGATTAGACCTCTTGGTTCTTAAACGCACCGATACACGGGATACAACTTTCCTGGGTTGAGCTGAGTACACCATTTTCCCCATATTACCCTTTCATACCGAGCGCTACGCATGGGAGTTACTGTTACTTTTTTAACGTCTTTCGGTTTGACGCGGCCGTGTTTTGAACCTCGCAACCGTCCACACCCGAACCGAGCGCTTTACAACTGAGCTATATATCAAAGCAATTACTTATAGATATGCGTTTAATTAATTGTTGGGTGAGACTGTTGTTACAAATTCTAGTAAGTACTTAAAAATGTATAAAGCTTTCTATGAGTATTTCCTCAAGGCCTCTCAAAAACACATCATACTGTTTTCCGCCCAGAAAGGCATCGAGAGTGATTCATATCATGACGCATAAACCAACACAGTTCAGGTTCTAATGGTGTAACCGCTAGCCTCTCGCCGAATAGGTCTTTATTTCAGACCTTCTAGGATAATAGTCATGTAACCTAGGAATGAGAAGCCACCAAAAATTGTATGTAGCATTGATACTTTGTCACATTATTATATTTTTGCTAGTGTGTACATTTAAATGACTGCATTGGTCAATACGAATTATTGGGAAAAAATATTAACCAATCAATAACCACGATATTGGACTATTTTGACAAAACCAGGGAACTACCCAGTTTTACTACTGCTGCACTGTGTTTAACCTATAATTTTAACTTTATTTCTAGAGAACAATATATTGACCATTAGCGCTTTCTCTAAGATTTACTTCTAAATTAACCACATATAATGAATAATAAAATGGATATTTTGTGGTCGGTTTGCTACAAAACTCATTGTTTTCTTCTGGAATGTGAAATGAGGGACATTGGGGTATTAAAGTAGATTACAATCCGGCAGCGCAGTTATAAATCCGAACTCACAATATAAACTACCACGGCGTACCACCTCTGGGATGAATGTTTATGATACTGTTTAAGAACGACATTACTATGAAATCAATTATTTTCTGATAAACTGGTAATGTTAATGATTTTAGTTGAATATGCTTTTGAATCTAGGAGTATCTTGTATCACTGTGACCGTCGTTAAATTGCTCTTTATAACAAGTCGTAAAACCTTGTTATATGTTTGCTTAAATCTAACATCTAACTGTAACCACGTTCAAACAAGAGGAGAATGTTAAACGGACAGGGGACAAATCGTTTAAATTTTTCAAACAACAGACAAGGATTCGTCTAAATGGTGTATATTTCGCTCTGTATTTTCAACAGCATGGCAGTCTGAAATCAGGCATTGTACCACCGAGATTTCACATGATACAAAGGGGGAGATAAACAGTTCATCACTTGTTGTCCAGCGACTCAGGTCTGGCATCATACGGGAGTGATTGCCTAACTGTATGGGTCTAGGCAACTCCTTATACACAGTCTTCCGACCTGATCGAATATATATTTGCAATACTTAAAAAGGTTTTCATATACAACGACGTCAGCTTATATTTAAGCTTAATTGGCAGTCAATTATTCTCGCAGTACTCAAATGCAGATTTTGGCATCACGGGAATAGTGTCACATCATGCAAACAGGCAATGAGTATCAGCTTAATAACGTGTGTGGGTGTATCGATTCTCCAAACTTAATACTATACCAAGTCCAAGTGTCTGAGAGGGATCATTGGCAATGTTCACAATGTATCTTGTAAAGTATATAGGTCAGTCGAGGATTTAACACAGATGTGATAACATATACAAGCAAAATATGTCAAATATTCAATGGTTTTCTAAACTCAGTGTACAATATTGAGTGTCATAGTAAAAACCTTGTTACTGATTAAAAAAAAACATTGTGCATATGCGGCCATATGTTTGAAAATACCTATATTAGTGTACTTCAGTTTAATGGGACAGAAATATAGACAAAGCATCAAGACAAAAACATCAACACAAGAATGAAATTGTTTATTAACTCTTAAATAAAATGTTGAGACAAAATGAATTCGTAAAATTTAAAAGTAAACATGGTTACCGTTGAAAACATGTGAATTGAAATTAGGGGCACATCTGCATCGGTAAAGAAATTTCAAATAAGACTCAAATTCTCCGTCACCAGCCCTTCAATCAATAGCTATGTTGCCTCAGATTCAGGCTGTGGGTAACAGATATTTATCAATATTTGTCTGAACAAAAAATGACACAAACTGTGAGCATCCGCCATCAAAACAGATTATACAGCCCTGTTTATTCGTTTCTTACATCAGCACAAATGGAAAATTTGCATCGGGAGAGTCGGAAGTATTCTGTTCTTATAGGATTATAGGACTTAGATTGTATGATATTGCAAGTTGTGATGACTGATAATCAACGAAAACGACCGGTATTCTTTTTTATTTTTATTTTTGCATTATTTCATAATACAATTTCCAATTTCCGTAATCTTGTCTTAACCTATTAAGCGATGCAATTGGATTTTCTATGAATTTGGTTGCTATAAGCCGTTTAGACCTATAAATCACCTTTATGCTTCACTTTTATATGCATTCTAATGAAACATATCAGTTGTCTTGATGTTGGTCTAAAGATTAAGGCCATTTTTATGCACTCGAAGGACACAATATAGTTATCGGACTGTCCGGTCGTCCAACCTCACGGTTTCAGATCAATAACCGAAGAACGCGTTTGGCCAGAGACCTCAGTAGGCCTGTTAAAAATTACAAGCAGATGATTTTGAGGACAGTCGATAACCGGTGAGTGTCATGGTGACCTCGAGCTGAAAATCAATACAACATTTTCCCAATATCTCTTAAACATTTCTTTGAATTGCGATAATTACACGTTTACGACTAGTGTGCATATTCTGTAATAAAGGTGTACGTACACTCCAAAATACACTCTAATTGTCATAGTTAACACGGTTATAGAAATGACTGCAATATTTATAAGGACTACAGTAGCAACAATACCATGAAACGCAAACGCCATAAATGGTATCACAAATGCCAACCAAACGTTTAATTTCTTTTCTTATGATACAGTTTTGTTCAGTTTACTTAATTGTCAATAGCATCAGGGTTTGCAGTTAAATGTTGGCTGATCAAGACGTATGTGAGGATTATTTTTGAAGACACTTTTTGCCTAGACTTAAGACCAAGGGTTTAAGTGGTAGTAACATAAGTATTTATGTTCAACTAATCAACAGTCGGCTCTCGTGAAATAAATTTAGCTCGCTTCTAACAAAAGATTGAAGAGGGTTGGAAATAGGATGTCAACGATACTGGCTCAGATAAATTTCGTATTTCTGAACATTTCGTAATCATCGTGAAACGCAGTCAAAGTCAAACTTTGTGTAAGACATCATAACAATATCGTCATGTTATGCAAAGAGTCGCAGAGTATAAGCTTAATAAGGAATCTGAAAAACTAAATATACCAGCTCAAGTGTCTGCGACGGATAAGTAGCAATGTTTAGTGTCACATATTAAGCCAAGTAAGTTTACTATAAATAAATATGCTACCTAAGATTATCACTGCGCGTTAAAGATATATATCAAAATGATCTGAACAAATAAAACACAATTAAACAAACACTATTAATGTTCTTGATCTAAAACAGATAGCCACACTAATGCTAATTCGTTACCAAAGTTTTTCGCATGAGGAGAGCCTCAAAGAACTTGAACTTTTAGTATATATTTGGCACTTCAGCTCGCCCGTTTATATGTTGTTATATAGGTTGTTATTTCTAGGAAAGGACAGTGATGTCGTATTTGTTCTTGTGAGCCCGTGTTATGAAATATACATTGATGCAAAAGGTGAATGTGCTGTCGTGTTACACTGTTGTTTATTTATATAATGAATATGTTTTTGTTTTATTGTTAATGAATATATTATACACGGAGTAATACGTTATTGACATGTCTTAGGTCACACCAGTGTTTGTTAGGTAAATGTCGTGTAATCTATATTCTCCAATGTCAATCTTACATCAATCTAGCATTTTTTAAATCACTCAAATGTAATTTTACAGTCCTAGACATGGGTCCAACTGGCACAAAGTCACTACACTACATTGGACTTGTCCAAAACCTGCATCGTTATGAAAGCTGACGTTTATTTTGAGATGTGTCTATAGATTGCTGGCTGCTTAATGTTAAAATACGTTCTTCGTACTTACTGTCATGGTCGTACAAATTATTGCAAATTCACTTAACATGACATCAGAATATTTTTCAAGAAAGAAAAAGCACATTATTGATAGAGCAAGGTCAAGAACATTTGTTATATCAAATGTTTATAGACATCCACATAGATAATTGCACGGTCTGAATTATGTAGTAATACTTATGTGAAAAACTACAGAAACAAGCCCAGTAGCAAAAGTTTAAACATAAACCCGGTTTAATGGCACTGGGTAAACGCCAAAGACATAGAACACAAAAACAAAAAAATCACAAACAAGAAACATGGAAGAACGGCACAAAACTCCACAAACAGCACCTTGCATACATACTATATATACACAACTAGGTATGTTTATCAAGGATTGTTAAGTACCGCCTTGGAACGGTCAGTAAAATGTAAATTTACTGGGGGTAAGACAAATTTTAAAGGACTTAAAGTAATTTTATTGTAACAAACTGTCAATCAATAGCAAAACATATTTGCTTAACGAAACAACATTTGTAAGGTAACTACACACTGTGCATCATTACGTCTTATTCGAAATATTGGACAACTAAAATCTAGTTGATATTATTGTATTTTGAGTTATGTTTCCTCGTCAAGGTTTGTATAGGCCCGGTAGTCAAAACAAATGAATTCCATTTGGAGGCACAATGTAAAACGACACTGATCGAGAGACAAAAACGTCCAAACAAAAACAACAAATCAGGAACGCATTAACATACTAGCTTAATACAAATAATAGGATTTCCGCCTTGGAAAGGTTATTAAAATACGAGTTCACTGAAACAAAAATTCAAAAAAAGTTAAAACTGACGGTTGGATAAAACATACAGCCACAAAGTTTTGTTGTAGAAATAATGAACGCGCACTAGCACAACATAGGTAAGTGTGAGTAGCACTGGGGATTGAAGAAGGCGTTAAATTACACCACCATGTCAGTTTACTAATAAGTCCGAACAACTTGGAATAACGCCTTCAAGAAAAACAGAATGGCGTGTTCAAAAGGTATTGGACTTGGCAAACTTACATAAGATAACATAAAACAGAGTTTCTTATCCTCAGGCCATCATGTCATAAGTGCTTTACATCTTCATATTTCGGCGTCATAAATAATTTATATAACAAAGGAGTGTCACCACTGGCGATTCAGCTTCAATAAAGTGTACAGTTATTCCATGAAGGGCTGGTGTATACTTCAAGATATTACCAAGTTGATTCCTTAAAACTTTGTCACAAATACGAGTACATGACAAAATCAGCATTAAACCATAAATGTACAGACAGGTATTACAAACATTATGCATACTAAGCATTAAAATAAGAATAAAATATTCATTTGATATATTTAAATTTTCTTAACATCATTTGGGGACTGAACATCAGGTTTTCCTGCAAGGGCAGGTCATGTTATATTCATTAACATCTTAAAAGACATAGATTACAATGGCGTATTGTGTTATTATCGCCCCCTCCTTATCTTTTATAGTCATTCGGTTATTAACCACGAGCTCAGTACTTTCTAATATTGCTGTACAAGAAGCAAAAGAAGCAAAAGTATGTTAAAACCACTGGAGACTTACATGTAGCAATCGAAATTGCAAATGAACTTGTCTTTAGGAACACGAACAGTCATTGAGTCTGGCACTAGCAGATTTAGACGATTGCTCAATCGGCGTCCATCCTATCTTAAATTGTTCGAGCTAACTTTGTCTTATCAATATCAGAGAAAAAATATGAAAAATATACACTAATGCAGACTAGAGTGGCTAATTATTTCCTTGAACTCAATTCCCGACTTACTCAATGAAGTCATGTTTTGTTCGTATTTTTTGAGAAAGGGGGCGCGCTTTCTAAGATTCGCCTTAACATGCTCCACCTTTTACGTCAAATTCTGAAACCGCAACTGTTGCGATCATTTATTAACATTATAAATGCAATATTTTCTTGATAGAACATAATGACCCATTACCATCGGAAAAATAGAGTTAAGTTTCACATTTTTCTTTAATTTCAGAGTTATGAAATGGTAATTGGAGGAGAATAATGAATTATCAGATTTGCCATAAAAATGCTCAAAAAATATCGTTGGCAATGACAATGGACGATCAAATTGCCACAGAGTATTACAAATATACCAGACGCTTCGTTTCAAACGTCTTACAGCACATCAAAAGGAAACTCTCCCATTCAATTAAAAAGCAATTTTCCAATTTGGTAGCAAAAGTTGTGTGGCTCTTTTGTGTCTGCATTTCGCCAATAGGCATCGATGTGGTTAAGGATGCGGAAAACAGTGGTAGGGTGATAACATTTGTCACGATTTTAGAACGTTTATTTCCGTTTTTACACAAATTGGATTTATTTTTTTATACAATACCGCAAAACTAAAGCCTCGCTGAAATATAGGACCCGTCTGCCAATGGAAAATGTTTTATTCTAGAGTAACGTCCAATGGATATCCTTCACCTCGACATAAACAGCATTTATAGCTTAAGCCTCTAAAGGAGGTATGTTGAAGTATCAATCTGTACTTTCTTGGGTCTGCGCTTCGTTCTAGGTTGCAATTGCCTTGGTGATTACACGAGAAAAATGTCGTTAACTTCATTCAGTGTCGACGATAAGAGGCTTTTATTAGAGGTTGTCTTGTACCAACGTTGGTTCGGTTTTTTAAAACCAAATAAAGGTCTGCTCATATTTTACCTTTTTAAATGACAATATGCTAAGGGATTGCTTTGCAATATAAGTGTTATGAAGTATGAATTACTTAAATGTATAGAGACTTATTCAAAATGATAATGCTTTAAATTTGCTGGTTACAACACTTATCCTAGAATGATAACGAGCCGCATAGTACCTGCACATGCCGTCTGTTGGATTAAGCGAATATCAAATATCAAGTCGAACATACCCGAATTTCGACAATAAAAGAAGAGAGATCGTAAAGGTCAATTTTTGGACAACAATAAAAAATCCGAAAGTGTATGTTATTTCCCAACGACTCAAAAAAGTGATCCCGTTCTTTTTTTGGGGGGATGACTTATCTTACGCAATAAAATATCACAGCTTATCTTAAGTAGAATAAAAATATTAGTTTCAGTCTTAAATAAACACCGGAAATAGTAATTAATACCAAGTGACACTATATGTAATAAATGTTTGCAATTCATGTTGGATGCTAGAACGTGCACTGAGAGAAAATTCATTAACGAAACAAGATCGAATTTTCCATAATAATTCAAATGGAAATAAAGTAAGCGGTTTTCAAATGCCCTTTTTAATGTTTGACCCTGTTTTAAGAGATTGTTTTGTTAAATATATATAAGACTGAAGTCTTTCTAAATTGAACAGTTTTCTTTTCAATTTCATCCTCGGATCTAAGATCATTTCCCTAATTGTTAATTATAGTATCGCGAAATGTTATAAAATGGTCTGGGTGTTATAACATGTTTTATGACTGTCATTACTGGCTACTTATAAATAATTCTACAATGTCGATATTTCTGAAACGTTTCCCACTATTTCCTATTGCATTCAACTTATCTTGGACGCTATAAAGCCATGTTTTTATATGGTTTCTGAGTGTGATTGTATCGTGTAATTAATTTAATAATATTCGGCAGCCGTTCTTTGTACACATTTGGGCATTTTATAAACAAGAATTTTAGTTGACTTGGACATCATGCGAAATTTGAAAAAAAACTTCATATACTTATAATGATGTACGCCGTATTTTGCAGACTTTTACTTAATTAAGTGACCCATTACCATATTTTGCTAATTAAAATACATATTGAAGTAAAACTCTAGACACTAAACCGAACGAATTGGTTCACTATCAGTTGTTTATTGTAATAATGTTGACTACGCAGACAGTTACTATGGGTCAGATCTGTTGGTGAATACCACTACTTACTAGTTTACCCATCATTGTTAAATGTTAGAAGAAAATACTCTCCAACCAATTATGTAAGTAGGCAAAATATTTTCTTATACAAGGAACTGCACAAATGTTAAATTTTATGACAAAAGAAGCTTTATTTTTGAAACGTTTAGTACGTTATGTCAGTCAACCAGTGTAAATTTATCTCATTTTGGTTAAATTAGCAATTATATTGAGTTTTCTTATACCGGTTATTTATTGACACGTTATGTTTGTACAAGGCACAGTGTTTGTAATCCGCCAAACCCTTGAATAGATCGATTATTATGTAAAACTATTTAAAATAACTATCTTCCTCTTTTCAATTGCATGATTCATACATACACAGACTTTAAAAAATAAACAACCACTTTATTGTCCGCCAATCAGACAAAGTCATCTTACTTCGTAGTAGTAGTATTTTACTCTTATTGACAATTATTAACACTGTTGTCCAATCTAATTCATCCTCATGTTTTCATGCTTGAATGACCTGTGTGTAATAAAGATGTTTGTATTGTATTTGTGTTGTTTATATTGCATAATATTACATACAACGTTTTCCTGACCGGGGCGGCTGGTCTGAATTGGGAATAATACTCTTTAATTGGTAACCCAAATAATCTGACAAAAGAAAATAATATTTCCTAATTAACTGAATGTACAAGCTATGTTATGGTAAAAGGATACGATTTAAATTCTATTGGCGACTCTCTCTCTACAAAGGAATACATGTTGATATCACCAAATTGATCGTCACTCGTGAAAATATGTTTTTCTATAACACACGTGATGTGAAATACGATCTTACACTGAAATAAACAAATATCCTCTCTCTATGTATATTTAATCGGTATGTGTTGCACTGTGACGTTATTAGCCTCTCAGTTTGAGGCCTTGAACCTTGTGACTCTAAACAGGGTTATTGAATAACTTGCTACTTGATTAATCCCTAACGTTTCTATTACATTATTCAAGTGCCACGAAATACCGAAAAACGATGGAAGTATGTTAAGTTTCAGTTATCTGAAATAAATAATGATTGATTGTTTTGTTTTTATTGTTCATTGCTCTCGAAAACGGTAATATTTTAATGACTGCTTTATTGTTGTGTTATTGCAAACTAAACGTAAATTATAATAAGCCCCGGCTTATGGTTTGAATGTTTTTATTGACATCTACCGACTACACATATTTATAAAAGATGATATTAGGGTGAAGATTCGTGTTTTATTTGTTAGTCATGGTATTATTACAAATCAAAATATAAGTTATAAAAAATAAACATTTTACAGACATTTTTAGGATGATAACATTTGATAGTCATATATTACAATAATAAAGGGTTTTAATGTATATATCTTATGATAAATAAAACATACCGTGTTTAGAATCCTAGGCATTACACACGAATGTGTAGGTTTTATCAGTAATTACATAACAGAATAATTGTTTCAGAGATAGCGTTCAAAAGTCAAATGAAAATAAAATAATTCAGAGGTTCATGTTGAAATTGTTCGAACACAGAAAGAAACTTCTACTCCCTCTTACTAACCATAACATCTCAAAAACCTATTTAAGATTATGTATGTACGTGTTAGTGTTTTCGCTAAACGATTCATGAAAAGAGCCCCAACATTAATTGAGAACGATTCATTAAAAGACCAATGAAAACTACAGTGAAAAGTCAAGAAGCCAGAATATTCTGTTTGTAGATTTATTATTTGTTTATTTGTTTTATATAAGTGTAGAGATATTTTTGAAATCCATACTTTACGTATTTATCTTGTCCAATTATATTAAGTAAATCCAAGAACGGGTTAAATGATTTTAGTTTGCACTTTAAAAAGTATCGTCTAAAGTATCCTGGATGTACAGAATACCGGTGTATTAAGAAGCAATCCAACGTAATTTATGCCAGAGAATATGATATCCTCTTAAAGTTTCACTTATATAAAAAAACAATCATTTTCCCATCAAAAACAGTAAGTTTTTTTACAACAGGGAAGCACATTAACGATCTCTAGATGCCTTTTGTTTACTAACCATGGCCGCCATCTTGGATTTTTTTGGTTACCAAATTCCGGGGGAATTGTGGGTAATGATGCTACTGCATTAAACTTCCATTCAGTAAGCTTATATTTATAAGTCAACACATAAGACAGTTCTAGGTTTAGGAATGTATTATTCCCTGCAGAATAAAGTGCATATTAATATAAACAAGTAACAATTAATTATGTATAACAGAAAATATCACAAAATGAAATGCACCACAGTCAGTAACTCATCACAGCAAGGAGTCCTTATTCACAGCATGGACACAAGAACTCATCCTGCCTCCGTATAACTTTCACTTGACTGCAGTATTTAAGGTGAGTCCAGTGGCCGCATTTGTCACACTCGCCCCAATTCACCAGTTCTATCGTGAAGGCAACGTTCATGGGCTCTGGTGAAAACTTCCGGCAGACACAGCACAAGTCCTCCTCTGCAACTTCATATGAACATTCACTCTCAGTGTCACTTGAAGCCAGAATTTTACAATAGCCAGATGGACCAGGCACAGGTGAAAGGTGTGCATTTTTGGTTTTCTTCTCTTTGACTGTCTTCTTTGGTTTCTTGACATTTTCATTTGGCGTCATCAGCTCTTTCTTTGATGGAGATGTTATATCTCCCATGATGGTGGGCTTCCTTTTTCTTGCCTTTTTGGTTGTCTCCACTGCTTTCAGTATTCTTCTGCTTTCTAGAAAGGACTCAGGCTGTACGTCTTGACTGTTCGCTATAGAATGCACATGGTCACCGGTATGGTCGATAGTGTAGATGGCAGAAGGAGCAGTTTTGGCAGGAGTTATTGAATATCTCCTTCGTGGAAATACTCCAGTCTTCCTGAAGGCACTTATTAAGTTTTCAGCACAGACACCCTTGTTGTATGCTTTGCTTGAAATCTCAGCGATATTGTATCGGTTAATTTGCATTCCCGGATTTCTTCGCATATAAGACTGGCACTCGCTGTGATAGATGTTTTTGAGAGGCCCGAAACACTCAACATCAAGGGGCTGAGTCACATGAGAAGTGTGTGGTGGAAGGACAAAAAATACAACATTGTTGGCTTCTCCCCATGCAGATAATGTAAGGTTGATGTGTGATTTGTGGCCATCAAACAGGATCATAACAGGATGGTCCTTTGTTGTCACATGCCTCAAGAAGTGCTGCTTCAAATACTCCATAAATACAAGTGAGTTGGACCAACCTGACTCTGTCATGATACCAACTGATCCAGGGCTAGCCCCAGTCAACAAGTCAGGGTTCCATCTTATACCTGGGAATACATAATATGGAGGTAGTCTGATGCCCGCCGCACTTCCACATGCTATAATGGTCACAGTCTTCCCCCTACTTGAAGTAATGGCCTGGGGTGTCATGCCTTTCACACAGACAACATGGCGAGGATTGTGTTCCATCATTAGCCCAGTCTCATCAATATTCCAGATTAGTTCAGGATGATTGTCAAGATCATGCTTCTTCATCACCTTTTCTAGCTCTGCAAAATACTTGTTTATTGTTTCCTCTGACGTGCACTTTGCTCTGAGCACTGAGAGCTTTTGTGGCTTGGCTAATGTTACATCAGGGTTTCTTCGCTTGAAGCCAGTATACCACGAAGAAGCAAATTGTGGGTCACTCTGCTTCTTCCGGTGGAGTGTAATTGCCCAGTCGGTGGCTAGGTTAAGCAGCTCTGACCGGGTGTAACCATAGCCAATGCTTGCCATGTATGTCAAGTGTTCAACTAGTTGCTTTTCTTCATTAGCAGTAAATGTGGGTGGCTGACCTAAGCTTGGCAAATTCTCGTGTTCATTGGTCACTGGCTGCAATCCAAGGGTCCTATCACGCAGGGTTGACTCTGGTAGCCCATACAGTATGGCTGCCTTATACACAGACATCCCTGATTCAACAACCTCCTTGTATGCCTTCGCTATTAATCCTGTGTCATACTGCCGCTTTTTTTTCACAGCCTTGCCAATGGTAGGTAACTGAAATGAAAGAAAAAAAAATAATCACAATTGATTTCAATATTTGTTAAGGTTTATTAAGGTTCAAACTAAATCAGAAGTTTAGTCGAGTAGCATTGTTGCCAATAGGGAAAACGCGCCAAACAGCGCGTGCGCATGTCGCGTTCGCAGGTGCTGTGACGTAATCAACAGGATAGACCTCAACTGTCAGAATTTGTATTCATGAATAAATCCATGTTCATTCGTTGAATGTAACATTTATGAATTGAAAAAAACAAAACAACATATTTCCGATTGATTTCAATGTAAAATAATGTGTTACTTACCCGTAGGAACGACATTTTCCTTGAAAGTTTGAAGCGGGCGTCAAGTGCGAGATAATGTAAACAAAGGATACCGGAAGTGCTCTTCAGGAACTAGATATTCGGATTATTCGGATTTCACCTGAATTTGGTAACCACCGGTATTTTGTAAAGTGGGGATACATTTTAAAACATAAAAGATTGATTGGAAAACAACATATCTTGGTATAATATGGTCAAATGCTACACAATATATTAATTTCTTCTTCTGGAATCGTTGCCAAATAAAGGCAATGAGAGTAATAAAACGGATAACAATCCGGACACGCAGCTATTGCTCCTAGCTCAAAGTATCCATTAGCATATACAATATTATTCGGAAAAACAATATAATATGCTTATTAATCAAGTCATTATTTTGGAATTACATCCCATCGCCAAAATTAAAGTTTACTTTCCTGCTTACGTATAGTATACTTTTTAATGTAATCCACCCATATAATTTATACAAAAATGCTACTAGTATAGTTATATTTTAATTTACAAAATGTTAAGTGTGCGATATTAAAAGAAATTTTTCCAACATTTAAGTACATTCCGAAAATGAGATATTTATAAAGAATAATCGGTATTCAATGCATGAAACCGGCGGTCTTGGTTTGATTTAGGAAGGTGCTCAATGTAAGGCAAACAGTGACAACGCCATCTAGCACCAGCTTGAACGGTAAGTTATTTCCTTAATATACAATGGCATTCGGAGTACAGTCAACATTTTATAACAGACACCAACACGTTGATGCTTAATTTAAGCCTTACATCAGATCTTTCAACCAACCTCATACACAGCGCCTTCTCATAAAAGAAAAATATCCTGTGTTTTGCATTGGTTGTTCACTGGCCCCACTTTGATGGTCCGTATCACTTCAGTTTAATACCCTAGAGGAGATACTTTCTCTTTGAGATCAGCCCTAATTCGTCATTTACCAATGATAAAAACAATTCAAGACATGAAACCACGGCAATAAATAGGGGATGCATCAATCGGTATTTACATGCCAGAAATTATATAAACTAGACCTTAAACAACTTCAAAACCACACACGAACGGAATTATGTGGCTTTGTTTTCTTAACTATGCCGCCTATATCTTAACAAAACACAATTATAACAATCTACCGCACATCCCTTACTGATCATGGACCACGCTCGGAGCAGAACGTAATGATTAATGTGATGGATGGTGCGTCTTATCAGACAAGGCCGTCATTGGTGTCTCAGCGGTGCTCTGGTGCGGCGATTGGGATACGGTAGACATTGCCTAATAGAAACGGTCTTAACACACCGTCATTCAACCTGATTCAATTAATACTTGTCTAGTTGACGGCATTGTGTTGGAAGCAAGGTGAAAAGATATTGTCTCTTATTCGGAAATGTATAAGCGCATATAAGAATGTTGAGAAATGAATCACAATAGATATAAAACAAGAACACATTGCTAGCCCAAAATAATAGAAAAATCAAAATGGTAGCTATAACGACAATTTCAGTAAGTTTACCGGTAACCAATGGATATCACCAAACATATACTTAAGGTTCTAGCATGTTTATATAATGTCAACTTATTGAAGTGTATGAAAATGCAAGTGATTTTTTTCTCATCTTTTTGACATTTAGTATCCCACAGGTAGGTAACAAAAGTGCATTATTACAATATTTGTATATCAGCTGACATTCTTTAAAATAACTTTATATTACTATATTTGTTGTTTTTGTGTTTTTTAGTTGATTAAGGTCTGTCTGTCATTCGGTTTGACGCGGCCTGGTTTTGAACCTCGCGACCTTCTACGACCGAAGCGATCTCTCTACCACTGAGCTATTTATACTATGCATTTTTATATTTAACTTAGAAATGTTTTAAATGATATTTTTAACATATTATTCATACTAACACTGTTATTTTCAAAAAGCTGTATTCTATGAATTTTAAGCAAAGAGCAGGAAATATGTTGTACTTGTTTGTTTCCCAAACTGTTGTAAAGCCAACGTATCTAGCATATATGGAGTCAGTTGTTAAGTTAATGTTTCTGTTGGACATTCTCATACATTTCTGTTTCATAAAGCATCATGTGGCCCTTGGAGTTATATCAGCCATTTCGCGAGGATCTATCAAAGCTATATACGTATTTATTCTGTAATAACTTTACCCTTTATCATACGTGGCCTTTAAATGAACCATAACATCAATCCGGCTTTACTTATCATTGCCCTCCAATATCTGGCAGGCAAATATGAATAACAATGCCGTGTAATGCAAATGCCTGAATGGTTTAAGAAAACTCAACCTTATGCTTTACTTTGAGCTTCTATAGTGCTATTTTATAAATCAAGGCTTAGATGTTATCGACGTTGATATATTTATGATATTTAGACTTTGATAAGTTTAACGTATTTCGTATATTATAAGCTGATAATATAACTATACTTGCAAACTTGGACAATGAACTACAGTTATTTACTTGAATACAGCAATTAAGGACACTCGTAGTATATACAAAAAAACAACGATATTTGATTCAGAAGAGATAAGATGTGTTTCAACAACAAGCTTAAAGCAGAACTTTCGAAAGAATGTTTTAAATTTGTATTGTGTTAAACATGGGGGACCTATTCTGAATGTTTATTCGTAACTACGTTAGCCGGCCAAGCACTGAAACAAATATTTAATTATATATGTATAAATATTTGTTTAAGCAAATCAGATAAGCGTATCCTTCATCAATTTATCCAGTTCTTCCCCAAAATTTGAATAATATTGGAGGCGTTTTGGAGTTCACCTCAATGTAAGGTAGTTGATAAAAGTTAATCTTTAATTAATTAAGCGTCTTTTTGGTGTCACGAGACATCACTTAGAGATATGCGTTTAATCAATTGTTGGGTGAAACTGTTGTTACAAATTCTAATAAGTACTTAACAAATGTAAATACCTTTCAAGTGGTACTTCCTCTCAAAGAGACACAATACTGTTTCCGCCCAGAAAGGACTCGAAAGTGATTCATATCAACTTTCAGCTGTGTTCAAAATGGCGCATCAACCAACAAGGTTGAGGTTCCAATGGTGTAACGTTTAGCTTCTCACCGAATAGGTCTTTATTTCAGACCTTCTATGATAGCAGTCATGTGACGTCGTAATAAGGAGCCAGCAAAGAATTGTATGATGCATTGAAAATTTGACAAGAAAATACATTTTGGCTAGTGTGTTCAATTAAATTATTGTATTGCTAAAAATAAAATATTGGAAAAAATATTAACCAATTAATAACCATATTGGAATAATTTGACAAAACCATGGAACTGACCAGTTTTACACAATTTGCTGCTGTACTGTGTTTAATCAAGTATCTTAACTTTATTACTAGAGAACAACCTATTGACCATTTGCGCTTTGCCTGGGCTTTACTTCTAAATACAACACATATTATGAACAATAAACTGGATATTTTGTGGTCTTTATGCTACAAAACTTTTCTTTTTTTCTTCTAGAATTGTTGTAAAATGAGGAACCTTTGGATATTAAAGTAAATTACATTTTTGCAGCGCAGCTATTAATTCTTACTCACAATATAAACTACCACGGCATAACACCTCTGGGATGACTGTTTATGGTATTGTTTAAAAACCGGCATTATTATGAAATCAACAATTTTCTGAAATACTGGTAAGGTAAGTGCTAATGGTTTTAGTTGAAAATGGTTATGGTTCTAGGAGTATCTGGTCAAACGGCCCGAGGAAAATTGCTCTTTAAGACAAGTCGTGAAACCTTGCTATATACATGCTTAAAGCAAACATCTAACTATAATCACTTTCATAAAAGAGGAGAATGTTAAACGGACAGGTAACATACAGTTAACTTCCGACGATAAAAAATGCTAAGATCATTACATTCAGCCAAGTAAAACCATCATTTAAAAATAACATTAATGATGTTAATTGCTCTAGGCGATCTTAGTACACTCTTCTATTTCTGCGTTTGAATGATCTACGTGCAAGCATTTTCAAACTACTCATGGTAGTAACATAAGTTGTTGTAGTGGTTGACATAGTGACGAGAGTTTGTCTGCTTAGTTCATCAATTTCTTACCATAATAGACAGATGCTATTTTAGTTTAGGGATACAAAGGAAATACAGGAATGAGCACAGAAGCCGAAAACCTAGAGAACCTTTAGATCAAGCTCAATTATAATTAAAACAAAAAATGTAGACTAAACAAGAGGCACCCGAATTTGAAATTGTACTCTTCATTGTACAACACGATGAAAGTAAATTATATATTATATAGGAGTCAGCAGAACTTCAAGTTTAAAATACAGTTCCGCCAACTGCTACTGCTACATTTACGTTAAGCTACACGTAGAAGTACACATAAAAATCTTGTTTTGTTTCATCTTTAGTATAACGTGTTTCCTGCAGGTGACCTTTATTTCAAATTTAACTCGGTATCGAGAAAATCGGTGGTCAGATACAAATGTGTGGACAACCATATATAATGTGATCAAATTTATATGCAGACGGTTTAGATTGTTTTTAAACCAAATGTGTTGAAGGGCAATGCTTTAACTTGTGGCATAAGCGCAGCCTTTTACAATAGAAATGCATTACCGGAGATAAAGTTAAATAAATAATTGTACGTTCCCTGGGGTCATGATTACGAACAGTCTCAAGTCCAAGTCTAGACTCAGACTCAGAAAAGCATTTTAATAAAGGAACAAACAATTATATTTATTCCATTTCTTTTACAAAAAGTATGTTAATAATAGTAAAACATTCAACTATTAATACCTTTAAGCAATTTTTTTCCATCATTGCTCTGATAGAAGCAAAATTACAATGAAATGAAGTTTTGCCATAATGAGTCTTGAGTCTGAACTTAGTCTTGAGACTGTTCGTAATCACTGCCCCGGGTATTCCCAAAAGATTCCTTTGTTGCTCGTCGAATAACGATCAAATCTTCAGAGCTATGCTTAAAGTCACATTCTTATTTAAAATCAATACAAAAACATGTACAACAAACATAAGTTTTGTGTTATAAACCTTTAACTCCTTACTAAATCATGCATTTATGGAACATATTATTTACTGATAACACGATTGTAACCGTGTATTTAATAGCTGAACTAGTAGAACTATTATATTATTGGTGAGTTTTAAAAGACTGTGATCTCCCGTCGTCTCATAAGATAGAACTACCGTGTTTCCTGCACATTAATTTCAAATTAAACCCAGTATCCTTCATAAGAACCATTGTATTCGACATTTATTCATCCCTTTTGGTATACAGTGGAACACCGCTATTCCGAACACCGTTTATCCGAAATTATCGCTATTTCGAAATTATCTTTCGGTCCCGATTTTACTCCTTCCTTGTTTACCTAAATATTTGGTCTTTATTCCGAAATCGCTATTCCGAAATAATCGCTATTCCGAAGTAAATATTACGGTCCCGATTTGGTTTTTCTCACCTATTTATTAATTCTTATTTCTAAGTTTATTTACACCATACTGCGAATGCACTCGGGCATCGGTTTGATGTGACAATGAGCACAATTAGCGCCTGTTAAAGAAAGACAATGAGCACGCGTATGTTACAAACATCGATGTCAGAAAATGAGCGATTCATTTAGGTGATGTAGTGTGTATATTATTGCTGGTTAACACAATCTGAATATCATTCGAAAATGTCTCATCTGATTCGATCGCCGCATTGCTCACTCGACCCGCTACCGAAATATCCGAATGCATACATGTGCTGTCATTTTGTTTTAAATGTTTTATGTTGTGTTAATAAAGAAGTATAATAACGAATTATTTGTCAATTATTGAACACTAAATCAACAGATAGTTTTGTATACGAAATATAACTCAAACCGAATGTATCGTATTGGTAATGTTTAATCGACATTGCAATCTTCCCGACTTAGTATTTCACGTCATCTATAATTCGCGAACGTTGGCATTTGCGGAAAATTGTTAATCCGAAACACCGCTTGTCCGAAGTAATTTGTTGGGTCCCTACCATTTCGGATTAACGGTGTCCAACTGTATTTAAACATATTGTATTAATTGTGGTCAATCTTATTTGGGAGTAAAAGTGGACCTTTAATACATTATTTTGTTTCTTGTCAAAATCCAATACGGTAATTTGTATTATCTTTAGATTGAATGTTGTATTTGATTTATGGTTTGTAATTTATTAGTCTCTGTTTGTGAGCTATGTGGAAATTTCTGACGTTCCGATGATCTAATTTTCGCAAACAATATCTATGGGATGATTTCCCAATCTCATTCGGTATTTACACACGAAAATATGTCTGAAGACTGTCATATCGAATACGCTTTTCTAATATATTTTTACGTTGTGTTTGACTTTTTTGGGGGTCTGGAGACAACTTCCCTTAAAGCTTATGTTTCCAATATTTGATTCGATGGGAAGGCGTGAGCATTTGCATGACCGTTTTATATGTGTGGCGTTAATGATGCCGTTTTATGAATAAAGATGTACGTATGTATTAACGCTCGTACGATGAGGTTAAAGCATATGCGAAATGTCAACAACAAGAACAAAAACAACAACAACAACAACAACAACACCAAAACAAATAATAAATGATACGGGCTCTAAACCGAGCGAAGCTCGGCAGAGCCCTTTTACGGTCACACATAGCACTACTTTCGTTCAAAAGTTGCACATACTATCAGCATGAAAAAAAGACGTAAAGGTGATGGAACCAGTATTTTTTCTGTTCATAAACTATATTGAGCGCGTGCATGCCGGACACCAACGTCATCAGAGCGTGACGACACGGAAGAAAACAGGACCATGAAATTTAAACTATGCGATGCGGCGAAATAGCGCCCCACTAGTTATTAAAATAATTCAAAATATGCTTATAAACAATTACTATGAATATTTTTGGTAAACTCAAAAAGACAAATAAAACATATTTCTATAGATTATCTGAGATATATACTTTGTTTTCTCTTGTTTATTAAAGATATGCATACGCATTGTTTACCATTCTATACGAAGGTCACACTTGACAGTTAGTAGTTGTCATTTTTGGCTTTACAATATCGATACTATTAAGATGATTGACAGTTGTTGATCGGATAGAAATTGCGAAGAATTAATTCCTGTTGGATTACCGATTTTATTACGACCATGGATTATACCGGTACACATAGCAGAGCTTTTCACGTCAGCCAAGTACAGTATGATTGTTTTGTAAAAACACTTTTCAGTAAACACTAAATCATACAATATATCAATTTCATAAACTTATGACATGCGGTTGACCAGTTCAGAAATCGCTATGGCTGAGCGAAATATTGTCACTGAAAAGATGGATGGGGTGTACCGTCTGTGAACCTCTACAATGGATGAGTGAGATGTTTTGACTGAGATCAAAAAATGGGAACACCTTTCATTTACCAACACGCTGGTTGAGAGATTGAAATTAAAAAGATATACAGGAATTGTGTGACAGGTGAACTCTTATGCCATGCAACACAACTTTTGTGTAAATTAAGAAATTGGGCGGGGAAGGTGCGGGAGGGGTATCCCCTCCTGCCAAGTGAAACCATGGCGGAGCGCAAGATTATGACTGAAAAGATCAATGGACGGTTGCGGTCCGACACCAAAAGTCCATGTGAATGATTAAGATTGTATGAAATATTAAAATATTTGATATGTAAAAATATACGACCAAAAGTTGATTATTTGTTTATTATATGTATCATAGAGAACACAGTGACAAACACATTTTTTATAATTCTCAGAACAAGAGATCACCCAAGGGACCGAATCGCCCCAATCAAATAGCTCGACTGGCCACAACTGCAGTCCAAATACCAGATAACTGAAATGTAACACCACTTTTTTGTGACAGATGTTATTAAATTAAGAAGTTGGAAGGGGAGGGTGCGGGAGGGGTTTCCCCTCCTGCCAAAAAAAAACCATGACGGAGCGCAAGATTATGACTGAAAAGATAAATGGACGGTTGCGGTCCAACACCATGGCTTTGTGAGCTATTGTGACTGTAAAGATGAATGGTTTTGCTTTGATCCACAGATTGTGTGAAAGATTGCAAATAAATTGTGCCGAGTGACCCCTCGTGCCAAGCAACACTATGGGAGATGAGAGATTGTGACTGAATATGTTGAGAGGAAGGCTGACACCATAAGAGTGCAAGATTGTGATTGAAAGACAAATCGGCAAATGCGGGTTGATGGTTTTGCTGTGGGCCACAGATCGTGTGAAATTTGTAACTAAATAGTCAGTCCAGGGCGTGGAGAAGGTGAACCATCCTGTCAAACAACCCCCATGACTGAGTGGGAGTTGCCATACCCTTACAATGAAACAACATGGCTTTGTGAGAGAACTATCAATGTTACTAAAATACACTTACTTTACAGGTGCACCTGTATGTTATCAAGCTGTGCAATTCTGTATTCATACGTTTTGTTCTATGTATATTTTAAAACTTTAAAATGGAGGTGCACCTCTTACATAAATACAACTGCACCTCTATATTTAAGATGGAGGTGCACATCTTTAATATACAACTGCACCTCTATATTTAGACCGTCATGCCTTTTCTTAGACCTGCACCTTAAAAATTAGGTGCAACTCCATTTTTTCAATTTACATCGCCGTTTAGTAATTTTTCACCCAAATGGTAAGTCAAACTGTACTGGCTTGCTCACACTCAATTTCATGGTCAAGTTTGTTATAAAATTGCCATTGTGTAAACATTTCTGCTTGTTAATAAGTAAAAAAAGTCAAAATGAGATGCCAAAAGAAGTTTGTGTTGTTGACAGTAAATACTGTAAACACCCTCTGCGATTCACTCAAATCTGCATGCGATAATGCACTTATGCACCAGTCAATTGTAACCCCCCCCCCCCCTGTACCCCAGGGACCCTAGGTAAGGCCCATTCCCCGCTATATTTAAAGCGAAGACAAAACCACCACATTCACCCGGCACTGCGGGCCACCTGAAAGGTAAACACATGGCCCATTTCCCCGTCTATCCCCTGCATACCCCCGGACCTGGGGGGGGGGGGGGCGAGGTTACAATTGACTGGTGCATAAGACCCCAGCTTCTCGATAAATCTTAAGCGTAACGGACTTAAAAAGCTTGAATCTGTTATAAAATATTTCCATAAATTGGGGCAAAGAAACATGACATACAAAATAAAGTAGTCATGTACATACAGTGTACTAATGCTCAATAGCAATATGTTTGGTCATAAAGAAGTTGTGTTACTTTAGTTTAGATTTCAGTGTAAATCACTTGTAAATTGGATATGTAAGATTAGCACAATTTACAGACTTTTTTTGTATTTCAGAATGCATCCATGCCACCTGGTTTTTGACATTACTGCTGTGGACAGATTTTCAGCAATGCAGGTATTGCCATGTTGTGTATTACTGGAGGCAATAAGTTTGGAAATAAACCAGACTTTTGTCAAGGTTTCCCTGAAAGAAATTGCCAGTATGTTTCTTGCTCTTTGATATTATTATTCGCTTGTAATGACCTCATGATCGGTGTTTATTTCAATAGCTCATTGATGAACTGTTTCTTTCCGAATTGAATTGCCATGCCGTTTTTGTTGCGGCTTTGAGATAATATCATTTTCTAATAAAACTGCTGACATTCATTGGTCTTTGGACTGTATTGTGCATCAATTCGCCCATTTTGTTTGCTCTTTAAAGCAAACATTGCATTAATTGCAAACAAGTATCACAACTTACTACACATGATGCAGAATTATGTTTCATTTAGTGTGCATATGATTTTAAGCTTATGAACATAAAAAACATCTACTTAAACAATCACAGCAACACAATGAGATCCCTCTGCAGAAATATTGCTACTTTTCATTCATTCATACCGTCAATTATTCATGAATATATTCATTTACTTGAAGTTAATACATTGAAAAAATTTACATCTCTGATGGTAAAAGCAATAAAAAGTGAGCAGGGGGATAGAGATAAGTACCTTTTCCCTTTATGCATTAAAGAAAAAACCTAAATACACTCAAAATGCCTTAAAGGGTAAACCAGATTGGCACCAAAAAGATTATTTTCTGTAGCGAATCTCATTACAATTGTTTCATAAAATTTGATCAAAACGTTCAATCTGTGAGAGTGCAGCTTTAATAAATTAAAACTCTAATTTATTGTTTATTTAATATAGCCATCCTGGTTGCTGAAGCCACAGAGGTATTTTCAAGGACAAGAACCAATGCTGATCAAAACATGGTCTAGTGATGGAATTCCATACCCGTTCTTGGCATGGATCTTTTAGAAAGGAATATTGTCTGCAAGTAAGAAAGATTTCTAAGACAGTCTGGTTCAAAGGCTTTCAAAATGCATCTAGGTACTCGATTAGTAAAGATTAACCTTTGAGTTGTTAAAAAAGTTATTGCAAATCGTCCAAAAGACTATATGTTTAATATTTTTTGTCATAAATTGTTTGGAATTAATGAATTTTTCTGCACATTTATCGCATTAATGCACCAGTCAATTGTAACCTTAGACCCTTTAGGTCCAGTGGTAAACCGGGGATAGCCGGGAAAAAGGGCTGTGTTTTTACCATTCAGGTGTCCCTGCAGTGCCGGGTGAATGCGGTGGTTTTGTCTTGGTGCAAAATATTTCTTCCCTGCAGGGCGGGGATTTTACCCTTGATTGGCTGGACTGAAAGTCAAAGTCCCCGCTATTCCCCGGGCTTGGGTGTTGTTTACAATTGACTGGAGCATACTTCCTACATAAAAGGTTATATATGTCTCGAATGAGTGTTTACAGGCATTTTTCATACTTTTACAGTAGAAGAAGAAGTCTTATTCTGTGTCTTGCTTGCAGAATATGATGTGCCAATAAGCTCCAGTTTGCTGCGGCTTTTCGCCCATGGCAGTGGTCCTGCGATCTAGATCCAGGAGTTGCAGCTCTGAATCTAATATTTCAGAATGAAGATGTAAGTTAACTTTGTAGTACTTGTTTATGTGTAAATGATTCCAAAGAGTGAGATTTATACTAATCAGGTGTAAATAAGCAACTTATCGACACTGGTTTAGAACTGTAATCTTAATTTTTTAAAGGCAAATCTAGCCTTCAAAACAGATACTTTAAGCATTTTTTTTTAAACTTAGCATAATTATGCTATTACTGCATTTTCTACATCATGTAGCCATCTCATACATGAAAACACTAGCAGTTGTCATGAATCTTTCAGTTTTGGTGTGTTTTTTTGCCATTTCCTTTGCTGCGCCATTTGTCCCTGGAAGCATTTCAGTTTGGCTCTATGTCAATTTTTATATAAACGCTTAGCTGATAAAGTGGAAAAATCTTATTTTGCTTTGAAAAAATCTTAATAGAGTAGGCAGGCCATTTATATGGTTCTGGCTTATATATATATATATATATATATATATATATATATATATATATATATATATATATATATATATATATATATTTATTTATAAACTTTACTTGGTCAGATTAATCCAATGCATTGGGAAATAATGGCTCTTTAAAAGTTTGCGGCTTACCGATTGATGGAAATGGCTATTTCTGCTTTATATGAAAACACCACAGGTGCTTATATTCATTCTAAAAGTATTTAATATATCATTGCCAAACTTTCAGTATGTGTTGCATACAGCCTGAAATTGAACTATAGAAGTTTTGAAGTCTGTTTTTGCAAAAACATTATATGACAATACTGTTTTAAAGAGATACATTGTAAGCTTGGTGAAACATATAGTTAGAATAACTGTGGTCTTAGGCCATATTTACATATTTTTAACAACGGTGACTTCATTTGTTAGTGTGATAGTCTCTTCATCTGCGTCAATGTAAACAAATTGACCCTTGTTTATTATATTCGGAGTTTAAACTAGGTGTTAATCTGTTTCAGATCGGAATTCATCACTATAGTACCGTATTCACCAGTAAGGTTTTATCCAGGATACCAGAGTGGCATCTGGGATTGATCTCTTCAGTAAGTTGGATTCACCAGTAACGTTTTATCCAGGATACCAGAGTGGCATCAGGATTTGATCATTCAGTACTGTATTCAACAGTAACATTTAATCCAGGATACCAGAGTTGGCATATGGGACGAACACTTCAGTACCTTATACCAGAGTGCATTATGTATCTTGGATCGATGACTTCAGTACTGTAATCATCATGAACAATTGAAATAAGAGACAATAATTGCATATGTATCAAATGCAGAGAAATGTGTCAATTTTCTTGGAGAGTATTCCCCTATCAATAGATCAATACATCATAGTTTATTACAGTCATCTTGTCAAGAGGCTGCTAAACTCTTGCTGGGGGGGGGGGGAGGGGGCAGTTTGCTATATCTAAAATACAGTGACATTGTTAACATTAAAACAAAGCCTAATACGTTTTGAACAATTAAGTGTATTGGCAAAGGATATACATTTTGTAGTTTTAAACTGAATGAGCTAATGAATGAGCTAATGTAAGCATAATTATTGTACATTTTTGTTCTGATAATGTTGTGAACAGTTAAATTGCTTTATTGTGCATATATTACCAGTTTACAACATAAATATATATGTATCAATAACAATAACTAATGTTTTGTTGAAAATTCTATGTGCTTGTTTTTAGCTCACCTGAGCACAAAGTGATCGCCCTGTGTCCGTCATCCGTCGTAGTTGTCCGTCGTCAACAATTTGACTGTTAATACTCTAGAGGTCACAGTTTGGGCACTATCTTAATGAAACTTGGTCAGAATGTTACTCTCAATAAAATCTTGGACGATTTCGATATTGGGTCAGCTGGGGTTAAAAACTAGGTCACCCGGTCAAATTAAAGGAAAAGCTTGTTAACACTATAGAAGTCACATTTATGACTGTATCTTCAGAAATCTTAGTCAGAATGTAAATATTGATAATCTCTAGGTCAAGTTCGAATCTGGGTCAAGTGTGGTCAAAAACTAGGTCACCCGGTCAAATTAAAGGAAAAGCTTGTTAACACTATAGAAGTTACATTTATGACTGTATCTTCAGGAAACTTGGTCAGAATGTTAATATTGATAATCTCTAGGTCAAGTTCGAATCTGGGTCAAGTGTGGTCAAAAACTAGGTCATCTGGTCAAATTGAAGGAAAAGGTTGTTAATACTCTAGGCCCTAATTTCTCGAAACTTCTTAAGCTTAACAGGCTTAAGTAGCTTTTAATATTTCAATTACTCAAAATACATACTTGAATGGAATTTTGATAAATGAAAAATGGTTTAATTTAACTAACATATAGATAATTCCTATCTAAAGTATAAACACTCTTAAAGAAGTAAATATTATCCAAATTATTGAAAACCAAAAATAGTGAGTTTAGCTTAATCCGGTTATAAGGGACTGAAGTTTCGAGAAATTGAGGCATGAGGTCTCATTTACGACTGTATCTTCCTGAAAGTTGGTCAGAATGTTTATATTGATAAGCTATAGGCCAAGTTCGATCTTGGTCATGTACGGTCAAAAACTAGGTCATTAGGGCAAATCATAGGAAAAGCTTGTTACCACTCTAGAAGTCACATTTATAACTGTATGTTCATTACACTTTGTCAGAATGTTTATATTGATTAGCTTTAGGCCAAGTTTGAATCTGGGTCATGTGCAGTCAAAAACTAGGTCACCAGGTCAAGTAATAGGAAAAGCATGTTAACACTCTAGAGGCCACATTTATGACCATATGTTCATGGAACTTGATCAGATTGTTATTCTTGATGATCTGTATTGGATTAGATGAGCGATAAAGGGCCGTCAGGGCCCTCTTGTTTTTTTTAACTGTTATAGATGTATAATTCAGTTTAAAGACTCATACTTTAAATAATTAAATATTTTCATACTTTCTGCATACATCGTTATATTCAATGATGGAATGGTGCTAACAACATCAACAACAGGGAAGTTATATTCATTTCAAACCGCTGAGGTGGTCAAACCATTTTTTCAGGTTATTTGCAGAACCTTAAAAATCTAAAATTTACACAATGCTGTTTTACATATTAAAATAGTTTAGTACAGTTTAATTGTCAGATAACTGTAATAATTAGTTTTAAGTACACTCAATCTGTTTCGTTTACCTTCTCATGTTTAAAGTAGGAATCATTTATTTCTACTGTAAATGCTTGTATGATATTCAGTATTAGGTAAATTAATATACTTGTGTTTGTTATTATGAGTTTTTTTTCAAACATTAAAATATTAAATTTGCTTTGCATTGCCTTCACCTTACTTGTTATGCACCTTAATAATCTAATTGGTGTAGTCAAAATCATGGTATGTCATATAAAATGAATTTTTGCCTTTGACACTTGTTTACCTTAATTTTTTTTTACTGCATTAGCAGTTTCTGCAGTTGATAACATACCTAGAGCCCGTCTAAGGTAGTGCCTTATTTCATATTACTTTCTTTACTAAATAAAAGCATGTTCCAAATAAAGAAAAAAACTCACTAGGTTTTGATTGAGACGGTCTCAGTGAACTACATCTTCACCTTGTCTATGTAATCTCCCTTTCAGCATTTTCAAAACGCTAAGGGTGGTAACAAGAGATGCTTATCATGATGATGTATTTCGTCTGCTCAGTATGTCAATTCTATGCTGATTTTTGAAATCTTAAAGACAGATACATTACTGTAAAAGAGGCTTTCGTTGCATATTATTTATTTAGGTTGCAGAAAATAATGGCGTGAGGCCAATACTTCCAGCACACGATTCGTTTTGAATAATGACTTACACATATGACAACTCGTAGCGGGATGTTTTTCAGACGTTGAAGGTCATCTTATTGTCTTGGTATACCGTAAATCACGCTCTTATTTTGCGACATTGATCAAGTTAAATAGTGATTATTTAATTTCCTTTGCTGATTTAAGCATTCTTTTAGGCTTGTGTTTGGTGATTGAACAATCAATAATCGTTTTGTTTTTATAAATTGAGACAGTTTAAATCTCCACTTTGATTTTACAGTGTGTTCTACGCATCCGGTTAAAGTGCAGTTCTAGCAACGCATTCCAATATATGTGGCTCGAAATTTCCAGCACCGCATCTTTTCGACCGGGAAGTTGAGTTCCGATTCCGGTCCATGCGTGACAGCAGACAGAGAGGCTTTAAAGCAAGATTCGAGTTTATCTCGATGAATGATATACAAAGAATTAAGAGGAACTAAGTACAAATATTCTTATTTAATTTTTAATTGTTAATAAAACAATTAGTTAACCGTGTTTAACATATTAAAGAAAAGTGTACTTTAAAGACCCAATGCTCTGAAAGTTGTAAATATTACACAATTTATATAACAGAACTAATGAGCTTAATTTAATTATGTTAAAAGGGACTTACGATATTTCATAAAATTGAGGCAGGGCATTTTCTTCCTTAAAATAATCAGAATATTTATGCTTTAACTAAACAGACGCTCATCATACAGGACTGGGCACAGACGTTATTCAATATTGCTATCAATATCTCGCTCACACTGGTTTTGCTAATGTATTTAAAGTATGCTATATGGAAGGACCAGGATATTTATACCATTTTGAGGAAAAGTTTCCATAGATATTTAAGTTTAAAACGAATAAAAGAGTGAATATAATCTTTTGTAGATGTTGCACATTCACATACGTCTTATTGTGGTTTTTTTTTATTCAGACATTATTTAATACAGTTTTGATCTTAGTATTATATCGATGTATCCCGACATCGCCACAAATATTTCCTTGGTTAGAAAAGTTTTTTAACAATTTGCAAATGCATGTTATGTTATTGTTTTGAAGGCGTGATAAAGTACTACATTTATTTAAGTTAATGTATTTTTTGAAACCAGCTTTGCCCCTGTCATCACTGCAAAAATGTTCAACGTCGGCATTGTCTTTTATAAAAAAAAATGAAAATGCATTTTCTGTCAATGCTGCGTGAAACTTATGAAGTAATCCATCTCGTGAAAGTATTTTATTGTAATGATACGAAAGATAGTACAGGGATAAGCCTAGCTTTATTTAACTACAAAAGGAGGTGTTGAATGGTGCAATGAATACAAACAAACTATTTCATTTGAAGGTCATGCTAGACGTATTCTTAAGGCGACTATATTTTAAGCCATAACGCCACTGTGTAATTGAATGTTCTTCTGCATTATGTAATTACGAACGTTTTACCGAATTATATTGTAATATTGTAATATCCTGTAAATAGATGACAGTCGCGAAATGGAGCAATTAACAATAGAATAGCTATTTCTTGTCAATATGACTTTAAATGTAGCATGTAAAATGTGTAGCCTTGCAGCCAAATATTTAACAAAGACATCGTTTAATGATACAGTAATGTGTAACATTGTACGATAATTACATACAATGTGTAAATTGTATATCACATTAGGCGAGCTCTGAAGTCTATTATATTAAAAAAATGCCTGTGTTTAATTAAAAGTACATTTGCGCTTTGTCCTTTGCCACTAAAGTTTTACCAGTAATAATGCAACTTTACCCGGTAAAAAGATGACATAGTCACGAAATGGAGCCATTACCAATATAATGGGGTTTTTTCATGTCAATGTTATTCTCTTCATCACGCTGATCGTTTTTTATAAAAGGGTATTTACAGCTAATTGGTGCCAGAGATTTGTCATGTGATTCGTGAATTTAATTTCAATGTACCGAAAAAATCCCATATGACTGCGAAGTGTAAGGCAGGTGGAGTCGTCATGTCAAGCAGAGACACTGAAGGGATTTTGAGACAAGCCAACTTTGCCAATATGACTTTAGTAGCTCAACTGTTAAAAGCTTAAAGACAAAACAAGCGGAAAAAAGCTTCAATAATGTCCTGGAAAAGGAACGTGTATATTACCTTCCTTAAACTTAATTTAAATTACAGTATTGTAATGAACCAAACTAAAAGAACCTTATTTTGCCCCTCACTAAAAAGAATATATCAAAAAACGTACTGCTATAAATACTTTGTTGATTATAATTAACCACTGGTGTGTCCATAAAGTAGTTACCCTTCTAAAAAATACAGTTATTTGTAATAAGACTAAATTGCCGTTATTCAACTGGATAAGACATAATGGAAACTGTTATTTGACGATAGTTAATAAATCAAGCCATATTTTTAGAACATTAAGCATTTATAAGTCTCAAGAAAGCTATCTGCTGTCGGAAAGCTTGTTCAGATTTTAGCCTTACTGCCCTATATAATTGGTTATAAATGTTATCTTAAATCAGTGTGGAATATATTGCCAACTGCTTTTGTGCTCTGTTTGGATACATCTAAAATGCAGAACCCAACATACAACTTATATTGGAATGGACTAGTGTGTTTCATCTTGAGTTTGACATAATTGTTTCTGTTCTGGTGTCTGTTATGAGTGCTACCAATTTTTTTTTTTTATTTATTTGTAGAAATTCATCACCCAGTAAAAATCCAGTTATTGCAAATCAACTAATTGTTTACTTTTGTTAATATTCAGGTGTTAAAACTCGAAATGCTACTACCTTAATTCATTAAAATAATCTCTACTTTAAAATTACTCTGCTTCGAAACTTACCTTTGTATGTTTAATTATGAGCTGTAACAAAGCGTGGATTGGTAAAGGTTTTACTAATATTGAGTTTGACTTAGTGTGTTACTGTTGTTTAATATGTATCATATGTGTAGGCTTAAAATTCTAGCTTTTTTTAAACATTTGTTTTTCACTTAGGGATTGAATCATAATATTACATTTCAGCAATGTCAACGCAACCTTTCTTAAAGTGACAATATTAGAAAATATAAACAGTAAGATTAATAAATACGAAGCTATAGTAATCTTTGAATAAAGCTGTTAATGCTCTTGAATGTCATGCTCTGATGTTTTCTTTTGGTCGACAAATGCTATTAAATATAAAATAAAATTTGCACTGGAAATTACATTTTGTGTATATTTCTAGCGATAACAAATATAGTGATTAAAAGCTGACCCTGTCATGGTACTCAATCTGGGTAGAGAAAATTGGTCCCCCGCTCAGGTTTCACTAAGGTCTTTTTTAAGTTCTGATGGTATTTCTCTTTGTTGTTAAGAGGGGATTGGTTCCTGGAGGCTCGCAATGAGTTAGTGACTGATGAGATATTTGGTTAAATTAGTTTTCTGTGAAGTAATGTACATTGCCTTATGTGATCATTTTAGTTTGCGTCTGGTTAAGAGACCAATACTCATAACGCTGTACCAGAATTTAAAAACAGGAATTTTTCACTCTTTATATGATCGGAATACGTCTCAATTTGGTTCAAAATTGTTACCAAATGCCTTGGTTTTTAAAACGCCTTTGAAAGGATTTTACATACTGATATATAGACTTTCATTGTTTTACATCACTATCCATGGAGAACTCTGACATTGTACTGGTATTTTCCAGTTTCCCTACACCAGACGACGGCATGTAAACAATAACTATTCATTATATCTCATCCCACATTATTTCTATAAGGGGGCAAATACAACTTTTTGAAAATAAAACAAAATGACATAAAGAAAACGACACATCAATTTTCTTGCAGTGTTGGTCAATAAACCATAAGCACTGGCCAACTTCGGCCATTGTGTCACATTGTCCAACATGAAAAACGTATAATTTAAGAAGTGCTAACGGTTAAAGAAAAATGCATAAACATATTTTTTGCGACGGCAAATTGAAGGAGCGGCAGAGTATGGATGAGTGGTTAGGTGGTTTAGGTTTTTCATTTCACTAAAGAAGACCAAATGCCACTATGATTTCGTTTATTGCAACATAGTTTATAGATTATATCTGTTTCATGGGAGTGCATACGATATACAGTTAACAATAAAAATCTACATATGAAACAAACTGAGTACATTGCATTAGATACTTTACATAATGGTTCCATATTTCCATATGAATATACTTCAATATCAATGTATTCAGTATTAGAACGAATACAGTAAGATTTTATATTTCGCTAATACAAAAAAAAACGTTAAAATTGTTGTGAGAACTATTTGGTACCTACAAATTAAAACAATTTTACGGAAGATGTCACATGTGGATTTTCACAAGGATTAAGTAGGGATCAAGTACTGAATTATCAAATACGTATATGACAATACAAAACAATTCTCTGTTTGTATTGAATAAACTGGTTTGTACGTAGTTTTGCCCTGTCAACCAATTTGTCTAAATAATTTAAACTCAAGTTTTCAATTGGACCACAACAGGAATGAAGTTAGCTATATTGTTGTCGTGCTGGAGAACATGTTAAGATGATTACCTTGTACAATTTGTAATTGTTGTTCGTTTATGTTTTTTAATGAATGCATTTTTATTGTCTATCGCATTATTCCGTCATGAAATTTGATTCTTGTATTTCTTTTCACTGGACTAAACAGACTATTGTTTATTTAAACATTATCGGAAATAACATGCACATCAATGCAAAGTAACTACATTGACAAGCCGGCATGAGGTTTTCTTTAACATGTATTTACCTAGCGCTTTTACCAAATGTTATTTCATACAAAACGTGCACATATACTCTCTGTATTGGATTTTAATATTGATCTAACATGTACGGAAATTTGTTATGTTTATTAATAAATATTTTCATTACATTGTGTCATATAATCATTTCCTTTTAAGATGTTAATGACTATAGCATGACTTACCCTGGCAAACTTAAAGTTCACTACCCCATTGATGAGTATATTTGAATATATAAACTTCCTATTTTTATTTTAACTTAGTTTGTATAATGTTTGCAATCCTGTCTGTTCTAAACAAATCAGTGCTGTTTTGACATTAGTTTGTGATATAGTTTTAATGAATAAACCTGGTAATAGCTGGAGGTTTGCGGAAGCCCTTCATGGAATAACTTTATAGTGTGGCTAAGCTAATTCTCCAGCAGTGAATCTCCTATGTTAAATAAATCAATTATGACGCCGACATGTAAAGGCTGGATATTTACGTTTTATAAAAGCGTGTATTTACAAGGTTCATTGTCAAAAAATCTTGATGATTACCAATAGCGAATATGTCACATAAATGAAGTGTAAACGTTACGTTTGCTTTATACAATTGTCTAAACCCTTCAGTAGACTAACTTGGCTAATGTGACATTAACCATTGCCACTATCCCTCGCAGACACTGGAGTTGGTATGTTTAAATCCAGTTCCGCTGACAGATCCTAGATGGTGACCATAATATGCCTGGTATTTCCTTGTTTTAAGTCTTAGCTAGGTCTTAGCCTTGTGCATTTAAACGATTTTTATTTTGGCTACTTGGCTTTTTCCTGTAGGTTCCATTATTCTAATTTGTATAAAGCTGCAATATTTTATAATCATTTTGAATGACAAATGCAATATTAAATATCAAGTACACTTTCCGGTACCGTTTTTACATTTAGACTTGCTCATTATAGATTTACCTTGTTAACGGGTTTATTTCTACTGGTGATTACGAGCGGCAAGCATACCTTTGATAAAGCTGGTATATATTGTCATTGTGTCATTAGAACAAAACCTTAAATGATCCAAATAAATATTTTAACAGGTGGGAGCTTGTCTATTATTAGCTACTAAGATAAATGCGATTATATTACTCCTCCTGATTCTTCTATTGCTGTACCAGAGCTCCTTCGGGACAGCAATGGTTACCATGTCTGAAAGGACACACGATCAATCACACGTATTACGACGTCTGTTGGTAGTGTGTTATCTGCTCATTAGAATGGTAGATACTCCTGATGGAATATTAGAAGTACAGTTAAAGATGCAAATACGGTACAAAATCATACTTCTGTCGGTTTCTTTGCAACTTATTCAGTGTTTCTTCATCAATTACGTGAACCTCTTTTTTAACGCTGTGCATCCAATTAATGACATAAATCTCTGAATGAATTCATTAATCTAATCGTCATTTTAACATTACAAAATATAGCTTTTGTATTGAAACCCTTATATCAAAGATGCAAATGATAACATTGTAATTCAAGTCGCCAAATTAAAATTATTAAAAATATGTTTAAATCACAGTTGATATTAAAATTAAAAATACTTCTTTAGTCGCAATCGCCATGTTAGTATAGCATAATGAAGTTATTTTAAGAACAGGAATCAAAATATATTTAAGGAAAGTTTTCCGAGTCCTCGCGTTTCTACCAAATAACATTCCCGCGAAAAACGGTTACGTCTTTATTACTTCACTGGCATTTTCAATGAGACCACTGTGTTGACGCGGTGTCTCGGTGGAACCGTATCTAGAGGTACATCATTATTTTCACTCCTCGGCATTAGACTTTTAAATATATGTGTATATCGTGTTGCAAATTCACTCGATAAACCCGAAGCAATACATGTGTCTGGATCATTTGAATCTACCTCGCTTGAATTCTTCGTTTTCCTATTTTTTTCAATATCTAGTTTATCAACTCACACTCAGAAACACAATACACTTTCTCCATAAAGCAATATAGAAATATCATAACTAAATGTTCAAAGATCATATGTCAAGCTTTATTTTATGTTTTTAGTTGTAATTTATTTGAAATATTTACTGTTTTAAATAATGTCATATCGAATATTACGCCATACAATGAAGTTATCATCGAAGCATATAAACTTTAACTTTGGCTTTGTTGCAAATACTAAAAGCCTATAATTGAAGCATCACTTGAGTGCATTCTTTGACGTATGATTTCCGGTTTGGTTTGGAACGCTTCTGTGTTTGGTTTTATTTGATTGTAAGAAAGAAAATTGAGGTTTTGTATGAGTTAGTTGAGTCTACCTCACTTGAGATTCTTATTGTTTCTATATATCATTGTCTAATAATCTTTTTTTTATCAGACACGAACATAATTTCTCAATAAGACAATGTAACATATTTATCTTAAATAAAAGTTCAAAAATCCCATGTTAAGTTTTAATATGCATTTCAGAGTATTTTGTATTGGAAAACTTACTTTTGAATTAACATTTTTAATATTATGTTAGGAGTGCTTACATATCATTGAGTCGAATATTGATACTTAAAATGTATGTAGTATCGATGCATACAACCTTTCTAGTATTGCTCTGTAGCAAATACTTAGAACCATGAAGAAGACGAGCATAGAGTTAAATCATCCATCGAGTGCCGTTTTGTTGTCATTTTGTTTCCGCAAATTGAGAAAGATTCCTTGTTTTGTATGATTATCAGAACAAATAGTATCTGATTTTCCTCACTAAAGGTTATGTGTATTATAATCAGGTAATGAGGTGGATACTTAATCATTGAAAATAAATATCATAAGTTACGGGGTAAGTAAGTGACCCGATATGGGATATACGGGACAAAGGAAACAATATCAGGCGAGAGCCAAAGCTCGTATACACGATATTGGGTCGCCTACTAACTCTGTAACGTATATATCACGTCGACAACCTGTTAAAATGTGTAAATGTTCCATATAGTCACCGGAATCGGAAAGACGCCATTTTGGTACTATATAGATTTGGTGACCCAATATACAAATATATGTAGTCACCGCGTGACCAGTACTGGACCAATGGATCATTTGGTTTAAACAGTATTTATTTCAAAATAACATTATAATGATATACCCAGTTTTAGCATACTCAATATCAAATGGTTGACGGAGATAGTGATACATGGAAAGTATACAAATGAAATAGGCACAAAACAAAATAATTTGACAGAATTGAGAAGGAAGCTATGGTAGCCTGTAGTATGCCTAGCTTCTGTCACTCTTTCAAGCTGCTTAAAATGGTGTAAATGTTGTTATTGTTTGTATATTTATGTAATCGTTATAATTTGGTGGGGGGCATGGACAGGTCAGGTCAGTTCTAGAGTCAAGGTTGTTTTAATTTATCTTAAGGAGATTAAAAACGTTTAGTTTGGAGAACGAAGTGTTGAACGTGATTTAATATAATTGAGTTTGTCTGGTCCGTTGCGTTTTTGGATCCAAACAATAGAACTTGAAGTGGCATAGGCCTTATAGCGGGCAATTGGTCGATCAGGTGATGCCTTTGTGCATGATATAAGGGACAGGTGAAAAAGAAATGGTAGGTGTCCTCAATTTCACCACATTGGTAATTTGGGCTATTGATAATGTTTTTAGAGAAATGTTCATTTAGATTACTACAGTGCATCCGCAGCCTTGCATGTGTGACACTCAATTTGAGTTCACCCTCATAGTAGAATTGAGGAAATGTTTGTTTATTCTTGTTAAGGTTAAACTTGAAGGAGGGCAAGGATGTAATGGAACGAACTGTTTCCGGAAGTGCATTCCACGACGATATTGTAGTTGGTAGAAATGAATTCGATAAAAGTTGAGTTTTACAAGTAATATTACGAAGGTTAACATAATTCCGAAGATTGTAGGAGGTTGAATCACCAACTCGGGACGGAATAAGTGAAGTGAGGTAGGCTGGTTTAAGGAGATGAAACATCTTGTAAATTGTGAGTTAATGTTTCCTTCTTCTCTACTTCAGAGGTTCAAGTCCTGTTTCAATATAAAGATACTTTGGTACGATATAAAATTGGTGACCCAAATAGAAACATATGGAGTCACCGCGTGACCAGTCCTGGACCAATGGCTTTGCGTTATTTATGTTGGAGACTAAATAAATATAAGATATATAAGTTGTGATCTCCGATGTAGAAACTTAATATTTTATATCCAGTGGGAAGAATACTTTAGTTCATATCTCCGATGTGGATACGAGGTGAATATCATTTATTTGTATTACTGTTAGGTTGACCAAATATGTCAAACTTGCATACGTTTGAAATTCTGTTTTAATTAAAACAAGAAATTTTATCCAGAGCATTATCGACTAAATCAAGACCATTACGAAATCAAATTACAACAGGAAAAAAAGCAAAGCGATCGCTCATAATTAAAACAAGCTAAAAAATATTTTAATCCCGTTGTCTCGTTTTACCAGCCTAATATTATGAAGAGAAATGGATTTACATCTGCATTCCTGATCCGTTAATATCATGCATCAAGTGATTTAATGGTTTTGCTGCCCGGTGCAGACAGAGGAGATAATATGAAAACAAACTCGCTGAAGGATGAGGCCACAACTAGCGACATTAGCACAGCCGATCCCCAGTAAACATTATCCCATTCTTCTCACGACCTTTAATTCAATACAGGGAAAACTTAGTCAACGTAGATTATATTTTATAAACATTGAACACTTCCGAATTATTTACGAAGGATTCCTTACATTTACCGATCGAAAAATTGTTTACGCTTTAATTAATACAAGTTTTGTTTTTGCCGCAAATCTAGTACGGTAAAATATAATTAATTAGTCCATTTTTTTATGTTTAAAATACAACATTTAGGTAGTAGGTAGAAATACTTCAATTGTATATTATGATGCAGCTTCGTATCTGGCAATACAAACATTGTATAAATGCATACCGATATGATCAGTTTAAACTGCTATAAAATAATATGGAGACAAAAGGCGATCAATATTATATGCTGTAATTGCAATAAGTGTCATTCGATTTGCACTCATTAATATACATTTTGTGATTTTTCTGGCCGTCGTGCAGATAGATAGGAAAATATCAAAACTAAATCTCAGTCTGTGTTTTGTTTTCCATTTAAATGCCTCATACTTTTGTGATGATCCGTTGCATTTTTAATGGAAAGTAGTTGATATGTTTAAAAACAATACATACAAGTAGTATCGTTGGAAAATTGCCATGACTGTTAAATGATTACAGGGTCAAGCACAGAAGCAAAAAAACCGACAATAAGATCATGCTCAGTTAAAGTAAGATTATACAATCGAATAGGGACAACCAGCACCAGTATTTGAAAATGTACTGATACTTTAATGGTTTGGATGCTGCACTGTGCACGTAAAATGTATTTCGAAACACAACTTATTGTGTACGTTAACGTTTGAACTAGTGTCTGTTCACATGTCATCCAGGCACCCATGTTCAAGTTTAAAATGACACGTATGGTATTTACCGCGAAAATATATTTGTACCAACAAAACTACTGGTACAGGTTTAAAACACAGTTTTTCAAAATATTTATAAACCATACGAAAACAGTTATATATACGAATAGCTACACTTAGAGGTACACATAGATGTCATGTTTTGCAACCCGTTTAGTATAAGATCGAGAAATAAGGTGGTCAGGTACAACAGTGTGAACTATAATTGCGAACGTTTTATTTCAATTTGCAATCATGAGCGGCTATTACAATACATAGTGATTTCATGTGCAGACAAATGAGAACAAATGAAAACAATTGTCAAGAAGGACAAAGCTACAACTAAAGGTATTAGCATAGCCTTTCCCAACGGACATCAGTCTATTCTCCTCACGACTGCATCCCAAATATATGGAAACATATCACCATAGGGTCTATTTTATAAACATTGTACGTTTCCTGGTATTCCCGAATGGTTCAATCGTTGCTTTTGAAGTAACGTTTAAATCATTCACGCATTGCTTAACACATTTTTTGTTTCTTCCCAAAATCCAAATTGGTCAATTGTATAGAGATTGGATTGTATGTTGTATTTGCTGTTTTGCGAATCATCAAGATATGTTAGTCTGCTAGTATGTGGATAATTCTGGCGTTTCGATGAACGAATCGTCGCTGGCTAACAGTATCGATGAATTTATGTTATATGTCTGTATACTGTCACACCAAAGAAGCTTTTCTAATCGATAATTACGCTGCCTTTGACGTTACTTAGGGTTTTGAGACAGTTTTTTTTATTTGTTATAAGAGGTACTTTATTTTCCAATAATAGATTCATTCAATGGGAAAGCTTGACCATTCGCTTGACCGTTTCAGATATGTGGCGCTAATGATACCGTTGGGTTTCATGAGTAAGCAGGTACATTTAACTCAATATTTATTAACACGTGTACGATGAGGTTGAAACAAATATGAGAAAGAAAACAACAACAACAACAACAACAATTCCAGAAACCAGGAATTACCAAATAAAAGCTTTGTCAAAATTTAAAAAAAAAACATGACTTGATCTAAACAGTCTAAGAGCACTATATCTTGCCCTCGTCTAAGTAATCTCCGTTCAAACATTTTTAAAACAATCGTGGAGGTAACAAACATTGCTATATTTCCTTACAGTTATGATAAATTGTGTCGGTCTGTTTAGTCTATAACGTCCTTGCTCATTTCTGACAAAAAGATATTTTTCTATAAAAGATGCTTTCGTTGATATTATATGTATGGGTCGCAGATCAAACGCGCGTTAGGCCAATACTTTCAGTACACATGTCGTGTGAGATATTGACTGACGAATAATTATGTAGACGACTCCTAGCGGGATGTACATGAGACGCTCGAGGTCATCATCCTGTCTTCATACTAAAATCTGGCTCTTAATTTGCGACATTGATCAAGTCACATATTATTATGTAGTTTGCATTCGATTATTAAAACCTTGTTTTTTGACGTTTTTGTCTGGTGATTAAACAAATAACAGTGGTATTAGTTTTATTAATGTAAACAAATTTGAGTATAATGTGCGCATCCGGTCACCTGGCGATTTTCCTTACGGACACCATCTGCCGTTTCTGCCTGGATGCAGATATGAACGCTGGCCGTCTAGAGAACGGCAATGTCAATTTAAATAACGTTGCAATCTCCGTTGTTTTAGAAACGCGGGTCCTTTTAAAGTTTTTAATTTGATAATGTACACAAAAAACATGTGGTGAACTCTGGTTAGCAAGGATCCGCGTCTCATACTCCATTTTAACACCATTGGCGAATCAAATATCCGATTTCGTAGTCTATTTTGTACTGGCATTCGGTCACGCGATAGAAGGCGTTATGATTTATTTAAATGTCTTATTGTTTTCCCCTTTCAGTTGAACTTGAGTTATCACAAGTAGTTTATGTACAAACTTCGAATTTGACCTTTGTTTGATCGACATGAATGATCTATAAAATATGCAAAAGCTTGTAACCATTGGTTATATATTTAATATAAACCCTAACTATTTATAACGAAACGCTTTGGCATGGTCGATTTATTGATCGCACAATATGCAAAAGCTTCTTTGTCTCTCTCTGCCCCAATGTTTTAACATTTCCCTTTTATACCCTCCTTAACATTTAAATAACGATTCCCCGTGGATAATATAGCACTCATACACATATTAACGTATTTTGCACAATGGTTTACAAAAGTTTATCGAAGACCAACCCCTCAGGAGTTTTTGCACATTTGATTAATTTGCAATCGGATTTTTTTTTTTCACGGTTCAAGATTTGTTTCAAACTTCACGGAAATTGATTTCGTGGTTTTGTTTGGGCTTTGCGCGAAAAATAAATAAATTGAAAGACAAATCGTAGAGAAACTGAAGATTTTCGTCGATAAACAAACACCCTATCCTCGTACTAATATGATTACTTCAAGCAATCAAATTAATTGCTCAATGTGGTATATTAGTTGTACTCACTACTCGGCAAACTGTAAAGAATACAAACTTTAATGTTTAGATGTCAGATTTTTCAGGTCAGGCCTGTCAACTCTTCTGGTTCAAGGTTTGCATCGTCGGACAGCCACTGTAGCTCCATGAAGCTCTGACCTGCATCATTTGTAGTATTAATGAAGTGTATGCCTCGGGCGCCAATGAAGGAAGTAATGTTATGTGAACAGACAAATGCATTAGGCGACTCAATAAAACATATAGTAACCCTGGGAGACGATGAATGAAATGATGATGATTGAGGATTTTCATTTGAAGACGAATATTATCTGTCATATCTGAAACGGACAAGGAATATGAATTATAGTAGAGTTACAAAAGGTCTTGCCTCATAACATTTATGGATATTATTAATGGCATTGAAGTGTCATATTTTATGGCAATTTTTCTGAACGAACAGTTTTTTCATGAAGACTTGCACATACAATCTGTCTCTGTATATTGAACATCTAAGGCATTTTACATAGCAGAGGTATAGAAAGCATACCTGATGACTTCCAAGGCATCATTTTAGATGTGTATCTTGCTTACACACGTACACTTACACTTTATAAAAAAAAGGTATGTTTATCAAGGATTGTTAGGTACCGCAAAACCACACACGAATTGCTATTTTGAATTATGTTGCTTTGTTTTCGTAACTACGCTCTTATCAAACACAAATATAATAATCTACCACGCATTCTTTACTGATTATGGACCACGCTCGAAGCAGAACGTAATGATAAATGTGACGGATGGTGCGTCCTATCAGACATGGTCGTCATTGGTGTCTCAGTGGAGCTCCGATGCGGCGAAATAGAGATACGGTAGACATTGCCTAATAGAAACGGTCTTAATGCACCGTCATTCAACTTGATTTAATCCATACTTGTCTAATTGACGGCATTGTGTCGGAAGCAAGGTGAAGATACATTTTATTTTTTTCGGAAATGTATGTGCGCATAAAAAATGTTGATAAATGAATCACAATATATATATATATAACCAGAACACTTTGTTAGCCCAAAATAAAAGAAAAATCAAGATGTTTGCTATTACGACAATTTTAGTAAGTTTATCGGTAACTAATGTATATCACCAAACATTTACTGAAGGTCTTAGTGCGTTTAAATAATGTCAACACATCGAAGTGTTTGTATATGAAAGTGTTTTCATTTCGTTTCACCTTTTTGAGATTTATAAACCCAATGGTAGATAAAAATGTGCATTTATCGCCATCACAAACATGCAACATAACTGAAAGTATAAACATCATTACGTTATTTGCATTTCACGTAACTTGCTTTAAAATAAATACTATATAGTACATTATATGTTAGTATTTATTTGAGTTGATTAAAGACTGAACGCGTCTATTTATAATAAGGTTCAGTATGGCTTGACCTTGCCTTGACGCCATCACGACTTACTTATTTGTTTAAATGCCATAAGTGACATGCGATATTCTGACATGACTGAAATTCACAGTCAACTCCAGTTATGAGAATACTTGAAGAGACAGAGTGGGATACAAATGAACCGAACGAATACCTTGGCTATAGCGATTAGACCTCTTGTTTCTCTTGTTCGGTAGGCACCGATACACGGGATATAACTTTCCTGGGTTAAACTGAGTACACCATTTTCCCCATGCTGCCTGTCAATGCCGAGCACTAGGCAGGGGAGCTACTGTTACCATATTTTAACGTGTTTCGGTTTGACGCGGCCAGGTTTTGAACCTCGCGATATTCCACACACGAACCGAGCGCTCTACAACTGCGTTATATATACTATGCATTTTAATATATAACTAAGAATTGTGTTAAATGATATGTTCACCATATAAATCATACTAACAATGTTATAATAAAAAATCTATATTATATTAATTTCAAGCAAAGGGGGCTAATCAAATAATTGGTATTGACAGATTAATTCGGCGATTTTACATTTAATAGCATCTATATCATTGCATTTCAAAATGTTTACACCATTATTATTCAAGAAAAAGGAGCTTTATATCCTTCATATGGTATTTCAGTATTTATCTAGTTATAAGTTAAAACGCATTGAGGCTCCTTTATAAGATGAAACAGGGCCTATTACCAATGTAATTTTTTTAATGGTTTTGCATTTGTACATTTATTAATTGTTGCAATGAAAACATGACTGCATGTGATATGTTGTCCTTGTTTGTTTGAATGCGCTGGTGTCATTTTTTTCGGTTGAAACAGTTAATTAGCAAACAATTCTTGATAAACATGCCATTTTTATATATAAAGTATGTATGCACTGTGCTGTTTGTGGAGTTTTGTGCTGTTCTTCTATGTTTCTTGTTTGTGATTTTGTGTTTTATGTCTTTGCCGATTGCCCAATGCCACTAAACCGGGTTTGTGTTTAAACTTTTTGGTACTGAGCTTGTTTCTGTAGCTTTTTGCATAAATATTTAGACAATGAGCTACAGTTAGGTTTATCTTTATTTGAATACAAGTATAGAATAAAACCTTTAGTAAATACAAAAACGTGTTTCGACAAAACATTAAAAGAAGACTTTTAGAAATAATGTTTTAACTTTGTATGTTGATAAACAAGGGATGACCTAATCTTAATATACACACTACATTATCCAGCCTAGCATTGAAATAAATATTTTATATGAAAACAAAAGGTTTAAGTTTACCAACATATCAGATAAGCGTATCTGTCAATTCCCATTTTGCCAGAATTTTAAATTATTTAGGAGACATTTTGGGGTTTACCATGATAATATAATTTAGTTGATAAAACTTATTCTTTAAATAATTAAATGTCTTTTTGGTGTCACGAGACATCACATAGAGAAATGCGTTTAATTAATTGTTGGATGAAACTGTTGTTACTTATTCTAGTATGCACTTAAAATGTATATACCTTTCTAGGGGTACTTCCTCATTGCCCCTCAAAGAGACATAATACTGTTTCCGCACAGAAAGGACTCGAAAGTGATTCATATCAACTTTCAGCTGTGTTCACATTGGCGCATCAACCAACATAGTTGAGGTTCTAAAGGTGAAAATGTTAGCCTCTCACCGAATAGGTCTTTATTTCAGACCTTCTTTGAAAGCAGTCATGTAACCTCGTAATGAGGAGCCAGCAATGAATTGTATGAAGCATTGAAAATGTGTCAAAATATTACTTTTTGGCTAGTGTGTTCACTTAAATTATTGTATTGGTCAAATTTAATCAATCAATAACCATATTGAAGTAATTTGACAAAACCATCGAACTAACCAGTTTTACACAAATTACTGCTGTACTGTGTTTAATCATTTTTTTAACTTTATTACTAGAGAACAACCTATTGGCTATTTTCGCTTTGCCTAATCTTTACTTCTAAATAAAACACATATAATGAACAATAAACTGGATATTTTGTGGTCGTTATGCTACAAAACTCATCTTTTTTCTTCTAGAATTGTTGTAAAATGAGGGACCTCTGGATAGATTACAATCCGGCAGCGCAGCTTTTAATTCTTACTCAAAATATAAACTACCACTACATACGACCTCTGTGATGAATGTTTATGATGTTGTTTAATAACGGTATTTTTATGAAATAAAAATCTGAAATACTGGTAAGGTAAATGCTAATGTTTTTGTTTAATGGTTATGATCTTAGGAGTATCTGGTACAACGGTCCGTGGAAAATTGCTCTTTATTACAAGTCGTGAAACCTTGTTATTTGTATCCTTAAAAGAAACATCTTATTATAATCACGTTAATAAAAGAGGAGAATGTTAAACGTACAAGGGACAAATCGTTTAAGTTTTTTAAACAAGAGGCATTTACATAACACAATGGAAAGATGACTAGATCATCACTTGTGTCCAAGCGGACTCAATATACAGGAGTGTGAGTGTCTAACTGTATGGATCTAGACAATTTCTTATACACGATCTTCCGACCTGATCGATTAAATATTTGCAAAACTTAAAACCTTTCTGACAAAAGGGCTTATATTTAAGAATCAATAATTCTCGCAGTACTCAAACGCAGTGTTTGTCATCACGGAAATAATGTCACATCATATCATGAAAACAGGCCCAGAGTATCAGCTTAATGAGGTATTGTGGTATATTGAATCTCAAACTTAATACTTTACAAACTCCAAGTCTCTGAGTGTTCAATGTCCCAATATGTCACTAGAAGTGTGTAGATCTGTCGAGGATTTAATGCAGATGTAGTTACTTATACAAGCAAATATGTCAACTATAAAATGTTTATCTGAACTCAGTTTTGATAAAAAATCCTGACGACAAAATATTCAAAGGTAACAGTTTTATAGAAGAACCCTTGTTTACTGATTAAAAACAACGTGCATATGCGGTCATATGGTTGCAATACCTATACTAGCGTACTATATTTTGATTTCTATGTCTTTGGCGTTGCCCATTGCCACTAAACCGGGTTTATGTTTAAACGTTTTGCTACTGAGCATGTTTCTGTAGCTTTTTGCATATATATTGACAGATTTATAAATAAAATATCAAGAAAAACATCAACACAAGAATGAAATAGATTATGAACTCCCAAATAAATCCTTGAGACAAATGTATTTGCAAAATTCAAACATTATCAAGTTTACCGTTGAAACATGTGAATGGAATTCATGGCACAAGCTGTATCGGTAAAGAACCTTTAATTAAGACTCAAATTCTCCGTCCCCAGCACTTCAATCAATAGCTATGTTGCCTAAGATTCAGACTGTGTGTGACAGATATTTATCAATATTTGTCTGAACAAAAAATGTCACAAATTGTGAGGATCCGCCATCAAAACAGATTACAAAGCCCTGTTTATTCGTTTCTTACATCAACATCAATGGAACATTTGCATCGGGATTTTTGGAGGTAATCTGTTCTTATAGGTCTAAGATTGTGTGTTATTGCAAGTTATAATGTCTCAAATTTAAAGCTGCACTTTCACAGGTAGAACGTTTTGTCAACTTATTTTTTTTTGTCTTGGAAATAGCAATATTTTGTGTAAATATCTGCAAACCAATGATATAAGATTATTGACACAAAATAAGATCGTAGATTTTCATATTACCGTTCAAAAATAATTTTGTATTGCTTAAACCGTTACTTACGGTTTAAGAAAAAAGTATTAAACATCAATATTTAAACTTAAATATAAAAATCTGCGATCTAATTTTTGTCAGCAGTCTTGTATCACTGGTTTCCATTGATTTTCACAAAAATTGGCTCGTTCTAAGACAAAAAAATAAAAAAAAGTTGTCAAAATGTTCAATCTGTGAGAGGGCAGCTTTAAGGAAACCACCAAAACCGTTTACATTCCACGGTCAAAATTACATTTTAGATTACAGTAATATTTTACAAGAAAGAGAATTCACACGCTGAAACATCCCTAACCAGCAGAAAAAAGCGGCATTAAAGATTACATGAATCTGTAAAATTTTCATAACATCAATCACTGACAGATTAGTTATGTAAGGACGCCATATTCAACCTAATATTTTGTATGAGAAATTCATCATCAAAAACATGAGGTCAAAAACTTTTCAAAGTGTTGGCGTTATATCCGAGGCAAGACTAATGCTAATACCAACGTTATTCGCATTTGGTGAGCCTCAAATGACTTGAACTTTTAGTTTTAAAAAATATTTGGCACTCGTAGCTCACCTTTTTATATTGTTATATTGATTGTTTTTTCAATAAAAGGACAGTATTTTTTTACTTTTAGTGCGTCTGCCCAATGCCAATAATCCATTGATGCAAGGGATACACGTGTTGTCGTGTGACATTCATGCTTGTTTAAATGATGTATACGTTATTGTTTAATTGTAAATGAATATATAACACGAGGAGGACAACCTTATTGATATGTGTAACGGCAAACCAGTGTATGTCGTGTACATGTCGTGTTATTTAAACTCTACTATTTCAATGTTACATAAATTTAACGTAAGTTTAATCAGTTAAATTTATTTTGACATTCCTAGACTTGGATTCATCTTGCACAAAGTCCTTTCACTTCCTTAAAATTGTCCAAAAGTTTGCATTGTTTTGAAAGCTGACGTTTATTTTGGGATTTGTCTATAGATTGTTGGCTGATAAATATTGAAATACATTATTCTTACGTTATAGATGAGATGTGTACATATGAGGCCTTAGATAGACATACACCACAAGATACCCTGCCAAGTGTCTGTTACGTGAGGCCGTTTTATTAATCAAGACTCCCACATTGTGTCTGCTAAATTAAAATTACTTGATAAGGTAATATTTCATAGAACAGAATCCTTACTAATCATAATTTTGATAGTCGCAGGCCCTATAAGCTTAGTGCAAGATATATTTGGCATGTGCTTTAAATGTTCTATTTTAATTCTACTTGTCGGAAACAACCGTTGGACAACCAAAACTTTGTTTGACTTAATTGAAGCTCATTGTCTTGATCTGTTTCAGATAGAATCCTGAATAATTTATCGATCTCTAATCATTTTGGAAAAATAATAGCAATTCTGATTATAATTTTTCAAACATAAAAGTTACCCAGCTATCGATGAGGACACTCCGTATGGGTTTTCAATCAAACTGCTTATGTCATTAATCTTCATTAAAAAATACATTGAAAACTACAGGGACAAGCCCGAATGGCGATTATAAACCACTCAATTGCATCGAAGAATTCAAAAGTTCCTTCAAAGCCTACAATGCTTTTGTTAGCGCCAGAGGAAGTTCAGAAATATGATGCTGTCATATATACGAGTAAGGAGGTCAAAAAACGTAGACCCGTAAATTATGTTGATATAATTCTCAGTCTCCATTTGTTATTTATTTATGTTATAATTGTCGCACCAAAACAAGATATAAACGTTCCATGATACCTTGAGACTATAATATATTGCCACAGTAAGAATGACCTACTTGACATTCAAAGAATTAACCAGTTTTTTTCTTACATTTCAAGTACATGTATAACACATTTGTTTTGACTAAAATGAAAGGATTCATTTGTCTTATGTGGTTCAAACTGTATTTTTATTTGACCATGATATAAATGGCATTTTGTGTTTTCACTTCCGGCCCTTATTTTTTAGAGCCATTGGATTATTAACCACCAATTTAGTATTTCTAATAATGCTGTACAAAAAGCAAGCTAATGTTTGTAAAACCACTAGAGCTTCACATGTAGCAATCGGAATTGCAAATGAACTTGTCTTTAGGTACACGAACAGTTCATGAATCTGACACTAGCGGATTTGGACGGTTGAGCAACCGGCGCCCACCCCCTCTTAACTCGTTTAAGCTAACCTCTTTATATCAATGAACGAGAATTTATTTGAAAAAAATGAACTAATGCAGACTAAAATGGTATTTATTCCCTTAAACTCAATTCTCAACTTACTCATAAAAGTCATTTTGATTGTATTCTTTAAGAAATAAAGCAGCCAACTTATTCTGGTGACATATCCTAAAGATTAAAATTGTGGAATCTTATTTTGACCTACTCGTTGAAGAGGCCTGCGAATATGAACACCCATCACTGGTTATTTGAGTGCATTTGGGAGAGTAGAATATGCCCATCCGTATTGTCGGGCTATTGGATGTTACGTCACAACCTGAGAAACACGTATAACTTGTAATGTATGTAATACGTGTCAAGTACACTTAAAATATAAGAATGACGAAGGAATAAAAGACATAAACTGGAAATATAAATATGACGATAACATCAAAAGCAGTATTTTTTTAAAATTTTATTAAACATTGTGTTAAAAAGAATACAATTTTAATTTGACGGTTGCAATTAAACTATAATCATTTATATCTTTGATATGAGGATTGTTATATAAAAGCTAAATAATATAGTTATTCTAAATTTCGATTAGATTAAAGGGGCTGTACTCCGTATGATAAAATGGCGAAAAAAAAAAGAAAATTGTCGAAAACTGACATAAACTTGGCATCGATGTGTACAATGCATTGAAACTTAATAACTGATGTACCAATTAGTTTACAATTTATTTAAGTTTAGCAGTTATTTCGTATTTTTCCATTAAAATATATTACTGGGTATGTCTACCAGGTAGAATTCATTACTTATGCGTGATTGGCTAGTCGGTCTTATCACGTGATATTACCGAGGTAGGTGTATAACTTAATTATGTGACCCACTTAGAGTAAGCCGTAGTAGCTCAGTGGATACAACGCCGACGATGACATTTTGATACCTTTTTTTACAATTATGATAACAAAGCGTATCACATTCTATTAGATAATTGTCCTGAGATTCATTACAGAAAAAAAACTTTTTTTGGTAACAATCTGGTGTACAGTCCCTTTTATGAACTTATATAAAATTTCATTCAGAGATTTATATAATTCAGTGGATGCACATCGTTAAAAATAGCTTAAATGTTATGGACAAAGAAATACGGAATCAGTTCCAAGCAAACTGTCAGAACTATGATTTAAGTGTATTAAGAAAACATCAACAACGAATTATTGCCATCATTTGTTCACATTATAAATACAATATTTTCTTGATATAACGTAATGAACCATTACCAACGGAAAATTGAGTTACGTTTTACATTTGTCTTTAAGTTGAGAATAATGAAATTGTTATAGGAGGAGAAAAATGCCTTGAATAATCAGATTTGGCAAAAACGTGCTAAAAATACAGACCGTTTTTGCATTAACAACGGTTATTCAAATAGCCACAGAGAATTACGAATATACCAGACGCTACATTTCAAACGTCTTAGAGAACATCGAAGAGCAACTCCCCCGATCCATTAAAAAGCAATTTGCCGATTGGTAGCATTTATTGTCAGGCTCTTTTCGTGTCAGTCATTCACCAATAGGCCTCGCTGGGGTTAGGGAAGCAGCAAACAATGATAACATTTTTGTAGCGATTTTAGAACTATTAAGTTAATGGATACACACTTTGCAAAAATATATAACAAAACCGCAAAATAAAAACCTCGCTGAAATATCAGATTTGTCTGCAAATCGTGATACAAAATATTCATTCTAGGCTTACGTCTTATGGATATCCTTCACCACAAAATAACCAGCATTTATAGCATACAGCTCTAAAAGGGGAATATCGGAAAATCGATATGTGCTTTCTTATGTCTGCTCTTTGTCCTTGGTTGCAATAGTCATGGTGATTACACGAGACAAATGTCGTTCAAGGCATTCTGTATCGACGATAAGAGGCTTTTAGCGGATGTCCTGTGCCAACGTTGACTCTGTTAAACATAATTCTTTTTAATGTAAATGTCTTCTGCTTTTTACGTTTTTAAATGTCAATACGCTGGTCGTTTGCTTTTGAATGCAATCGTTATGAAAAAAGTATTATTGCACTGTATGAAGACTTATTTAAAATGATAGTATTTTATTTTGCTAGTTACACCACTTATCTAAGCTGATTTCGAGCCGCATTCTTCCTTCATGTCGACATGCCGTTTTTGGGATGAAGCGGATATCAGATCAGGTCGGATAGTCCCAAACTTCGACAGTTAAAGGGTCATTTTCGGACAACTTTGTATCAAACCAATAGTGTTTGTCATTGCACAACGACTCAAAATAGAGTACCCCTTGTTATAACATTTTTATGTGATTTATTTTTGGCAACTTATCTAATGTTTTATTAAAAAACATAATTGTTTTCGTTGTTAAATTAACACGCGAATGTAATTTATACCACCCTGCACTCTTAGTGCTAGATGTATGAAATCATTATGCATTGAAAGAAAAATCAAGTAGAAAAACAAGATCGAATTTTCAAATATAATTTAAATGAAATAAAAGTAAACGCTTATCAAACGTCATTTCCTAATGTCTGACCAAGTGATGTCTTTGTTTCATTTGTTCTTCTTCCTCGGATCTATGATCAGTTTCCTACTGGGTTATTTTAGTATCGTGAGTATCGTATGAAATGGTCTGGGTGTCATAAGGTGTTTTATTTCTGGAATTAACGCGCTCCTATAAATATCTACAATGTCAATATCCATGCAATGTATCCAACTACTTCCTTTTATATTCAACTAATCTAGGACGATATGCCACCATGTTTTTCCTTTAGAACCTGCGTGTGATTGTATTGTTTAATTATATAGATAATATTTGGCAGTATTTCTTTGTAAACATGGTGGCATTTTATAAAACGAGAGGTATAGTTGACTTGGACAGAATGCGAGATTTGAAAAGCGATTCATATGTTAATGATGAATGTAGCATCTTTTCGCAATTTTAAAATGTATTAGTGACCCATTACCATATCTAATTCAATACGTAATGCAGTAATTCTCTAGAAAAAAGTGTCACGAATTGACTCTTTATCAATTGTTTATATTACATAACTTTACGTAAAACGTTTTTAACGACATGGGGCGGCTGCCTGAATTGAGAATAATACTGTGTGTTTTTTTACTCACACACTTTCACCAAAGAACACATCCTAATCTACTGAATGTACGAGCTGTGTTACAGTGAAAGGATATGTTTTCAATTCGATAGGCGACCCTCTCGAAACTAGATATGTGTTGGCTCTAGTAACACATATGATTGTCAAGAACATACTTTTATCCCTTTTGGCTATAGTAACATTTATTTATTGGAAATATGTTTACCTTATCTCAAGTATTGAAAAAGTTTACGTTTAAAATCTAATATCTAAATTAATCGCAAAATATTCAAAATTCTAATCCAAACTGCAACAAAAGATAAATTCGTGTAATTTGGATTTTCTAAATAAGAATGTTCTGCCATTTTGGAGAATTTGGAAAATCTGTCATATCAAGTGTCAGTTAAATAACAATATTTTTTTTAAAACACCCCTCATAAACGTGAGGGTTACATAAAATGTATGATTTAATTCCGTCTGGAAAAGTTCAATACGTCGAGACGAATAGATTCGGGCGCCTTAAGATTCCCCATATCATGAAATCTCTCTTCCGCAAGTGTTATTTACAGTTATATTTTCGATCTAACATACTCAAAATCCATATAATATCTTAGCCGTACTTGAAAAGGATCAACATACACTTTTAACTTGGCATGAACTGAGATCGTCTCTCCAGTTGATTTTCGTGTAGATATCTAGATTCTTATTTTATCTTTTACATGTCCAAACCTTAACAAAATAGTAATTTTTTCCTTGTCCAATCATTGAGTATTTAAATTGGTTCATTTTAAATACATTTTGGACCGTATTCTCTTAACATTACTTTTTTCGTTGGATTGTTGTTATTACAAAAACGCACGAAACATTCACATTAAGGGAGTTTACATCTTTTCTGCAAGATGACCGAATCAAATATGGCAATTGAAAAACATCATCCTGAATATTATCAGAGTTGCAAAGTTAACACGTCATTTTAAATGAAGAACGCTTTGGCCCGGGAAAAGTACGTGTCTGTGTTAAACATGGTAAAGTAACTAAGATTCGGTGTTCGAATTTATTTAATCGTTGACATTCATAATTCAAATATTGCATTCATAAAACAAATCGAACTTTCATTGTTTTAAAAAGAAATGACATAAATAGACAGCAGGCAAGAAATAGTCACTACAAACACATATGAGACCAGATGCCTAATAACAACCTCAAATCATATTAACTTTTACGGATGGTGTATATTTATTAATATATTAGATATCTAAATAGCATGCATCCAGGGAGCTCATAATACACCATCTTTCGAACTGATTTCATTCATTAATGCACAATTTAATAGTCTGCTAAACGATTTTAATAGCTGATCTCTTCCAACCAATGCATGTCTTTTTTACCGTCTAGGAATCTTTGACTGTACTTCTTATACTCCATAAGGATCATCTATTTTTGTAACGAGCAGAGAACACGCTCCTCCCAACAGACTTTATTATCAATTCGATGGAAGGTGTGTCCTTTCAGATCTGGTCACCATTGATGTCCCGAAAGAATTCTGGAGATACGGGAAAGATAATATACTCGAATATATATATATTCGTAGGTTAAAGTGCAGAACCGTCCCACCTGTTTAATAGTGTCTTAAAATAAATTAAAGAGTTCTTATAATGGCACAATGGGAATATATTGTTAAGCTTATTCAAAGATGTGCTTGCCGCTGTAAATCACCTGGAGAGCACCCGTTGACAAGGTGAACCGATAATGAACAAATTGAAATGTAAGAACGCTACCGCAACCTATAAATGTTATTTAACATTTGCTCGTTTAAATCAAATTTGTTGCATAATATGATGCTATTTATTCAAAATTACAATGAAAACCATAGGGAAAAGCCCAGCAGCCGAAACAACACTCGATTGAGTGCACACGGCTAAGAAAGAGTCATCATCTCGGATACACTAGCGGGACAGAAATTCATAAGGGGTAGAAAATAATATATGTGTACACGAACTCACACTTTTCCAAATTATCAATTATACATTTCCACAACATCTAAACGAGTCTTTGAACTGGAATTGCATTTTCATGGCTAGTGTATTTTTTCTGAAATAAAGGTCTTAATATATTTAAAATACACTGGTCAAAGTTACCATGACAATCAAGATGGAGGCTGTACTTTTATGAAAACAGTAAAAGCAAAGATATTACATGGCCTGGAACGAAATCGCCAAAAATGGTATCAAAAACGTCAACGAGGAGATTTCTTTGTTCTCCCATGATACAGTCTCTGAACAAATCCTTAATAGTCAATGGTATCAGAGTCTGCTTTTAAACGTCTACAGATCATGATGTATGTAAGAAGTATTTTGGAGATTACTATTTGTCAATATTTATACGAAAAACTTCAGAAACAAGCTCAGTAGCCGAACGTTTCAATATAAACCCCGTTGAATGGCAATGGTTAAACGCCATAGACAAAGAATACAAATATTAAAAATCGCAAACCCGAAAAATGGAAGAAAAGCACAAAACTCCTCAAAAAACAAACTACATATATACTATATAAAACACTATGTGTGTTTATCAAGGATTGTTGTGTACCGCCTTGGAACGGTCAGAACAATAAAAATATACTGGGGTTTAAACCAGTTTGTGTGCCCAACCTCACTTTTATTTACATTTTACTGACCGTTCCAAGGCGATACTTAACGATCCTTGATAAACATACCTAGTTTTTTATATATAGTATGTATGCACTGAGCTGCTTGTGGAGTTTTGTGCTGTTCTTCCATGTTTCTTGTTTGTGATTTTATGTTCCATGTGTTTGGTGTTTACCCAGTGCCATTAAACCTTTTGCTACTGAGCTTGTTTCTGTAGCTTTTTGCATTAATATTAATAATAAAACAAATAATAATAAACTGATAAGGTTAATCCCATGAACTTCAATGATTAGGGATTGCGACTCTATCTGCAGACGAAGGAATACAATGCTGAGTACCTAATGCAAGAAAATTTCAAAGAAACGATGCAGTAATTGTTTGAAGCTTTAAACATCACACACAGTCTTCCTTAGCAAATAAAACGGTTTAAAACTGTGTGAGCCTCGAGAATCATTATTGAAACCATCATTGTACTGAAACTGGGTTCAAACAAAGAAAGCATTATTAAAATTAAAACACGACATATATCTTCCAAACTTTTCTTCCTAAGTAATCTTTTGAAGGAAAGAGACGTCACACACTGGAACATTCCTAGCAAACCCCTAAATGGTCTTTAAAACAGCACCATAAAAAAACTGAATGTACATTACTATAAGCAATTAGCGATTTAAGACTACTATTGTACTTTGATATAGTATTATAATGACCATTAATAAATTTTGAGAAAGTATTCCATAATTTTTGATATCTGAAACCCTGTTTTAGAAGATGTTCCGTCATCAGTTCACTGCGAGAGGTGATATTGTTTACATATCTGCATATTCTAGCGAATCTAATCAACTGTGCAATAAAAAATCCATATGATTGTGCACTAGGAACATCTCTTTAAATTAAAATCATCACGTTCATCATACAGATTGATATTCAAATTGTTTTCCCTTACTTTGAGCTTACTCAAATTTTGAGGTCGTAATTGATAGATGATGAGTATCACCACTGGTGGTTGAACTATCAGGTTACTCCATGAAGGGCATCTGCATACCTTCAAGTATAACATAGTTTATTCGTTAAAACCAATGTCACAAAAACATGATAAAACAAAATTTAAACATACATTGGATAGCACAGACAAAAACATTTTTTTGTTGGAAAATCTAGGTTGCAAGGGCAAGTCATCGTATCATAAAGTCGGTAATAACTTAAAAGAACATGTTCACATATGAACACTTAATGCATAGCAAATATATACTAAAGAAAAAGACAATTTCCGTACATGTGGGAAACAATTCAAAAACCATTACAGAGGGTACATGTGCACCTTTTGTATGAAGTAACACAACGCTCAATATCAGATAAATGTTAATAAAAAAGGTGTTTCTTTACTTATAGACAACCTCTGGCCTAGAAAGAGTTAAAACCGCCATAATGTCGGACTCCGACAGGGATATCGAAATAGTTTGTGGTAATGAAATTTTATTATACTGTGATTAAAAAAATGAAACTTGGTGCAGAATATTTGCACTTGCTGTTAACATAAGTCAATGATACATATTACCAAACAACATATTGTTATTGTTTTAGCGAGGTATGCATTTTTACTGTAGTCGATTTTATACGGTATAGATTGATATGCAAGTGTTTTAATATGGAAATATTATGTAAAGTATCTTGTGACGGCAATGTACTTATTATGTTAATGTAGATTTTACTGTAAACTGAATATCTGACGTACAATCATGAGACTGAACAATAATATAAACTATGAATACCCAAAGGAATCATTCTGGCATTTAATCTTCTTTGAAATATAATATACCGCATCAATTAAATTCCCCACTCTGTCGGTCTTTAAATTTGCCGTCAGTTTGGTCGTTTTTGGTACATTCAACTTTACTCCTTGAAACGTGTGACCATTTCGCGGGCAACAATAAGATTCCATGTGATAACCCTTCAGGTATTTAATACGAACACGACCATTGTGGTGAATGGGACTCACCGTGACAGGAATAGACGTTCTACAGTTAATTGTTCCATTCCGTGACTCTGACATCTATTTTCCAGATGCATTTGCATCATTTTTTGAAGAAGCAATCGCAATTGTTGTGTAATGCAAATTAAATTACTCATACACGTAAATCTTCCCTCTGCGTCTGCTATGCTTTGATCCTTTTGTTTTAAAACAATGTAATATTCCTTTTGGGGCCACTGTTTCTGGCTTGCCAGTGTAGTTTTAGTTTACCAGTTGCACAATAATTTACCACGCCAACGAAATATTGAAACTTATCTTTCTCCCGATCACCGATGAAATATTTACAATAATGTCGGGAAGCACCTGGTTTGGAGACAAAATTTGAAATAAAGATAATCCCAATTACCTTCGCAAATAAATTAAACTATAATGTTAAATTATACACTTTTGACTCTGTGCAGCGATGGCCTTTGGTGACCTGTGGTTATGGTATAATGACCATGAATTTCTTTATGTCATGTTTTTTTTTCAAAATAGTTTCATTTACCTCGATATTGATGTTTCTAAATACATACTATTGATGTGATGCGATATAACGATTTCTTCTTGTTTACATGATCGTAAAAGTACAGCATATGTTTTCTCATATGTTCTAGAACAAAGAATCTGCATTCCTTTAAAACTTAAAACTTTGCTGGGTTTTGTTGTTATGTATTAACATATAAGAAAAACATTCTGAACGAGCGCAAATAAGACACCAAAGGTCTCGGTGAGATTGAGACAGCAATGGTCAATCAAACTAGGTAAACGTCTTCCATCACAACTCAATATATATTCATTTAATATTTGATACATTTATTAGTGGTACTTTAAACTCGCTAAAGCCTCCATGAAACGGTTCTCATACTATCAAACAATTTTCAAATGGTACATGTCAGCAAACGTTTCAACACCGAAAGGATTGGATTTACGTGCAAAGAGGAATGTCTAAGGTGGAAAGGCCTTTTAAAAGGGTCTTTAAGTTGGCCAATTTACAGAGAAGGACATTTGTTGGTAATAGAAGAGAACACATATTTTGACATCTTAAATGATTTATATACCATTAATTTGTCACAACTAGCCGTTCAGTTTTGAGGTAGTTTCATATATTGTTACTAGTACCTGGCTGATTAGTTTTTGGGTTATATACATATTGTTACTAGCACCTGGTTACTTAGGTCTGAGAACATAGATGAACATGCAGTAAAATTCACGCCGCCATTTTGCCTGTTGAGTGAGACTTTCATAGTATTTACTACTCTCGCATTGTGTTTGGTAGACCATTTTGTCGCACTGATCACTTTAGCACGGCTCAGCAACTATATATCATATGTATGCTTGAAATTGACCATGACATCTAAGCCTATTTTGGCGAAGAACAACTGGAAAATACCAGTACATGGTCTGAACTCTCCAGAAATAGTTTTATAGGAAAATGACAGCCTATATATCTAAATGAAATAGCGATTTTAAAGCGTTTTAACCACCAAGTCATTCAGAACTAATTTGTAACCCAATTTGGACGCTCTCTTATTATATGAAGCGTTAAGGACCTTTAATTTTAGTAAATGCCTTTATAATTATTTAATCCTGGTTCAGCGTTATGATTGCTGGTCATTTGAATACATGCAAACTGTATACAGCAAAACTGATCAAATAAAGCAGGAAACATAACTCCAATGGAAACAAATTTCACTAGAAAGGAACTCATTGCCAGCCCCCTGGAATAGAGCTAATAGTCTCCTGTGTAATAACAAGGAGAAAGGAACAACCATTAAGTAATTAAGTACAGGCTAGAGTAAAGACCAGAGCCGGGAATCAAATACCTAAACATTATTTTGTAACAGAGACGAACTTCCGTGAAAGAGAAAATTCATTTGACGACCAAAAGCATCAGAGCAAGGCATTCAATAATTATTTGCAACGGTTTTGTTAAAAGATAACTATAGCTTCGTATTTTATAGTTTTATTTCACTGATTTTCTTATCTGGTACTTTTAAGAAAAATTGCGTTAACATGGCTTCTATGTGGGTAACACTATGATTTAAACCTAAGTGAACATGAAATGAATACAAACTACCATTACAAACATACAAATACGATACGTATTAAACAACAGTAGCACACTTAGTCAATATATATACCCCACACAGACCTATAATGGTCCCATTAAAGACATAATTTGACGTATAAATGCTATGAGTTCCAGAACTATGGCTTGATATGGAAATAAATCAATTATTCTCAGCCAGATTCTTACAGTTCCGTCTTTATTAAACAGTATTCAATATTCAGAAAGGGCAACGACTGTATGTACACGTCAGTGGTGGAAAAGATTAATCCATCAAATTTATTTTAACAGTATCTTTTCAAATACAGTGTTGTTACTTTTCAGCTTAAGTTACTGCAAATCTGGTTCAGGACCAAACTGGTCTTTGAATACGCCAATTACTACTTTTTCACCCAGATATGATGACCATTTTTTCCTATTTCAATCGGTCTTTCACCTTGCCCTAATATTGGCCGTTTGCGTGACATTGAACTTTATCCATCGAATCACGTGACCAATTTATAGTCTCCAATTAGATTCCATGTAATTATTATTCTTGTAGCTAACACGAACAGTGTGATGGAGAGACCCAACTTGACATGAACTAGACATTTTCTCTACTTTTTCACCCATATATGACGACCATTTTTTCCTAACTCAAGCGGTCTTTCACCTTGCCCTTATATTGACCGTTTGCGTGACATTGAACTTTATCCATCGAATCACGTGACCATTTCATAGGCACCAATTAGATTCCATGTAATTATCCTTCTTGAAGCTAACACGAACAGTGTGATGGAGAGACTCAACTTGACATAAACTAGACATTTTCTATTTGTTTGGATTTAATTTAGTGACTCTGACATCCATTTTCTGAATGTTTTGTTTTGCATTACCACTTGTTAAACCTTCGTAACAAATTACACAATACACATGTAAACATTCCAAAACACAACGGCGGTTAGGATGTGTATATAGTCTCCACAAAACACCCCTAACATGACCTTTTATTCAAACACTCTGTATGCAGTGACTGTACTTTTATACGTCATTGTGTCATTAAAGAAGACAAATTAGAAATAATTTCTGCAAGGTTTGTCACTGTAGGTAGTTGTTTTCCTATTATTACAATAAAATACTATCGCCAGGTTGGCATTACCTTACAAGGTCTACGAAGCATTGGAATGGAAATTGTATAAACGAAAACAATGCCATCGCAGAAATTATTTGTGGAGATACAACTATACATAAATTTTAGCCTTAGATCAAAACTGGATATAAGACATGTATTAATATTTGTCTGAAAAAAAATGCTACGATAAGAAATATGAGAAAGTGAGCCTTTTACAACATATTACAAACGTCCTACTATTCCTATCAAACATAAATATCTGTGGAAAATTTCCCTTCAAAGAGTTTTTATATCCTAGTAAAAAAACTTCAAATAGAGTAGCAAAACCAGTGCCAGCGAGATATTGCCTAATAAATTATTGATATAAATAACGTCTCAGCCCTGTCCTGTGTGTTAAGTGTATGTTAAACTGAAGCATAAATATTGTAATGCTTGGAAAAGAAAAAAGAACCCGGCCCAAATTTCACGAAACATCAACAGTCAATTTAATAAGGATTACTCTGAGCACATTATTTTAACTTTTATATTTTTGTGAAATATTTACAATTTAATGAGTTTTCGGACTTGAAAATCCAAGTATCATTATGATAATCGCGATTTACTAATATCATTTAACAAAATCCAAAAATTTGCAATTTGCACTGCACGATCATGAATCACCATTTGACTTGACTGGAGGACTCTGTGTAGGCGTAGGTACTGCATTTGCATATGCCTGTCATGCTGGTGTAAAAACACCCATATTCAAAGACCGCAATGTACACATGTAACATCGACTTAATACTAACCTATTAAAGGTAATTGATGTACATTTATAAATAGTAGTGTGTTATTATTTAAAAGTGGTTTAGTATGTTGAAAAAGAATTTGTAAGATGTATACAGAGAACAAATCCCATTAATTTCATATCGTGACGTTTACTTCTTTCATTACGTTACGTAGATATCGTAACATAGCGTAACGTCTCGAAGCAGAACTAATAGCTTGTATCTAGGGAGCTCATTATACACCATCATTTGAACTGATTTCATTCAGAAATATAGAATTTAAGATTTCCGCTTTACAATTTGTATAGCTGATCTCTTCAGATCAACGTAACTGTATGTTTTTTGTTGTTTTTTTGCAAGTCGCAGACTCTAGCCTCTAAATACCATATGAATGTTTATAAAACGTATTTCTTTACTTATAGACATTCTCTGGCCTTGAAATAGTTAAAACTACCACAACGATGTCGGACTCCGACCGGGATATTGGGGTATTGGAAATAGTATGTGGTAATGAAATATTATTTGTTCAAATAACAACTGTAGTATGGCATGTGTTTTAAATATTCAATATTTATTTTACTGGTAAAAAAAAGTTGAACAACGACAATTATTTTACTTCTTTGAAGCTCATTGGCTCTGTTTCAGATAAAATCCTGAATATTTCATCGATCTCAAATCAATTTGGAAAAATAATTGCAACTAAATACACATTCTGAGTATCATTATTTGAACCTTAAAGTTACCCAGTTGTCGATGAGATGATTTCTTATGTGGTTTCAATCAATATGCTCATGTCATTAAACTATATCCCATAATGCACTGAATACTACGGGGTAAAGCCCGACTGTAACATTATCAAATGTTAACCATTCACTAAAATCGAAGAATTCAAAAAGTCCATTCAAATCGTTCGTATCATTTGTCATCGACAGAGGAGAAGTTAAGACATATGCTTATGTTTATAGACATGAATAAAGAGGCCAAAACGTAGACCCGTTAATCATGTTTATATAATTCTCAGTCCAAAGATTAGGTTTTGGATTTTAATCTTGACCAACGCGCTAAAGAGGCCCACGAAAATGAACACCAATAGCTGGTTATTGGAGTGCACCTGAAGGAATTTGGGAGAATAAAATGTGCCAATCTTCATTGTCGTGCTACTGAATGTAACGTCACCGTCTTGAACACACGTATAACTTGTAATGGATGTAATAAGTGACGAGTACAGTTATTATATTAGAATGACGAAATAAATAGAAGTAATATATATTAAATACTAAAATATCAAGATGACGATTATAACTAAATAAGTATATAACTTAAATTTTATTTATGATTGTGAATAAAAAAAGAATGTCCATAATTTTAATTTGACGATTGCAATTCAGATGTTAATATTTGTATATTAGATATGAGGATTGCAATATCAAAGCTATAATTTGTAATTTTAACATGACAATTAGATTAATGAGTTTATATAAAATACATTCAGAGAGTTATATAATGCATTTGATGCACAACGCAAAAATAGAGCTTTAATGATATGAACAAAGCAATACGTACTCATTTGCAAGTGGCCCGAGAGCAGTATGTTTAAGTGGATTAAAAGAACATCAATAACGAATATTTGCCATCATTTGTTCACATTATAATTACAATATTTACTTAATGAACCATTACCAACGGGAAAATTGAACTAAGTTTCACAGTTTTCTTTAATTTGAGAATAATGAATTGGCTTTGAATAATCAGTTTTGGCATATAAATGCTTAAAATAATGATCTTTTGCATTAACAACGGACATTCAAATATCCGCAAAAAATACAAATGTACCAGACGCTTGCTGAAATATTTGACTCGTCTGGCAATGGCTATTATAATAATTCTCCAGGCCAACGTCTAATGGATACCCTTCACCTAGAAATAATCAGCATTTACAGCAAACAACTCTAAAAGGGGAATGTTGGTAAATCAATCTGTACTTTATTTAGGTTGCAATTGCCATGGTAATTACACGAGAAAAATATCGTCAACGCCATTCTGTGTCGACGATAAGAGGCTTTTATTAAAGGTTGTCCTGTATCAACGTTGACTCTTAATGGTTTAAAGGTCTACTGCTTTTTACCTTTCTTAAGTATCAATACGCTGGTCGTTTTCTTTACAATGCAATTGTCATGAAGAAAACATTATTGCAATGTATGGAGACTTATTTAAAAATGATAAGAGTTTTGCTAGTGAAAACACATATCTTAAAGTGATTTTGAGCTGCATACTCCCCGCAAGTCGACATGACGTCTTTAAAATAAAGCGAATGTCAAATGAGGTCGATTAATCTCAAACTTCGATAGTAAAAGGGTCATTTCGGGCAACAATTAAACAATCCCTTACGGCTTTAGTGTATCTCATTTCCCAACGACTCAAAATAGTGTATCCCTTTGTAATTATTTTGTTTTGGTGATTTTTCTTTCGCAATCAAAACATTTGTGAAAAATTTAATTGTATAAAAATATTCTATCCTATTTTTAAGTGTTAAATAAACACTCGAAGGAAATTTATACCATCCTACACTTTTGGTTGTATGAAATTCGTTCTGCATTGAGAGAAAAATCAAGTAAGAATATTTATGCAGTTAGCTACAGAAACATGCTCAGAAAACAAGATCGAAATTTCAAATATAATTCAAATGAAAAAAGTAAGCGGCTTTTAAACGACGTTTTTAATACCAGACCACGCCTTTAAGTGATGTGTTTGTTAAATATATATCAGACTAAAATCTTGCTAAATTGAACCGACGGTTGATATGATCTTCAACCTCGGATCTATGGTAATTCCCTTACTGGGGGATTTTAGTATCGTGAGTAACGAAGATATTGACCTGAGTGTCATAACATGTTTTATGGTTGGTATTAACACGCTCCTATAAATATTCTGCAATGTCCATTTTACTGACACCCCCCGCCACACCCGCAAGTTCCTATTGCATTCAACTAATCTAGGACACTATAACGACTTGTTTTGCTTTGTTATCTGAGTGTGATTGAATCGTTTAATTAATTAATATTAATTAGATAATATTTGGCAGCTGTTCTTGTAAACTGTTGGGCATTTCATGAAACGAGAGTTATAGGTGACTTGGACATCATGCGAGATTTGAAAGGCCTATCGTATATTTATGATGTTTGTAGTATTTTTTTCGCAGATCTATACATGTGTTACTGACATATTAAAGTACTATTTCAATACGTATTGCAGTAAATCTTTAGGGAAAGTGTAACTAATTGGTTCTCTATCAATTGTTTTATATTGCATAACATTACGTAAAATGTTTTACAGACCTCTGGCGGCCGGCCTGAGAATTATACTGTGTTATTGATTACCCACACTCTCTGACTTAACAACACACTCCTCCAAATTAACTGAAAGTACGAGTTGAGTTAAAATGAAAGGATATGATTTCAATTCGATTGGCACCCCTTTCAAAACTAAGGGATACATCTAGATATATCTTGGCTTAATTGACACATATGAAAGTCAGTAAACGGAGCACGCTTTTATCCCTTTGGGCTGTCGTCAAATAATTGTAAATATGTTTTTCTTATCTCACGTATCAAAACTGTTTATGTTTAAAATCCAGAATCTGAATATATCGCCCATCGTTCAAAATACAAATCCAAACTGCTACAAAAGATAACATAATGCAATCTGTAATTTCTTAAGGAGAGTGGTTTGCCTATTTCGAGAACTTTCATTTAGAGGAGAAAATTATCTGTCGCGTCTGAAATTTACAACCAATAGGGAAGATGAATTTTAGAAGATTTACAAAAGGTCTTGTCTATAACACTTTTATTAATGATACATGACATTGATGTTATGTTTTGTCTTGCAATCATTACGAATTACCGGTTTTTCAATGACAACGTGCACAGAAAAGCTGACTCGGTATACTGAACATACATTACAGCATATATGCAGCATATATGATGATTTCAAAGGCATAGTCTTCGAAGTTTATCTTGCAAACGCGCAAAGTGTATGATGACCGTCAAGTTTGAACGCGTTTTTCATTAACACTTAAACTCAGTACGATAAACTATACGCTACATTGAAATTGTATTAAGGGACACACTTGACTGATGAGATAGGTGATGTGATTTTGCTTGTCAGTGTATTCTGGAGGATTTTATTGGGTTTGCGCCTGAAGGAGATGTAGTTATACCTCTACCCGTTGACACGTGGTCGGTGAGGACACATAACGGCGCTGCCCATTCTTTCAGCCGACATAACCCCGTTGGCATCCTATGCAAAGAGCAAATCATACAAAAAATACATTTGTATTTGTTAAATCGTAGAGTATTCATAATGGTTTTACTATTTCCTGCAATTATCAACTAATTTGTAAATTGTAATGATTTTCTCAAGTGATTGAAGTATTTTATTCAAAATCTTCGTGAAATACAATGCCACAAACGAAAGCTGTGTCAAGTATATTTATATTATTAAAATGGTGAAGCGAGTGGTCTAAAAAGGGTATATAAAACAGTGAATATTATATTGCTTTTATGCTCTTCATAGTATAAATTCATACTAAGGAATACTCTTTGTCTGGTGCACAGTTTTTAGATATGGTTTTTCATTAACTCAAGTGAAAATGTTGATTATTAAATTTAATTTCCATAAATTCCTTTTATTAAACGTCATGTTGTAGTATCCGTTGAATAGCAATATCTTTTAAATACGCCTTTAATAGAAGTGCGGGCTACAATAATGGTATGATTTAATTCTGTCTGGAAAAGTTCAATACGTCGAGACTCATAGAATCTCACGCCTCTGGACTCCCAATATCACGAAATCTCTATTCCTCAAGTGCTCTTTACAGTTTGATTTACCGATCTAACATACTAAAATCCAAACTTTATCAATTTGTAATATTGCGTGTAATCGGAATATAAATTGTATGAGATCAGTGTTATGTTAGCTGCACTTTGTAAGGATCAACAAATACTTTAGATTAGGCATGAACTGAGCTCCTATTTCCAGTTGGTCTTCGTGCAGATGTCTAGATGCTTATTTCAGCCGCTCAAATCTCTAAAAACGGATTATTAATAACATGTTAAATCGTTAAGTATTAATACTGGCGTCGAAAAAAAACATGATAAGTGTATAATATTTGATATACAATTCATTAATAATACTTGGTAATGATTGGTCTTTGTCCCGAAACATTGGTACCTATTTGCCTGTCAATACTCCACAAAATGGTTAATAATTACTTGTTTAATTGTATGAATGCTGACGTCGGAGTACCTCACGATTATTTTTAAATGTTTGTTTTACCATATTTATTTTAACTTGGTTACATTTGGTCTTTGTATAGATATATGAATACACATTTTACCTGTCCAAACCCTTAATAAAAGATAGCAAGTTATTCGTTGAAAAATCGTTGAGTACATAACAACATCGTATCATTATCAGTGGGTCCGTACAATATCTTACAAGCACTTTGATCACCATAGGTGCATACAATGAATTTTCCAATTTAAGTTCACTCCAATGTAAACCTCGAACAATATGAACATCAAAAATGGATAGTCTACTGACAGATCCATGGCGGTAAAAAAACATTGTAAAAACGTAACAGCAACTGCAAAATTTACTACTGTACTGTGTTTAATCCAGAAGTTTACCTTTATTAGTAGATAACAGACTTTTAAACATTAACGTACTTGCCTAGAGTTTAACTCCATAAAAACACATAAATGAACAATAAACTGAATAGTGTGTGGTCGTTCTGGTACAACATTTAACATTTCTTCTTCTAGTATTGTTGTAAAATGATGGCCATTGGAGTATTAAAGTGGATAATCACCCAACAGAGTTGCCATATATCCTTACTTACAATAACAATTACCACGGCATAACGACATTATTATGTAATCATTTTTTTCTAAAATTCTGAAAGTGTTAAAGTTAATGTGTTTTTTTATGAAAAATGGGATCTAGGAGTATCTGGTTTACTTGCCGTTGGAAAAATGCTCTTTATAAAACGCCGTAATACCTTGTTGCATAAATGCTTCAATCTAGCATCTTACTATAATGAACGTTCATTAAAGGTGTAGAATATCAAACGGACTGGGGACAAATCGTTTAAATACTTCAAACAGCAGACAAGGTTTCTTCCACATAATGTATATTTCTCTTTGTATTTTAAGCAACATGAAACCTAAATTCAGACATTGTACCAACAGGAGTTCACATGATACAAATAATAATCTTAACCAGCTCGCCACAGAGGACTATGATCTGGCAATGTAGGTGAGTGATTGCCTAACTGTATGGATGTAAGCAAATTCTCATACACGATCATATAGCCTTATCGCATATAAAAGTGTAAAGATTAAAGTGCATTTGTTACAACGACGTCAGCATATATAGAAGCTTTACTGATTAGCATTATTTTATCGCCGTACTCAATCGCAGTTTTCGCATCACAGGAATAGTGTCATGCAGACAGGCAAAGAGTACTTACAGCATCACAAATTGAACATTTCCATCGGGTGAGTCGGAAATAATCAGGCTTATAGGACTAAGATGGAATGTTATTGCTAGTTGTAATAACTGTCTTGTTTATATCTATTTTTCAATTGTTACACAATTAAATCTTACATGTTCTTGTTCTTGTGCTTTTCTTACCCAATAAGGCGATGAATTTGGATTTTCTGATAGTCTGCTTGAAATATGCTCTTTTGACCAATAAATCACCAATAACGTTCGCTTTTATATGCGATTTTATGAAAATTAGTAGTTGACTTGACATTGGTCTATAAATTGTCCCCGAGAAGCAACATATCATAGTCGGACCACCGTCTGTCCGTTCATCAATCCGTCCCCATTTCAGATCGATCAATGAAAAACGTCACGGCCTGGGAAACGTACTAGTCTGTGTTTTTTAAACATGGTTTATTAACAAAGATTCGGTGTTCGTATTCCTTTATTCGTGGACCACCATAATTCAAATACCGCATACATAAAACAAATAGAACTTTCATTTTTTCAACATGAACTGACATAACGAGACCGCGGGCAATAAATAGTCTTAATTGTTATATAACCAATTGCGCAAGTATGTATCACAGAACAACTACACCTCCTTAAGAAACCAGATGCCTAAAAAGAATATTAAATTCGACGAACGGTGTATCTAACCAGGGCTAACATCTAAAGAAAAGATATTTAAATAACATGCATTTAGGGAGCTCATAATACACCATCATTTGAACTGATTTTATTCATAAATGCAAAATTTTAATAGTCTGATGAACAATTTGAATAGCTGTTCTCTTCCGACCAAATCATGTATTTTTTACCGTCTAGGACTGTACTTCTAATATATTAAGATGATCTACCATTGAAATAAGCTGAGAACACGCTCCCAACAGGCGTTATTATAAATTCGCTTGAGAGTATGTTATTTCAGATCTGGCTACCATTGATGTCCCGAAGGAATTCAGGAGATACGGAAGAGATAATCTACTCAAATCTATATTGGTAGGTAAAAGTGCACAACACTTCCACCTGTTTAATTGTGTATTTGGATAATTTAATGTTTTGCTATAATGGCACAATGGAAATATATTTTTAAGCTTATTCAAAAGTATGCTTGCCGCAGTAAATCACATGTAGACCAACCGTTGACACGGTCAACCGAAAATTAGCAAATCGAAATGTAAGAACGGTACCCCAAACTGTAAATGTTATTTAACATTTGCTCGTTTAAATCAAATTGGTTGTACAATATGATGCCTTGTATTTAAAAGTACAATGTAAACCATAGGGAAAAGCCCAGTAGCCAACACAACACTCGATTGGGTGCATAGGACTTTAAGTCTTAGTATTAAAGGGACACCATGTTAAATCTGTTAATGGAACAGAAGTTCATAAGAATTAGAAACTTGTTTATGTGTACATGACTTCATTCTTGTCCGAAAAATGTATCAATAATACATAACCTCAATAGCTCTTAAACATGTGTTTGAATTGCAATTACTTTGTAATGACAAGTGTACATATTCTGTAATATAGGTTTTATAACTATATCCAAAATACATTGGTCAAAGCTTACATGGCAATTGATATTGCAAAGAAGCACAGAGTATAGGTTTTGATAAAGTGGGCGTGAATGAATCGATTCTGAAATAAATAAATATATCAAATCCAGTGTCTGCGATGAATAAATGGCTATGTAAAGTGTCACATAAGACAAGTACGTCTACTGAAGGTATGTAGCAAAATGAACATAAACATTTCATTGTGTGTGTAATGGTCGGTATATGAAATCATCAAGGTATCTTTACAATGAATCATGTGATGACAAGGTTTTTAATAGCGTAAATATCGAGACAAACGCATCTATGTACCCCAATATTATGCAATCTTAGATAAGGACTATGCGTAAATACGTATCTTTATCAAAATATCTGAACAATTAAACCACATTAAAACTATTTATGCATTTGACCTAAAACAGACTCAAGAAGAATTCTTAATGGTTATCGACGTTATTACCATGTAGAGGGCCTTAAAAATAGTAACCTTTAGTTGTATATTTCTGGCACTTCAGCTCGCCTTTTATCAATCATACATGTTATATATATTGTTATTTCAAGATAAGGACAGAGCTGTTACATTTGTTTATTGCGAGTCCGTCTTATGAAATATCCATTGATGTATAAGGTATATGTGTTGTTTGTTTGAATGATGGACAAAAAGTGTATTCTTTTTAATGAATATATAATACAAATGTAAAACGTAAGTGACATGTGTTAGGTCAAATCCTTTGTTTGGTGTTATTGTCGAGTTATTTATATCCACAAATGTCAATGTTACATAGAACATTTATAGTACCATGACATTTTCTCTGTAAAAGCAGTATAATCATGAAGAAATGTGTACTTTTACATTCAGGACGAATGAAATTAGAATGATGGCAGATATGGTGGTTTCTGAATAAATGAGTGAGCCCTTTTCAAGACTATGATAAATGACTAAAACCGTCTTCAAAAAGAAATGTTTTTGTACAAACGGGATACCTTATTCTCGTCAATTTAATCCAAAATTGATATGGCAAATGACATTTTTTTTTTAATAATATGGGAGCACAATACTATGCAATTTAGGTATAAAACCGAGATAAAATTGTGTGACAATAGATAAAACCAAGAGAAAACAACAGTGAGCCTTGATAAACTAATTTGAGAATACCTCGGGGCTCCGTTTCCTATTTCTGCTACAAAAATTGAGGTTTTTGCGGGCTAAGAGTCAGACAAATACCGCCAAAACGTAAGAAAATGCACTAGCTGTTGTTTTTTTGGACACTGTTTTATATATTATGATTTGAATGTAAAATGAAAGAACGCTCAGAAATTACTGTCTAATAATTAGTGAATAACGTTAAATTCTCGTAAAATCATATAACTGCTTTGTAAAGGATCGTATCCTTACATTAATTTGCAATTGGCGTTCTGCACTTAACAAATCGGTTTGATTTACAGTTGCCATAACAAATTCTCAAAAGCGAACATAGTTACGCATTTGTAAAATATGGAATTTAATAAAAAAGGCATAAACGTACTACTAATAGTTCCAAAAAATTTTATATCACACCTTAATATTAACTTCAATTCATTAACGTTTTGATATTTTGTCTGAGACAGAATGGCGTGCTCAAAGGCTATCGACTTGCCAACTAACAAGGACGATAAATAAAGTTTTGTAAGAAAAATGTAAAGAGAAAATAGAAAAGAGTTTCCAAGCCTTAGGCGATCATGTCATAAACGATTCACGTCTTCTAATTTCGACGTCTTAAATGATAGATGAGGAGTATCACCACTGGTGGCTATACTATTAAGTTACTCCATGAAGGGTTTCTGCATATCTGCACGTGTTACCAAGTGTATTCGTTACAACTAATGTCACAAATACAAGATCAAACAGAATTTAACATACATTACATTGTATAGCATAGATTTAATCAAATTTTCTAAACATCAGTTAGAGAACATCTAGGTACCAAGGCCAAATCATCGTATCATACAGTCATAAACAACTTAAAATGGATATGGTACTATATAAACCCCTCATGCATTGCAAATATATATATAAATAAAATTGACAATTTTGCGTACATGTTGGATAAAATTCAAAAACCATTACAGTGAGTACGCCTTGTGCAAGAAACAACTCAACATTCTGGTAAATGCAGTGTTAATATATTTAACTGAACTCATGGATTGGTATAGTAAGTTAACGTCACATAATAGAAGAAACCATATAGGTATACCTTTGCAATGGGAAAGGTTTGAATACGTTTTATGCATTTGTCTTCAATTCTAACAATGAAAGGGTGCTTGCTATTTTGTATACATTTTCAAATAAAAAGCAATGTGTGAGTATAGTAAGAAGACATAATACAAGTCAGTGAGTTCTAGACGGAATGTGTACGTATGTGACCTTAGATAAACATGTATGTCAATTAAACTCATCATTTGTCTGTTTAGTTAAGTCGTGATATTAATCAAGATTCTCACATTGGGTTTGCTAATGTTATATCAGTGCCACCTTTGTTAGAATAGTTTCCTTACTTATCCTTTTAGCAAGTCGCTGGCCCTTGACGCTCAATGTCAGAATATGTTTATACACGTCGAACATTAATTGACATACTCTTGCCTAGAATAAGAAGAAATTCCATTACACATCTGGTCTACAAAAGGTGGAAACTACAATTTTATCTCTGGCGTAAAATAGTAGAAACTACCATTACATCTCTTATTATAGAACACGTAGAAACTACCATTGCATACCTGGCCTAGAAAAACGTAGAAATTACTGTTACACCTCTAGCCTAGAACACGTAGAAGCCACAATTTTACCTCTAGGCCTAGAAAAGGGAGAAATTATTACATCTGTCCTAGAAAATGTAGAAAACACAATTACAACTCTGACTTAGAAATGGTAGAAACTACCATTACACATAAGGCCTAGAAAACGTAGGAACTATCATTACATCTCCGGCCTATAAAAGGTAGAATTTTCCAATACACCTCAGGTAGAAAATATCAAAGACCGACCGACCGACCAAGAGACAGACATACACCAACAGACATAAAGACAGACAGACAGACAGACAGACAGACAGATTAATGAATGAATGAATGAATGAATGAATGAATGAATGAATGAATGAATGAATGAATGAATGAATGAATGAATGAATGAATGAATGAATGAATGAATGAATGAATGAATGAATGAATGAACGAACGAACGGACGAACGAACGAACGAACGAACGAACGAACGAACGATCGATCGATCGAACGAACGAACGAACGAACGAACCAGCCAACCAACCAACCAACCAACCAAAGTAACTAACAAAATAACAAACAAACAAACACATTAATGAATAAATAAACACATAATTAATAAAGAAATAAAAAAGTAATAGATAAATAAATTAATAAAAAATAAATAAGTACAAACATGAAATAAATAAATAAATAAATAAAAGAATAAATGTATGTATGAATTATTAATGAATTTATGCATGGCTGAATAGATTAAGAACAAACGTTCGGTCGAACGCACGAGTAAACAATCAAATATAAAAACGAACAAACAAACAATCGAACGAACGCACGAATGAATAAATGAGCGAAGAAACTAATGAATGAATAAATGAATGATAAATAAATGACATTAATACAATTTATAAATGATTAACATTTGAATAAAAACATCAAATAATGCTTCAAATGCCGTACTACGGTAATAAAAGTATGTAGGTACGGTTAAGACCCTTACACATTATAATATAGCAAGACTGATATAATTATGCGTAACCTATACATTACTTTTACATGATCAGTTTCCTGTCATAAAGTTATCGAAGTCAGACATATGAAATTACAAAACAAGATGGATACAGATTAACCATTTATCGAACAGAACAAAATATAATTTTACTGTGACACCAATTTTATGTACTTTCAAATACAATATAAACCCATATGGTTCATTAATTGTATAACTATATAGAACGAGTTGCTGCCAAAAACATATGGGTTAACGTTTGTAGTGGTGTAAAACGGTTAGAGACACCCTTAATACGATACACAATAGTCATCAATACTATTTTTTTATATGAACGTTTGGTTTTGTAATTCAGATATGATATGATATGAATAGATCACAATAGTATATGACAATACATTCAATAAGAACATAAAAGAACAACAATAATCAATTAAACAAACTTATAATCGGAACATGTTTTCCAGCAAGACAGCAATTAGCTTACTTCATCCCTGAATTATGCTGGAATTAAGACTGGAGTTTAAATTCTTAGCACTATGGATTGACAGGCGATAAAAATTGATCATTATCGTCAAAGATTTGTTTCCATTGAGAGTTCAACCAAATGAGACATGGAACTAGGTGCAAAATATTGGCACCTGCGGTTAAGATGAGTCAATGATACAGATCACCAATCAGCACATTGTTATAGATTTAGTGAGATATGAACTTTTACTGTTGTCGTTTCGATACGGTATTAATTAATATTGAAGTGTTTTAATATGGCAATATTATGTATGATACCCTTTAACGGCAAAGCACTCATTCTGTATATGCAGATATTTACTGTAAACTGCATATCTGACGTACAATCATAAGACTGAATTATTCTATAAACTATGAATCAACAAAGGAAATCATACTGGCCATAAGAATCCATGTGATAACTTTTCTAGTATTCAAAACGAACACGACAATTATGGTGAATGGGATTCACCGTGACAAGAAAGTAGACGCTCTACAGTTTATGGCTCCATTCCGTGACTCTGGCATCTAATTTCCGGATACGTTTGCATTATTCTTTGAAGAAGCATTCGCAATTGTTGCGTTATGCAAATAAAATTGCTCATTCGAGATGAAACAGATCAACGTCGACACCAACAGTCACACTTAAAACACGCTAATCATAATCACAATCAATTTGAACGTTCTTTCAAACTGTCTGTTTCATTTATTTCTTCTCTCTGAGTCAGCTTTGCTATGATCCTTTTTTAAATGTGTAATATTCATGTTGTGACCACTGTTTCTGGCTTGCCAGTGTAGTTCTAGTTCACCATGTGCACTATACGTCACCACGCCAACGAAATGTTGAGACAAATCTTTCTCCCGAACACCGATTAAATATATTTGAAATGATGTCGGGAAGCTGGTTTGGAGACAAAACTTCAATTTGAATAAATCCAAATCACCTTCGCAAATAAATTAAACTATAGTTTAAAATATACACGTTGGACACTGTGCCACGATGGCCTAAGGTGGCCTGTGTTTATGGTATAGTGACCATGCATTTTTTTATGTCGTGTTCTTTGTCCAAATAATTTCATTTGCCTCGGTATTGAAGTTTCTTAATACACAATATTGGTGTGATGTGATATAGTGAATGTGTCTTGCTTACATGGCGGTGAGAGTACAGCAGATATTTTCTCATAGTTTCTAGATTAAAGACGTCCTTCTCGTACGGGGTTTGTTGCAAAATCATAAATAACAACTTGACTTGACTGGAATCTGCATTGCTATGAAGCTTCGCTGGGATTTTGTTGTTTTGGTATAACATTCTGAACGAGAGCAAACAAGACACCAAAAGTATCAATGAGATTGAGACAGTAATTGTAAATAAAACTCTGAAAACGCCTTCCAGCACAACTCAATATTTATTCATTTAATATTTTAGACTTTGATTAATGGTACTTAACTTGCTGAAAACGGTACTCATATTATCAAACAATTTTCAAATGGTGCATGTCAGAAAACATTTCAACACCGAAAGGATTGGATTTCCGTGCAAAGAGGAACGTCTGAGATAGAATGGCGTGTTAAAATGGTCTTTAAGTTGGCTAATATACATAGAAAGACATTTGCTGGTAATTGTAGGAACACACATTTTGACATCATAAATTAATTATACACTATTAAATTCTCACAACTAGCTGTTCAGTTTTGAGGTAGCATTTATATATTGTTACTAGTTGCTGGCTTCTCAGTTTTAAGGCTATATACATACTGTTACTAGCACCTGGCTGCTTACGTGTCAGACCTTAGAAGAAGATGCAGCACAACTCAACCCGCCATATTGCCTGTTGAGTTAGACCTTCATAGTATTTACCACTCTCGCATTGTGTTTGCTTGCCAAATTTGACAGACCATTTTTTCGCGCTGATCACATAAGTATGGATCAGCCCCTTTATATGAAATGTATGCTTGAAAATTGGCCATGATATCTAGGCCATCTCTGACATAAAACAAATGGAAAATTTCATAACATGCTCAGAAGAAAAAGTCATATAGAAAAATGACAGCCTGTATGTCTATATTAAAAATCTAGTTGAAAGCGTTTTAACCACCAAGTCATTCAGAACTAATTCGTCACTCAATTTGGACGCTTTCTGATTATATCAAGTGTAAAAGACCTCTGTTTAGTAAATGCCATAATAATTATCAAATCCTGGTACAGCGTAATGATTGCTGGTATTTTAACTAAATGCAAACTTTATACAGCAAAAAGGATTCAATAAAGCAGTGAACATTACTCCCATGGAAACACATTTCACTAGACAGGTCATCAGACAAGATCTCATTGTTTGAGAAACCTCACATAACCAAGCATATAAGCTGAACTTCTGAACAAGCCTTCAAATAACACAGCAAAGCACACGCTTCAAACCAAAACTGGTCCCGTTAAGGACATAATTTCACGTATAAATGCTATATTGGTGCCAGAACAATGGCTTGATATGGAAATAATTCAATTAATTCCAGCCAGATTCTTACAAATCCGCCTTAATTACTAATTACTCTATACTTAGAAAGGGCAAGGATTGTATAAACACGTCAGTGTTGGAAAAGTTTAATCCATCAACTTGATTTTAACCGGGTTTTTTTGTTACTTTGCACCTTAAGTTTCTGCAAGTTTGGTTCAATACCATACTTTGAATACGTTTATATTAAAGGTAATATGTACGTTCGTTTTTTTTTATCAAAACATTCCTAAAGCTTTTTTCGCTTCATTTTTCCATTTGAGCTACAACACACAGTCATATTTGGCAAAGTTGACTTGTCGGACACTCCCAATCACTACATCTTTCACCCAGATATGACGACCATATTTTCCTAACTCGACCGGTGTTTCACATTGCCTTAATATTGGCCGTATGCGTGATATTGAACTTAAATCATCGACACACGTGACCAACTTAAAGGCACCAATTAGATTCCATGTAATTATCCTTCTAGTAGCTAACACGAAGAGTGTGGTTGAGAGACTTAACTTGACATGAACTAGACATTTTCTATTTTTATGGCTTTATTTCGTGACTCTTTCATCTATTTTCTGGATGAAATTGAATCACTATTTGTAAAACCTTCGTAACAAATTATTTATTTTTCGGTCTGCAAGGTTTATCACTGTATTTTCTTTCCTATTATTACAATAAAATACTATCACCAGGTTAGCAAAACCTTTCAAGGTGTACAAAGCATTGTAAAGGAAATTGTTAAAAAGAATACAATGCCATCGGAGGAAATATTTGTGGAGATACAACTATACATTAATTTCAGCCTTAGATCAAAACTGGGTATTTGACATGCAACAATATTTGTTTGAACAAAATATGCTACGATAGGAAATATGAGCAAGTGAGCCATCTACAACATATTTACAAACGTCCTATTGTTCGTAACAAACATAAATATCTATGGAAAATCTCCCTTTAAAGAGTATTAATATCCTGACCTTTGAATAAAAGAAACTTTAAATAGAGCAGAAAACCAGTGCGAGCGAGCATTGCCTTATGAATTATTGGTATAAATATTGAATAACGTCTCTTTCCTGTCCTATGTTATAAGTGTATGTTCAGTTGAAGCATAATATTGTGATCATAAGTAAGTTAGAAAAACCCGACCTCTATTTCACGAAACATCTTCAGTCAGTTTTAACAGGATTACTCAAACTATTGTTACTGTTATATTGTTTGTGAAATATTTACATTTTATAAGTTTTGGGACTTTAAGATTTAAGTATCTTTATGACAATCGCGATTAACTAATATTATTTAATCAAATCCAAATAAAGGAAGAATATGTTTTTGTTAATGCAGTATTTAATTAAGTTTGGTACACTTAAAAACTTTCGAAAATTCGGACACGGAGAGATTCATTCTATTTCCAGCAGGTATAAATCTTGACAAGTCATATACATAGTATTAAAAATCTCATATACTTGTTTATTCTATCCAACATAGAAGACACATTCTATAAATTGATTTTCTATATGTTATTTTGCAATTTATATTTCAAGATCATGAATCAACATTTGACTTGACTGGAGGCTTCTGTGTAGGCGTATTTGCTGCATTAGCATGTGCCTTTTATGTTGGTAAAAACACCCAAGTGCGCGTAGCTCACAAATTGACTTTGACAATGGAAAAAAGGTCAACAAAAATGAGAATTTCTGTTTCAAAATTCAACGACCGCAATCAACATATGTTACAACTACTTTTATTAAAACGAATCGATTTCATTCATAAATGCAGGATTTAAGAATTCCGCTTAACAATTTGTGTATCTCTTCGGATCTACGCATGTGTATTTTTAAATCTTTATGACCGCCATTTCATCTGAATTTTGAATTGTACTTCTATATTCCATTAGGATTATCTACCATTGCAATGAGCAGAGAATACGCTCCCAACAGACGTTATATTAAATGTTATGGAAAGCGTGTCCTTCCAGGCCAGACCGCAATTGGTGTCCCGACGGAGCTCTGGAACAGCAATGGCCCGATACGGGATAAATAATCTAATCGCATTAATCTGTCGAGCTCAAAGTGCAAAACCTCCCACCTGTTCAAATATGTATTTGGAAAATTTAAGGTTTTGTTCTAATGGCACCATGGCACGATATTCTAAAAATTAATGAAACATATGATTGCCGCTGTTGATCACCAAAAGAACATCCCCTGACAAGGTAAAGCGATAATGAGCAAGTCTAAATGTAAGACCTGTACCGCAAATTGTAAATGCTATTTAACTCTCGTTTGAATTCACAAGGTTAAGACCTAGCAGAGACTGATCAAAAGATATAAAAACAAAGCCATTTCACGCATAAAAGGGTCACCATTTTTGGATCGGACAGCCGAACAGTTCGATAGGGTTGTAAACTAGTTAATGTGTACACAACCTCACTCTTGTCCAAATTATATATCAATTTTACATTTTCTCAACGGCCCTTAAACATGTCTTTAAATTGCAATTACACAAAATGTACCCAAAATACAAACTAAATGTCTTACTTAACATGATAATGGAATGGTATTAACACAGTAAAAGCAATGACATGAAACTCAAACGTTATAGATAGTATCGGAAATTTTAATCAAAAGTTTATTTAGTTCTCCTATGATACCGTATATGTACATTTTACTTAATTGGCAATGGTGTCAGAGTTTGCCGTTTACTTTCTACTGATTATGACGTATGCGATTATAGTGTTTTAAGTACCTAAAAGCCATGACTTAAATCAAAGAACATCTGCTTACCAAGACAGTGTTTGTAGTGATTGCTACATTATTAATTATTTACAATCGATTATCAACGGTTGGCTCACGTGCAATAAAATTAGTTCGCATCTAACAAAGGATCGAACAGATTTGAAAGCTGATTATACCAGCCCAGATCAATCAGAACTATTTTTGAAAATAATAAAATGTGCTTATTTTCAATAGGATTTCGTATTCTTTATTAGTGTTTTACGCAGTCGAAGTTAAACGCAGTTTTTTGCATCAGAAGAATAGAATCGTATGATGAAAAGAGGCACAACGTATCAGCTTAATAAGGGGTGTGGGTGTATCGATTCTGATCTGAAAAACTCTGCTAGGGATACATGGCAACGTTTATTGACACATTAGCTAAATTAGTACTGAAGGCTACTGAAGGCGTAAGACAGTTGTATGAAGCAAATTAAACGGATACATATCCGTGTTTTTTTAGATTTCTAAAAAAATGATCCGCACAAAAAAACACACAATGAATTTAACACTATATATACACTTTAGGAGAACTAATGCTAATTTATCACCAACGTTATTCACATGTGGAGAACCTCAAATAACACTAACTGTTAGTTGTTTATATTTTTTATCGTATTTTTATATTAATTGTTATTTAACGGTCACATTTGTTTATTGTGAGTTCGTCTGAAGTATCCATTGATGCATAATTTGTGTGTGCTGTCGTGTAACATTGTTGTTTGTTTAAATGATGGACAAGTTATTGTTTAATTGTTAATGCATGTATGATACACGGAGGAATACGTTATTGATATGCTTTAGGACAAACCAGAGTTTGTGGTGTAAATGACGAGTTTTTTAAGTCCTCCAATGTCAATATTACATAAACTTTACATTTGTAAATAAACCAGCTATATGTAATTCGACATTCCTAGACTTTTGTCGCAATTGGCACAAAGTCATTACACTCCAATAGACTTGTCCTAAACCAGCATCGTTATAAAAGATGACATTAGTTTTGAAAATTGAATATTGATTGTTGCCTGCTAAATAATTGCACATTCAATGAACACGACAACAGAGACAACAGAGTACTTTCAAGAAAGAAAAAACACCCTTTTGATCGGGCAAAGTCCGTAATGAAAGTGAATTAACTTTATCGAAACAGTGAATATATGTGAATATATAACAGAATTGAAAGATAACCACACACTGTAAATCATTATTTCTTTTCTTTTCTTTTTGAAATATTGCAAAAATGAAATGTAATTGCAGTTAAGTTATAATACCTTCCAAGACATAATACATGGTAGTAAGACAAAACTATAACACCGCCCAGCAAATGCTTGATATTACAAATTTACAAATAGTACACTCACATTATGATATTGAAAAGAAACTACAGGTGGAAACTCAGTAGCAAGTCTACAGCCTACGTAGAATGGATATGTGAGCTCTGGTTTTAAACCCGTTCAATTTACAGTGAATTTCATATATCATGCTTAGACATTTGACCCGACATTTACTATTCTAATAGTTGTGTAATGTTCCTTGTCATTCCTTTTCTCTATGTTGTGTATATTTTCTGTATTTTTAATAAGTCTTGAAACAAATAAATGTAACTTCTCACATGGAATGACATTTTGTGAATAGTTTTTAAAATAACAATTATGAAGTTTGAAGGACAAGCATATACCATTATCTTGCTATGGTAATAGGACTGACACATCAGCTGTCTGTTATTCGTACATACATGTGTAGTATTTATACAAATGTCAAGATAGTATATACAATGTGTAGTAGTATTGGTTAGTTTCATGGATTTGATTCACTCTTACACGTGTGTCAAAAATGGTATTCATATAGCAATGGATGATCAAATTAAACACATTTTAATTTAGTGAATAACGTAATATTATCATAAATGTATATAACTGCTTGGTAGAGGATTGTTACTTTACATCAGTTTACACGTGGCATTCTGCAGTGTTCAGAAACAAACCTCACCTCCAATAAACATTGATCAAATCAGCAGCCACAAATTAAAGCGCGTAAAATCAGTTGATATGTTTGTATCATTATTTGGTCATCTAGTTGATGTAACTTACTGTTTGTATGCAACTTTTCTTAGTCAACCTTCGGAAACAGGATGTGATACGTTTGGTATTGCATAACCGAAACTGGAATACAAACTGTACTCTAGCACACAGTATTTTCTTTCACATTTTTTTTTTCTTATCAGATGTACATCCGTAGAGTTTTTAAATAATTCAGACTCAGTAGTCTTACACATACATCCTGTTTAGAGGCACCAGTTAAGAGTACAAACTACACAGAACGAGATACTTAAAGGCACAGACACCACAAACAGACCACGAACGCATTAACATAGCTTAATAAAAATGAAAGGATGTCTGCATTGGAAGGGTGAAACACGAGTTCACTGAAACAAAAACATACAAACGTTTAAATTGTAGGTCGGATAATACATAGAGCCAGAACAATTAGATTTACAGTTGAAAAAATGAACGTCAACTAGCACGATATAGGTAGTGATAGTTAAAAGATGGTGTTAACGTAAGCCACCATGTAAGTATACTAATAATTCCAAATAAATATCCATTTTATATATAATTCAAATGTTTTTGTTATGGATTGAACATCAAGTTTGCTAGGGCAAGTCATGCTATAGTCATATCCTAAAAAGACCTGGTCATATTTGGCCACTTAATACATTGAAAATATATTGTATTAAATATGATAAATTTCCGAACATGTGTGATAAAGCTGTCGGAACCACTACAGAGAATACATTTGCACCTTTTTGTATGAAATATTTCAAAATTCTGGTGAATGAACCTTGTGCCGTAATTAATTTGCATATATATAACAATCAAACATCACATAATAGTAGAAACTATTTGGTTATATGTTGCAAATTGTAAAAGGTTTAATACTGTTTTTCATATATCACAAAATCAAAATCACAAAAATGTATGCTATTTCGTAAATATGTTAAAATAAACAGCAATGTGTTTAGTCTAGGGATAAAAAATACAAGTCATTGAGTTCTAGATGAAATGAGGCCTTAGAGAGACATGCATCACAATTTACCCTGTCATTTGTTTGTTTAGTTAGGCGGTCATATTAATCAAGCTTCTCACATTATGTTTGCTAATGACATGTTTGTGCCACTTTTGATGGACCAGCTTTCTTGCTAATCACTTAGCAAGTTGCTTGCCCTAAAAGCTTAATGTCAGATGTATGTTTGTATGTTTGTAATACGTACTTCTTTTCTTATAGACATATAGCAATAAGGTAAACCACCATATCAATGTCGGACTCCGACAGGAATATTTGTGCTGAAATATTATTATATGGTAATGCAATATTATTATACTTAAATAGAACATGTTATTGTGCATTCATTTGAAGTATGCAAGTTTTATTGTATTTGTCGAGTACAACCGTTGAACACCAACAAAATTGTTGACTTCATTGAAGCCTTGTCGGTATGTGTATGGCCTCAATGGAAAGAATAAAATAAGTCATATGGCAAACACTCATTGCTAGGTTCGTGGACCCGGAGCTTATCACCCCTGGTAGGCTAACGACAGGGAGAAAACAACTACAAGTAATAATGATTTGAGCGGAGGCACACTTAATCCTACCTAATTTGTCAGCAGAGACGGATTTCCAGGACATGGTCTCCTTTAAATCATCGACATTTGTAATTGATAGAACTGCATGTGTTAACAAAATGTCATGTCCAGTGAATACGTCGTTTTACAGCTAATGACATGGAACCCTACAGCGATTTTTGTCATAAAAGTTTATCTTGGCTTGCTTTATCTATTCTCACATAATTTATCTCGGTTGTATCTCCAAGTTGTGAGGTCTTGTGGCCCAAATGAATTTATAGAGGCATGTCATTTATCATATCAATTATAAATTAGGTTAATGATCATTAGTTGTCTCGTCTGTACAATCAAGTTTCCCTTTGAAGTTGGCGTTTGTCATTAATCATAGTTTTGAAGAGGGCGAATTTAATTTGAATACAATTGATTATTGATAGTGCGTTACTGCCCCAAGCTACCCCTCTAAGCTTACTCATTTATCAAGAAACTGTCTTATCGACCATCACTGTAATTCCATTTGTCCTTACCGTCAAATTAAAACGGTGCCCGATGTCCCTTCATTCTAATTTTACTGCTATTACGGATATTTTAGAAAATGCCTTGGTAAATAAAATGTTCTTTGATTATTACATTTCCTGGAAAAGGAATTCTTTTGTGTTCTGAAAAAAATGTTGTTTTTAAAATGCTTTATGTGTCAATAACTTTTCAGTCAATAGACGAACATTTGAATAATGAGCTTAACATTATAATATGAACAACAAATTATCGAAATCAAATACAGTTTTTATTTCAAACAAAATCTTCACTTAGAAGATTCTTTCCTTTTTGTTATCGTCTATTTCATTGGTCGGAAAATGCCAATAAATATTTAAGATTTACAAAGTTTTAATTTGATGGATTTAACTTTAAAGCTAATGTGTACATACAGTAGTTGCCATTTCTTGAGCACTTTGTTTTTAACACAGAGTTGTAATAATCTGGCTGATAATTAATGAAAGTTATTTCCATATCAACCCAAAATTCTTGAACCTATATATCATTTAAACGTGAATTTCTGTCCTTAACGGGACCATTATAAGTCGGAAGTATGCACTTTGCTGCGGTGTTTGAAGGCTTGTTCAGATGTTTAGCTTATATAATTGGTTATATTTTTTTCTCAAATCTGTATGAGTATATATTCACTTGCCGTTGCGCTCCATTCTGATACATCTGAAATATTGAACCCAACTTACATTTATGTTGGTATTGAATTTCATCTTAAAAATGTCATAAAATGTTTCTCTTTTAGGGTCTGCTTTGTGTGCACCAAACCGAACATTATTGTAGCATCTAAGGCTACCTAATCGAGTAGAAATCTATTGATAGCATATCAACTGATTATTTTCTTTGTTAATAAACACGTGTTATTACTCAAAACAGCATGCTTTATTTAAAAATATATCTCTGCGTTTAACTTACTCTTGCTTGGACTTACCGTTGTTAATTTAAATATGTGCGGTACCCGAAAAGGATAAAGTATTTCATTGCTATCAAACTTGACTAAGTGTGCTACTGTTGTGTAATATGAATCGTATTAGTTTGTTTATAATTCTAGTTTTTTGAAAATTTATTGTTCACTTAGGCTTAAATCAAGTTATCTTTATTACATACATAGCATCCACGGAATCTATCTTAAAATGACATTATTAGAATATCAGTGAAAAATAAATTTATTAAATACGAAGCCATACTTATCTTTGAACGGTTAAAGCAATTCATTGAATGCCTTTCTCTGATGCTCTTAGCCTTCGAAATACTTCACTGAAAATTACATTTTGTAATACGTACCGTTGAAACAATGACAAATGTAAATGATTTAAAGCAGACTTTTTAACGGAAATTCGTTTTTGTTGACAAATAATGTGGATGTCCCCTGCTCATGTCTTTACTCTAGCCTGTACTCAATTACTGGCGGTCCTTTTCTCCTCGTTGTTATTGTACAAGATAGGATTTACTCTTCCATTGGAGAAATATCCACTGCTTTTTCGGCTGTATAAATATTGCATTTAGTAAAGCGACAAGTTATCATGATGCTGTATCATGATTTATTAATTATAATGATTTTTTTCTTATTTCAAAGGTTTTTAATTCTTCATATCTTACCAGAATGCGTCAAATTTGGTTACAATTAATCACTACAGAGTTAATGTTTAAAACACCTTCAAATAGCGTTTTTGATATAGATATTGGCTGTCATTGTCCTAAATGACTATCCCTGGAGAATTTCGACCTTGTTATAGTCTTATTCAGTTGCTATACACCAAAGAAGGCCTATATTTTATGGACATGCTTAAAGAATACATTTGATATCTAAGTGCAGAGCCTTGCTAAAGTGATCAGTGCGAAAAATGGTCTTTCAAATTTGGCTAGCAAAAACAATGCTAGAGGCGTATACGTAAATACTATTATGGCATAACTGAAATGGCAAGATGACTGGGTGAATTGTACTTTGTCCATCTGAGGTCTCAAAACTGATCAGCCAGATGCTAGTAACAATATGTATATAACCTCAAAATTGAGCAGCCAGATACAGGTACCAATGTATATACTACCTTAAGACTCAGCAGGTTATAATGACAATTTAATGTTCTATAAATTATTTATGATGTAAAAATGTGTTCTCTACATTTGCCTGCAAATGTCTATTTATGTAAATTGACCAACTTGAAGACCCATTCTATCTCAGATATTACTTTTTGCACGGAAATACAAGTATTTTGGTGTTCAAATGTTTGCTGACATGCACCATTTGAAAGTTATTTGATAGTATGAATCCCGTGACACGGTGGTTTCAGGGAGTTCAAAGTATCAATTTATTAATGCTTAGTGTCGACTTGTGTGCTAGAAGGCGTTGACAGAGTTTGATTTACCACAACTGTTTCAATCTAGTCGAGACTATTGGTGTACTATTTGCTCTCGGACAAAAAATTGTATTCGTATATGTGTTGACATAACAACGAACCGTGTAAAGTTCAATTCAGCAAATCAGATTCCAGTCTTGTCAAATTGTGATTTAAGAACTTTTAACAAACCTATTCAGAGAAAGACATCTTTGTTCTAGAAAACATGAGAAAATATGTACTCTCAATGTCCATTTACCAAGAAACATGCATGATATCACATTACAACAACATGCATTTAGTTACTTTAATAACACGGCAAATGGAATTATTTGTTAACAATGAAAGGCAGAAAGAAAACGACGCATTAGTTTATCTTGAAATGTCGGTAAAAATACCATAATACACCGAATGACATTGTGACACAGTGTCAAACGTCTTAAAGGGATAGTTTATTTTTGCAATGATTGGTGTAATTGATTTTAATTGATGTTTGTCTCTACACCAGCTGTGCCCCGACATAATCTCAAATATTTCATCGGGGTCCTTAAGAACAATACGTCAATGTATTTCGCCTTAATTGTTCGTTGGCGCAATAAGATACTGTGCACCTTGTGAAAGCCAGAAACAGTCATCAAAACATGAAGAGTACGCATTGTTTAACCACACAAGGATCAAGGCATGGCAGACGCAGAGTGAACATTAGAATAGTATAAAAAGATTAAAAGGATTGGCGTGTTTTAAGTGTGAGTGTCGACATTGGTCTGTTTCAAGTCTGAAATTGTATGAGTAATTTAATTTTCATTGCACGTCATTTGCAAATGATTCTTCAAACAATAATGCAAACGTATCCGGAAAATAGATGCCAGAGTCACGGAATAGAGCCATAAGCTCTGGAACGTCTATCTTTTTCTTACATTGAGTCCCAATTACCTCAATTTTCGTGTTCGTATTGAATACTAGAAGGGTAATCACATGGACGTTTATTTTTGCCTGTGAATTGATCACGCGATTCGAGAAAGTTTAATGTACAAAACCAAGATGACGACAATTCGTAAGACCGGCAGATTGGGAATTAATTGCTGAGGTATATCATAATACAAAAAAATGACAAAATGCAAGTATGATTTCCTTTGGTGGCATATAGTTTATAGAATATTCCAGTCTCGTGAGTGTACGTCAGATAAACAGTGAATATCCACATATACACAATAAGTGCAATGCTAATAAAGGAATTTCTTTCATGCTTTTCGATGAAATATTGAGTTTTATCAGTGAAATAACAACAGTGAAAATATCAATTTCATATTTTCACTGCAAAATAGGTAGTGAAAATATCAACTTTCAGAACTACTTTTTATATCAATTGTAGTAACTTCCTCTTGATCAAAACAGAACACTTCCCTTTGTTTGCAAATAAAATATTTGTCATTTAAAAAATGTTACTTAAGTTTAAATAAATATATATTTGGAAATTAACAACTTACCGTTCATTAGAAAAATAGTTATCCCCTTTTCAAACGTTTTCTTGATACTGAAGCTGAATGTTCGAACGTTTGCTTTCATAGCAAACAAATTACAGACGGAAACAACTGTTTGAACATACACAGAATGTTATTTCATCGTTCAAATGTATGAACTGTTTGTCGTTGTAATACGTAATTGGAACTTCCTGGAAAATTCACGCAACAATTTACAGATTTACTTATTTTTTTACCCCACCCACGCCTCAAAATATGTCAACAAACTAGCGTGATCTTCATCACTACCTGGAAATCGAACTGTCTTCAAGCAAAACAGACTGGTCTCTGACTGAATATCCATGTATCATGAAACACACTTTTGAAGTAAAATAAATGTTATATATCCAATGATTATCCGCAAATGTTTGGCCAACACATTCGACCTTTCAAATTTTCATTCAATAAATGGCGGCGTAGTAAATTGGTTATGTATTTATACCATGCCTAAAATAAAAGTGTTTTCGTTATTTTTGGAACATGGATGCGCTTATAAAACTTTATAACTGATCATAAAATATTTGCATTATAAACGAGCGAATAATAAACAATAAAAATAATATCAAAAAAGTCTTTCTCAACATACCGGAAATAGAAAATTGACAGCTATAATTTTGCATGAGTGGCGCCAAAAGGATAGTGGCTTAAATAATAGCCTTTTCAAAAAGGGTATAATTAAGAAAATAAATTCAAATTCTATAAAACTCGGAGAAACAGAAAATTTGCCACTCGTGAAAATATGTTTTTCTATGACACTCGTGTAAAAATACGATCTTACACTGAAATAACAAATATCCTCTATGTATTCATAATACTTCATAATATATCCATATTAAAACATTTCAATATATATCTTAACAGTATAAAACGACTTCGGTAAAAGTTCATTTCGCAAAAACAATAAGAAGCATTAAGAATTGTTGTTCATTGGTACCTACTGATTAAAAACAATTTAAACGTTGTTTTTGTTGCCTACTAGATAAAAAAAATAATATAAACTTGCAGTTAGATGTGTCGATTGGTAATATGTACCGTTGACTCATGTGAATAGCAGGTGCCAATATTCTGCACCAATTTTCATTTTTCATTTTAAAGAGGTTATGATGTAATTATTTATTTGGTTTGACTCTTAATTGAAATTAAATTTAGATTAAATTTTAATAAATCAAATTGTTTTGCCTGTCAATCCATAGTGCTAACGAATTTAAACTACAGTCTTCAATTGGAGCGTAATAGTGATGAAGAAGGCTAATTGCGTCTTGCTGGACAACAAGTTCAGATGATTAGCTTGTATTATTGAGTATTGGTGTTCTTTCCTGTTTTTGTTTAATTGAATGTATTGTCATACGCTATAGCAGTTTGTTCATATCATATCATATCTGAATTGCAGTACCAAACGATCATTTATAAAAATTAGTATTCCTGACTTTTGTGTGTCGAACATTTTGTGTCTCTAACCTTTTCACATCACTTCATACGTTAACCCATATTTTTAAGCAGCAACTCTTCTGTATAGTTATACAAATATTGATTACTTAAGACGTATATTGTAGTTGAAAATTCATAAAATTTGTGTTTCGGTCAAGGAACGTTTTGTTCTTTTCGACCAATGTTTTATCTGTATCCATCTTATTTTGTAATTTCATATGTCTGGCCTCCTTCGATTACTTTATGACAGGAAACGTAGATCATGTAAAAGGAATGTGTTGTTTACGTATATATCAGAGTAGCTATCTTATTCTTTGTAAAGGTACCAACCTTACCTACATCGATTTGTTAAAGTAGTACGGCATTTGAAGCATCTTTTTGTGCTTTTATTCATATGTTGAAGATGCTCTCTAACTCCCAAAAAAGATGTGCCACAATTAATACAAATGTTTTATATTATCGAAAAGGATGAATAAATATCTAACACAATGGTTCTTATAAAGAATTCCTCGTAAAATTTGAAAGAAAGGTCCAGCAAACACGATAGAGTGACCTTAAGAGATGATAATAAATCACTGTAAATATTTAATCACTCATGAGTCAGTCAATATGTATGCGTTTTTAGCTACAAAATACAGGGTTACAATTTTGTTATCAGTAATTATTTTCCATAAATGCATCATTTAGTGAGTAGTTAAAGGTTTATCACTCGAATCCATCCATCCATCTATCCATCTATCGAAATAAAAAATAATTAATTAATAAAAATAACAAATGATGAAATAAGTAAATAAATACATAAGTGCATACTTCAATTAACTAATAAATGAATAAAAGATAAAATAAATAACATTTCTCTTTGAAGACGGTTTTAGTCATTTATCATAGTTTAGAAAAGGACAAATTCAATTGGAATACAACTGACTATTGGCAGAATATATCATTACGACCCAAACTATTCCCTTAAGCTTTCTCATTTATCCAGAAACTGCCAAATCTGTCAACACATTAATTTCATTCGTTCTCATTTAAAAAAAATACACATTTTCTCATAATTAAACTGCCATTACGGACATTTGAGAACATGTTTTGGTAACACAAATGTTCTTTGTACCATTGACATTTGTGGATGTAAATAACTCGACAACAACATCACAAACACAGGTTTGACCTAATACATGTCATTAACATTCATTTATTCATTAACAGGAATGCAAAATCTTATCCATCATTTAAACACATACACCGTATGCATCATTGATATTCTTAAGACGGACTCACAATAAACAAATGCAACAGCACTTTCTTTGAAAGAAAAATCAATTCAACATGTATGATTAAAAAAGGCGAGGCGAAGGGCCAAATATACAACTAAAATTTCATTTTTTAGGCCCTCCACATGCGAATAACGTTTGTAATCATTTAGCATTAGTCATGCAGTCTGGTTTAGATCAAGTGTATAAATAGTGTTCGTTTCACAGAGGTTTAATTGTTCAGATATTTTAATAAAATTCTGTAACGCACATTCCTTATCTTAGATATCATAATATTGAAGTATGCGTTTAGCTGGATATTTACGCTGTTAAAAGCCTTGTCTTCACATTATTCATTGTAAAATATACTTTGATGATTACCAATAGGGACTATTTCACACATATAAAAAGTCTATGTTAAGTTTGCTCCATACATCAGTATTGCGCCTTTAGTAGACTAACTTATCTTATATGACACATTACATTGCCACTGATTCCTCGGAGACACTGGAGCTGGTACATTAATTATTCAGAATCGACTCACGCCCACCTTATTAAGCTCGTACTATGTGCCAATTTGTAATTTCAATTGTCATGTTAACTTTGACCAGTGTATTTTAGATATATTTCAATTTAGAATATGTTAACTAGTTATTACAAAGTAATTGCAATTCAAAGACATGTTTAAGGGATGTTGAGGAAATGTATTATTGATACATATTTTGGACAAGAGTTAAGTCATGTACACAACAACATGTAGTTACCAGATCCACGATGGTGTACCTTTTCTGCTAAGTATTAGCCTTGTGCCTTCTATCGAGTGTTGTGTTGGCTACTTGGCTTTTCCCTGTGGTTTCCATTGTACTTTTAAATACAAAGCGTCATATTGTACAACCAATACACCAAACGAGCAAATGTTAAATAGCATTTAGAGTTTGCGGTACCGTTTTTACATTTCGATTTGCCCATTATCGGTTGACCATGTCAAGGGATGTTCTACATGTGATTTATAGCGACACGCACATATTTGAATATGCTTAAATATATATTTCCATTGTGCTATTAGAACAAAAACAGTAAATTATCCAAAGACACAATTAAACAGGTGGGAGTATTGTGCACTTTTACCTACCAATATAAATTCGATTAGATTATAAATCCCGTATCACCAGATTTCCTTCGGGACACCAATGGTTACCAGATCTGAAATGATACTCTTTCCATCGAATTCATAATAATGTTTGTTGGGAGCGTGTTCTCTGCTCATTACAATGGTAGATCACCCTAATGGAATATTAGAAGTACAGTTATACGAATCCTTGACGGTAAAACAGACATGCATTGGTTGGAAGAGATCAGCTTTTCCCATTGTTAAGCAGAATATTAAATTCTGCACTCATGAATGAAATCAGTTTAAACGATGATGTAGTATTAGCTACCTTGATGCATGATATTAAGATATATATGTCCTTGAGATATAAGTCCTGGTTAGATACACCAACTGTCGAATTTAATATTCCTTTATATTGTTATTATGAAACCGGTTTCATAAGGGTGTGTAGTTGTACTATGGTCAGTGACTGCCCAATCGGTTATACAACAATTATGACTACTTCTCGTTATGTCATTTCATGTTAAAACAATGAAAGTGAGAATTATGGTGGTCTACGAATAAAGAAATTCGAACACCGAATCTTAGTTACTAAACCATGTTAAAAAAAACAACAGACACCTACGTTTCCCTGGCCATAGCGTTCTTCATTTATCGATCTGAAATGGGGATAGACGAATGGACGGACAGACGGCCCGGTTACTAAATGCCGCTTTTCGGGGGTATTAAAAGCAATGGCCGGAATCAAGAGACAAATGTCAAGTAAACTGCTAGGTTTCATAACATTGCATATACAAGCGAACTGTTCATTGGTGACTTATGGGTCAAGAAAGCATATTTCTAAGAGACTATCAGAAAGCCAATTCCATCGCCTTATTGGTTAATAAAAAAACACAAGAACAAGAACATGTAAGATTTAAACTTTTTGTTACTGAGCTTAGTTTTGTAGTTTTTCGCATAAATATTAATTGCAAGACAGTAATTATAACCAGCAAAACATACCATCTAAGTCCAATAAGCATGATCGGTACCGACTCGCCCGATGCAAATCTTCCATGTGCGTTAATGTTTTGCTATTGTGTCATTATTTGTGGCACTTCATTTGATATACTATGACACTATACCTTTCAATGTTGTGTTTTCAGGAACTTTTTTTAAAACTGAGTTCAGAAAAACATTGAATATTTGCAATATTTGGCTTGTATATGGTATCCCATCTGTGGTAAATCTTCATCTGATCGCCATTCTTCACGTGACTTGTTGTGATATTGAACTTGGAGTTGGTATACTATTTAAGTTTAAGGAATCGATACACCCACAAACCTTATTAAGCTGATACTCAGTGCCTATTTGCATGACACTAATCCTGTGATGCAAATAACTGCGTTTGAGTACGGCAAGAAATTTAATGTCGATTAAGCTTTTATATATGCTGATGTCGATGTATCAAATAAACTTCAATCTTGGCAAGTGTATTTTCGATAAGGCTGGATGATGGTATATAAGGTGAAGCTACGACCCATACAGCTAGACAATCACTTCCCTATATTGCCAGACCAGAGTCCGCAGGGACACCTGCACGAGCTATTCATCCAAATTTTGTATCATGTGAAATCTCGGTGGAAAAATGTCTTAATGGCTTCCATTTTGCTAAAAGTACAAAGAGAACTCTTCAGTAGAAGAATTATTGTCTGTTATTTGAAATATTTAAACAATTTGTCCCCAGGTCGTTTGATATTATTCTCTTTTATGAACGTGCATTACAATTAGATGTTCATTTGAAGCAAACATGTAACAAGGTATTACGACTTGATTTAAATAACATTTTCTTAACCAACAGGGTTAGGGTTATAACCAGATACTTCTAAATACAAACCCATATTTTATCTAAAAACATTAAATTTGATATTATCAGTATTTTAAAAAAAAAATGGTTTCATAATAATGTCGTTTTACATTTTCTTTTCAGATGTGGCATGTCATGGTAATTTATACTGTGAGTAAGATTTTATGGCCGCGCTGTTGGATGGTCATCCACTTTAGTACTCCAATGGGCATCATTTTACAATTATTCCTGAAAAAGAAATGATGAATTTTGTAGGAGAACGACCACAAATTATAATTATTTTAATTCATCAGAAAATTGTACTACAATATACACGGACAAGCGAAATAGTATTGCCTCTCTAATGTGTCAAGACCGTCCCTTAATCCGATTGAAATGTAGTGTAAAGTCTATCGTATTGAGTTTAAGTGTCGATGAAACACGTTTGCAGACTTTACAGTCAACAAACACTATGCGCATTTGCATAATAAACGTCTAAAACTATGCTTCTGATGACATCATGTGTGCTGTATATACCTTTGCTATCTTAACTGCCTTTTTTTATCATACTGAACCAGCTTTTCTCTGCAGGTCGTCACTAAGTAATTGGTAGTTCATAATGATTGCAAGACAAAACATAACACGTCAATGCCATGTTTCATAAATAAAGGTGGTATAGCCCAGACCTTTTGTAACATTTTTATCTACCCTGTTTGTTGTATCATTTGAAACATGACTGATGATTTTCTTCTTTAAATGTAAATTCTTTAGAAAATACAAATTGCACAATTTTATCTTCTGTTGCAGTTTGGATAAGAATTTTGAATATTTTGCGATACATTTAGGAACTATATTTTAAACGTAAATTTAAGACTTGAGAAAAGGAAAGCATTTTTACAATTATTTTACTACAGCCAAAAGGGATAAAAGTATGTTCCGTTTCCTGACAGTCAAATGAACTAACAAAGCCAACACATATCTAGATGTATCTCTTGTTTATGAGAGGGTCGCCAATCGAATTTTAAAAAAATCCTTTCACCATAAAATAGCTCGTACATTCAGTGATATAGTCGGAGGGTGTTCTTTTGTGAGAGTGTGGGTAAAAATTAACACAGAACAAATCTCAATTCAGGCCAGGTCGGTAAAACGTATTACGTAAAGTTATGATATATAAACGATTGATAAAGAACCAATTCGTTACACTTTTTTCTAGAAAATTACTGCAAAACGTATTGAATTAAGTATGTTAATGGGTCACTAATATATATTAAGATCTGCTAAAAAAAATACTAAATTCATAATTAATGTATGAAATGATGCTTTTCAAATCTCGCATGATGTTCAAGTCAACTATAATTCTCGTTTGTTAAATGCCAAATTTTTTACAAGGAACAGTAGCGAAATATTATCAAATTATTCAACAATCTCCCTCAGATACCAAGCAAAACATGGCGTCATAGCGTCCTAGATTAGATTAATGCAATAGGAACTAGTTGGAGATGTTTCAGGGATATTGACATTGTAGAATAGTTATAGGAGCGCGGTAATTCAAGTAATAAAACATGTTATGACACCCAGACAATTCTCTGCGAGACTGGCGATACCTAAATTATCAAGTAGAAAAATGATCATAGATCCGCAGATGAAGACCATATGAAACAATCGGTTCAGTTTAGCAAATATTCAGTCGTATATACATTAAACAAAGACATCACTTAAAGGCGTGGTAACACATTAAAAAGGACGTTTGAAAGCACTTACTTTAATTTCATTTATATTATATTTGAAAACTAGATCTTGTTTTCTCACTTGACTTTCTCTCAATGCAGAATTAATATCTTACATCTAGCACATAAAGTGTACGATATTATTAACTACCTTCGTGTGTTTATTTAACACCGAAAATGATATTTAAATCAGACATTAGATAAATTGTGGTATTTTATTGCCAAAGATAAATCACCAAAATGAAAAACAAAGGGGTACACTATTTTGAGTCGTTGAACAATGACATACACTAACGAATTGTTTTATTGTTGTCCGAAAATGACCCTTTAACTGTCGAAGTTTAGGACTATCCGACCTGACTTGATCTTCGCTTTATCCCAAAAACGGCATGTCGACAAGACGGAAGTATGCGGCTCGTAATTACTGTAAGTGTTGTTACTAGCAAAATAAGTCTCTATACATTGCAATGTGTACTGACATTTAAAACGTAAAAAGCGCATTTACACCATAATGAAATTGGTATAACAGAATCAACGTTGGTACAGGGCAACCTCTAATAAAAAAAACCTCTCATCGTCGACACAGAATAACATTAAAAACATTTGTCTCGTGTAATCACCATCGCTATTGCAACCTAGGACAAAGAGCTGACTAAAGAAAGCACGGATTGTTTTACAACATTCCCCTTTAAGAGCTGTATGCTTTAAATGCTGATTTTGTCTAGATGAAGGATATGCATGAGAAGCCTAGAATAAATCTTTTATAACCATTTGCAGACGAGTCAAATATTTCAGCGAGGTTTTTATTTGCGGTGTTGTACATTTTTTTTTGAAATGTGTGTATCCTTGGAAATAAACGTTCTAAAATCGTGAAAAATATGTATTCATCCTATCGTTGTTTGTCGCTTCCTTTAAACCAGCGATGCCTATTGGCTATTTACTGACACAAAAAGAGCCTGCCAATTAATGCTACCAAATTGGAAAATTGTTTTTAATGGATCGGGAGAGTTGTTTTTTGATGTGCACTAAGACGTTTGAAACGTAGCGTCTGGTATATTTGTATTATTCTGCGGCTATTTGAATGTCCTTTGTTAATGCGAACGATCTTTATTTTGAGCACGTTTATGCAAAATCTGATTATTCAAAGCGTTTTTCTCCTCCTATTACCATTTCATTATTCTCAAATTATTGAAAACTGTGAAACTTAATTCTGTTTTCCATTGTTAATGGTTCATTATGTTCTATCAAGAAAATATTGTATTTATAATGTGAATAAATGATGGCAATTATTCGTTATTGATGTTCTCTTCATCCACTTAGATCATAGTTCATTTGGTTCCCTAGCAACTGATTCAGTGTTTCTGTGTCCATCACATGAAAGCTCTATTTTTGCGTTGTGCATACAATAAATTAGATAACTCTCTGAATTTAATTTAAAATAAATCCATTAATCTATTCGTCATTTTACCATTACAAAACATAGCTTTTATATTGTAATCCTCATATCAAAGATACAAATGATAGCATTTTAATTGCAATCGTCAAACTTATTAATAAATTGTTAAATTATTAATATTATGTTTTAATCACAATCGTTAAAATTAAAAACATACTGCTTTTGTTGCAATCGTCAACTCAATATTTCCATTAAATTTCTTTAATTTAATTCGTCATTCTAATATTTGAACTGTACTCGTCACATATCGCAGCCATTGCAACTTATACGTGTTTTCCAGACTGTGACGTAACACTAGCACCACATTGAAGATTCGCACATTATACTCTCCCAACTCCCCTAGGAAGTAGACCAACAACAAACGATGAATGTTCATATTCCCGGCGTTTCAGTGAGCGGGTCAAGATAAGATTCCACAAGCTCTATCTTTAGAATATGTAACCAGAGAAAGTTGGTCACCGACATGGTTGATTTCAGGATTTGGCGTAAGAGGGTGAAACAAAGAAAGCAAGCCTACATTCTCATAGAATACGAACATGACTTTAAATAGTAAGTCGAAAATTCAGGTCAAGGAAAGAATTAGCCATTTTTGTCTGCATTTTTTATATAGTTTCTCTGGCTGATATAAAGAAGCTTGAAAGCTTTAAAAGGGGGCTGACGCCGGCTACGCAAACGTCTTAGTCCGCTAGTGCCAGACTCATTAACTGTTCGTGTCCTAAATACTAGCTCATATGCAACGCCGGTGGCTTCATGTAAAGCTCCAGTGGTTTAAACAGAATTTGGCTTGCTTCTACAGCATTATTAGAAAGTACTGAGTTCGTGGTTTATAATCGAAAGACTATGAAAAAGGTGTGTGTGGGGAGGAGGGGGGGGGGGGGGGGGGTTGATAACACAATAGGCCATTAGAATCGTCAAATACAATTACAGTTTGAACCACATAAGGCAAATCAATGTTCTCGTTCTATACACAACAAATGTCTGATACTTGAAATGTTAGTACATTGAGTGGCAATATATAATAGTCTAAAGATATCATGGAATGTATATATTATGTTTTGATGCTACATAAACAATCATTTTTACATAAATTAAAGGCAAATAGATAGTGAGAATATACGGGTCTACTTTTTTCGGCATCATTACTCGTTTCAATGAGCAACATCATATGTCTTAAATTTCTTCTCTGATACTGACAAAGGAGACGAAGGCTTTAAAAGAGTTTGTGAATTCGTCGATGCTAGTGGTTGGTTCATATTTGACATTCGGGCTTGTCCCTGTAGTTTTGAATGTATTATGGAATGTAGTTTAATGACTGAGCATTTTGAATGAAAACACATACGGAGTGATCTCATCGGCCGCTGTGTTACTTTTAGGTCTGGATAATTAAAATCAGAATGTTTATTTAGTTGCCATTATTTTCCAAATTGATTAAAAATCGAGGGTCAATGAGCTTCAATGAAGTCAATTGTTTTCGTCGTTGATTGGCAGTTATTTGCGATAATTTATATAGAAATAGAATATTTTGCTAAGTACATGTATTCAGCAAACACAATGTGGGAATCTTGATTAATATGACTAAATCCTCATATGTCGATTTCAGTCTAAAACTCAATGACTTGTATTGCTTATCACATGACTATAACATTTGTAATATTTATTAATAAACGTTTTTAATGCATTCAGTGTTCACATTTGACCATATGCTGTCGACATGTTTATAACTAAAGCCATGACCTGCTCTTGCAAACTCGATGTTCAATCCCCAAATGATGTTAAGAAAATTCGAATACATAGTTTAATATTTTATGTTTATTTTTATGCTTAGTATAATGTTTGTAATACCTGTCTGTGCTTTATGGTCTAATGATTTTTGCCATGTATTTAATGAATCAACTCGGTAATAGCTGGAAGTATGCGCAAGCCCTTCATGGAATAACTGCATAGTGTATGTTAAACCGCACATTGTGACACTCCTGCGGTGGAATAACGATAAATCATTATGACGCCGGAATGTAAAGACGTTAATCATGTATGACATGATTGCATGAGGATAAGGAACTCAGTTCTATGCTATCTTTACTTTTTTCTGAGAAATATCATTCGTCGTCTTTGTGAGTTTACCAAGTCAATACTTTTAGAACACGCCATTCTGTTTCAAAAGTTTATTTAAAAAAATCGAAATGTGTTATTGGAAGTTGTTTGGTACTATAAGTAGACTGACTTAGTGGCGTAATTTAACGCCATCTAAAATCCCCAGTGTATTTAACACGTACCTGTGTTGTGCTAGTGGGCGTTCATTATTTCTACATCAAACATCTGTGGCTCTATGTATTATGTGACCATCAGTTTTATCTTGTTTTTTTTTTATATTTTTGCTCCAGGAAACGCGTGTTTTAATAACCGTTCAATTGCTTAATGAACTTAATTAATGCTCAACTCCTTTCACGGGCTATGATTTGTGGCTGCTGATTTTATCAGTGTTTGTTGGAGGTTAAATTTTGATTCTGAATAATCACTGCAGAACACCACGAAACAATATTAAAATACGATCCTCTACCAAGCAATAATATGATGTTACGTTATTCACTAATTGTGACTAGACAAAAACTTCAGAGCGTTCTATAATAGTGCTCAAGTATTATTATAGTTAACATAGAACTATGTTGTATCCAATACAAAAAATGGTGCATCGATTGATATTTACTGATGTTTTGGCGACATTATTTTGACGTTTGGCCTGCACAAATCTCAAATCACTTAGCGGTTATTGGAAGTAGTCTTATACTAATTTATCTAGGCTTATAGTTATGTCATATTCGTTTATTTTTGCTTTATATATTGTCACATTAGTGTATCTTGGTTTTATCTCTACGTTCCGTAGTCTTGTGTTCCGAATGATTTTACAGAGGCTTGTCATTTATCATATCAATTATAAATAAGTATGCGTCCCGTCTGTATAATAACGTTTCTCTTTGAAGTTGGCTTTATTCGTTATCATAGTTTGATAAAAAGCAAATTCAATAAGGATGTAACTGATTTTTGGCAATGCGTCATTATGAATCAAACAATTGTGTAAAGTATCTAGATATTTGTATAAATGTTGCACATGTATATTCGACAAACAGTCAGCTGATGTACCTGAACTGTAACCCTACCGTTATCATAGTTTGGACTTGTCCTTCAAACTTCATAAAACTATAATTAAACTAGAGACGCAACGATACAAAACAACACGCCTTGACGAGGAAATACAATTCTGTATGACAATAAACATTACACCTAGAATTTATTTGTCTCATGTTTCATATAGGACGTAATAATTCACAGTATGTAATTATCATGCAAAGTTTTCGTTAAGCTGTCATGTTTTGATTATGATGGACGGACTGTTTCGATAAAATTATTTTACGTCCTTTAGGGCTAAAGTTGCTTTTTACTACACAACTTAGATCGTGTAATTATCCATGTGGAGGTCTATCAACTGTTGATATGAAAAATTGTTCTTTACTTTGCTATATCAATAATTTGTTGTTTTTTTCTTTCTTGAAAATACTCTATTTTACGGCCATGAAAGTATGTAGGAAGAACGTAATTCAATATTAAGCAGCCAGCTTTCTTTAGACAAATCTTAAAATATACACCAGCTGTCATGACGTTGAATATTATAGACAAGTCCTATGAAGTGTTATGACTTTGTGCCAGTTGAACCCAAGTCTAGCAATGTCAAATTGCATTTGAATGATTTTAAAAATGTATTACTGATGTAACATTGACATTGGAGGATTTAAATAACTCGACATGTACCAGACCAACACTTGTTTGATCAAACGTGATGTACGTTTTCCTCCTAATATTTTAAAAATTGTCTTCGTTTACAATAAAACAAAAACTTATACATCATTGACATCATTAAGGTAAACAAACAATGTTACATGACAGCACATATACCTTTTGCATCAATGGATATTTCATGTGACGGGCTCACAATAAAGAATTACGACAGCAGTGTCCTTTCCTTGAAATACCAATCAATATAACACCTACGATAAAAACGGGCGAGCTGAAGCGCCAAATATACACGAAAAGTTCATGTTCTTTGAGGCTCCCCAAATGCGAGAAACGTTGGTAACTTTAAGAAACTTCAGTCATTTCTATAATCATGTTAACAATGACAATGAAAGTGTATTTTGTAGTGTAAGTTAACCTTTATTACAGAATATGCATACTAGTCATAAAAGTATACGTATTTTCAAACAATTGTTTAAGAGATGTTGGTGAAAAGTATAATTGATATATAATATGGACAAGAGTGAGGTTTTGTATGCATAGACCAGTTTGACACCTAATGAACTCCAGACCGCTGACAGATCCAAGATGGTGACTCTTTATGCGTGATATGTCTTTGCTGTGTATCTTTTGTTCCGTCTCTGCTAAGTCTTAGCCTTGTACATTCAAACTAGGTTATTGGTGGATACTAGGCATTTCTCTGTGATTCCCATTGTACTATTAAATATATAGCTGCAGATTTTTGAACAATTTTGACTGAAAAAAACATACGTCAATTAATATTTACAGTTGATGGTACAGTTTTTACTTTTTGACTTTATCGGTTTACTTTTTCAACGAAAGACATATACGTGATTGACAGTGGTAAGCATATTTTTGTTAAAGCTTAAGTACATGTTGCCCATTGTTGTACCATTACAACAAAACCTTAAATTATCCAAATATACATTTAAGCAGGTGGTAGGTTTGTGCACTTTGAGCTACCCAGATATATGCGATTAGATTATCTATCCCGTATCTTCCTATTGGTGTACCAGAGCTCCTTTGGGACACCAATGCTAATCAGGTCTGTAAGGACACACTGTCCATCACATGTACATTAACGTCTGATGGGAGCGTGTTTTCCGGTCATTTCCATGGATCATCCTAATGAAATATCAGAAGTACAATTCAAAATTCAGATGCAATAGCCTTAAACATTAGATCAGCTTCACGAATATTACGATGTTTACGTAACGTAACTAAAAGAAGGGGACGTCACTGTATGAATTGAATGAGATAAGGTTTCGGTATACTTCTTACACATTCTTTTACTACTTAGTAAATCCCTTTTAGATGATAATAAACTAATATTCATAATTGTACATCGAACACCTTTAATGAAAGTACTTTTTAAATATGTTCATTGCGGTTCTTGAATTAAAAATAAAATGTCCTCTTCTTTCTTGACCTTTTTACTTTTGTCAAATTCAATGTTTGAGCTACGCGAACTTGGGTTTTTCTTTTCACCAACATGAAAGGCCGATGCAACTGCAGCACCTACATCAATACAGAGGCATCCAGTCAAGTTAAAAAAAGTGCTACATGATCTCGCAATGCAAATTGGAAACAAATTTCCAGACAATCTAATTATGGAAAGTTTTTCCTACGCTGGAAAGAATATACTAGTATATGAGATTCACAAAATTGTATACATATGACTTGTCCAGATTTATCCCTGCTTGAAATAGAATGTATTTCCCGTGTCCAATTTTTCAACAGTTTTTAAGCTTTACAAACTTAAATAGCTATAGCATTATCAAATAATAGTCTTACCTTATTTGAATATTAGTCAATTAAATCAATTTATCGCGATCATCATAAAGATACTTGTAAAATTTCAAAATTCTTAATCATTACATATTATATTACAAATATGCTAAAATAATGAGCTTAGTTTTATACTGTTAAAATTGACAAAAGTTGTTTCTTGAATTTAGGCCGGGTTTGTTCTTTCAAGGACACAATATTTATTCTTCAACTGAACATAACTGACAGGGCAGAGACGTTATTAAATATTTCTATCAATAATTTATAAGGCAATATCTCGCTAACACTGGTTTTGCTACTCTATTTAAAGTATGTTATATACACAATCTCAATATTTTATCAATTTGAAATGGTGCGTATTATCAAAAATAAATGTATAAGATCAGTGTTATCTTCGCTGCAATTGCGTTTCTTCCGTATACATTGACAACATTTGACAATTAAAAGTATGCAAGAAAAAGTCATAAGTCATGTGGCTTTTTCAGTACGGATTGGAAAGAATATCAGGTCTGCCCGTCATTAAATTCAAGTGTGATGGATATTGTGTCCTTTCAGACCTGGTTACCATTGGTGTCCCTAAGGAACTCTGGTTCAGCAGTTGGAATATGGGGTAGTGATAATCAAATCGCATATATCTAGGTAGCTCTAAGTGAACAATCAACCGACCTGGGTGGATGTATATTTGAACAATATAAGGTCTTGTTATGTTGGCACATTGGCGAAATATATTCAAGCTTAATCAAATAAATGCTTTTCGCTGTTAATCATCTGTAGAGTTGTCTTCAAAACCCGTTGACAAGGTATACCAACGATGAGATATGAGATATGGGAAAGGTATGGATTCACTGTCTTTGAACGGTGAAAAAGGAGTATATTAGAGATAAAACAAAATAGTAAATTCGTATATATATATACCTCCCATTTGTTCCAACCTGGTTCAATAAACTATTTCTTTAAAATTTCTTGTCTTTAAATTGTATTTAAAACTTGTCTTTATATTTTGATATCACTTTAATGCCTAATGTACATATTATTTTATCTACGGTGCAGTCAAGCTTGTTTATACTTTTAAATAAATACAATATTTAACGTTTAACATAAGGGTGAAAATGACGGCATTATTGATAAGGTTTACAATTATTTAAAACAATGCAAACGCCATAAATGGTATTAGTTTTGTCAACCAAGTCTTTATTTGGTACTACTATGATAAAGTCGTTCTACATTTCCAATGGCGTCAGAGTTTGCTTATCAATATCTACATGACGTTTGCTAAGTTACTAACAACTTCGACTGAATATCTCCGTGCCAAGGCAGTGTTGTAGTTATAGTTAGTATCTATATCCAAACGATTAACAACAGTCGGCTGTCGTAAAATAACCACAGATGGAAGAGAGTTTGGAATATCCTTTTGTATGTAAGAGGCCCAAATTAATCACAACTACTTAAAAAGGAATATATTTGCCAGAAAAGAGTTCGTTTTCCGAGACAATTCGTTATCAGCGTCTAACTCAAATGCCGTTGTTGGCATTACAAGAAAAGTGTCAATTTATGCAAAGAGGCACAGAGAATCAGCGTTATAAGGGATGTGTCATCGTTTCAACAACACCTTAAAGTGTCTGAGAGAGGTTATTGGCAATGTTTAGTTTCACAACGTGCCACACAGCTAAGTAAGCCTACTAAAGGCTTAAGACAGTTGTATGTAGCAAAATTACGGCGTATAAGTCATATATATCAAATATTCGCTGTAGGGAATCATTTAAAAAAGACAATGAACCATTTGAACAAAAGCTTTTAAACTGCGTCAATATCAAGCCAAACGCAATTTGGCATGTGGTATTTATATTACCTACATGTTAACAAATGTACTTCATTATTAATTTACAACAATTGATTAAAACTGTGTTTTACAGATATTTATCTGTATTTATCTGAACTAATATTTCATCAATATTACGACTGCGGTGAATACACATTATCTAAAACAAAACTGATGCTAATTTGTTACCAACTTTATTGATATGCGGAGGGCCTTTTATAACCTGAACATCTTCCACTTCAGCTCGCCTGTTTGCAGCAAACGTGTTATATCCATCGTTTTTGTTGAAAAGACAGTGCTGTCGTTTTTGATTTTTGTGAGTCGATCTTATGAAAAACCATTGGTGCAAAATGCGTATGTACTGTCGTTTATCATTGTTGTTTGTTTAAATGATGGGCAAGTTATTGTGTAATAATGTCAAGTTATTTTATACCTCCAATATCAATGTCTGAACTCTTTGGCAAAAATGAATATAATTTAACATTCCTTGACTTTGGTGGCAGCGGGCACAAAGTCATAAAACTGTCTAAAACCTGCATCGTTATGAAAGCTAAAGTAAATTTAAGATTTTTCTAAGGATTGCAACCCGCTCAATATTGAAATACATTCTTCCTACTTACATTTATTGGAAACAAATTGCATATTCACTTAAACTGACAACTGTATATTTGCAAGGAAGAAAAGCAAATTATTGAAAGAGCAAGATAGAGAATATTTTTATATCAACAGAAGATTGACCTCTAACATGATTACACGCGAATAAGATCAAATAACTTTATCGAGCCACAATCATTACGTATCTAAAATACTGGAAGAATAAAATATAATTGCAGTTTTGTTTTATTACCTTAACTACAATTTTACGACAAAATGTATGGTATTAAAACAAAACTCTCTTCCCATCAAACGCCCTTTTACAACCAGTACGCTTAATTTTTGAAATTCAACTACAGGCGCAAGCTCAGTAGCAAGTCTTCAGCCAGCGAAGAAAGGAAGGGCGGGCGCTCGTTTTGTAACGGTTAAAATCCACAGAGAGTTTCATCAGAGACGGTATTTTGACAGGGTTTTATAAATGTTTGTTGTCTTGCAGCGTTGTGCCTCCAGTTTTATGACTGTTGTCTTGAAGCGTAGTGTCTCCTGTTTAATGTGTGAAGTTTTGCATCGTTGTGTCTCCTGTTTAATGTATGTTGTCTTGCAGCGTTGTGTCTCCTGTCTAATGTTTAGTGTCTTGCAGTGTTGTGTCTCCTGTGTAATGCTTGCTGTCTTGCAGCGTTGTGTCTCCGGTTTATTGTTTGTTGTCTTGCAACCTTGTTTCACCTGTTTAATGCGTTTTGGCTACTGTTTATTATATTTTGTCATGCGGCCTTGTGTCTCCTGTTTAATGAATGTAGTCATGCAGCGTTGTGTCCACTGTGTATTGTATACTGTCTTGCAGCGCTGTGTCATCTATTTGATGTTTGTTGTCTTGCAGCGCTGTGTCTCCTATTTATTGTTGTTTTTTATCTTGTAGCTTTATGTCTTCAGTTTAATGTTGTGGTGTTTCCTGTTAAATGTGGTTTGCAGCGTTGTGTCACCAGTTAAATGTGTGTTCCTTAACAGCATGGTGTCTCCTCTTTATTGCTTGTTGTCGTGCAGCACTGCATCTCCTGTAAAAAATATTTGTTGTCTTGCAGCATTTCGTCTCCTGTTTAATGGTTGGTGTTTTAAAGCGTTGTGTTTCTTGTTTTATGTGTGTTGTCCTTCAGCGTTGTGTCTCGTGTTCAATGCGTGTTTTTTGCAGCGTCATCTCTCCTGTTTAATGTGTGTTGTCATGCAGCGTTGTGTCACCTGTTTAATGGTTGTTGTCATGCAGCGTTGTGTAACCTGTTTAATGGTTGTTGTCATGCAGCGTTGTGTCTCCTGTTTAATGGTTGTTGTCATGCAGCGTTGTGTCACCTGTTTAATGGTTGTTGTCATGCAGCGTTGTGTCACCTGTTTAATGGTTGTTGTCATGCAGCGTTGTGTCTCCTGTTTAATGGTTGTTGTCTTACAGCGTTGTTTCCCCCGTTTAATGTGTGTTGTCGCGCAGCGTTGTTTCTCCTGTTTTATGTGTATTGTCATGCAGCGTTATGTTTCCTGTTTAATGTGTGTTGTCGCGCAGCGTTGTTTCTTCTGTTTAATATTTTGTCTTGCAGGACTGATTCCCCTTGTTGGTGTTTGTTGTCATGCAGCGTTGTGTCTCCTGTTAAATGTTTGTTGTCATGCAGCGTTGTGTCTCCTGTTTAATGGTTGTTGTCATGCAGCGTTGTGTCACCTGTTTAATGGTTGTTGTCATGCAGCATTGTGTCACCTGTTTAATGGTTGTTGTCATGCAGCGTTGTGTCTCCTGTTTAATGGTTGTTGTCTTACAGCGTTGTTTCCCCCGTTTAATGTGTGTTGTCGCGCAGCGTTGTTTCTCCTGTTTTATGTGTACTATCATGCAGCGTTATGTTTCCTGTTTAATGTGTGTTGTCGCGCAGCGTTGTTTCTTCTGTTTAATATTTTGTCTTGCAGGACTGATTCCCCTGGTTGGTGTTTGTTGTCATGCAGCGTTGTGTCTCCTGTTAAATGTATGTTGTCATGCAGCGTTGTTTCTCCTGTTTTATGTGTATTGTCATGCAGCGTTATGTTTCCTGTTTAATGTGTGTTGTCATGCAGCGTTGTTTCTCCTGTTTTATGTGTATTGTCATGCAGCGTTATGTTTCCTGTTTAATGTGTGTTGTCATGCAGCGTTGTTTCTCCTTTTAATGTTTTGTCTTGCAGGACTAATTCCCCTAATTAATGTTTGTTGTCTTACACGTTTTGTCTCCTGTTAATGTTTGTCTGTTATTTCAGTTAGTCTTTAAACCACATCAAGTATGTTACGGCTGACTGGGAATGACAAGTTGTGAATTGTTTAAGAGATTGTAATCTTAGTGTTTAAAGGACAAGCAAAAATATTATTTTTATAACGGTTAGGGTTAACGTTAAGGCACAATAGCTGACTGTTTGTAGAACATATCATACAAATATCAAGTTGGTATATACGATTGTTTCATTCATTCTTTGTGTGTTTCAAGTATATAATTAATATAGCAATGACTGATAAAAATAAATACTTTGATGAATAATTATTGATCGTAAGATGTATAAGTACTGGAAAGTAAAACACTGTTGCCCGCGCACAGCTACGAATAGTATAAAACAAATTATTAAATATAAAAAGAAAAGATATTCAATCAATCATTATCAACAGTTTATACAGCGTCATCAATTTATATCCGTTTTCTAGATTAATTCAGTTTGTTTTATTCTTCTCTATCTGTGCTTTTATTTCTATTCTGATATTTGGTTAGAAATGATAAACAGAATATGATTTTGATTTTGTTGTTCCAATTACAATGTTAAGATCAAACGTTTGTCTATGCACTGAGGAAAAAAATTAATTCATTGAACATTTAAAAACATTTTGGAAACACATGGCCGCGTATTGATCTCCTTTTCAAGGAAATGTTATATAAACGAACATTTATTTAATCAAGCAGTTTGACAAATGTCTGTAATTGCAGTTAAATTACGAGGAAGGGACACAGGAAATGTGTTTATTTGACACTGAGGACAAATGGTATTACAGCGATGGTCGATATGGCAGTTTCTGAATAAATGAGAATGCTTAAGGGGATATTTTGGGATGTAAGGACGCACTGTCAATAATCAGCTGTATTCCAAATGAGTTTGCTCATTTTCAAACTACGATTAACGACTAAAGCCAACTTTCAAGAGAAAAGTTATTGTACAGACGAAACACCTCATGTTCTAAAATCTATTTAAGAATTAGCGTGATAAATATCCATTAGACATTATTTTCCATCACATTTCTGTCATACTCAAATATATATATCATTTGTGTTTGCATTATAGGGCCAGTGATAATCGAGGATTTTTCAAAGTTTCTGTTCATTTATCATTCGCATTTGTATTTGAATGCACTGCCAAATACTGAATATGTCACATATTTACGATCGACAGAAAATAGACCAAGTGTACCTCGGCCGCAATTTAACTTTTACATATTCGTTGAGCTTTTGAATAATACAAACTATAATACAAACTACAGGGAGAAGTCCAATAGTCAAACAGAAATAGTAATTGTAAACGCCAACTAACACATCACACGCGATAGAAACAGTAGGGATATATTAAAGTACTGAAAGCATAACATATAAGAATACTTATAGTTTCAAATCTCTTTTAAATGAAACCTTGCAACAACAACTACAAGGTCATAAGGTTTTGTTTTGTTTTTTCGTCTGAGACAGAATTGCGTGTTCAAATGGTAATGACTTGGCCAATTTACAAAGCCGATAAATGACATTTGTAAGAAACATGGAAGGACAAAATAGAACGAAATTTCCAAGCCTCAGGCGAGCATGTCATAAATGGTTTACGACTTCAAAGTTCGGCCTCATGAATTATACGAATACCATAGGAGGGTTATCATTTTAAAGTAACTCCGTGAGGGGCTTTCGCAGACATCTACATATAACCAAGTTTATTCATGAAAACTCCTGTCACAAATACATGTCAGAAACAGCATGGGAACATATATCATTGACATCTAAAGGTATTGCAAACAATGTACATAATAAACATACAAAACACATTTTTATAGCACCAGAATGTGTTACGTTTAGATAATATCATACAAAACCTTACTATAACTTAACATATACAATCAAACACATACTTTCTAATGCAGGATTACATGAGGCCACTTTACTGAAAAATGAAATGTACATGACTTATAAATTGTATATTGTTTCCATCAGATTTATTGTAAATTTCGCAAACAGTTGCATTTTAAGACATAATGAAATTCATCATCAATACAGTTTGTGTTACATATTTCTATTTCTTTCTTTTATCTGTATATTATACCAGTTTCCAACTTTAACTGGTCGATATAAGCTTTAGTAATTACAGAGCCTACAATGTAACGAAAATGACAAGCCCTGGACTTACCAAGCACCTCACATGATATCGATAACAGTGTTTAGAAACCTAAAAAAACACACACAAAACGGACGACAGTTATAATATGACACAAATAAATTGTTTGAAAAAGTCTAAACTACGATCGGCAAGAATATATATTTCAATGGTTTGTGATTTCCTTGCTCATAACCGCAGTCTTGATATACATTCTCATTAATATTCATACTTTCAATTGTTTCCGATTTTAATTCAAGTTATTCTTGTTATTCTCAATCGATAGCATGATGAAAATGTTAGCCATTATGTTGGTAGGTCCAGTTGACAAAATAAATACTCACTGTAATTGATTCTTTGAAACGTGAATAGTATTAATTTTCTGTTAAAGAAATTCTCATGTCGGCTTTTCCATGTAGTGATCATTGAATCGATATAGCAGGCAAACATGACATAAAGGTATTCTTTAAAGGTATTGTCATAGGCAAGATATATATATATATATATATAAATGATAATATGTCTCTAGTTCTAACAATCAAAAGGTGCATGTTAGTGCGTATACATTTTCAACAAATAAGCAGTGTGTTTAGTCAAGTGATAAGAAATAAAACAATTCATTGAGATATAGACGAAATGTGTACAAATGAGGCCTTAGATAGACATGCATCATAATTTACCCTGTCATTTGTCTGTTAAGTGAGGCTGTAATATTAATCAAGACTCTCACATTGTGTTTGAAAATGGCATGATAGTGCCTAATTTGATAGACAAGCTTTCTTGCTAATCACTTTAGCAAGTCTCAGGCCCTTGTCACTTAATAACAGATGTGTGTTTAAAAAACATACTTTATTCTTATAGACATCCTATGACATAAAATAGAAACTACAGTTACACTGTCGACTCCGTCTAAGACAGGGAGAAACGCCAACGAGTAAGTTAGGATCTGAGCGTAGGCATGCTTAATCCCACCTTATTTGTCACCAGAGACGGATTTCCATGACATGGCCGCTTAAAATCATCGACTAATTCACAAAATGTGATGAATAGGGAATACTTCGTTTCACATTGATTGCCTTGATACATTACAGAGTGAGGGAAAATATTTAAATCCCTCTTAAAACATGTATATAGTATTCAAGAAATATGCGAAAATAAGTTTTCATGTTAATCAAATACAAGCAATCATATAATTGACAACATGATTTTATAAATCTATAATCAATCAACGTGCTGTGCATAATTAAATCATTACACGAATAAATGATAGTATAAATGTATGCATATTCATCGAATCAAATGAGTTCATGGCGACAGTATTTAATTCATTACGCGTAACATATATGTTTGTTTGTATACCTGTACTTTGTCATTTAATTTATTGTCATTATTTATTCTAAGAGTGTACTAAAATCCATATTTGAATAAAACTAAGATCGAAAAAGAAAACTAACGACTTTACCTCAACAGTATTCAAATAGCAGGGAAATCCGGTTGAAAGATTTAACAATTGTTCCGCCAGTTTCTGAATTCAAGACATATTCTGTCACTAATGCAATGATACAATGAGGTAAACAAATCATATTTTTTTGGAGTAAACTTTGTGGGCAAATATTATTTGAGTACAGATATTTCTTTAGTTTCGGTTTTATATTGTGTTATGTAGTCATTTATATTACTTACAATCTGCATAGCCCCTCTGCCTATGTTTAACTTATCTATTAGGGATTACTGAATACTGAAATGCCACAACGTATATGGTTAGTATTCGCAATGAGCTAATTTAAATACACTTTAAAAACACGCGTCCTGGTAATTTCTCTCCATATATACAAACGATATTTTGTAGACATCCTTGAATATTATTTACTAGAAAACTCTGCAAGCGCATGAAAACCGCGTAGCATTTATGTAAGATGGTATTTTCTCTGAATCCTATGAATGTCAAGGGTAAGACCTAACAAAATGTTATTGTCTTCTTTTGTATTATGATATCCCTCAGCCACCGTCTTCCCTTCTCTGCCGATCTTACAATTTGTAGTAATTTTGGTCGTGTTGATTAAACTTCAATCCTCGAATCGCCTGACCAATTCACAGACAACAATAATTTCCCATGTGATTACCCTTCTAGTATCCAATACGATCACGAAAATTGTGGTAATTGGGACTCACTATGACAAAAAACAAACGGTCTAAATTGAAATTCACTATCAGTGACTTTGTAATAAATTTATCTGAAATGTTTGCATTATTTTTTGAGGAAGCATTCGTTATATTTGTTGAATGCAAATTAAAATTACTCGTTCAACTTGATCTCAACACGGATCAAAGTCGATATTTAAATTTGGAACACGCCAATCACAATCACAATTAATTTGTACTATCAAATCTTCGCTCATGATCATAATTTGTTTAAATAATGTATAACTCTCATGTTCTGCGTCCGGCTTGTCAATGTAATATCCTAAGGTAAACACTTCTTTACCATGCCAACGAAATATTGAAACGAAAAAAAAAATCTTCAAGGACACCGAGGAAATAATTGAGGTTATGTCGGGGCGCAGCTGCTGTGGTAACAAAATAACAATTAAAACAAAATTCAACGTCCGAGCACCTTCGAAAATATTTATACAGTTTTGAAAGTGGCTGTCTTCATGGTGTTTTGAACAGCAATTCAACAAAACTGTCGTTTTCTTGCCACGTTTAGTTCTAAAAAAAATCATTTTCTACATTTTTAAAATAACAAAACTAATGTACATGTTGTGATGTTATGTGTAGGTCTTGTTTGCATAACGCCGGCGACAATAACATCTAAATATAGCATATAATTTTAAATATGTTCTAGAACAAAGATATCCTTTTTGTACGGGGATCTGGTAACACCATAAATCATGAATCCCAATTAGACTGCACCGGAATCTGTATTGCTTTAAAACTTGAAAGTGTTTGTTGTTATATCATAAATCAATTTAGGACAAGACCGGAACCTTGATTGTTATGCAACTTTACAGTTGTCTTTACACTAGTCCATATCTGTTGTTTTTTCATCTACTGTTACGGCAATGAAAGACAACCTTTCAAAAATGCAGAAATCACAAATGCATACATGTCCAGACAATATATTCAACATTTCAAAGATATTTAAATAAAGATAGCAAAATAAGCTACCACGGCATTTTGTCATAAGACCGTGGGAAGAGTTTAACAAGAGTAAAACAACAGTAAACATCAAATATGTGTTTTAACTTTAGCATCAGACTGTCTGGCCTTACGGCTGTGGTTCAGTCCATCAGATGGATTCGCTTTTGTTGAGGCTCCCATTGTATTAAATAAATGCAATAGGCAACATGTACATCAAACGATCATTTTAAAAAATGGCGACTTTGTCTTTGGAAAACAAATGTAGTTGCCTGGTTTTAAGGCGTTATATACACGTTGTATTCCTTTTGAAATGACTATGAAACATATCATAAACATATACATGAGCAAAAATACACCAAAAGCATTGGTTTGATTCGGATCAAACTCTGTCAACGCCTCCTATTCTAACACAGTACTCTTTGGTACGTGTAATAATTAATAAGCATTTTTTTAGGATTTTAAACTCGCTAAAACCAACGTGTAGCTCTATTCATTATATCGAACAACTTTCAAATCATGCAGGTCAGCAAACATTTTAACACCAAAAAGCTTAATTGTCCGTGCAGAAATGTATCAGAAAAATGGCGTGTTCAAGATATGTATATTCGCCAATTTACAAAGAAAATAAAAAAGTGTAGAAAACAAACATTTACGACTCTCGCTTTGTGTTTGTGTTTGCTAATTACAAAACGCTTTCTCAGGTTTAAAGGAACCTTACAATATGAATACAATTTACAATAAAAATAAAAATCTATATATTTATATGCAACAAGCTATTTGAATGTGTTTTAAACACTAAGTCAATCAAAATTGCGTCGCGGTATGATTATGTTAAGAGTTTGAAACTTTTATAATAAAAAAACTGACTGTTATCTTATTATTAGTCCCTTAACAAAATGCAAAACTTTTACAGCCCTCAATGATAAAATTAGGCAGTGTACATTACTCATATGTTAACTTATTTCACTAGATAGGTCATCAGACATGAGCTTATTGTCAGGCCCCTGGAAGCAGAGCTAATCACCTCTTGTATGTTAACGAGGAGAAAAAGACCACCGGTAATTTGGCACAAACCTGCGTTAGGGACCAATTAACTCCGCCTAATGTGTCAACAGAGACAGATTTCCATGGCAGGGCCTGCTTTAAATCATCTACATTTGTCATCACTAGTATTATACGTATTCACAAAATGTAATTTCTAGTGAAGAGTTTGTTTAATATTTAATGGCATTCGACGACCAATTACATCAGAGCTTTTCAAGAATTTGTATCAACGATTTTGTTCATGATAGATGTCTAAAGCGCCTCCTATTTTTAATTATATTTTACAGAATTTTAAATCTTGTCCATTTAAGAAAGCTTGCGTTTACATAACCGATATATATATATATATATATATATATATGTGTGTGTGTGTGTGTGTGTGTGTGTGTGTGTGTGTGTGTGTGTGTGTGCGTGCGTGCGTGCGTGCGTGTGTGCGTGTGTGTGTGTGTGTGTGTGTTACCATAATGCTAGATTTAATGAACAGCAATTTTCATATTTTAAGCTTTATTTACAAATAAACAGATAACATACATTTTTAACATGAACATACTAAGTCAAGAATAACACCAATGCTTGTATCTATATACGTTTGAGTTACCGCCCACATTTAAACCAACAAAGGTAGATTTGAAGCAAGAGTGAGTTAAAAATAAAGATAAATTTTAAAATGAAGGTATAGTAGCCGTTGCGAGTAAAAAAATCAGTTGAATTTACGCGGTAATATCTGTGTGCATGCAACCTAAGCAAACCGGATGATTCCGAAATATAAACAAAAAATGTAATACACGTTAGCCAGATCTAAATCTCAAACAGAAACCAAAACATTTGAAGTGGCCATTTTTACAGTACATTGGTGTGTAAAATAAAATTGCATTCTGTAAAAATGGTTGTAAGTAAGATTTGGACAATATGTCTGATATATTCGGCCCTACAATACATTAATCTTTCATGATGTATGCTATCAAAAACAAATCATCAATTAACTCAGTTAGAAGTAAATCATTAATAAGGTTTCTTGTACTTAAACACCAATCTTACGTTCTTTTAAAGGAGATATATATTTTTTTATATTCAAACACTGGATTATTTTTTTAAAAGACTAGCCAAAAGATAACCTGTGTACAACTTATCAAGGTTAATACAATAGCAATTGGTCACAATCTATTACATACGGATTTAAGAGAACATATATAACCAATTATATCAGCTAGTCATCTAAACAAGCCTTCAACCACCTCAGCAAATAGATTACTTCCGACCACTAATGGTCTCTCTAAAGACAGGATGTCATGTTTAAATGCTTTAGATTTTATAACTATGCTTGATATGCAAACAATAGTGATTTTACTTGTCTAAGAATAGTTTGCTTTTATTCATATCGAGAGTCATTACTACAATCAAATCTAAATTACTCTGAGAAGGTGCAGCTACTGTATACACACGTATACACACATCAGCGGTACATTTTAACATATCAAAGTACATATAAGCAGTCCATTTCTGTAAGTGCGTAGCTGTAATTTTAGTTTAATAACATACTGTTCTTTTGAATAGTCAATGTAATATTCATTTGTTCTTCAGAACATTCTGGAACATTTGTCCACTTTACAATCGTTGAACTACTAAACACCATCATATTGGCTTAGTCGGCTAGTCGAATAATCCCTTCACTATAATTTTTCAACCCGATAAGACGACCACGTTCCTACACTACGCCATCAAATTTGCGGTACATTGAACATTCATCCCCGAGTTACGTGAGCATTTCACAAGCACACATTTAATGTCATTCTAGAAGCAAACACGAACATGGTGTACGGACTCATCTTGACAAGAAATATACATTCTATTGTTTATGGCTCCACTCCGAGACACTGTCATCTATTTACTGGATAAAGGTTATTTATTGGTAAAACGTTTGTCATTTAGTCTACATAATGCAGATAGAAATATAATTTCACAACGGCGTTAAGGCTCGGAAAATAGTCGACATAGGACACGTCAATCATTACCTTCATTTGAAACAGTTGGCATGTATTCATTGTACTATTAAACAATACATATTGTCATTTAAGTCTCGGTCAAATTGTTGGGTGCTAGGTTTATCTCTGTAGTTTACTCCGTAATATGAGGATAAAATACTTTAACCAGATTAAGTACTTCGTCACGCCCACGAAGCATTGACAGAACATTCATTTTCTTTTTTTATAAAAACACAATGCCACCGTATGGCTAATTTGCAGCGATGTCAGGAGCACAGCTTGTTTCGGGAAATACATTAACTTAAGCTAAAAGCCCGATACGGTGAAATACTTTCGCACGGTTGGCACTAATTTATAACGCCAACAAAACATTGACATAACACATATTTGCAAGTTGTTTAAAACCACAATGACACCGTTGAAAATGTTACGGGCGATGTCGGGAAAAATCAACTTATACTCGAATTCCTCGTCCCAGCACTTCAATGATAAACATGCTGCCTTCGCTCAAAATTATGTGTTTAATATTTGTCTGAATAAACAATGTGTGAACGTGCTTCATCTACAACAAATTACAAAAGCCCTTTTATATTGGTTACAAACATCACCAGAAGGGTATCAATGTCCAGACCTTTGAATATTACATCATAACCAGTGTGAGTGAGACCAAGCCTTGTTGCCTATTAATAGCAGTATTGTATGACGCCTGTGTTCCGTCTTGTAATATAAGCGTATGTTAAGAATAAACGTGAATATTCTTAACTTTGATGAGGAAGAAAAATTCTCGAAATATTTAAAGTTTATACTAACAGAATTTCGCTCCCTTGTTTTTTCTTTCATATAATTGACGAAATATTAACATTTAAAAGAGTTTTTGGATGATGAAAAGAAATTATATGTGTTATATTCACGAATATCTGGGGGGTTATTTGGAAAATCAAGGTTAAGTAAGACATTTGGCTATGCTTTTTTGTATATATAGTATGTATGCAAGTGCTGTTTGTGGAGTTTTGTGCTGTTTTTCCATGTTTCTTGTTTGTGATTTTTTGTTTTTATGTTCTTTGTCTTTGGCGTTTACCCAGTTCCATTTAACCGGGTTCATGGTTAAACATTTTGCTACTGAGCTTGTTTCTGTAGTTTTTCGCATAAATATTATGCAATAAGCTTCTTAAATTCTTAAGAACTTTCGGGAAATTTGGGCCCGGAAAGATCTAGTCTATTTCTATTAGGGCTACATCCCGACAGACATGTCAAGTTATATAAATCTCCTAAAGTCTCCCGACGTAAGTTTCCAGAATTTAATTATTATGGGAGTTATTTTGCATCTGGCTTTGCAAGCTCATATATCATCATTAGTTGGAACCCGAATTATTATGAAGCTTCACAATCGACTTCAATAGAGTCTGCAACTTAACTGATCTTCACGGTTGTTTTGCGTGGAGGCTTTATTGTTATGAAACTTGACAATTGTTTTTACTGAAGCCTGCATTTTTATTGAACTTGACAATTGCCTTTATTTGGGCCTACATTAATTTTTAAACTTGACAGTTGTCGAAAGTAAAGCCAGCATTTTAATGTTATTGGCGGTTGTTTTGAGTGAAGCCTGTATTGTTATGGAACTAAACAGTTGTCATGATTGCAGCCTGAATTTGTATCAGTGCTGAAATTTCATGTGCATTTCAGATAAATCCATGAGCGCATAGTTCACACATTGACTTTGACGGAAAGGCAGTGATCAAAAAAGAGCAGAACATTATTATGAATACAAAGACCGCTATTACTGTAAAATCGGTACCAACAACATACACATCAGGTATCGGTAATACATACTAATTTGGAATAATATCAAACAGTTTTGTGAGTAGAAAAACAATACTTAAAACCAGTTATGTTGTCATTTGAAGATTGCAAAATAGGTTGGGTCACGCCCGGTTTCAGTTCGAATAAAGAAAAGAACTACTTACGGCAATAACTCTATAACGCATGTTCAGTCATGTATTAATCATAATAATCATTAAACAATACTCTTTCTTTCAAATGTAACCAACTTGGTATAGGGCCAAAATGCATTATAATGTGATAGTATTGCCAAGGACACGAGAGAACTAAAACCCCAATTGTACATCGGAAATCTTCAATTATTGCATTATATGGATGATTCTATAATAATACACGGCAAGTAATGTACATCTGACGTTAGTAGGCCACCGACATAAGGGATACTGTTATCGAGAAATCCGACGCCTGATTGATTTATTAAAAAGAACTTGTGCTCATTTCTCTTTTTAATAAATAAATGCAAATACATTTTAATTTAGCCTTTGTCGTATTCCGACACTTTTTCGGTCGAATATTCTGTACAGAAGTAGTCCTTGAACTTAACCATAACCTTGTCCAGTCGGGCAGCATTTATCTCTCCGTCCAAGCAGATGATGTCCTTTGGGAAATGGGACAGGTAGCCGGGAGATTAAAATGTGCGGCGAGAACCGGCCGTTGACCGGATGCGTACATTACACTATTAAAAGGAAGTGGAAATTCAATAATGTTTCAATTAATGAAACTAAAACTTTTGTTGTTTGATGAATGATCAGACAAAAACATCAACTAACAAAGCTTTAACCAACAAACTTTTGGGTAATTACATAATGAATAGTTAGCTTGGTCAATTTGACCAAATAAGAGCTTGATTCGGGTAAACGAAGATATTAAAATGAACTTCAACGTCATAAAATATCGAGTCGTCATCATATCAGTCAGTCATTATTCAGAACGAATTGTGTACTAAAAGTATTCGCCGCACGCCAGCATTTTCTGCAACCCTAACATATAATATGCAACGTAAGACTCTCCTACGGAAATGTTGTTTTTTTCTGATTTAAAAAATTACCATGAAAGTGACATACTGAGCAGACCGGCACAAATCATGATTGCTAGGAATATTAGCAACTCTTTTTGACCGCCGTGAGTGTTCTGAAAATGCTTAAACGGAGATTAGTTAGACAAGGGCAATATGTATTGCACTTAGACCGTCTGAAGTAAAAGCTGGTATTTTCTATTTTGTATTGCTATACTCAGTAAAGAAAGTATTATTTCTTTGTTTTATTCTTGTTGTGGTTGCCTTTTCGCATATCTTTTAAATAATCGTACAGGGGTTAATACCTACATTCATGCTCATTAATAAATCTCAACGGCATCAAAATCGCCACACATATTAAAAGGTCATGCAAAATGTTCACGCCTACCAGTTGAATCTGATTTTGGAAACATAGAGTAACTCTCATAAACAAGCTCGAAGGATAGTTGTCTCCAGATCCTGATTAAAGTAAAAAATAGCGTAAAAATCGATAAGAAACGGGTCTTCGATGTGAACGTTAACAAACATATAGACGTGTGTAATATTGTCCGTACTACCAAACATGTGCACAGTGTAGGTAAAGGGTTGTTGTTTTAATCCCTATGTGTTTTCATTGTATTTCCAAAATGTCAGAGTTAAGTTAAATAGCGAAGAAGGCTACATACTAATGACGATTAGATTAATTACTTTAATCAAAATACAATATGTCCCTTATTTGATTAGATAAGTAATTTGCGAAATGAACAAAGAAATACTGAGTAGTTGCTAGAGAACCAACACAACTATGATTTTTGTGTCATCAATAACAAAATATGCCATCATTTGTAAATATTACAAGTACAATACATTCTTATTAGAATGTTGCTTAATGAGCCAAAGCCACCAGAAAAATCGAGTTCAGTGTTAAATCAGTCTTTTAATTGAGAGCAATGATATGGTAAATGAAGGGGAGAAATTCTTTCAATCATTAGATTCGGCATAGAAGTGCTCAAAATAAAGAACGCTTGTATTAACAACGAACGTACAAATAGCCACATAATAGTACAAATAGAACAAACGCGTATTAAACGCCTCAGAGCCTATCAAAGTAAAACTCTACCCCTCCATTAAAAAGCTATTTTCCAATTTGGTAGCATTTATTGTCGGGCTTTTCTTAGGTCATTTTTTCGCCAAAAGGCATCGCTCGCGTTAAGAAAGCGACAAACAATTGTAGGCCTTTTTTGGTCATGATTTTAGAACGTTTATTTTCATGGTTACAAAAGTTGCATTCTTATTTATACAATACCGCAGAAATTAAGCCTAGATGACATAAAGCACTAGTCTGCCGATGGCTTATACAAGTTTCATTGTAGGCTAACGTCTAATGAATATCCTCAACCTAGTAGGCTAAATCAGCAACTGGAACATAAGTTCATAAAAGAGATATGTTGGAAATAATTATATAGTTTTGTTACTCTGCTCTTCGATCAAGGTTGCAATTGCCTTGGCGATTTCACAAGAATATTGTCATTATCGTCATTCTATGTTGACGATAAAGGGCTTTTATTAGTGATTGTACTGTACTTACGTTGACTCTGTTTTCTAAAGCCAAATCCTCTGTGGTATAAAGTCTACTGCTTAATTTACTTTTATAAATGACAATACTGTGCTCAGTTGCAATGCAACTTTAATGAATATTACTGCAATATATAGACCGTATCTGATGTCGCAGGGTCATTTGTCTATGTGTTTGTCATTGTTTGTTTGTCTATATGTGTCTAATATTATTCATCATAGTAATAGTAGAACTTAACCCCTGTCACTCACTTTCACTTTCAGTCTGGTCTTCATTATTCTTTCACTTTAATTTTCACTTTATTTTTCTATATCCGTTAACCTTAACCTTTCACTCGTGCACGAGGAATCCGCGCACTCGTATATTAGATTTTGGACATCACAGACGTGTTTTGTTTATTTCTTATAATTCTACTGTGTGTGGCTATTTCTTCAGGTAAATTCCATTTATATTTCATTCTGTATTCATTTTATGTCTTACATGCTGTATTTGTATTTTAGCACTCGTATATTAGATTTTGGAAATCACAGACGTGTTTTGTTTATTTCTTATAATTATACTTTGCGTGGCTATTTCTTCGGCACGCCTGGGTTTTGAACCCTCGTACTCCGAGAATCGCGACATTTGGTGGCCAGTGTGGTCTCGAGCTTGTATTGCTGTTAGGCTTCGCAACGTATACATCTGCAGTTTTGGGCTTCGCGGTCTATGTCGAACGTCGTGAGGGCGAATCTTCACCAGCCAATCGCTGTGGCGGGATCCATCATCACGTGGTCTGCCATGTGACATCGCTCTGTAACGTATTCTACCGGAAGTGGTATTTGTAAACATTGAAAGCCGGCATGGCTTTAAAATTTTCACAGTTATTAGTGAATTAAAACATTGCCATTGACTACCATTGCTGGTATTGTGATCTATTTATCGTGAGTGATTGATTTAACTCGCATTTACATATTTGCATTGGAATTTCGACCATATTTTGACTTCATCTTTCGTCAGCGATAGTGACCTTCACCTTTTGACAGCTCTCTATCTGTCATTTATTATAACAACTTGGACTTCATTTTAATGAAGGAATCTACAGTGATCATTTAACATTTAGTTTCTACATTCATCCAGTGAATCTATAAACATTACATGATACTTTCGTAAATTATTGTGACTCTTTGTAGTTTTTTATTGAATATATACTAATATAGTGTTTTGATTTTTCATTCACTGATTTAATGTTACATTGTTATGTGATTTATTTGTGCATTCTTGTTGAACATGTTATTTAAACTTTTGCAGACTGTCGTGCGGTTCCTTGCGTTTCACGATCATGGTTTCACAGTCTTCATAACAGCATCCTAATAGTAACAGGCTTTTGCATTTAACAAATACTGGTGAGCACTTTATTTTCATTGACTAACATCTGGTATTGGTGATCATTTCTTATTTAACAATATCGATACATTATATTCACATCATATAATCCCGTGTCGTGTTTTCTGTTGAAAAAAACAAATCCCTCTGGTCAATATTTATTTAGTTTCTCATTATTAAATTAGTTCTTACCATGATAGTTCTAGAAATTGATTAGTGATTAGAATTTAATTATTAAAAAGTAGTTTGTGTATTTTACTTTCATATGAAGTGTGACTAGTGACATACTTGTGGTGAATTGCTTCATGTTAATTTAATTCTGTAATTATTAAAAAGTAGTTTGTGTATTTTACTTTCATATAAAGTGTGACTGGTGACATACTTGTGGTGAATTGCTTCATGTTAATTTAATTCTGGCACTTCAGTTGATATTAGTCTGCAGTTTATTTTTCTTTCAATTTATTAAATGAAAAATAGTGAGTCTTATCAATGTAAATGGTCTTCAAATTATTTTGTTTGAAGTGCATGACATTGAATTGTTAGTTTCAGCTTTATTCCTGGTGTTCTATCTACATTTTTGCTGTAATGATGCACATGTTAGATGTTGGATAGGTAAGTGTGGTGTATTTAGCATTGCAAAATTTGAAGTAAAGTGAAAAACAATTGTTCTTGTATTTGTGTTTCTTTTCTATTGCATTTGTTTTTTCAGGGACCTGTTTGTCAGATCATTTTTTATGATCCTTTCCAGTGTTCCTGAATTGTTGTTGTGGTTTTCATTATATTTTATACATTTTTTCATCTTTTAGTTTTTGCTAGTTTGACATTTAGTTTTTACTCACAATGGCAAATTACACTGATGAAACACCTGAGCTGTCTGGATTGCAGCAGATAGAGTTAGCATACTATGCAAAGCAACTTAGGAAGTTAGGCAAATACACTGTTTTGGCTTTAGCTATTACTAGCACGCCAGCTGTATCAAAGGTTGAAAACCTCACATTGTCCACACCGACACCCCTTAGGGAATACAGGATTTTGCATGACAAACCTAAACCTGTTCCCCGAGCACGTTCTTTCACATCACAGTTTGGTAGTCCCATTCATGGTGGTTCCCCAGTTCATTTGAAGTCTCCTGGTTATGATATTAAACAGTTAAGTGGTGCTACTGGGTCTTCTGCATTTAGAGGTTCTTCTACTGGCGCTGTTGGTTTCAAACCTGAGGTTGTTAGAGTGAAACCACCTGTTACATCGAGATATTCAGTCTTGCCACATGCTTCTCTTTCAGGAATGAACAGTTCAGCTGCTACTTCTGTCCCAGTTTCTTCAGTTAAGGTGCCTAAACTTCCAGAGGTTTTAGGTGAGGCAGTTGTAGGTGGTGTTGAGTTTGATGTGTGGAAGTATGACCTGAAGTGTCTACTTAGAAGTCAGGTTTACCCTGCCCACACTATACTTGAGTCAATTAGACGGAGTTTGAAGGGCAAGGCTAGATTGGTGCTGTTGCATTTGGGTGAGTTAGCTACAGTTGGTGATATTTTGAGTGAGTTGGAAGGCATTTATGATAATGTGCACTCTACGGAGAAGTTGAAGGAGCAGTTTTACAGTGCCAAGCAGGAGGTAAATGAGAGTGTTGCTGATTATAGTCTTCGTTTGGAGTAGCTTCTCAGTACTTCCAATTTACAGCTTGATCCTCATAGCAAGAATGACATGCTTTATAATCGTCTGTGATCTGGTCTTCGTAGTCCAGAATTACGTAATGTGTCACGTTACAAATTTGAAAGTGTTTCTGATTTCAATACTCTACGGAAAGAGTTGCGGGTCATTGAACAGGAATTGGGTTCAGTTGTTTCTGTTAAGCCGGTTGGGAACAAGCAGCCTACTGAGACTGTAGGTCAACATATGAGTGTTGTTGAACATAAGATGCTTCAGCAGTTACAGGAGCTGAGCACGCAGATGAAGCAGCTTAGTACCATACTTGACAAAATGTCAACCATACACACCAGATGACATGCTCAAAACAGAAAATGCGATGGAGTGTATATCCTGTCAGGACCTGTATGATAGATAATCTAATAACATGCATGTAGGTAGCTCATGGTATACCATTATCAGAATTGATTCCAAAATAGCATACAAGATGCCTTTTCACTTTTGCATGTGTATCTATATAACAATTTTTTTTCAGTCTTGGCATCATTGAACTGAACTTTTAATATTTCATTAGTATGATCCACCATTGTAATGACTATAGAACACGATCTTAACAGACGTAATAACAAGTGTGATGAAAAGTGTGTCCTTTTAGACCTAGTAACCATTGGTGTCCCGAAGGAGCTCTGGTTTAGCAATAGGAGGAAACGGGAGCGATAATCAAATCGCATATATCTTGGTAACTTAAAGTGAACAATCACACGATCTGAAAGGATGTATAGTTTAATAATTTGAAATCCTGTTCTGTTGGCACAATGACAACATATATAGCAAGCTTATCAAAGATATGCTCGCCGCTGCTTATAACCTGTAAAGTGGTCATCAGAACCCGTTTTCAAGGTTTACCGATAATGAGCAATTCCTAATATTAACACGTTATCACGAACAGTCAACCTTATATAACATCTGCTCTTTTCAATTAAATTAGGTATCATCAAACATGCAGCTTTCTACATAAAAATACAATGGAAACCACAGTAAAAATTCCATTGCATAAGGTTAAAACCTTATACACAACAAAAACACACCATTCATAAATCAATTAGAGTTATCATTGATTGTTAATAGAATATGATCACCGTTTTTGAACGGTCAGTGACACAGGAAGCCATTAGCGATTAAAATTAGTTTTCGTGTACAAAACCTAGCTCTTATGCCAACATTTATCAATATTTTCTTCAGACAAGAATTTTAATTGCACTCTAATGCCAAGAGAACATATTCTTCAATCTAACGTGCCGTGCATCTAATACTTAAACTTTGTGCAATAATAACCTTTGTACATTAGGCTTGGAATGACGGAGGTATTGATATGGTATACCAGAAATATCAACCAAGTGTTAACTTTGTTCTTCTATTATACAGTCTATGTAAATTTCCTGAATTCATAATGGCGTCAGACTTTGCCTTAATATATTGATAGAGCATGACGATTGTGAAGGTCAACCAAGACTGAATATCACCTTGTCAATACAGTGTTTGTAGTAATTGAACGGAAACAGCTATGTTCAACCGGTTTACTACAGTCGGCTATCGTAAATAATTTTAGTTCGCATCTTAACAAAAAATTGGAGAGAGATTAGAATAGAATGTAAATGATACTGGCCCAGGTTAATCATCTTCTTCAGAAAAGAATAAATTTACTAAATAGGATTTCGTGTTCCTTAACAAATCGTAAACAGCAGTCGAGTGCAATTTTTTGGCATCATAAGAATACTGTCAAGTTATGGAAAGAGGCACAGAGTATCAGCTTAATAAGGTCTCAATGTGTCTGAGGAAGTTATCGACAATATTAAGTTTGACCACGTATTACACGAGCTAAGTAAGCCTACCTTAGGATTAAGACAGTTGGCTGTTGTAAACTTAACGTATTCAAGTCATATATGTTAAATGTTCGATATAGGATATCATTCAGGTTCTTTGATAATGAACTATATGATCACAAGCTTTAAAACTGTGTCAATATCCATGCGAACGCAATCTGTCATGTGGTTTCTAGTACCTACATGTAAAACAATGTCATTCAAAATTAGTTTACTACCTTAGATTATGATCTTGTGTAACATATATTTATAAATAATTGTCTGAACTAATAATTCAACAATATTGCGAAAACTATGAATACACGTTATCTAAAACAGATCACATCGCTAATGCTAAATTGTTATTAACTTTGTTGACATGCGGAGATATTTTTACAACCTGAACTATTAGTTGACGTCTAATTTAAAATATTGAACAAATAAAATATGATTGCAGTTAATTTAATATACAGGCACAAGTTCAGGAGCAAGACTACAGTCTACGCAGAATGGAAGGGTGAGTGCTCGTTTTAAACCAGTTAAAACCTACAGCGCGTTTCTCACCCCATGGTTGGGCAGTTATCCAAACATTTGTCAGTGACAGTATTTTGATAGTTTTGTTATGTGTGTTGTTATCCAGCGTTGTGTCTCCTGTTTAATGTTTGTTGTCATGCAACGTTGAATCCCCTGTTTAATGTGTGTGGTCATCCAGCGTTTTGTCCCCTGTTTAATGTGTGTTGTATTGCAGCGTTGTGTCTCCTGTTTAATGTTTGTTGTCTTGAAGCTTTGTGTCTACTGTTTAATTTGTGTTGTCTTGAAGCTCTGTGTCTCCTGTTTAATGTGTGTTGTCCTGCAGTGCTGTATCTCCTGTTTAATGTTTGTTGTTTTGCAGCATTGTGGATCATGTTTAATGTTTGTTGTCTTGTATCGCTGTGTTTGCTGTTTAATGTATGTTGTCATTCAGCGTTGTGTCTCCAGTTTAATGTGTGTTGCCATTCAGCGTTGTGTTTCCTGTTTAATGTTTGTTGTCTTGCGGCGTTCTGTTTCCTGTTTAATGTTTGTTGCCATGCAACGTTGTGTCTCCTGTTTGATTAGTGTTGCCATCCAGCGTTGTGTCACCTGTGTAATGTTTGTTGCCATCCAGCGTTGTGTTTCCTGTTTAATGGTTCTTGTCTGGTATTGCAGTATCTCCTGTTTAATATGTGTTGTCAAACAGTGTTGTGTGTCCTCTTTAATTGTGTTGTCATACAATGTTGTGTCTCCTGTGTAATGTATGTTGTCATCAAGCGTTGTGTAACTTCTCATTAAAAATGACATTTGGAGAATTGTTTAAGAGATGGCAATCATAATGTTTTAAGGAAAAGCTTAAAACATGATAAGTTTAACGGTACGGTTAATTCTAATGTACATCAGTTGTCAGTTTGTAGGACATACAATACAAATACAAATATCTAGACATAATAAACAATTGTGTTGTTGTCTTGGTTTGTATAATGGATTTGCTACTTTCTATTTGCGGGTCCTATATTATTTATATAGCAATGATTGATTAAATAAAATACTTTTATGAATAATTATTGATCTTAAGATAAATGAGTACTGTTAGATAAAACACTATTGCCCGCCTACAGCTACGAATTGTAAAAAAGGTGTTCAGTCAATTTTTATCAGTTTATACAGCGTCATCAATGTATGTCCATTTTCTTGAGTTCAGTTTGTTTTATTCTTGACTGCTTTCAATTATATTTAGAGATTTCGTTGGCAATGATGAACAGAATATGATTTCGATTTTGTTGTTCACATTACAATGTTAAACTAATAAATCAAGCGTTTTGTCAAAGGATTGAGGAGCAATTGAATTCATTGAACATTTTAAATCATTTTTGAAATGAATTGCTGCGTATTGATCTCCCTTTCAATGGAAATGTTATAAAAAATAGAACATTTATTTTAACAAGACATTTTGACAAATGTCCATAAAAGCAGTTAAATTACGAGGAAGGGAAACCGGAAATGTGTTTATTTGACAATGACGATGATTGGTATTACACGATGGTCGATATGGCAGTTTCTTGATAAATGAGTATGCTTAAGGGGATAGTTTGGGTTGAAAAGACGCACTGCCAATAATCAGTTGTATTCCAATTGAGTTCTCTCATTTCCAAAATATGCTTAACGACTAAAGCCATCTTTGAAGAGAAACGTTATTGTACCGACCGGACACCTAATGTTCGTAAATCTAATTCATAATTAATATGATAAATGACATGCCTCCCTCAAATCAATTCAGGACACACGACTACAAAACTTTGAGTTAAATCCGAGATACAATAACGTGACAACACTGATCTTAATATAATACACGATGCGTATCCGTATCGGTACCCTCTTTGCGAAATCTACTGAAACGGTACCCTTTTTGCACATCCACCGGTCATTCTCTGCTGAAAACAAATCGGCGATGGGCAACAATCCAGTTACGAGGGATGAACAATAATAACGTAGACGTATCCCATTTTTTTTTTTTTCATACTACTTGCAACATATTAAAATTGGTACCATTTGAAAGAGTAAACCTTTTTCTATTTACTGCCTTAATAAGAATAGCATGACCTAGCATAGTGCGAAACATCATGATATAGTGCAACCATAGCAACGCGCTACCGGCCCAGGTGATGTTTTGTCGTACGTATGCTGAATTAAAAACTTAATTAAATAAATATCAGCTGCAGAAATACTTAAAAAAATCCGCGATTCTATTTGACCCCGTTTGTGCGACGTCATCTAAAAACATGACGTCAATAGGCAGTTGCATTTTTAAATAATTAACGTCTGCTCTATGACAGTCACGCATGCTGTGAATATCAATATGTCGTCACAAGAACGTTTGGAAATTCGCGCAAACATTAAATTTTGAAAATTAATAGGGAAAACACCATCCGCAACGTATAAGCTACTAAAGCTGACAAGGGGAGAGAACTGCGTTTGCCGTGCACTGGTTTGCAAGTGGCATCGAAACTTTTCTGATGACCGACAGTCCCTTGAAAATGATGCAGGTCGTAGATGGAAGTCAACAATCGGACCGTCAGCTGTGACGTCAATTGAAAAGAAACTGAAAGCGGACTGCAGAATGACTGTACGGGAGCTGTCAGAGGCTGCCAATGTCAGCTATGGAGACGCGCACAGTTTTCTGACCACCGAATTTAACATGCGGAAGGTATTTAATTCTCTTGTATAATGATTTTTAATTTACAGTAGTATAATAATGCCTTAATGTTAATGGGGAATATTCAAATAGTTGCAAATTATTGTGATGAACACTAAAATGTTATAAATTGTTCCAAGTAAGGAAACCGCAATATTTTTATCATTTAAAAAAATACAAAATCATTCTTTACTATTTTGATAGCCGATGTACATGCATTTGCAGGTGCACGCGCGTTGGGTGCCACGCATCCTGACCGACATCGAGAGAGACAGGCGCGTGAAGGAGTCGGGGGATTTTTACGGCGCACCAGAAAGAGCAATGACTTTCTGAACTATGTCATCACGACTGATGAGACCTGGCTATATCTGAGAGAGCCAGAGACCAAGGCACAGTCGGCTGTATGAAAGAGAGCTGTGTCACCGCCACCTGAGAAAGCCTGAGTTTCACGTTCCGCCGATATGCATATGATATATCAATAAATTCATGTAATATGTATGGGGTGTACATAATCAAACTAGTGGTTCATTTAAGTCCGCAGAATATGCAGCGGTGTTGGGCGATATTGTGTAGATTATTCTTGAGTTGCAGTAATTGAAAAATGGGCACATTACAAAGAAAGACATAGCTCCGTGGTATACTTCTTTTGCACATGACATACCTCCTTTCATCAGTAGAATGAACATTGACTGGATTCTTGTCCATCGCCGATTTGTTTTCAGCAGAGATTGACCGGTGCTGTGCAAAAAAGGTTACCGTTTGAGTAGAAGAAGGTACCGATATGGATACGCACCGTGTAATAATACGAATATACAATCATAGAACGCTCTGAGGGTCTTGTCCAACAATTAGTGTATAACGTTAAATTATCGTAAAATCAAGTTACTGCGTGGTAGAGGAACGTTTTATTTCATTATTTTTCACGTTGTGTTATGTGTCGATTGTTCAGAGATAAAATTAACCTCCAACACTGATTAAATTAGCGGCCACAATTTATAGACCGGGAAATGACTTTAATGTTTATTAAGTCTCAAGTGTTTGTCATCATTCTTTGGCCAACTAGTAAATGCACTTTACTGTTTTGTAGGCAGCTTTCTACCATTCATCGAAAACGGGATTTATAACTTTGACTTTGCCTGATGATAGAAATGCTTGGCTTTAACTGGAATACAAATCATATTCCATCAAACTGTATTTTCTATCACATTTCTGTTATAAACAGATATCCATCATTGGTGTTTGCATGTGTAGGCAAATGAAAATCGTGCTTTTTTCTATTTTACTATTCGTTTATTTTTCGCATTTGTATTTGGCAAAGTAAATCTAATATTTACGGTGTATTGAAAATAGATCAAGCATTCCTCGGCTGCAATTCACCTCCAATATATACGTTGAGATTTTAAATAATTCAAACTACAAGGAGACGTCCAAAAGTCAATTGGAAATAGTAATTGTAAACGCTAACCAACACACCAAAGATACGCGATAGAAAGATGGGATTTATTAAAGATACTTTTTATAGTACTGAAACCATCTAAGTCTACCCATAGTTTCAAATAATTTTTAAATAACACCTTTCAACAACAACAACAAAAACAACGCCGTAAGTAAGGTTGTTTGTTTTTCGTCTGAGACGGAATTGCGTGTTCGAAGTTAAATGACTTGGCCAACTAACAAAGCCGATGTATGACATTTGTAAGAAAATAAAAAGAGAAAATAGAACGGCGTTTCCAAGCCTCAGGCGATCGTGTCATAAATTGTTTACGACTTCAAAGTTCGGCCTCATGAATAATTATATACCAATGGAAGGTCATCACCTTAATGATACTCCGTGGAGACTTCCAACTGTTATCAATTTTATCAATTACAACGTATGTCACAAATACATGACAGAAATAGCATGGACGTATTGAAGCATTGCAAATAATGTATATAATAATCATAAAAAACATTTTGTATAACATCACAACGTACATGAGCATATTTTGTATGAAATAACATTCTGGTAAATGCTGTGTAAAAACGTATTCATGACAATATCTGCCAGCTTTTACATGTAGTATTCATTGCATTGATATAATAGGCAAACATGATAAAATAGAAGACACTATATAGGTATTTTTAACGGTAAAACGTTTAAAATTGATTATATATGACTCTAATTATGCTTATCAAAGGTGCATGTTATTACGGATAAATTTTCAAATAAGCAGAAATGTGTTTAGTCAAGTGATAAGACATAATACAAGCCATGAGTTCTAGACGAAATGTTAGCATATGAGGCCTTAGATGGACATGCATTTCAATTCACCCTGTCATTTGTCTGTTTAGTTAGGCCTTCATATTAATCATGACTCTCACATTGCGTCTGCTAATGACATGATAGTGCCTTATTTGATAGACTAGCTTTATTACTAATTATTTTAGCAAGTCACATGCCCTAGACACTCAATGTCAGATGTATGTTTATAAAACGTACTTCTTTACTTATAGACATCCTCTGGCCTAGAAAGAGTTACAACTTCTAAAACAATTTCGGACTCCGACTGGGATACTTGTGTACAACTATTATATGGTATTGAAAAACTATTATGTTTGTACAGAAACTCTTATTTAGTTTAAACATATTTTATTCATCAACGTATACACACATATTATAAAGACAAACAGAAAACACATGTACAATCTAGAAAAGGATTAGAACGGAAGATAAATATATCTTAAAAAGTTCTTCTCCAAACTTTAGCAGAAGTACATATTTAATGACGGACATTTGTACAGCTTACAATGTAGATGACACAATGATATTGATATTGTTGGATTACATCAGATGGTAGTGTTTCATGTGATTTGGCTTCATTTAATTTTATTAAATATTTAAAGATTTTTTACATATGATGTACACAGACAAGATAGTAGTTAGAAGTTAAACATTTTGTGTGATTAACAAAGCTATAATAAGCTTAGTTTATTTTCACTTTTCAAATACAAAAGTCGTTAATAATGATTGAGAGCAGAATAAGAGAGTAAAGAGGATAAGAATAAAGAAAGAGGGTAGGGTGGTTGGTTTAGATGAACAACTTCCAGTGCCTTTTCTTCACTGAGCCCTGATTGGTAATATTTAATAGCATGTATACAGAAAGGAGATAATCCTGGAATAAATTGATTTTAGGTAGTGACTTATTTACTTTCGTTTTAATAGTCAATATTGATTTTACTTATCGAAAACAACCCTTGAACACTAATAAAAAATGTTCAACTTCATTTAAGCCATGAAGCAGTCTGTACTCAACATTACACTTCAAATCAACACGCTGTCAACATTCTAAAAAGCAATAAGATGTATGTATATTGCCTCGATGAAATGCATAGAAAACGTCTTTGGCAAACATACATCGCTCGGTTCGTGGAAGCAGAGCAAATCACCCCTGTTAGGCTAACGACAGGGAGAAAACGACAATAAGTAATAAAGTTAAGATCTGAGCGGAGGCACTTAATCCCACCTAATTTGTCAGCAGAGACGGATTTCCATGACAGGGTAAATTATCGACATTTGTCAGCTAAAACTGTATGTTTTCACGAAATATCATGTCGAGTGTAAACCTCGTTTTATATTTAATGACTTGTAACATTACAGAGAGATTGACATTCATTATTTCCTTTTTATAAGGAAGTGATGTTTATAATATTCAAGGCATTTGCGAAAAGATCAGTGTTCATGTTAATCAGGTATAGGCAGTTATGGAAAATATAATTGACAATATCATTATATAGATCTTTATTCAATCAACGAAAGTTACATTAATTCATTATGACTAAAATAAATAATAAAGAAATTCTTAGCTTTTTTATAACATATGAATACATGTAAAAATAAATATCAATAACATAAAAATAATAATATTCCTATATGCATATTCATAGAATCAAATGCGTTCATAGCGGCAGTAATAAATTCGTATGTGTTTATGTTTATCTTTAGTTTTTCATTACATTTTCATTACAGTGATTGTACTTACAAACTTAGCAAGAAAAGAAAGCTTCAGACTATACCTCAGAAATATTCAGAAAGGAGTTTTATGGAGGTTGGTGTAATTTTATAGCAATTCACTCTAACGATGTCCTAAAATGCCTGAGAGGCGAAACTTGTTGAAAGTTCTAACTGTTGCCCCGCCGGTATCAGGAGTCTAAACTTAAGAAATATTCTAATACAATAATACAATAAGGTTCACAAATCGTCTCTGTTTGGAAAGGACATTGTGCAGAATATTATTTGAGTACATTTATTTGTTTAGTTAACGGTATAATATTATGTTATGTATAATTTATATTATTAAAAGTCTGCACAGCCACCCTGCCAATGTTCAACTGATCTCTTTAGAGATTTCTGAAATGCCACAACGTACATGGTTAGTATTCGCCATAAACTGATTTAAATATACTGAAATATATGTCATTGGTGTTCGTTTCCTTGTTATTTCCGTCCATATAGACATCCATAAATCCTCACTTCTAAAAATTCTGCAAGCGCAAAAAAGCTGCGTAGCATATATGTATTATATAAGATGGTATTTTCCCGGAATACTAATGTGTCAACATCAACCCCGTTTAATGGCACAGGGTAAACGCCAGAGACATAGAACACAAAAACAAAAAATCACAAACAAGTAACATGGAACAAAAGCATAAAACTCCACAGACAGCACAGTGCATATATATTATATATAAAAACTAGGTATGTTTATCAAGGATTGTTAGTTACCGCCTTGGGACGGTCAGTAGAATGTAAATTTACTGGGTGTTTAAATTAGTTTGTAGGCACAGCTTCACTCCTATGAATGTCATGGATTAAACCTAACAAAATGTCATTGTTTTCTTTTACATTATGATATCCCTCAGCCACGGACTTCCTCGCTCTGCCGGTCATACAATTTGCAGTCATATTGGTCGTGTTCGGTACATAAAACTTAATCCTCGAATCGCCTGACCAACTCACAGTCAACAGTAAGATTATATGTGATTACCATTCTAGTATTCAATACGAACACGAAAATTGCGTTGATTGGGACTCACCTTGGCAGTAAAATATATTTTTAATGCTCCATTCCGTGACTTTGTCAACTATATACCGGAAATGCTTTCATTATTCTTTTAAGAAGCATCGTAACAATTGTTGAAAATCTATCGTTTCCTTGTCACGTTTCCAAATTTCCAAAACGTTTAAATTTCTACGTTATTAAAAAAACCTACTATAATTGGTGTGATGTAAAATATGGTTCTTGATTGCATGACGTCGACGGCAATAGCATCAAAATATAGAGTACATTTTCACATATGTTTTCAAGAACAAAGACGTCCTTCTCTTACTGGGTTTCTTGCAAGATCATAAAACCCAATTAGACTGGACCAGAATCTGTATTGCTATTTAACTTGCCAGCGTTTGTTGTTATATCATAAATCAACGTAGGACTAGACGGGAACTTATATTGCTATGCAACTTGACAATTGTTATATTGTTATGCAACTTGACAGTTTTTCTATATTTGTTGTTTTTGTCATCTTATGTTTTGACAATGAAAGACAACCTCCAAAAAATGCAGGGGTTGTGGTCCAGACAATATAGTCATCTTTTCAAGGAATTTTATATGAATACAGCAAATGTGTTTAACCAAGACATTTCGTCAAAAGCTATTGAAAACAGTCTAAATACAGCAAAGGCATCAGAAATCTGCTTTTATTTCAAAACTGAGTCGGATGAAATCGATAGTTTTTTTTGTCTTGTTACATTATTAAACTTAATCTTTTGGCCGTCTGGCCTTACCGCTAGGGTTCAGTTCCTCAAATTAGTTTACTGTTTAGCTGAATCCAATTCAAAACAATAAGTGAGTATCTTATGCCTCATCTTCAATATGATAGTGGTTCACCAGGAACGCCTAATTCCAGTCAATATATCTTGATAATTGGATTTATATATGACATGCCCCAGTAACTGTCATCAATGAATCCCTTCAGATCAGCACACCATAAAGCTCCAATTTACAGCAGAGAAAAACTAATACAAAATACTGCAGAGGCTCAATTCCCTTTTAACTCACACATGATTTGCTGTTTTAGCGAAAAACGCCTGCCGTTTTGGCTAGAACATAGACATACATGTGTTTAAAACGACTATAGCAATGTTATCGAATCCTTATTGTTAAATGCAACATCAGACATACCAAATCATAATGGTGTTCCAAGCGATGGTTTAAACTTTAGTTTCAGGTGCAACTTAAAAAAAAATATATTTAATGTTAGCATACTTTGACCTTGACCTTTCACAATATAAATGTGTCTGTACAGTGTCAATCGTGTAAGAATTTGTAAAATACCAGTTTATCTCGACTTGTGGTTTCAACGCTTATTTTAACGTTCTACCGACAGTGGTCAGAGACGATATTTCTTCTTTAAAAATCAATTTTCCTTATTTACAAATAAGGTTGAGGTATCACGAACTGGTTAAATTCCCTCATGAGCTCCTGTTTCGTTGAACAATCCAAGGTGGGTTATCCAATGTTTATATGTTTAGAAAAATGTATTTATGTTTGTGTAAAATGTTTTATGTGTCTGTCGTTCAGTGTCTATAATACCATAACCCTGTATATTTAAAGATTGTGTTCTTTTTCGTTGTCGCTCCCATTTAATTAAGAAAATGCAAACGGCAACATGTATATCGTACAATAATTAAAAAAAGATTTGTCGTCTTTGGTAGGAATACGACGAATGTAGTTGTATGGCTTTGGCCCGGTTTTAAAATATTTTATTGCACTTAGAAAAGCTTTGTAACATAATAAAAAAACATTTCAAATAAGCTATAATACACAAAGGTCTTGGTTTGAATAAGATCAAACTCTACTCATTTTTCGAGAGGTTCTAGACTAACACATAACTCCTTTGTAGATTAAACCTGTGATAAATTCTTGACTTTTTAAGGATACTTGTATTCATATGGAACAAGTTATTTGAAGGTGTTTTAAACAGAAAGTCATTTAGTAATACAGTTTTTACCTCATTGCGACGCTGTATGATTATGTAAAGAATTTAAAACCTTTAAAATAAATTTAAAAAAAAGGAATTTGATACGAATATTTTTTTAACTAAATAAATAATTTAAACAGCCAAAGTGATGAATTAAGCAGTGCACATAACTCCTTTGCACACGAAGTTTACTAAACAGTTCATCAGATATAAACCCATTTCCAGCCCCCTGGAGTTCAATCACCTCTTGAATATTAACAACGAGGAGAAAAAGACCATCGGTAATTAATTACAGACCTGAGTGGGGACCAATTAACTACACCTTACGTGTCAACAGAGACGGGTTTCCATGACAGGGCCTGTTTTAAATCATCTATATTTGTCATCACTAGAACTGTACTGTACATATTCACAAAATGTAATTTTTGAAATAGGTTTTTTATAATGCAAGAGCATAGGAGGAAGACATTCAAGAACTTGTTTGGTTTGAACGGTTTTGGTCATAGATGCCTATACACTCGTATTTTATAATTATATTTTACAGATTATTAAATATTGCTATTTAAGAAAGTTTGCGTTAACATAACAGATATTTATGGAATACCACGATGATAAACTTTAATGAACAACACCTATCAGAAGCTTAAATTACAAACAAACAGAGAAGATACATATTAAACAACAATAACACGCTAAGTCAAGAACAACACCAATACTTTTCTCAATAGATGTTTGGGTTACCACCAATGGTTAAACCTACAGAGATAAGTTCGAAGCATGAGTAAGTTTAATGTTAAGATATTTTTTAAATGAAAGTAGAAGCAGTGTTGAGTAAAAGCAAGTATATATTTTTAAAAGTAAAGAATAAGTTTAATTTACGCGGAAATATATATATATCTATATGTATGCAACCCTAGCCATCGTATAAATCTAAAATATAAAGCATTAAGCAATACATATAAATCTGTACTAAATTTCGATGAGGAACCAAAAACTTAAAATGCCTATATTTACGGTACCTTGGTTAATAAATCATTCACAAGAAGTAAATAAGATTAGCACATTATGTCTCACATATTCGATATATTCGGCATAACAACCAATACATTTTACAGGATTAATGTTATCAAAGAAATTTAAATGAATTTACCAATAAAACCAGTTATAAGTTACAAACACAAGTTGACACATACTCTTCATTATTATCAATATAAGTGATGAGTTGGGTTCTGCATTTTAAATATATCTGATCAGCGGCAACCAGTAAAAAACTGGTTACCTCTTTGATTCAGTCGAAGTTTGATTTCTCAATATTAATCCAGTTATTATTATTTACCAGTCCAATTATTTATAAATGCTAATTAGACAGCAGTTTATACAATGGCTCCTGGTTACAATCTGTTCCATAAAGATTTTAGATAACTTATATAACCAATTATATCAGCTTATCATCTAGACAAGCCTTTAACCACCTCAGCAAATAGCTTACTTCCGACCACTAATGGTCCCGCTAAAGACAGAATGTCATGTTTAAAATGCTATAGATGTTAGTAATATGGCTTAGAATGGAAATAATATTTTATTTATATTTTGTCTAAGAATAGTGTTCATTAATTCAAAGCGATATTCACAATGACAATCCAGTCTAAATTACTAATTGCTATATACTTAAAATGCCAACTACTGTCTGCACACGTCAAATGTTAATTCTAACCAATAAAATTAAAGTTAAGTAGTATTTTTTAAAATCCATCCCTGCTTGTACGTAGATGTAAGTTTGGTTAAATATCATACTGTTCCCTTTTGAATACGTTTTATTCTAGGCAATCTTCATTCGTTCTTTAAAAAAATTCTGGGAGCTTTATTCAGCTTTGCAGTCACTTTGTCTTTAAAGGTTGAGCTACAAAACACTATCATATTTGCTTAGTAGGCTCGTCGAGTAATCTCTTCACTGTAATATTTCAACCCGACATGACGACCAAATTCCTATCTCTGCTGATCCCACACTTTTCCATCATATTTGTCATTTGCAATACATTGTACATTCATCCTCGAGTCACATGAGCGATTCACAGGCACCAATAAAATGTCATGAAATTACCCTGCTAGAATCAAACACAAACAGTATAGTGTAAAGACTCATCTCGACAAGAAATTGACATTTTATTGTTTATGGCTCCCGTCCGTGACTCTATTTACCTGATAAAGTTACAATTTTGTTGGTAAAACGCCCATTGTGTACATAATGCAGATGTTCATTGAATTATAGAACGGCGTTATGGCTTTGAATATAGTCGACTTTAGAACACGTCTTTTATGATATTTAACTGAAACAGTTTGCATGTATTCAATGTACTATTCAACACTCTATTTTGTCATTTAATAAGGTCAAGGTTAAGTTGTTCTTTGCATTGCATACCCCTGTAATTTCCTTCGTATTATTACGATAAAATCTTTCACCAGATTGACTACTTCATTACGCCCACGAAACATTGGCAGAACATGGATTTTCAACATTTTTTATAACAAAACAATGCCACCGAAATACACATTAGCAGTGATGTCAGGAGCACAGCTGGTTTCGGGAAATACATTAACTTACGGTCGAAGTCCGATACGATAAAATACTTTCAAGGTCGGCAGTAATTCATAACGCCTACGAAACATTGACATAACACGCATTTGCAAATTGTTTAAAAATGCAATGACACCGGTGGAGATATTTGCGGTGATATTGGAATATCAAGTTATACTTGAAAACATGATTATCCTTCTAGTATTCATAACAAACACAAACAATTTGGTAATAGGGACTCACCTTGACAATAAAGTAGACGGACTAACTTTTAATGCTCCATTACGTGACTCCTTTATATATTTACCTGATATGTTTGCATTATATTTTGAAGAATCATGCGTTCTTATTGTTCAATTCAAAATAAAATCATTGGGACTTATCGTGACAATTAAATACACGTTCTTAATTGTTATACTCCATTCTGTGACTCTGTCATATATTTACCGGATATGTTGGCATTATTCTTTAAAGAAGCATGCCTTATAAGTTTTCAATTCAAATCTCAAAACACCCCCACGTCGACACGCCAAACACTATCTTAATCAATGTGGACGTTCTGTGGACATTTTTGTACTATTTAGATCGTCGCTCTGCTATAATCTTTATGTTCAATACTGCCTCTGGTGTCCATGAAGTTTCAATTTTAGTTGCACACAATAATTTTCAACACAAACAAAATATTCAGACAATCCTCATTGCCAAATTGTCCTCAAGATCATCGATAAAAAAATTGAGGTTATGTCGGGGTGCAGCTGGTTCGATACCAAAAATACAATTGAAACTAAATTCAAAGTCCCAAGCATCTTCGTAAATGATTATCCATTGTTGTATATTGACAGCATTTCAAGGAAGACTGAAAAGTAGTTTCCTTGTTATGTTTTTTTCTACATAGTTTTATTCTCTACGTTATTGAAATAAAATTAATATAGTTGGTGTGGTGTATTGTATGGTTCTTGTTTGCATGACGACGACGACAATTGCATCAAAAAAACATACAGGTTTACATATTTTCCAGAACAAACACAACCTTCTGTATGGGGTTTCTTGCAAGATCATAAATCTAAAATAGACTGAACCGGAATCTATGTTGCCATAAAACTAGAAATATTGTTAAGCAACTTGACAGTTGGTCCATATATGTTGTTTTTGCATCTTTTTTATGGCACCGAAAGACAACTTCCCAAAAATGCAGAGATAACGAAAGCTTTGATAGTGGTCCAGACAATATAGTCAACATTTCAAGAAAGTTTAGATAAAAAGACCAAATATGTTTAACCACGACGTTTCGTCAAAAGCTATATGTATCTTTACATTATTAAACGTGTTAGAATATTTTGTAAAATTACGGTTTTTCTCGACTTATGTTTTAACGCTTTTTTTTCAACGTTCTACCTACAGTGGTCAGACAACTGTGAATGCTATTATAAAAACATAAAAATAAGCTATAACACTCAAAACATATTGGTTTGTATCAGAACAAACTCTGTCAACTCATTCTGCTAGACGTTCTACACTAACACAGTACTCTCTTGTAGATGTGATAAATACTTGGCATTTTAAGGATACTTTAAACTCGGTGAAACCTTCGTGTAACTCTACTTATACTATCAAATAATTTTCAAATCATGCACGTCATTTTAATACCGAAATGCTTAAATTTCCGTGCAAAAAGAAATGTATGAAAACCAATGGTGTGCTCAAGATTTTTAAGTTAGCTTTTCTACATAAACTAACTTTTGCTAAACTAATAAGAGAACACACGTTTTGGCAGCATAAATGAATTATATAGAATCGAATTGACATAACTAATTTTGCTTAGTTTAGAGGGTATATTAAATTGATACGTGACACTTGCTATTCAGTTTTGAGACCTTAGACAGACATCCATCAAATATTACAACGTAATGTGTTTAGTGGGACCTTCATAGTGATTACGACTCTCGCATTGTGTCTGTTAATGACATGTTTGTGCCCAATTGAAAGAACAGGTTCGGCTCTAATCACTTGTGCAAGTCGCAGCCGCCTCTAGATATCAGTTGTATGATTTAGGCATGTCCAGAGAAACCGGAATATGCCATTACCAGGTCTAAATTCACACGGAAAATGAACGTCTATATATGCATATGAAACAAGATATTTGAAGGTTTTTTTAAACAAAAAGTATTTCAGTAATACTTTTTACCCATTGTGACGTGTTATGATTGTGTTAATTAAAGACCTGAGTTGGGGGTGAATTTACTCCACATAATGTGTCAACAGAGACGGATTTCCATGATAGGGCCTGCTTTAAGTCATCTATATTTGTCATCACTAGAACTGTTCATATTCACAAAATGTAATTTACATTGAACAGTTTGAATGTCATTTGAAGACCGAGAGCAGCAGAGCAAGAAATTAATGAATTTGTTTAAACAGTTGTGTTCATAGATGACTATGCCCTCGTATTGTATTACTTTATTTTAGCGATTTAAAACAAAAATCTTTTTAAAACAGTTTGTGTTTACATAACCCGTATTTACGTAATACCATGATGCTAAGCTATAATTAACAATACTTATCAAAAGCTTATACTAAAAATAAACAAATACGATACATATTAAACAACAAGAACAACAAGGTTTATCAATATTCGTTTTGGTTACCGCCCTTTTTTAAACCAACAAAGGTAAGAACGTAGAAAGGTAAAAGCCGTGATAAGTTTTTAATTAACAAAAGTATGTACACGAAATTCAGAACATGATTTCAAAGGGAAGCCAAAACAATAAAATGCTTATGTTCGAACGAAACAAGCAAGAGTTCGACATCATGGTTCATATATTCGGCACGACAATCCATAAATTTTTCATTATTTATGTTATCAAAGAAATTCTAATTAAAATTACCACTTCAATCAGTTAGTGGTTAGCCGTTGATTGGGAAATTAAAATTCATGTTTACCCTACTAGAAGCAAACACGAACACTTTGGTGTAGAAACTCATCTTGACAAGCAATAGACATTCTATTGTTTATGGATCAACTTCGTTACTCAGTCGTATATTTACTGGGTAATGTTACAATTCTATTGGTAAAACGTTCGTCATTACATAGTACAGATGTACATTCCATTATACAATGGCGTTATGGTTTTGAATAAAGTCGACATTAGAACACGTCTATCATGACATTTAATTGAAAAAGTTGGTATTTATTCTTTGTACAATTGAACATTTCATTTTGTCATTAAATTAGGTCGATGTCAAATTGTTCACTGATATGCTTACCCCTGTAATTTTCTTCGTATTGTTACGATAAAATATATTCCACCAGAGTGAGTACTTCATCACCCCCACGTAACATTGGCAGAACATGCACTTTCATTTTTTGTGATAAAAAACAATGTAACGATGGACATATTTGCAGTGATGTCAGGTGCACAGCTGGTTTCGGGAAATACACCAACCTAAGCTCAAAGTCCTATTCTATAAAATACTTTCACAAGGTCGGCAGTAATTCATGACGCCTTCGAAACCTTGACATGACACGCATTTGATAATTGTTTAAAAAAACAATGACATCGGTGGAGATATTTGCGGTGATGTCGGAATTAATCATCTAAACTCAAGTTGCTCATCCACGCACCTCAAATTATAGACATGATCTTGACAAATAGTGACAAAATAAGATATGTGTGAGCATGCATCATCTACAACATATTACAAAATCCCTGTTATAATTGTTATCAACATCAGCATGATATTATTAATATCCCGACCTTTGAAAATAGCATTCAGTGTAAGCGAGACTATGCCTTGTTTCTTACAAATGTTCTCTTATATTCTTCATTTACATCACCGGAAGGGTATTAATATATTACTTTGAATATAACATCACAACCAGTGTGAGAGAGACTATGCATTGCTACTTATTGATGGAAATATTGCGTCTTGCCCCCGTCCTGTAATGTAAGTGCCTGTTTAGTTAAAACATGAATATTCTGAGCCTTGATGAAAGAAGAAAAACACAAGGTGTAATTTTCTAAAACATTTAAAGTTCCTTCAAAAAGGACTACGCTTAGCACACTTGTTTTTACTTTGATATAATTGCTGTTATATCAACATTAAAAATAGTTTTTGGATTATAAAAGAAAATTATATTTATTTTAACCACGAATATATGTTGTTTTTTTATTTGGAAAATCAAGATTAAGTAAAATATTTTGCTTAATGTAATGAGTTACTTAAGCTTGTTATGCTCAAGAACTTTCGAGAAATTTGGGCCCGGAGTGATCAATTCTATTCTACCAAAGCTTAATCACGACAGACAAGTCAATACTTATGCGGAAAGCTGCAGAAACAAGCTCAGTAGCAAAAAGATCAAACATAAACCCGGTTTAATGGCACTGGGTAAATGCCAAAGACATAGAACATAAAATCACAAACAAGAAACATGGAAGAACAGCACAAAACTCCACAAACTGCACAGTGCATACATACGATATATAAAAAACTAGGTATGTGTATCAAGAATTGTTAGGTACCGCCTTGGAACGGTAAGTAAAATGTAAATTTACTGGGGGTTTAAACCTGTTTATGCGCACAAACCTCACTCTTATCCCAACATTCCTTTATAAAGTAAAACGCAAAAGGTAAATCTTATCAAAGAATACATTAACTTGAGGAACCTTAACAATAAAACAAATAATAATAAACTTATAGGTAAACCCCAAGTACTTCTATGATTAGAGATCCCAACCCTATCTGCAGACGGAGGAATACAATTCAGAGCACCTTATGCACACAGTCTGCCTTATAAAATAAAAGGTTTAAAACTGTGTGATCATAGAGTTTCATAATAAAAAGGATCATTGTATTAAAACTGGGAACACATAAGGAAAACATTATTTAAAATAAAAGCGACATGTATTAGCTAGTTTTTCTTTTCAAATGATTTGAAAATGTAAAATATTTGAAGAAAATGAAGTTATATGAATCTCATTAAGTCTTAAACAGAGAAATAAGTTTCCATAATATGACTATTTTGAGTGTTATTTTGCATGTGGCTTTGCAACCTCATAAATCACCATTAGTATTGACTGGAACGCGTATGATTATGGAGCTTGACGGTCGTCTTCAGTGGAGTCTGCATAATGATTGGACTTTACAGTTGTCTTGACTGAAGCCTTTATTGTTATGGAATTTGACATTTGCCTTACGTTGGGCCTCCATTATCATGGAACTTGCCAGTCTACGAGAGTGAAGTCTTGATCATTATGTAATTGACAGTTGTTTTGAGTAAAGCCTGTATTGTTATGAAACTAATCAGTTATCTTGATTTGAGCCTGCATTGTGTGCTATACACGCTCTTGTGACCTAAAATACACAGCTAAAGGCGTGGAAATCAAATTGGTTATCTAAAATCCAGCTACAGACGTGAAAAACACACTCTTTTTTATCTTAGATACAGCTAGAGGCGTGGAAAACAAACTAGTGTTACCTAAGATACGGCTACAGGTTTGAAATGCACACTCTTGTTACTTCAAATACAGCTAAAGGCGTAGAAAACAAACTAGTGTTACCTAAGATCCAGCTACAGGCGTGAGTTGCAGTTACATAACTTTTATATTTTGCTTCGACAGTAAGCTCTTTTTATAAACTAGGAAAAAATGTAATGTTATAATATATATGTTTCTTTCATGCTTTACGATGAAATATGGGGTTTTAACAGTGAAATAACAACAGTGAAAATATCAATTTGATATTTTCACTGCAAAATAAGGAGTGAAAATATCAATTTTCAGAACTACTTTTAAAATCTTTTGTTGTTACATGTACTTGCCTTGGTCAAAACAGAACACTGGACTTCAGTAAATTATGTCAAAAAAGGTTAAAAAAAATAAAGAAATATTTTATAAATTTAAATAAATATATAATTGGAAATTAACAACTTACCGTTTATTACCGGTTATCCCGTTTATCAAACATTTTACTGATCTTTGAAGCTGAATGTTCGAACATTTGCTTTCATTCCAAACAAATTAGAGACAAAAACAACTTTTCGAACATAAATAAAATTTTATAGCATCGATCAAATGTATTTTGAACTGTTAACCGTTGTAGTACGTAAAATGGGCTTCCTGGAGAATTCACACAACAATTTATCGGATAGATCCGATATTTTTTACCCCACCCACATCTCAAAATGTGTCAACAAACTAGCGTGGCATTTACTCTTCTGGAAAACAAACATTTAAAAGCGATACAGACTGGTCTCTGACAGTAAGATGACTGTATATTAACTTACTATAAAAACACGCGTATATGCAGTCTTAAAACTAAGAAGAATGGTTAAAATCCAATGAGTATCCACATTTGTTTTGCTAACACATTTGACCTTCCAAATTTTCATCCTATAAATAGCGGCGTAGTAATTTGGTTAAAATAAAAAGTGTTTTCATTATTTTTTGGAACATTTGTGCACTAATAATACTTCATTTTTTACTGTTCATAAAGCTTTGCAATAAAAAACGAGCGAATATTAAGCTATAAGAATGAATAGCAGAGAACTATTTCTCAGCAAACCGAAAGTAAAAAAGTTGACAGCTATAATTATGCATGAGGGGCGCCCTACGGGTAGCGGCGTAAAGCCCACCCTTTTCAAAAAAAGGGGGTAATTCAGAAATAAATAAAAAAACAAATAAAACTCCGAAAATAAGCATAAAAGAAACAGAAAATTTGTTTATTTCAGTGTAAGATCGTATTTAATTTCACTCGTGATCATAAAAAAACTACATTTTCACTCGTGGCTTCGCCACTCGTGAAAATATGTTTTTCTATGACACTCGTGAAATAAAATACGATCTTACACTGAAATAAACAAATATCCTCTATATATTTAATAAGAATGTTGTGTTTTTCTTGGAATAGTAATCTTGTAAATTCTTTTTGTTGGGAAGTTTCTGAACGTGCGTGGTCGGTTTCGAGCTTCAGTTCATACGCTAGAAATTGGACTTGGCCGTTATACAAATGTTGAAAGACAATTAATGTTGTTTTCTCATTGTCAAAATGTTGTAGAGACAGAATATCCTTTTCTTTGTTGTGTCCTTTATATGATACTATTAGCCAAGAATATGTAGATAGAAAATATTATGGGAACCCAAATATAATTAAGTTTAAAGATTGATGTCTAGTGATATTGAAAATGTTGTGATAAAAACTGCACAGTATTTATGCTCAGCTTTTGAAAAGAGAAATACCCTTTTCCAGGAATAAACATTACATACTTGATACAGGTTTTGACTGTCAGTATATCGTATTGTATATATGATTTATCAATGTGAGAGTATTAAAATGGACTTTATTTACAAACTATATTTTGACAGATACTATTATTTAATCGATGCTCACTAATTTGCACAAGTAGTTTTCATGTATGTAGTGTGTGATCTTTGCATGAATGGTGGCCTTCTAGCAAATAAATTGTTTTTCTTGTCTTTACAATCATGAATATCACTAGTATCGGACAAGTTGAACTTTCATGTTGAATCTTCAGACAAAACATCAAAAACAAAGCTTTAACGAACATTAGCAATGACATAATTACTTTTTAAATTGATCAATTTAACAAATACGAACTTGAACAGAGACTTAAAGATGACCTTTAACATCTAAAAACAAGTCATTATATAACACGAATAATTGTGTACTGAAAGGGGGGGGGGTCTGATTTGAAAAATCAGCAAGAAAGTGACATAATGAGCTGACCGACAAAAATCATTGTAATTGTTAGGAACAACTCTTGTTACGACGATGAGTACTTTGATATGCTTAAACTAAGATTTCCTAGAAAAGGGCAAGATGCAGTGTACTTCGACAGTCTAAAGCAAAACCTGGTATTTTCTTAATTGGGAAAATGCTGTTATTTAGTACATAAAGTATTATTTCCGATTTTTTTTTTTGGTGGTGTTGTGTTTGTTTTTTCGCATATTCATATAAACCTAAGCGTCAATACATACAAACATGCTTATTCATAAAACGCAACTTCATCGATATCGCCACACATATTAAACCGTCACGCAAATGTTCACGCCTTCCAGTTGCATGCAAAATTGGAAAAACAGAGTAACTCTCATAAACAAGCTCGAATAAAATTGTCTCTAGACTCTGATCAACGTCAAAGCGTAAATATCGATTAGCGTCTTCGATGTGACCATTTATAAACAAAATGACGTGTGTAAATACCAAATGAGATGGGGAAATCATCCAATAGATACTGTCAGGGACGATTCGGTCATCGAAACGCCAGAATTACCCACATGACAGACCAACAGAGCTTTATGAAACCTAAATCAAATACAACATCCCATCCAATCACAATACAATTTACAGTATTGGATTTTGAGCAGAAACAAAACATTGTATGAAGTATATCGCGAACGTTTTTCTAACAACAAATAAGGAATCACTGGGGAATACCAGGGAACGTACACTGCTTTTAAATCAAAACCTACGGTGATATGTTCCATATAATGGGGATGCATCCGTGAGGAAAATATTGCGCTGTCCATCAGGAGAGGCTGCGCTAGTGCCACAAGTGGAAGCCCTGTTCTTCTACACATTTGTTTTCATTTGTCTGCTCATTGATTGAATCACATTATGTATGGTGGTAAACGCTCATAACTACAAATTGAAATACAACTACCGCTATTTTTGACAACACAACGGTACCTGACCACCTTATTTCTAGATCTTATACTGAAGAGGTTGTAAAACGCGTCGTCCATGTGTAGCTTCACGTACATGTTACAGTTTAAGTTGAAATCATAAATCGTTTGCGCAATTGTATGTTAAACTTGTATTTGTAGTTTTGCTGAAACTTCAATATACTTTACTATCATCGTGCAGTGCATTTCATACTTAACCTGAACAAAGTACATATATCTGGATGACACTTGCCAAACAACAGCCCAAAACGTACACTTACTCATTTAAATACTTATTGTTTAGGTGCACACTGTAGCATCCTGAACTGTAAAGTATCAGTAATTCCAAATTTCATAAATTTGTACCGGTTATCTCTTTTTATTTGAATAATCTACAATATTTTACAATAGTTTTGCATGATGAAAGTTGGTTTTTGGCTCCTGTACTTATTCTTGTATTTGCTATTGTATCTCTATACTTAAATACCCCTCTCTCTCTCACACACACACACACACACACACACACACACACACTTTAACTAAGCAGACCGAAACACATCACCGTGATCATTCAGAAACAGAAATGTTACAGTGTATTTAGATAGCTAGAGTAAGTGATGTAATGAATGCTATTATTATAGCGATGCTTTTACTTGGTTACATGTAATTTCCTCTGCATATAATTTCGATATATTAACCATATCACACCTTCAATGTTTTACATATGCACGCTTCCTCGCGTAAATGTCGCTACTTATTAAATGTCGATCATGGAAATGTTCATTCGAGATACTAATAAAACATACTTGTAAACGTAACAACTATTTCTTACATATAAAGGTAAAAGCAAATGCCTTCCGGATCTTGGCAAAACAACAAACTACATATTTGTATTCACACTTTCCCATCTATCTGCACAAGGCCACAGGCTAATACATTTACTTGATATTAAAAACTTTTGAGTGCAAATAAAATGACAACCATCGCAATTACAGCAAACAGTAGTGTTTGCATAATGTCTCAAACCTTATAGAATTTATTATTATTGTTAAAAAAATCATCCAAAATAGTTAAGTATCCGTACAATTTTAAATGTCGGTGCCGGTTGTTTATGCTTCTTTTTTGTTGATTGTATCCTTTATTTTAGATAAGATATTGTCCGTACTATTAAACAAGGTCACAGAGTAGGTTTTTGATTTTGTGTTCAGTTTATGTCTTTGGCGTTTACCCTGTGCAATTAAACGGGGTTTAGGTTTTAACTTTTGGCTACTGAGCTTGTTTCTCAGTTGTTCACATAAGTATTGAGATTGTTGTTTCTTTCCCTGTGTTTTGCATTATATATTCAAAACACCACAGTTCAGAAAAATAGCAAATAAGGTTACATACTTAACATAACACAAACATAAATTAACGATCTGATATACAACGTAGAGGCAGTTCCTTTTTTGACCATTTCCGCGTTACTTTTAAGCTTTCAAACGGATATTCATGTGTAAATACCATACGAGACCGGGAACTTATCATATCGATACGGATGAGGACGATTCCATCATATCAAAACCAACATTGCCCACTGGTCAGTTCAACAGAGCCTCATCAGTGACGATAGATAAATCAAATACAACATTGTCATCAATCCCAATGCATTTTACCGTGTTGGAGTTTAGGCATAAATAAACCATGTATTTAGTAAAGCGAAAATGATTTGCACGTTTTTCGAACGTCATCTTAGGAATCCTTCGGAACTATTTGGGGACGTACAATGTTTATAAAATATAATCTACGGTACTATTTTCCGCCTGTAATGGATATCAAGTCGTGAGGAAAATTGGGCGATGTCTACTGGGACCGGCTGCGCTAATGTCGCTAGTCGAAGCTTCATCCTTCTGCACGTCTGTTTTCATATTATCTCATCTGTCTGCACGCGGAAGCAAAGCAATTCAATCACCTGATGCATGATATTTACGAATCAACAGCGCAGATGCAAAACCGTTTCTCTTGATGATAAATGGCGAATAATACGGGGCAACGTAAACACTGACACTTTATTTATTTTTAAATCATGGGAAAATGCATTGGTATTTTCGTGTTCTGTTCTTGGTTTGGTAATTTATGTTGTGGACGAAATCGGTAATTAGATTGAAAACAAAAATTCGAACGCTTAAAATAGTAATACTTTGGTTTACCCCATTATAATAAAAACAAATGTCATCTGATTTATAGTTGAAAATGATGTGACTTTTTTGGTGGTGTTGTGTTTAGTATTTTTTCTAAATAACATTGTTATGATGTTTTGTTTGTAAAATTTGACAGATGATCCTTAAAATTGAATTTATTTCAGATATTTATAATATTGTTATATTGCAAATTATATTTTTGTCTTTTAAAGAGTCCATAACATGGATATGATATATAAGAAAACTTTAAAAAAAACTCCTGTGAGGTAGACTCACCTGAGCCAGGAACGTGTGTTCCTTCGGGCGTCCCGCGTAAATCTGCAATACGAAATAAATATAGTTTAAGTTTCATTTTAATTACAAAATCCTAACCAGCATATCTAGTATTACTCATACCAACTAAGGATAGAAATGTGTTATCAACTTAATTTTGAATTCAGTAAATATATTCATTGTTTTTGGTAGTTTTACTGTAAAATCAAAAATAGAGTTTTAGCTTCATTATATCAGCAAAAACATCCTTGTGTATGCCTTGTGTACAGACATGTCTCACTTTATGTCTATAAAAGAGCTAAAATTCAAGCCTTGAAATCAAGTCGTTTAACAGAACAAACCTTAATTCGAAATGATTATGTATGTTAAAATAAATTAAGCTTTTTTGCAAGAACTTTCTATGACGTGTAATTAATGTATATCATAATAACCAAACGTAAACACACAAATTAGTTTATTGAAATACAATTTTATAATTGCATTAATAGGATGAATAATAGACCCATAATATTCAACTACGATGCATTTTTTCTTTCTTCAAACATGGCAATGTAAAATCGATAGCATGCCTTAAAAGAAAAGTAGCCATATACGCGTCTACAGACTGTTCCACCGAGACGCCACGCCAATACAGGGGTCTAATTGAAAAGTCTAGTGAAGTAATAAAAGACGTAACCATTCTTCACAAAAATCTCATAAGGTAGAAACGCGAGGTTTCTCGGAAAATATATATCTGTTTTGTGTACATTTAATGTTGTGACCTGTACCTCTTCGGTTAATGTGATCCCAACTTCCCTTTTCCAGTAATGAAAACTGATTGTCTATCGTGGTAATTATATATTTTGCAATTAACTGCAAGGTCATCCATTTAACTTCCCATGCTTTTCATTTATGGTTTATTTATTTTGATTGTGGGAAGGGGCGTGAATACTGACTTTCCCTCTTTCCAATCGAATATATTTCAATGGTTCCTTTTCTACAAACAACGTCAGCCCCAACTTATCGAAACATCTGAAGCTGAGCCGACTTAAGTAGCTTATATCATATAGCCCGAATACATACTAACATTTGATTTTGAAAAATAAAAAATGCTTTATTGTGATTATCATCAAAATCATAATAATATAGAATCTAACTAGAAACGCCACAATGTGACTAAACCAGGTTTCAATAATGGGCAATCAGAAATTATAGCCAATTAATTTCATATATCAGTTAAAAAAAGGTAACAGCCTGAAGTAATTGGGTGGAACTCATCTTTCTTTTTTTATTGACTGTGAATTTAAACTTGACCGAACCCCTCTCCAAAGCAATCATAACCAACTCGTTAAAAAGCAACCTTCACACCAACGTTCATCACTATCCATAACATTCTATTTAAGTTTTTTGAAACACTGGCATTAACCTTGTCCCCATCCACCATCAAAAGCAATCCCAGGCTAGCACTTAACATAAGCTACCTACACAACTTAAATACTATCCAGCAATGCTAGTTTAAGTTATTGCGAGGAAACCAATGTCTGAACACGATTTGCCATCCTGATTCTAATAACCTGTTGTTGTTTTTCAAAAAACCTGTTAAAAATCGTTAAGAAGTGAAAATACGCTTATTATAGAAATTATTGAGCTTAGTTTGATCCTGATATAAGAGCAAAACCTTTACTTTCCAAAACGTATGCAGTTTGTACCGAATTCATATGATATGTTAAAACCTCTTCTATCAGATTTGTAGTCCGCATTATTATCCCGAGAATATTCATCAAAACTAACACGTCCACTACGAGTCACAAATTTAATGTACAAGTTCTCCCTGGAAGAAAACACTGTCACATTCTCGTATTTTCCACAATACACTCCTATTCTTTCTGCATTCCTGCCAGCACGACCATCCATGATGAGAAGATAATCAAATGGGCAACAAAAGCGAAAAAGAATAAATTAAATTCATTATACTGAACATTAAATAATGAAATACTCAATGGCATAGTTGGGTTTAATTCCTAAAGTACCGATTTTTTAGATATGTAACAAATGTTATCGCATTATCTTGATAATGTCATAAATAAATTAACCATTGTACCTGCAAAATCAAGAACACTTTAGCTTAATTGGTCGACACAGCTTTTGTTTCAAAATAGAAGTTGTAACTACTATAAAATGTGAATTTGGAAACGTTGTCAGACGACACGTGCTTTACACAAATGGACCCTGACGTGTATAAGAAAATCAATGTAGAAAGCATGTACAACATTGTCTCTTTGATGCAATTAAGATACACGTGCATTTAAGTGAATTCAACACCATCACACCAACAGCTAATATCATATAATTGAAACGGAAACAACTGAAATCAACATTAATCAGTGCGATAATTTTTGACTTATTAATCATAACCATTGCAATATTTGAGTTATTTGATTACTTGGATACACAGCACAAAAGTTTTGCTTCGTGAAATAGACTAAGAAATACCTAATTAGTTGCAAGAGAACCGAAAAAACTTTGAGCAAAAAGCAAGATCATTAATAACAAATAATTGCCATCATTTGTTAGCTTTACAAAAAATACTGTCTTGTTAGAACTCTTAGAATTTCGTAAATAAGAACTTGAACGGAGACTTAAAGATGACCTTTAACATCTAAAATCACCCCGCTAGGATTCGTCACCATATGTGTAAGTCATTATTTAACACGAATAATTGTGTACTGAAAGTATTGACCTCACGCCAGTATATTTTACAACGTAAGCCTCTGATACGGTAACATATCTAGGGGGGGGGGGGGGTCTGATTTGAAAAATAAGCAAGAAAGTGACATACTGAGGTGACCGACACGAATCATTGTAATTGTAAGGAACAACTCTTGTTACCGCGATGAGTACTTTGATAAGCTTAAACTAAGATTACCTAGAAAAGGGCAAGATTCAGTGCACTTCGATAGTCTAAAGAAACCAGTATTTTCTTACTTGGGAAATTGCTGTTATTTAGTACAAAAAGTATTATTTACGCTTGTTTTGGTGGTGTTGTGGTTGATTTTTCGCATATTCATTTAAACCTTATCGTGAAAAACATCAATACATACAAACATGCTTATTCATTAAACTCAACGGCATCAATATCGCAACACATATTAAACCGTCACGCAAATGTTCACGCATTCCAGTTGCATGCAAAATTGGAAAAACAGAGTAACTCTCGTAAACAAGCTCGAATAAAAATTGTCTAGACCCTGATCAAGGTCAAAGATAGAGTAAATATCGATTTAAAAGCGTCTTCGATATGACCGTTTATAAACATAAAGACGTGTGTAAATACCAAAGGAGATGGGGGAAATCATCCCATAGATCCTGTCAGGGACGATTCGGTCATCGAAACGCGAGAATTACCCACATGACAGACCAACAGAGCTTGATAAAACCTAAATCAAATACAACATCCCATCCATTCACAATACAAGTTACCGTATTGGATTTTGAGCAGAAACAAAAGATTGTACGAAGAATAGCGCGAAAGATTTGAACGTTTTTCTAACAACAACTAAGGAATAACTGTGGAATACCAGGGAATGTAAAATGCTTTTAAATCAAAATCTACGGTGATGTGTTCCATATAATTGGGATGCGCCCGTGAGGAGAATAATGCGATGTCCATCAGGAGAGGCTGCGCTAGTGCCACAAGTGGAAGCCCTGTTCTTCTACACATTTGTTTTTATGTGTCTGCTCATTGATTGAATCACATTATGTATGGTGGTAAACGCTCATGACTAGAAATTGAAATAAAACTACCGCTATTTTCGACAACACAATAGAACCTGACCACCTCATTTCTAGATCTTATACTGAAGATGTTGTAAAACGCGACGTCAATGTGTATTTTCACGTGTAGCTTCACGTACATGTTACAGTTTAAGTTGATATCATAAATCGTTTGCGCAATTGTATGTTAAACTTGTATTTGTGGTTTTGTTGAAACTTTAATATACTTTACTATCATAGTGCAGTGTATTTCATACTTAACTTGAACAGAGTACACATACCTGGATGACATGTGCCAAACAACAGCCCAAAACGTAAACTTACTCATTTAAATATTTATTGTTTAAGTGCACATTGCAGCATCCTAAACAGTAAAGAATCAGTAATTTCAAATTTTGGTACCGGTTGTCTCTTTTCATTTTAATAATCTACAATATTTTACAATTCTTTTGCATGATGTTAGTTTCGGTTTTGGATCCTGTACTTATCCTTGTATTTGCTATTGTATCTCTATACTTAAATACCTCTCTCTCTCACACACACACACACACACGCACACGCACGCGCACGCGCACGCGCACGCGCACGCGCACGCACTCACACACACTTTAACTAAGCAGACCAAAACACATCACCGTGATCATTCAGAAACAGAAATGTTACAGTGTATTTAGATAGCTAGAGCAAGTGACGTAGTGAATGTTATTATTATAGCGATGCTTTTACTTGGTTACATGTAATTTCCTTTGCATATTTTTTCGATATTTTAACCATATCACACCTTGAATGTTTTACATATGCATGCTTCATCGTGTAAATCTCGCTACTTATTAAATGTCGGTCATGGAAGTATTCATTCGAGATACTAATAAAACATGCATGTAAACATAACAACTATTTCTTACATATAAAGGCAAAAGCAAATGCCTTCCGGATCCCGGCAAAACGACAAACTACACATTTGCATTCATACTTTTCCATCTATCTGCAAAAGGCCAACGGCCAATACATTTACTTAATATTAAAAGCTTATGAGTGCAAATGAAATGACAATTATCGCAATAACAGCAAACAGTAGTGTTTGCATAATGTCTCCAACCTTATAGAATGTATGATTATTGTTAACAAAAGCATCCCACGCAGTTACGTATTCGTACAATTTTAAATGTCGGTGCAGTACTATTAAACAATATCACAGAGTAGGTTTTTGTTTTAGTGTTCTATGTCTTTGGCGTTTACCCTGTACCATTAAACGGGATTTAGGTTTAAATGTTCGGCTACTGAGCGTGTTTCTCAGTTGTTCACATAAGTATTGAGGTTGTTGTTTCTATCCCTGTGTTTTGCATTATACATTCAAAACACCAGAGTTCAGAAAAAAAGCAAATAAGGTTACATTCTTAAGATAACACAAACATAAATTAAAGATCTTATATACAACGAAGAGGCAATTCCTTTCTTGAACATCTCCGCGTTACTTGTAAGCTTTCAAACGGATAGACATGTGTAAATACCATACGAGACCGGGAACTTATCCTATCGATACGGTTGGGGACGATTCCATCATATCAAAACCAACATTGCCCACTGGTCAGTCCAACAGACCCTGATAAATCGCGAAAGATAAATCAAATACAACATTCTAATCAATCCCAATGCAGTTTTCCGTGTTAGAGTTTAGGCAGAAATAAACAATGTATTAAGTAAAGCGAAAATTATTTGGACGTTTTTCGAACGTCATCTTAGAAATCCTTCGGGATTATTTGGGGACGTACAATGTTTATAAAATCTACGGTACTATTTTCCGCCTGTATTTGTGTGGATATCAAGTCGTAAGGAGAATTGGGCGATCGATGTCTACTGGGACCGGCTGCGCTAATGTCGCTAGTCGAAGCTTCATCCTTCTGCATGTCTGTTTTCTATTATCTCATCTGTCTGCACGCGGAAGCAAAGCAATTAAATCACCTGATGCATGATATTTACGAATAAACAGCGCAGATGCAAATCCGTTTCTCTTGATGATAAATGGCGGATAATACGGGGCAACGTAAACACAGATACTTTGTTTATTTTTAAATCATGGGTAAACGCATTGGTATTTTCGTGTACTGTTCTTGATTTATTCATTTTTGTTGTGGACGTAATCGGTAACTAGATTGAAAACAAAAATTCGAACGTTTAGAATAGTAATACTTTGGTTTACAGCATTATGATAGAAATAATGTCATCAGATTTATAGTTTCAAATGATGTCACTTTTTTTGGTGGTGTTGTGTTTAGTATTTTTTTCTAAATAACATTGTTATGATGTTTTGTTTGTAAAATTTGACAGAGGATCCTTATATTTATAATATTGTTATATTGCAAATTATATTTGTGTCTTATAATGAGTCCATAACATGGATATGATATATAAGAAAACTAAATACCTCACGTGAGGTAGACTCACCTGATCCAGACATGTGTGTTGCTTCGGGCGTCCCGCGTAAATCTGCAATACGAAATAAATATAGTTTAAGTTTCATTTAAATTACAAAATCCTAACCAGCATATCTATTATGACTCATACCAACTTAGGATAGAAATGTGTTATCAACTTAATTTTGAATTAAGTAAATATATTCATTGTTTTTGGTAGTTTCACTGTAAAATCAATAATAGAGTTTTAGCTTCATTATATAAGCAAAAACATCTTTGTGTATAGACATGTCTCACGTTATGTCTATAAGAGAGCTAAAATTCAATTCAAGCCTTCAAATCAGGTCGTTTAACAGAACAAACCTTAATTCAAATGTTTAATTATGTATGTTAAAATCAATTAAGTTTTTTGGCAAGAAACTTCTATGATGTGTAATTGATGTATATCGTAATAACCAAACGTAAACACACAAATTAGTTTATTGAAATACAATTGTATAATTGCATTAATAGGATGAATAATAGACCCATAATATTCATTACGACGCATTTTTTCTTTCTTCAAACATGGCAATGTAAAATCGATAGCATGCCTTAAAAGTAAAGTAGCCATATACGCGTCTACAGACTGTTCCACCGAGACGCCACGCCAATACAGGGGTCTAATTGAAAAGTCTAGTGAAGTAATAAAAGACGTAACCGTTCTTCACGAAAATCTTATAAGGTAAAAACGCGAGGCTTCTCGGAAAATATATATCTGTTTTGTGTACATTTAATGTTGTGACCTGTACCTCTTCGGTTAATGTGATCCCAAAAATTCCCTTTTCCAGTAATGAAAACTGATTGTCTATCGTGATAATTATATATTTTGCAATTAACAGCAAGGTCATCCATTTAACGTCCCATGCTTTTCATTTATGGTTTATTTATTTTGATTGTGGGAAGGGGCGGGAATACTGACTTTCCCTCTTTCCAATCGAATATATTTCAATGGTTCCTTTTCAACAAACAACGTCAGCCCCAACTTATCGAAACATCTGAAGCTGAGCCGACTTAAGTAGCTTATATCATATAGCCCGAATACATACTAACATTTGATTTTGAAAAATAAAAAATGCCTTATTGTGATTATCATCAAAATCATAATAAATTAGAATCTAACTAGAAACGCCACAATGTGACAAAACCAGGTTTCAATAATGGGCAATCAGAAATTATAGCCAATTAATTTCATATATCAGTTAAAAAAGGTAACAGCCTGAAGTTATTGGGTGGAACTCATTTTTCTTTTTTTTATTGACTGTGAATTTAAACTTGACCGAACCCCTCTCCAAAGCAATCATAACCAACTTGTTAAAAAAGCAACCTTCACACCAACGTTCATCACTATCCATAACATTCTATTTAAGTTATTTGAAACACTGGCATTGACCTTGTCCCTATCCACCATCAAAAGCAATCCCAGGCTAGCACTTAACATAAGCTACCTACACAACTTTAATACTATCCAGCAATGCTAGTTTAAGTTATTGGGAGGAAACCAATGTCTGAGCACGATTTGCCATCCTGATTCTAATAACCTGGGTTTTTTTTCAAAAAACATGTTAAAAATCGTTAAGAAGTGAAAATACGCTTATTATAGAAATTATTGAGCTTAGTTTGATCCTGATATAAGAGCAAAACCTTTACTTTCCAAAACGTATGAAGTTTGTACTGAATTCATATGATATGTTAAAACCTCTTCTATCAAATTTGTAGTCCGCATTATTATCCCGAGAATATTAATCAAAACTAACACGTCCACTACGAGTCACAAAATTAATGTACAAGTTCTCCCTGGAAGAAAACACTGTCACATTCTCGTATTTTTCACAATACACTCTTATTCTTTCTGCATTCCTGCCAGCACGACCATCCATGATGAGAAGATAATCAAATGGGCAACAAAAGCGAAAAAGAATAAATTAAATTCATTATACTGAACATTAAATAATGAAATACTCAATGGCATGGTTGGGTTAAATTCCTAAAGTACCGATTTTTTAGATATGTAACAAATGTTATCGCATTATCTTGATAATGTCATAAATAAATTAACCATTGTACCTGCAAAATCAAGTACACTTTAGCTTAATTGGTCGACACAGCTTTTGTTTCAAAATAGAAGTTGTAACTACTATAAAATGTAAATTTTGAAACGTTGTCAGACGACACGTGCTTTACACAAATGGACCCTGATGTGTATAAGAAAATCAATGTAGAAAGCATGTACAACATTGTCTCTTTGATGCAATTAAGATACACGTGCATTTAAGTGAATTCAACACCATCACACCAACAGCTAATATCATATAATTGCAACGGCAACAACTGGAATCAGTGCGGTAATTATTGACTTACTAATCAGAACCATTGAATAACGAAAAGTCGTTGAATGTGAGTTTAATCCTTTTGCCGGGCATCCCGCGGAACTCATACGAGCACTCGTGGTTGTCCGGATACGTTTCGGGGTAAGTCGGAGACAGCAGGAAACCCCTCGTGCGCTCCTTGCTCTCCAATCGGAAGTTGCACTCACACGGGGCCATTGGCGTCCCTATATTATTAATGTCTGCAAATAATACCTAACATGTTTTGGTATCGTAGCAGTAAAGATTTAAAAATCTGAATACGCTTTACAAATATCAGCAATAACAATTACTTTTAATATAATTTTAATTTGTGCAATCATATCAATACATTACAAACATCTGTTGTAAATATTATTACAAATTGACTCCACAAAACGTTTGCAGCAGATATTTTTCTTTCTGGAATAAAGCTCATTGCCTTTGTTTTGGTTATAATTTTGAACACTTCATTGATCCCTTATCATTTTCGAAAAATAAATAAACATTCTGGTTTTCATTATCAAAACCCAGTTACCAGCTCTCTATGAGGTGACTCGGTAAGTATTTTTAATTAATATATAACTGTCATTGAAATGCATTCTATAGTACACTGAAAGCTACAGGGAAAAGCCCAAGTGTCACAAATCGATTATTAACCACTCACTAGCATCGAAGAATTCAAAAGTCCCTTCAAAGCCTTCATCGCCTTTGTCAGCGGCAGAGAAGAAGTTTAGAATGATGATATTATTCATGGAAATGATAAGTTGGGGCAGGTCATTTTGCATATCATCACCACAGAAGCGGCCATGCATAGGAGCCTCCAACAGTCGCTGGCTAACGCTGGTCAGCTGCATGTAGATAACCATGTAGTCAAACTTGCACCTGAAATTAACATATTCGGTTAGGCTTTGGTATATATTTTATATGACACCGGCTTAGCACTGTCATAAATACTTAGAAAACTAATAAATGAGGAATGTTCAAACCTTTACAACTGTATGTGAGCGCATGAGGATGCCGTAAAATGTCGCCCCGTCATTGTATTTATGTTGACATAATTCTCATTCTCCGGTAGTCATTACTGTGAATAACATTGTTTACACTATAATATATTGCCGCTCAATGTACGACTTTATACAAAGATTGTATCACATTTCAAGTATGACACATTTAAATTGTCTAAAATAAGAAAAATTGTTTGCCTTATGTGGTAGTAGCTTTTATTTATTTGACCAAAATACCATTGGCGTATTGCATTATCATTCGATTATTTACCGAGAACTTAATGTCTCCTAATAATGATGTACAAGAAGCAGACCGAATTCTGATTAAACCTCTGGAGCTATACATGTATCCTTTGGAATTGCAAATGAACTTGTCTTTAGGAACACAAACAGTTGTAGATTGAACGAGTGTAATCTGATCTTGACCCGCTCGCTTGAGAGGCCAACAAATTTGTACACACATTGCTGGTTTTTTGGGATACATCTTGGGGGAGTTGGGTGAGTAGAATGTGCCCATATTCATTGTCGTGCTGCTGAATGTTATGTCACAGTCTGGAAAATTCGTTTGTAATGAATCTGATAACATGACAGTTAAAATATAATAATGACGATGGCTCTTTAAAAGTATAATGATCATTACAAAAGTAATATCATTTGTTACTTGATTAACGATTGCGATTAAAAGTGTGTTATTTGTAAGTTTGATAAGAGGATTATAATATAAAAATATGCTGTAATGATAAAATGACAATTAACGCATTTAAATTAAATTGCAATATTAGAGTTATTTCATTACTTGGATACACAGCGCAAAAGTTGTGCTTCGTGTAATTGAATAAGAAATACCTAATTAGTTGCAAGAGAACCGACAAAACTATTTTTTGAGCAAAAAGCAATATCATTAATAACAAATATTTGCCATCATTTGTTAGCATTACAAAAAAATACTGTCTTGTTAGAACTCTTAGAATTTCGTTTAATGGGCCATTACACCGGAAAATTGAGATAAATTTAAATGTTTCTTTAATTTGAGAGTAATGGTATGTTAAATGGAGGGGGATTGTTTACAATTATCAAATTCGGCATTGAAGTGCTCAATATAAAGATCGTTTCGATTAACAACGGAAGTACCCATAGCCACGGAATAGTACAAATAGACCGGAAATTTCGAACGTCTTAGACCCCATCAATGGCCAACTTTTTCATTCCAATTTGGTAGCATTTATTGTCAGGCTTTTCTTATGCCATATTTTTGCCAAAAGACACAAACAACCGACAACCAATTGTAGGGTCACGATTTCGGAACGTTCATTTCCATGGATTCATAATTTACACACTACAGCCTCGCTAAAATATAGTACCGGTCTGCCAATGGCTATAAAAAAGTTTTATTCTACGAGAACACCTCATGGATATCCTTTACCTAGACATAATTTGCATTTATAGCATTAGCCTCTTAAATGGGAATGTTGTACTCTCTTTACTCTGCTCTTCGCCCTTGTTTGTAATTAACATGCTGATAACAAGAAACAATTGTCGTCAAAGTCATTCTATATCGACGATAATAAACTTGTATAAGTGGTTGTCCTGTTTCGCTGGTTACAATACTTACGTGAAAAACTACAGAAACAAGCTCAGTGGCAAACAATTTAAACATAAACCCGGTTAAATGGCACTGGGTAAACGTCAAAGACATAGAACAAAAAGCACACAAAATCAACAAACAAGAAACATGGAAGAACAGCACCAAGACTAATCCTAGAATGAAAAAGAGCCGTATACTACCTGTATGTTGACATACATTTGAGCTTAACTCGAATATCAAATCATGTCAAATAGCCACCAACTTCGACAGGAAAAGGAGTTAGATCGTAAATGGCATTTAGGAGCAGCAATAACAAACTTTCTCTGAGTTTATGTCCTTTCTAATCGACTCAATAATGTGTACATAATAGCATACAACAGATTATCTTAGTACTATAAACAAAGCGTTTGGTTTATTGTTAAACACATTGTTACGAAGAAGCGCTGACAAATATCAAGCGAACATTCTATGCTTAATGTTTGAAAATCATGCTGGATGTGAGAACGTGCACTGAGAGAAAAATCAAGTAAAATAAATTGAACCACTATTGCTAAAGAACAAATCAACTTTATTTATACAATTCTAACGAAACTAAATGTCTCTTTAATGTCTCACCACGTCCGAAAGTAGTATTGTTGGTTATATGTTTATCAGAATGAAGTATTGCTTAATATCTTCTACATCCTTGGGTCTAAGATCATTCTCCAACCGGGTTATTTTAATATCGCGAGTCTCGTCTAGAATGGTATGTGTGTCATAACCTGTTTTATGGCTGACTTAACGCGCTCCTATTAATATTCTACAATCATGTCAGTTTTCCTGAAACGTCTCCCAATAGTTTCTATTGCGTTCAAACATTCTGGGATGCTATGACGCCATATATTTTCTTTGTTTCTAAGGTGATTGTATCTTTCAATCAATTTGATAAAACTCGGCAGCCGTTTTTTGTAATCACACATTTGAGCATTTGATAAATCGAGAGGTTTGGTTCACCTGGACATTGTTACGAGCTTTCAAAAACATTTCATACATAAAGAGGTAGTAAGTAGTTTTCGCAGCTTTTACGTGATTTAGTAACCCATTACCAGCATTTTGAAAACAATTTGTTTCTCACCATCAAATGTTTATAATATACAATACAATAAGTAAAACATTTTCCTGTCTGGGGCGGCAGGTCTGATTTGACAATAATTTTGTTTCCTTGGTAACCCACATAATCTGACTAGAGATGTCGCCTCCTAATTTAATACAAAAAAAACCTGTGTTATGATTTCAAGTTGATTAGATATCTACTTAGGTATACTTAGAAATATGTATAAACTTCAGAAAGCGGAACATGGCTTTGGTAAATTAATTGTAAATAAGTTTTCTGATCTCAACTTCTCTAAATTCCATGTTAGAAGTATCTCCATTCATCTTTCATAGTTAAAAACTCGAGTCTAAAATGCAACAAGAGCTTGCTGAGTGTGTAAAACCAAACAATAAAATAGGGTTATGTGTATTTTATGAAGGAAAATGGTATGCCATTCTCGAGAGATTCCATTAAAGAAGAAAATTATCTGTTTTCTGAGTTCAGACGGTCTTGCCTATAACACTTATACTGCTGATTTATGGCATTAACATGTCGTATTTTGTATTGTAATCATTATGAACTGCCAGTTAGTCCATGAAAATCAAAATAAAATCTGACTCGGTGTGTTCCATAATTAAGCCACTACCAAGGTTGTTTTGCAATTTTGCATACATGAAAGACTTCAGAGACATCTTTTTCACGTTTATCATGCAAACCCGCGTAATGAGTGGTGACCGTCGCATCTGTAAGTGTATTGCAGATGTTCATTGACATATAACTTCATAACATAAACCAAATAAAATAGACCATATTATATATTGTATTGAGAAAGGGGACTGACTTGTCTAATTAGATGGGCAATGTGATTGCGCTTGTTTAGTATTTATTGATGTAATACTATTTTATGGGTGTATTTGTAAGAAAGAGATGTTGTGATACCTCTGTACGTGGACACATGGTCTGTGAGAAGCCATAACGTCGCTGTCCATGCTAGCAGCCGACATAACCCCGGGGGAATCTTCTGCAAAAAGAGAAATACTCAAATAACGAATACTGTATAACAAATATATTTAGACACGTGGTCCACAAACATCATAATGGTTTTGATTTTCAGCATTAAGTCAAGGTTTGTATCCACAATCTTTGTGAAATTCATAATTACAAATAAAAACTGTGTCAAATGTGGTTCTATTGTCCCGAACGCATGTAATTGATAAGTGATGTAATTGACCTAACAATAGTTTATGATACAGTTAAAAGTTTACTGTGTGAAGTGTTCTTCATAATAGAAATGGACAATTCTGCTGTGCACAGTTTTTAGATATCGTTTTTTTATATTTTTTAAACGAATAGGTTTATGACCAAATATCCATTAATTTAAATGATTAATACAAATATTTCAGCATCGATTAAATCATCAATATCCATCAAATACGCCTCTCATAAAAGTGCGGGTTACAATAAACGTGATATCTCATTCCGTCTGGAACATTTCAATATGTTGATTTCAATATATTCGGGCGCCTCAGGACTCCATCTTTCACGGAATTTCTCTTACCAAAGTGTTATTTACAGGGGTTTTTACCGATCTAACATACTCAAAATCCATATTTTATCAATTTGTAATGTTGCGTATAATCATAATATAAATAGTATGAGATCAGTGTTATCTTAGCTGCACTTGGTAAGGATCAACAGGTACTTTAAACTTGGCATGAACTGAGCTCTTCTCTTCAGTTGGTCTGCGCACGGATATATAGATTCTTATTTTACCTGCCCAAGCCCCTAAGAATGGTTATTATTTTTTTCTTTAGTCGTACAGTATTCATACTGGCGTCGGAGCACCCCATGATTATTTTAAGTATGTAAGTATACGATTTTCAACATTAATACTTTGTAACAGTTGGTTTTCGTGCAGACATAAAGATGCTTATTTTACCGGTCGAAATCACTTAAAAATGTTTGTTAATCACTTATGATTTTGTAAATGTTTGATTTACAATTTTCATTTATCATACTTGATCACAGTTCGTCTTTTTTGGATCGTATTCTCTTTTCTCGTTCTATTGTTTTTTAACAAAAAGATAACTGTGACATTTAGCGTCAGGGGGATCACCCTTTTTCCATCTAAAAAAATATGGAAACTGAAATTAATCATCAAGAATATCATCAGAGCTGCAAAGTTACGCAGTTATGAATATTTAAACTCAATAACGATAATTTTTAGATAATGTCTAAATTTTTCCATCAAGAGTAGAAAATAATTAGTTTAAAACTTCATATCATGACTATGGGGTCCATGCATCACTGACAAACACTAATATTAACAATGAATATGCCATTCTCATTCAATATTTACCAAAATAACACCAACGAATATTATGAACATCAAAACTGATAGACCAATGACCGTTCCAAGACCGTTAAGATATTGTAATGTGTGATTATGTATATAATTTTATGTTATTGCTATGTGTTGCTTTGTGGCGTTTTGTGTCTCTTTTACTGTTGGGCCTTGAACCTTGTGACTCACACCGGCCAATCGTACACGTATGGCTACATGACTGTAGTGTCCATAGGGCATTATTCAAATGCCAAGTTTTTATTGACAAAAAACGGAAAACAGAAGGAAGTTTCTGTTATATGAACAAATGATTGATTGTTTTCATTCTATTGTTTTGTTAATTTCACTCGAACACGGGAGTATTTTATAAAATATTGCGTTACTCTTGTTATTTTGAGAACTAAAGGTAGATGCGATAGGCCTATAGTATGTTCATTTCGAAACTGAAGTGTCTCTTCTACCAATTTAACAGACAATATGCAACTTCACATATTTACAATAGATGGTATTATGCAGGAAAATAATGTTTTATATATCAGTCATAGTAACATAACAAATCAAGTGAAAGTAACAGATGTTCAACCTTTTTAGACAATATTTATGCGAAAAGCTACAGAAACAAACTCAGTAGCAAAACGTTTAAACATAAACCCGGTATAAAAGCACTGGGTAAACGTAAAATCACAAACAAGAAACATGGAATTATAATATTTTAAAGTTATATAATACAATAACTTATATTCAGATGTTATGATTAATACAGACGTACCGTGTTAAAATCCTAGCCATTCAACGAATGTGCATGCTTAATCAGTAGTAAGATAACCGAATATTTGTTTCAGAGATAGCGTTCATCAATCAAATGAGGAAAAAAACTCCTGAAGTTTATGCTGATGTTTTTTGAACAGACAACTAGTTGAAAGACAACTTGCAATTCCTCGTACAGCTTTCAATACATCTCATTAAACAACTATATTTAGGAATATATGTGTCTGTGATTTCGATGAAAGTTTAATGCGACGAGCCCTGACCTTTATTGAAAACTATGCATTAATAAGACAATGGAAACTACAAGGCAAAGCCCTAGGGCTCTATTCCTATTCAACATTCAACTAGATATAGCTAAAATTTAGGAGTAGAATCTGGTTGCTCCAGTCGGACATTATATAAAAGCTGACAATTGGAATACATGGAATCACTGAGGTAAATCTAATAATACGTATAAGTATTATATTAAAAAATGCCCCAGTAGCCTTAAATGTTACCATACTGATGACGTATTTATCATGTCCAGCTACATTAACTTCATCCATGAACGAGTAAAATTATTATTTTGCGCCTAAAAAAATATCATTTGGAAACACAATCATGAAGTGGACAATAAACTGGGTATAATACATTGGTAATGCTACACAATGAGTTCATTCTTTATTCTGTAATCATGAACAAATGGATGCCATGGGGATATTAAATGGGATAACAATCGGAACGAGCAGCTTTTGCCCTTTACTCAAAATATCCATTATCACCAAATGCGATCATCTACGAAAAGAGAGTATGATATGTTTTTAAAGCACGTCATTACTATGGAAACACAACACGACACCAAAGTAATGGTTACTCTTCTTCATACCAAAAAGTATGTGTATTTCAGTATCTAGGTTCATAAGAACGTGGTAACGCACTCTTTGAAGTAATATGTATTGTGTTTATTTCGTCGACTTTTACCTAATTTGAAAATTAATGGTATGCAAGAAAAATATATCAGTCATGTGGTATTTCAGTACGGATTGGAATGACTGCCCGGACTCGGACAAACCTAGGTTTATATCCACAGGAAACCCAGGAAAATGGAAAACATGCTTTTGATAATGGGATAATCAAGGTCACAGTTTCAACATTAAGTACAAAAATACATTCCACAAGAGGGATCTTTAGAAAGGAAAAATGCATCCGATGTATGGAACCAGTGGTTTCGGTTTGCTTGAAGAAGCTGCCCAATTGAAAGCAGACATTGACAACGCAAGCTAACAACGGTTTAGGCAGCATTCTTATTTGCTTGTATGTTTGTTATATTCAAAACGACCCGAAAAAAATGCATACGGTCTGTACTCAGTAGGGGGCGACATACTGCAGCAGACAAACATTACCTATTGATTTATATAAAGCATTTCCCCACCATCCTTTACGAAAAGAATTATTCGTGTATTGCACATTTAGTTTACTTGCCCCTGCTGCAGTTTGATGCCCTTATCACATTAGATGAATACCTGTGTAGATATTTTAATAAACACAGCCCTACTTCGCCATAGGTCAATACTCCATACCAATGCAACCATTCGGAACTCCTCGGCCATTTTTTTTCAAAAACAACCTCGGATGGATGCAGGTACATCAGTTGAAGTAGTTCGTAAAATTTTGAATTATATCATTAATTAAATGTAGTGTTTCAGAGTTGTATTTATTGATCTAAGTTTAAATTGATTGCCATTGAATTGAATTATTGCAAACATAATTAAGAATTCCAAGAGTTAAGTCACAAATTTTAACTGCTAAATAAAATTACTACGCGATCTACTTGCAGCGGACTTAAACGTACCACTTTTTGAGTATGTAAACCGTCCAAATACATCCGAGGTTGTTTTGGATAAAATGGCCGAGGAGATCCGAATGCAATGCAACTAGACGTCCTGCTGTAAAACCAGGGCAAACAAGGGGTGCAAAGCTAGAAATTCGCTTGCCAAACAATCCATACATAAATAAGACCTTTAACAACTTAAAAAATCACATACCAACCTATTTGTTTTACTTGTGTGACTTTGCTTTATTACCACGACATGGCCTTAACCTTAAACAAAACACAAAAATAATGATCGAACACATATCCATAGCTGACCATCGACTATGCTAAAAGCAGAACGTACTGATAAATGTGATGGATGGTTCGTACTAGTGCCGCAGGGGAGATTTGGTGCGGCAATAGGGATATACGGGGAAAACACCGTAAAAGAAATGGTCTTAATATATCGTCATTCAACCTGATTTAATTAATACTTGGCTTATTTACGTCATTGTGCCGGTGAAACCATGTAAACAGGAATGTTCGCTTCTTCGCCGATATGTGTGCGCAAAATGAATCACAGTATATATAGAAGTTCAAACTTCATTAAATAGTCAAGCTCGTACAGCTTTATTCTAAATGTATACATATCTGTTTAAGTTTGATATCAATAAACCATGACCTTTATCATTAATTTTCCCATTTGTTACATTATGAATAGAACATAACATAGTTTATTACACGTAAACTATACAGTTTTAAGTGTTTCATATATATAATAAATATATTACAATTCCAATAATACAATGTAGTGTTAAATATTATAACAATCAATCTATGTTTAAGAATGAACAGGAATAGTAAATCACAAATATATCAAACTATAATAGTATACAATACAATAACCAATAGTTTGCTTTTTATATACTAGTGTTTGTTGGAACAAATGATATTAAATTGATCAATTTCTAACATTAAAACATTATATCTGCCAGTATGAATTCTTAAACTATGCGAACGTAAACGTATTTTTGTGATAGCAATTCTAAGATTTCTTCAAAAAATATTGTCCTAATATGATTCAAACTCAAATGAAGTTTTAAGTACTCTTAAGTTAACATTTCCATTCCATTGTTGTAAATATTCGTCTTTCAGACGCTGTTTAAAAATACAAATGAACTGGTTTTCGTTTAGCTGTGTATCATTACACAATACATAATAAAACCCATATCGGGTGAGAAGGTTCAATCAATTATCTTGATTGTTATCGATATCTTACATAGCGTCTTCTATGACAGATTGAGTAATTACATTTTCTTAGATTTAAAACAGTATTTTACATTACGTACATATCTATTTATATACAATTGGGTATCTATCCAATTCACCATATACAGCAACAGGTGAAGACGATTGTCTTGCGCCTAATAAGGCTTTGCAAATTTTTTAATGTGTCTTCTTTAGCTGAGTGGACTTCGTAAATCCCCAAATTTCAAACCCGGCATCAAATAATAATAATAATAATAATAATAATAATAATAATAATAATAATAATAATAATAATAATAATAATAATAATAATAATAATAATAATAATAACGAAGGAGAAGTTTTGGGATTAGTTCAAGGTGTTTCAGCATTTATTTAAATGACTTCATTTCTTCGAACGACGTCACTTAGATATACGCGTATAATTAACTTGAATATATAATGAAACTGTTGTATACCGACTCCAATAAGAACTTTAATAAAAAAGGTTAATACTATATTACAAAAATGACATGGAACAGCATTTTAGCAAATCAAAATGGTATTTACTTCCGAAATATTTGCTTGGACCAATCAAAACTAGTTATATACAATGTACTTCTGTGCTGTGTATAACTTGGACTGTAACTTATCTGAAGGGAACACACAATTGTCCATTAGAGTGTTGCATGGACTTTAATTCTAAATTAAACACATATTATGAACAATAAATTGGATGTAATGCGGTCGTAATGTTACAAAATTCTTCATTTCTTCTTATGGAATTGAAATTAAATGTTGGCCATGGGGGTATTAAAGTTGATTACCATCCCGCACAACAGCTTTAAATCCTTATTCAATATATAAACTTCCACGGTATGTCGTCCCATGAGATTAGTATGTATGATATAAAATAAAAACGACATTATGATGGAATCATATATGTTCTACCATACTAGTTTATGTTGATGTTTTAAGTTTAAAATGGTTTTGAATTTAGCAGTATCTGGTATAATTGTCCGTTAGGTTAATGCATTTTATAGCAAGTCGTTAAAATTTGTTTCATGTATGGGTAAATCTAATATCTAACTACAATATACTTCTATTAAACAGAAGTTTATCAAACGGACAGGTAACAAGTAATCTTTAAATGCATAACAGATAGCAGGCATGGATTTTCTACATAGTTTTTGTTTCGCTTTGAATTTTCAACATTATGGCAGCCCGAATTGTATTACCAAGAGGTCCCATGATTTACAAGATAGATGACTAGCTCGACACTGGTGTCCCAGTAGACTCTGGTCTGGTAATATACGTGATTGATTATCTGATAGTATGAATCCTGGCTGTTCCTTATCCACCATCCCCCAACCTGAATGATTTTTATTTGAAGAAATGTACGGTTTTGGTCTGATACAATGATGCAACCTAATATTTGATATAAATCGATCAGTAATTTTCACCGTACAAAAACGCACACTCTGGCATCACAATAAATATTGCCATGTAGCGCAAACAGGCACAGCGTATCATCTTTATAAGAATTATTGGCGAATCGATCCTCCAACTAAATATATGAACAATCACCCGACCTGGATGGATAAATATTTGAATTATTTAAGACTGAATATCACCTTACCAAGATAGTGTTCGTAGTATTGAATGTTATTATCTATATTCAACCGATTAACAACAATCGGCTCTCGTGAACCAATTTAGCTCGCTTATAAAAAAGATGGCAGAGAGTTGGTAACAGAATGTCTACGATACTGGCCAAGATCAATCACAACAAAAACAACAAGGAAATGTTTTTGCTAAATAAAAGTTCGTATTCCTTGACACTATGTTATCAGCAGTTTTTGCTAAGTAAGCCGAATGAAGGCTTGGGGCAGTTATGTGTATCAAACGTAATGTATACAAGTTAAATGTTCGTTGTAGGAAATCATAAATTGCTTTTGACAATATACAAAAGCTTTTAAACACTTTGCAAATCTATCACATGGTTTCTAGTTTTTGCATGTAAATCAATGTACTTTAATATTAATTTACAACCTTAGATTAAGATTGTGTGCTTCGTTTTTGTTTTTTTTGTTACCAACGTTATAGGCACGCGGAGAGCTTTTTATAACCTGAATTTTTGCACTTCACCTCGCCTATTCTTATCGTATGTGTTATATTTATTGGTGTTTCAAGGAAAGGACAAGACAGTCATATTTGTTTATTGTGCATATAATACAAGGAGGTATACGTTATGAAATATGTAAGATTAAACCAGTGTGTGAGGGTAAATGTCAAGTTATTTAAATCCTGCAATATCAATGTTCCAACAATTTGACAAAGAAAGGTAATTTGACATTCCTGACTTCGGCTGCAGTCGGCACAACGTCATAAAAATCGTTTAGACTTGTCTAAACCCTGCATCGTAATGAAAGCTGACATATTTTTATAATAATATTGAGCGCTCGTTTAAACCAGTTATAAGCCACAGTGAGTTTCACAAACCATTGCAAGGCAATTACCCCAACATTTACTAGTGATTGTATTTTAATAGTTATGTAAAACTTGTTGTCATTTAGCGTTGTGTCTACTCTTTACTGTGTGTTGTCTTGAAGCCTTGTTTCTTCCATTTAATTTGTATTGTCTTGCAGCGTTGTGTCCCTTGTTTAAAGGTTTTGTCTTGTCGCGTTATGTATCGTGTTTAATGTTTGTAATGTCCTTCAGCCTTGTGTCTCCTCATCCAAATGTGTTGTCTGTAATTTCTGTTAGTTTTCAAACATTATCAAGTATGTAACTGCTCACTTCAAGTTACATTTTGTGGATTGTTTTATGGATAACAATCATAACTTTTGAAGGACAAGCTCAAAACAAAATAATTATAACGATAGGGTTATAGTTAAGGCACATCAGCTGACTCTTAATCGGACATACATGTGTATTGCTTATATAACTATCAGGATAGTATATACATTTGTGTTGCTGTCTTGGTTTGTATACTGCATTTGCTTCGTTCTTCTTTGCGTGATTATATAATTAAAAAAGCAATGACTTATTACATTAAATACTTTTATGAATAAGTATTACTGGTTCCAATCCTTTTCTGAGATTTGGTTAAAACTGATTAACTGAATATTATTAAGATTTTGTTGTTCACATTTCAATGTTCAATTTTTAACTCACACGTTTTTCTTAGACTGAGAAGTAATTGAACACATTGAACATTTTAAAACAACGGTTTTAGATCACAGACGGCCGCGTATTGATCTCCTTTTCAAGAAAATGCAATAAAGGAATAACATTAATTTTACCAAGACATGTTGTCAAATGTCAGTAAAAGCAGTTAAATTATCAGGAAGAGATCCCGGAAACTTGTTTATTTGACAATGCGGACGAATACAATTAGAGTGATGGTCGTTATGGCAGTTTCAAACTATGAGTAACGACTAAAGCCAACTTCAAAAAGAAACGTTATTGTATAGGCGGGACAGCTAATGGTTTTGAATCTAATTCTAAGTTTGTATGATAAATGGCATGCCTCTATAAATCCGTTAGGGACTCAAGATAACACAACAAAGAGAAAATCCGAGATAAACTGAAAGATTTAAATAAGTTTTGAATAATACCTTTCTACAACCAGTTCAAAGCCGTAAGGTCGTTGTTGTTGTTGCTTTCATAACCAAGCCTCAGTCGAGCATGTAACAAATGGCTTACGTCTTCAAAGTTCGGACTTATAAATTATCTATATACCATATGACGGTCATCAGTTGGCGGTCTAGCTCTGAGACACTTTAAAGTTACTCCGTTGAGGATTTCCACAGACCCTCCAACTATAACCAAGTTTACTTATTAAAACTTCTGTCACAAATACATGATATATATCATAGACATGTTGTGGCATTGTAAACATTATGCATAATGAACATAAAAATAAATCATCAGTGTGTGTAACTTATAGAATAATACATGGTTAAGCATGGCTTTTGGTTGATAATTGTCCCAGTGGGAAGACAAAATGCCCGAGGGTAATTGTTTTTACTGGTGACATTAATCAACAAAAAGCCATGGTCAACCATGTATTATCCTGTATACTAGACATGTTTTGTCATTGGGTTTTAGACAGATTGTGTACATACGAGGCGTTAGATGGACATGCATCACAATTTTACCTGTCATTTGTCTGTTAAGTGAGGCCTTCAAATGCATCAAGACTCCCACATTGTGTTTGCTAATGACATGATAGTGCCTTATTTGATAGACCAGCTTTCTTACTGAAGTTCCCACTCTACCAGTCTTACAATTTGCAACATCTTGGTAGTGTTCGAAACATTAAACTTTGATTCTCGAATCACCTGACGAATTCACAGACAAAAATAAGTTTCCGTGTGATTACCCTTCTAGTATGCAATACAAACACGAACAATGCAGTGATAGGGACACACCGTGACAATTAAATATACGGACTTAACATTAATGCTCCATTTCGTGACTCCGTTATATATTTGCCGGATATGATTATTCGTTGAAAAAGCATGCGTTATAATTGTTCAATTCAAATTACAATTACTCGTTCAATTTGATCTCAAAACAGCTCAACGTAAAAAAATCAAGTTTGCAACACGCCAACCATAATCACAATCAATGTGAACATTCTGTGGATGTTTTTGTACTATTTAGATCTTCGCTCTGCACAATAATTTTCAGCGCAAACAAAATATTAAGACAAAACGCATTGTCAAATTGTCTTCAATGACATCGATCAAAAACTTAAGGTTATGTCGGGGCGCAGTTGGTTTGATTACAAAATTACAATTGAAAATTAGTTCAACGTCCCAGCATTTTCGTAAATAACTATCCATTATGGTATATTGACAGTAATTCAAGGAAGACTGAAAAGTCCTTTCCTTGTCGTATTATTTTACATTGTTACATTCACTACGTCATTGAAATAAAACAATTAATATAGTTGGTGTTATGTTATGTATTGTTTTTGTTTGTTTGACGTCGACGATAATTGCAACAAAATATAGCATACATTTTTTCGCATTTTCCAGAACAAAGACAACTTTCTTTACGGGGTTTCTTGCAAGATCATGAATCCCAATTAAACTGAACCGGAATCTATATTGCAAACATCTTAGAAGAGTTTGTTGCTATATCATAAATCAACGTTGGACTACACGGAAACAGATATTGTTAGGCAACTTGACAGTTGTTCCATATATATTTATGTTGTTTTTTGCATCGTCTTTTTATGACAACGAAAGACAACCTCCCAAAAATGCAGACCTGACAAAAGCTTTGGTAGTGGTCCAGACAATATAGTGAACATTTCAAGGAAAGTTAGATAAAGAGAGCAACTATGTTTTACCAGGACATATCTTCAATATCTGTTTTAAAAATATACTATACGGCAAAGGATTCGGACATCTGTTTTATTTCAAAATTAAGTCGGATGAAATCGAAGTCATGGTCGATGTTTTTTGTCTTGGTAAATTACCAAAAACCAAAACCAAAGCTTTTGACCGTCTGACCTTACGGCTGTGGTTCAGTTCCTTAACTTAGTTTAGTGTTACCAAGTGTAACCAAGTGCGTTTATTATGCCCCATCTGAAAAATAATAGTGGTTCAAGAGGGACGCCTACTTCGAGTCAATATTCCTTGATAATTGGTATGATAGATGACAAGCCCCCTGTAACTGTCGTCAATGATTCACATCAGGTCAGCATACAGTATAGCTCCAAGTTACAGCAGAGATTAACTAATACAAAAAACTTCAGAGGCTCCATTCCCTTTTAACTTCGACATGATTTTCTGTTTAAGCGAAGCAATAATCAGACAAATGTCTGCCATTTTGGCTAGGGCATCACCATCGACAGAAAAGTGTTTAAAACGAATGCAGCAGTATTGTCGAATCCTTACGGTTAAATGAAACATCATACATACCATATCATAGTGGCGTACCAAGCGGTGTTGTAAACTTTAGTTTCAGGTGCAACTAAAATAATATTTTTAATGTTACCATACTTGGACCTTGGCCTTGCAAAATCTAAATGTTTCATTACATTGTTAAACGTGTTAGGATTTGTAAAATTACGGTTTACCTCGAATTATGTTTTAACGCTTATTTTCAACGTTTTACTGCCAGTGGTCAGAGACAATATTTCTTCTTAAAAATCAAGTTTATGAAGTTTTGATTTTGTCCTCATGATCATCTGGCTAACAAATACGGTTAAGGTATAACGAACTGGTTTAATTCGCTCGTTGACTCCTGATTCATATAGTGTTTTATGAAACGTGTATTTGTTAAGATAAATGTATTGTATTTATGTTTATGTATTCTGATTTTACGTGTCTCACGTTGATTATCTATATTGCTTTAATCGTGTACATTTAAAAGTTGTATTCGTTTTCTTTGTCGCTCCCATTTATTTAAATATATTCAAAAGGCAACTTGTATATCAAAGAATAATTTAAAAAAAATCTCGTCTGGTAGGAATAAGTCGAATGGAGTTGCATCACTTGACCCGTTTTAAGCATAAGTATTATTGCCTAACTTTGAACGATATTTTATAAAAACAAAAAATATAAGCTATAATACACAAGATATCGTTGCAGATTCATGTTATCTTTAAAACCATCTTTGGTTGGCTCGGAAAGTTTTGGCATGTGACGTCATTTTCTTCAAAAAAAAAATAGGTAATCATTTGGAAGAAAAGATTTGCTAATATATGTCGCTTTTATTTTTATTATGTTTTCTTTATTTCTTCCTAACCTAATTTTAGTACAATGATGCTATGATCACACAGTTTTAAACATGTTCCTTTCTAAGGCAGACTGTGTGTAATGCTCATAGTTTCAAACAATGACTGCATCGTATATTTTAAAAGGTTTTGCATAAGGTACTCCTATTTGTATTTCTTTGTCAGATAGAGTTGGGATCTCTAACCATTGAAGTACTTGTGGTTTACCTATTAGTTTATTATTATTTGGTTTGTTATTAAGTTTCCTCAAGTTGATGCATACTTTGATAGTATATACCTTTTACGTTTTTTCTTTATTCAGGATGGTTGGGATTAGAGTGAGGTTTGTGCACGTACACTGGTTGAAACCCCCCAGGAAATTACATTTAACTGACCGTCTAAGGCGGTACCTAACAATCCTTGATAAACATACCTAGTGTTTTATATAGCATATATGCCCTGTGCTGTTTGTAGAGTTTTATGTTATTGTTCCATGTTTCTTATTTGTGATTGCTTGTTTTTGTGTTCTATGTCTTTGACGTTCACCCTGTATCATTAAACGGGGTTTATGTTTAAACTTTTGGCTACTGAGCTTGTTTCTGTAGTTTTTTACATAAGTATTGGTTTGAATCAGATCAATATTTATGTGAAAAACTACAGAAACAAGCTCAGTAGCAAACATTTTTCAAACTATTTCAAAATCTTTCAAACTCTTTCAACTAATTAATCGAAAGAATAATTTCGGCCCTAATCACTTTTGCAAGTCGCAGCTGCCCTTAGATATCAACTGTATGATTTAGGCATGTCCATAGAAACTTGAACATACCATAACAAGGTCGGAATTCACAAGGGAAATGACAGTCTATTTTAAGGTGTGTTAAACAAAATGTCATTCAGAAATACTTTTTACCACATTGCGACGCGTCATGATTGTGTTAAGAGTTTAAAACCTTTAAAGTAGAAAAAAATGACTTTGATATTATTATTGGCCCCTTAACTAAATGTAAACTATAAACAGTCAAAAGCTTAAATTAAAAACAAACAAACAAGATACATATTAAACAACAATAACAATTTCAGATTTATCTGATCAGCGGCAACCAGAAAAAAACTGGTAATCTCTGTGGTTTTGTCGAAGCATAACGGTAAATGGATTTCTCAATATTAATCTAGCTAAAACTCTTAACAAATCAAATCATTTGAATGTGCTAACTAGCCAAAAGATAATTTGTGTACATTTTATCAACAGTTTATAAGATGGTTTCTGGTTACAATATGTGCAAAACAGATCTGAGAGAACATATTAAACAAATTATATCAGCTAGCAAACTAAACAAGTCTTCAACCACCTCATCAAATGGCTTACTTCCGACCACTAATGATACCGCTAAAGACAGGATGTCATGTTTAATTGCTTTAGATTTTAGAACTATGGCTTGATATGGAAATAATATTTGATTTATCGTTTATCCACGAATAGTGTTCATTAATTCATAATAATCCTGTCTACATTACAAACTGCTATACATTAAAAAGGTGCAACTACTGTATGCACACGTCAATGGTAAATTTTAACCACTTAAAGTAAATTTTAGCAGTATTTATTTTTTCTCAAATCCATCTCTGCTAGTGCGTAGATGTTAGTTTGGTTTACTATCATACTGTTCTTTTGAATACGTTTTAATCAAGGTAATCTTTATTCGTTCTTTAAGAACATTCTGAAAGCTTTGGCCCGCTTTGCTGGCATTTGACTTTTAAAAGTTGACCTAATAAGTACCTTCATATAGGCTTAGTAGGCTCGCATAATAATATCTTCAATATACTTTTTAAACCCGATATGACGACCATGTTCCTATCTCCGACGGTCCGACACTGTGCCATCATATTGGCCATTTGTGGTACATTGAACATTCTTCCTCGAGTCACGTGAGCAATTCACAGGCACCAATGAAATGTCATGTAATTACCCTGTTAGTAGCAAACACAATCACTGTGGTGTAGCGACTCATCTTGACAAGCAATAGACATTTTATTGTTTATGGATCCGCTTCCTGCCTCAGTCATCTATTTACTGGGTAAAGTTACAATTCTATTGGTTATACGTTCGTAATTACACGGTGCAGATGTAAATTTAATTATACAATGGCGTTATGGCTTGGAATATAGTCGACATTAGAACACTTCTATCATGACCTTCAATTGGAAAAAGCTAGTATGTATTCTTTGAACAATTGAACACTTAATAAGGTCAATGTCAAATTGTTCACTGATAAGCTTACCCCTCTACGTTTCTCCGTATTGTTACGATAAAATACTTCCACCAGACTGAGTACTTCATCACGCCCACGTAACATTGGCAGAAAATGCATTTTCATTTTTGTTATAAAAAAACAATGGCACCGTAGGACTTGTTTGCAGTGATGTCAGGAGCACAGCTGGTTTCGGGAAATACATCAACTTAAGCTCGAAATCCGATCTGATAAAATACTTTCACAATGTTGGCATTAATTCATTACGCCCACAAAACATTAACATGACACGCATTTGCAAATTGTTTAAAAAAGAATGACACCGGTGGAGATATTTGCGGTGATGTCCTGATATATCAACTTAAACTCGAATTCCGCGCCCACGCACAACACATTCTAGACAGGCAAGCTTAAATCAAAACTAGATGTTACAGATTTGTATCAATATTTGTCTTGAAAAAAGTGACAAAATATGGTATGTGTGAGCGCGCGTCATATACAACAGATTACAAAACCCCTCTTTTAATTGTTACCAAGATCACTAGAAGAGTATTAATATCCTGACCTTTAAATATAACGTTCAGTATCAGCGAGACTATGCCTTGTTTCTTACAAAAGTCATCTTATATTCGTTACCAACATCAACAGAACGGTATTAATATATTTCCTTTGAATATAACATCACAACCAGTGTGAGCGAGACTATGCCTTGCTACCTATTGATTGAAATATTGTTTAACGTCTGTCCCCCGTCCTGTAATATAAGTGTCTGTTTAGTTGAAAAATAGTATTCTGATCCTTGATGAGGAAGAAAAACCCAAGGTGTAAATTTCTCGTAACATTTAATGTTCCTTCAAACAGGACTACGCTTAGCTCACTTATTTTTACTATGATATAATTGATGTAATATTTACATTACAAAGAGTTTTAGAATTATGAAAGGAAATTATATTTATGAAACCCACGAATATATGTTTTTTTTATTTGGAAAATCTAGATTAAGTAAAACATGTTGCTTGATGCAATAAGCTACTTAAGCTTGTTATGCTCAAGATTTTCGAGAAATTTGGGCCCGGAATGATCTATTCTATTTCCACCAAAACTTAATCACGACACACAAGTCAAGTTATAAAAATCTCATTAAGTCTTAAACAGAGACATAAATTTCCATAATTGGATTATTTTTGAGTGTTATTTTGCATGTGGCTTTGCAACCACATAAATCACCATCTTATTGAATTGAACCCGTATGATTATGGAGCTTGACAGTCATCTTCAGTGGCTTCTGCATATTGATTGTCTTGACTGAAGCCTACATTGTTAACGAAATTGACAAATGCTTGTGTTGGGCCTGCATTATTATGGAACTTGCCAGTTTACGAGAGTGAAGCCTTCATTATGTAGTTGACAGTTGTTTTAAGTAAAGCCTGTATTGTTATAAAACTAATCAGTTGTCCTGTCTGGAGCCTGCACTGTTATAAGTGCTATATACGCTCTTGTAACCTAGCATATACAGCTAAAGGCGTTGAAAACAAACTAGTATTACCTAAGATCCAGCTACAGGTGTGAAATACACACGCTTGTTACCTCAGATTCAGCTAAACACGTAGAAAACAAACCAGTGTTATCTAAGATCCAGCTACAGACGTGAAATACACACTCTTGTTACCTTAGACACAGCGAAAGGCGTGGAACACAAACCAGTGTTACCTTAGATCCAGCTACAGGTTTGAAATACACACGCTTGTTACCTTAGATACAGCTAAAGGCGTGGGACACAAACCAGTGTTACCTAAGATCCAGCTACAGGTTTGAAATGCACAATCTTGTGACTTCAAATACAGCTAGAGGCGTGGAAAAAACTTCTGTTACCTAAGATCAAGCTACAAGCGTGAATTGCAGTTATATAACATGTATATTTCGCTTCGACCGTAAGCTCTTTTCAGAAACTAGAAAAAAATGTAATGTTATAATGTATATGTATATGTGATAAGAGTGTTGTATTTTTCTTGGAATAGAAATCTTTTTAATTTTCTTTGTGTTAGCAAATTTCTGAACGTGCGTGCTCGTTTTCGAGCTTCAGCTTCAGCTTATACGCTAGAAATTGGACGTGGCCGTTATACAAATGTTGAAAGACAATTAAGGTTGTTTTCTTATTGTAAAGATGTTGTAGAGACCGAATATCATTTTCTTTGTTGTGTCCTTAATATGATAATATTAGACAAGAATATTATTAGAACAATAAATATATAGTTAGCCTCAGCATTTTCCTTTTAAACTTAAGCAATTAAGATTTAAACTGTTTTCAGACGCCCAAATCTGCATCTGTATTCGGGCTGCTTCGTGGCTTTAAATATGCACACAGGCTGGGACACCTAATGTGCCATAGAAAAACGGACAAAGATGTCTTCATAATTATTTATTTTTGTAAAAATCTACAATAATGACAACAACTCTATAAATTCAATCATTGTACATCAAATTTATAAATATGTATTTCCTAATATAATCCTATGATCTCACACAGTTATATTATAATACAAATAATGAACATGATGTAAGAACGAATCCTTCAACACTTACACAGGCACACTAGCATGGCCCCGACGAAAATAATCACACTTATTGACTAATGTATTCAATTTTGTTTGCATACAACTAGGTTAACACAATGATTTCCAACAAATGCATACAGTGAAGAAGGTAAGACTTCTGTATTGTTAATTTTGTAATTTAAATGTATGTATAAGGTATTTACAAGGTACGCGATGCTCATCTTTACTAACAGTATGACGAAGAATTAGTGTGCTTTTGATATAAATACATTGAAGAAACAAGGTTTTCTAAATGCCTGTTTGAGAACTCTTTTTTTGCAAAACATATGCCTTTTTTTCATCTCGCAAAAGAAACCGTATGAAATTATCATTTAATATAAAATAATTTCGATCTGACTTCCTCATTACAGAGACAAATGCAATAATCTTTCAAAAATAAGTCATTTCCAATAACAAAATCCATACCTCAATGGTAATGACTCAGTAAGCCAATGAACAGTCGCTTTAGGCATCTATACGTGTGTAAACTTCAAAACAAATATCATACATATACAGAAGATTCTTGCGGTCGCTTGACCACACATCTATAAATATTGTCCAAATCTTAAACGCAATCTCATAAAAATCACATACAATCTCATTACGGGAACTCAAATGATTCATTAGATTGAACAAATAGAAATACAACATGTGATTTGTTTTGTTAATTTGTGATTGTAAAATGTGAAATAAAATGAATAAACCATCCTTGTACGTATGAACGTCACATACACATTTTTTTTTCTATGTACATACATGTAGTTAGGTAACGTAAAGGCACAGAACCTGGATAAAACAGAGGCTTCGGTATGGAATCATTTCCCACTGACCAGTTCAAACAATACATCTTGAGTGATTCCACAGATTAACAAATGACCTGCTTAAAAATTAGAATCTTATTGATTTAACTCGACGGTAAATATAACTGGCCAACAGGCTGAATGGAATCACTGACGTGTGAATAAGGTCAAGGATAACATTTGAATACGGCCAGTGAAGTCTGGTTTTGATTGAAAGCGTTCATTGACAGAAATTGTAAATGTTAAGCGTTGAACGCCGCGCAGCAATTAACGGTAGAATTTTAGGTTGAAAACTAAACCATCTGTTTACAGTCATTATTAGGTTAATTTCTTATCTACATGGAATCAATTAATTATTTAGCCTAGTTACAATAGTGATTAATAATCAATAATTGAATGGCCAATTACAAGAAAACGATAGGAACTAAAACTGCTGTTTTACCCATCTTTGTTATGATTTACGAATGAATGAGAACGTATACATGAATCACAAAACAAATCAACAAGTCTTGTTTTCTCTATAATCTGCGAGACGTGTGCAAGACATGTGTAAATATGTATACAAACAAATAAATGAAACTACGATAAATCAACAACACGTTGCAAGGATGTCAACATATACATATAATGTACAAAGCCTATTGCTTAACCTGTAATACAACTCCGCTTAACTCAGCCTTCGCTCACACATATCATGAGTCTATAACATGATTCAATATGGGAGATCATGTTTGCTACACAATTGAAAATATTTTTGATTTTGATATAATAGTTCAGAGAAATCAATTAAAAAATCGTAAGATCGAGAATTTCCGTAAATTATTAGGTCAACATTTTACTGACTTGATGACATAATTTCAGTGACCAATCAAACTGTTTCTTTTTTTAAACATAGATTTTATTACAACTTATGGTATATCGTTTTCTTAAACAATTTCATTCAATAGCTTAGTTGATATGTTGTCGACTTTGTCTTGAGCTAAACTGCTAATTTAAAACTCACTTAAAACAAATATAAGCAAAATATCATAATTATGTTCCTCTTTTCACCATGTCAACGAGCGTACGATGAGGAATTTCAGTTAAATACTTATCCCGAATGTAATAAATAGAATCAGGATCAACGTGTTCATTCAAATAAACATAGTCTAACGAAGAGCTTTTGAAATACAGTTTAACATTTGCAAATAAAATGATTACAATCTTTATAACATGGCCTTCTGCAATAATCCAAAGGCTATGACACTAACAATGAAATCAACAGTTTCATGTCAAATAAATAAATATATAATATATTCACCGTTTAGATAAAGTCTCATTGGCATTAAGATAATGCCGATAGGTCATTTTGGCAATGAAGCTAAATAACTGTTCTACTAGCCTAAGCAAGCAAGGTATAGCATCAGACACTAATTGAATGAGTTTGCCCAAGATCATAATTCATGAAATGACCTGACCTTAGATACCATCAATTCAAATAGAGACATTTTGCACAGAAAATGAATTCATTTAAGAACCTAACATCAGCTAGTTTCAATTGAAATAGTGCATTCTTTACATTATAAAAATCATATGATAACCAACAATAAGGTGGCAACAATTAAAATAAAGACGTTCTGCACAGTATAAGTATTCATATAATAACCTAGATAAGCTAGCACAATACAATAACTGATTCCTTCAAAGCAATATAAATTACATATGCAAGCATCATCTAATTGTTCAGTATTGAACAATCGCACGCAATATTCAAACTTAAACTATATACAGTATAACAATTCATATAAGAACCTAACATAAGCTAGCATCATACAATGGATATTTTTTGCACCTTTGGGGTCACAACAACCCGTGGATGTGTGTGATACATGTGCGTGCTGGTCGAGGGCTGACTAGCGTCTGGAACATCATGGTGATGATTCTCCTTTGCTGTCGGCAAAATAGCAACTGCGGGCGCAGCATTTTGGTGATTCGAATAATCCTGTGACCCTATATGGCCAGAAGAGTTCTCACTGGCTGGTGTGTTATTCACAGTCACTTTAACGCCATGGTCAGCGTCAATTTCAGTCTTTTCGGGTGTTTGTGCGGACGACCGGCTCGCGTCCGATTTATCTAATGTGAGAAGCCGATCGGTCGTGTTGCTTCCGGAAGTGGCGGCAACGTAGCGGACCTCTACTTGTTCCGCCTCCGACGACTGGCGATCACGTGGTCGGAACCTCTTCCGGTGGTAGACGCCACATACAAGCAAGAGGACCGCGAGAAACACAGATATGGATGTGCCGATTACGATGTGAACCACTTGCACGCTGTCCGCCTTCTGACCTGCATACGTAAAGCGCATTTGTTAATCTTAATCATCTCTTTTGTTGGACAAGGCAGGTTATCCTGGCTTTAGGATACCAAATCAGAACTTTGACCCAGAAATATCATTTTGTGAATGCCTGAAACGCCATATTTTTTTGATATCATTTGATAGGGGTCTGTGTGCAAAATGATAAAATGAAAAAAATAATGAAAATAATATATAATACAATTTAGACTTCGTCTTTATTAATGACACAATATGTTATTATTAAATTTCGTTTGAGATAAAAAGTAAATAAACCAACTTAAATAACTTTATAGAGTCGACTGGCATCTAAATTTAAAATTAAGCTGAATGAAACTATCAGAGAACTAGTGGGTTGGATTCCTTAACCGAGCAACATTTTATTGAAATCCACCGGTTGAACATAAACATTGCATTATAAAGTACCTACTAACTCATATTTTAATGTTTAAGCCTTTAAAAATAGATATAACAGGGCCTGTATTTACTAACCTCTTGAGCCTGAGTTTGTAACGAAGACTTAAAAACATGATTTTTTCAATTGATCAAATGTCATTTATATCACTGAATTGACGAACTGTACATACTATTCATATATTTAGCAAAGCATCATCATAATTATTGTACTGGGAAATCAAGGTTTGCTTTTAAGTCTCAAACTAAGTGGAACACTCAAGCTCAAGGCGTAAGTCAATACTTACCCGTTTGATAACGAAATATTACACAAACACTGTCAAATAAACAAAGATAATATCATTGATTATACAAACATTTTAATATGCCACTTTTTTCTTTGGAATTATTTCAAAATGGGTTCATTTATGAAATTAATATAGACGCATAAATTTAAAATTGACTTAAAAAGACTTGCCAAACGCAAAACTTGCAAAGAAGTAAAGATAAGCAAACAATCAAAGCTATAGAAGGATACCAAACCATACAGAAAAACGAAACAAAAAAATATGAAAAGCATATAAAAAATAATGCCTACTAAGACGCCAAAAACCTTTTACGGCATATCCACATATGGAAAATATTTTTCAAAGAAGCTTACTTTAAAAGATATAATCAAGGCATTTAAAAACGTTTATTAAAAGGTACTTGTGCTCATTTCTTTCTCATCAAAAATTTACGAATAAGTTTTTGATTTACCCGATGTCTAATTCCGAAACTTTCTGGGTCGAATATTCTGTACAGCATATATACATTTACTTGAATAGTCTCAAAGTTCGAAGTAGTACGTGATCTTTGCTTTACGTTATATTTTGGATAAAAATGTTCTTATGCGAAATGAGCACAAAAAAACATGCATGATGATTTCTATATCGGGGCCAGTACTCATAAAATTCTTAACTAATTTCTTAACTTTCGACGATTTCCTGAAATTGTCATAGTAAAATTTCAAGGAAAGTAAAGACCTTTAGTGTAAAAGTATGTTAATAAGGTTAACATAATACCAACACAATACTTAAAATGTTATGAAGATAGTTCATCATATAACCTGTAAGATACATACATTGTAAGTTAGGAAATGAATGAAGATGTTTTATGAATACTGGCCTAGGCATCCACTATCAATTTCTCTTCATTAGTAGTGTTAGTAACATATGTGTCGTAATATACATTCAGACATTCCTGTGCAACGAGATATTAAACAAAACGGCTGCTGCGGTGGTAGTACCAAATAACCGAGAAAAGAAATAAAACTGAAAAAGTGTGAACAAGAGAAGAGCATTGGAAATTGTGGTGTGACATGGACACATGGAGGTTACATACCCTGGCTGCTAGCCTTGTTTGGACCTACGGGTACAAAGGACAGCACGTAAATGACAAGGGAAGGTGTGACAGGCAGACGACTCTTCAGAGCTGCCTTGTTTTCGATTTACGAATAGAAAAAATATCTAGAGGCTTATTGCAACCTGGCTCATTATCTTTGTTGTTGTTGTTGTTGTTGTTGTTGTTGTTGTTGTTGTTGTTGTTTTCAAATCAGCTTTAATAACTTATGTTCGCTGAATTTTCCAATCACAAACAGTTTTCTCGTTTTTACAAACTTGATTTAAAAAATTAAAATCGTTTTGATATTCCTCAATCTGGAATAACTTGTCCAACATGTTAAATATAAGACCCACGAAATCGACATTGGTGATCCACTTTTTCTTTGAAAACATTAAACTTGATTTTACCCACCCAGTTATAACATAAATTTTCTGCTTAAAACCTGAGTTCACTAATTGTATAATTGTCTGCAATAAACGTTAAGTAACACACACAAAGTGAGAAGAAATTATCTCCGAAACGGCTTAATGCAAACGCAGACTTTTTCCATTAAGTGAAACAGAAAAGAATTAGAAACCTGTAAAAGAAACGACTTTTTATTTATTAGAGTAAAAGGTGTTAATTGAAATGAAATGCAAAATATTTGTTATTAAACATAGTATTACGACCATGCGCTTACTGCTTACCTACTGGTAATTGAGTAAAGTAACGAGAAATACAAGTGCGACCAATGGCGTCGCAATGTGAAGGCTTTCACACCCACCTATTGGGAAAGACAAGGAACAACATGTGTTCAGCGTTGAAATCCCTGATATTTATGATACATGCCTAATCATTTATAAAGGTAATTTGTTTCTAAATTAAACATTAATTAGTCTCCGATTTTGTTCTAGTTATATTTAAAAAAAAGATACTTATTGTATACAATTATACAGATAAAAATAACTGACGTTAAAAATGCGTAAGCGACAAATTCCGACAAATGAATTATAGATCAATTTCAACGTGATAAGTAAATTCTATTTTTGTAACTGTAATGATATATGTACGGTCATCGAACTTTTGCATCTATATTTGTTCTTATTTCCGCCGCTATGTGAACGTGTGTGGGTACAATGACGTTCATAAACAAGGACGCTCGAAATATCATGCAACATAAATTGCAGTATGTGTGCGTACTGGAATGACAATACGAAATATATAAAGGAACTAAATATTAATCTCAGGTGTATTCCTGTAGAATAAATGAAGAATACTAATCTAAAAAATCATACATTAAATGTGAAATAACGAAGGATTTAGATATTTTCGAAGAGTCTATAACTTACAGATTTCATCCGAGCTGTCCCCTGGCCCACAATTAGGAAGATGGTCACATTTCAGCTCAGCTGATATACAGTAGCCGGTCTGCTTGCATTTAAAACCATAGCATGGTCCACCTTTATAACACCATAATAGGTATCGATGGATTATTTCATAACGTAAAATATGCATCCATGTATTCAGAAAAAGGATCGTTCAGACACAATTATAAAAATAGTAGCATCGCTTTAATTGTTCATTTATTTCATTAACAGTTCACAATAATTATGTACGCTCAAAAGTAAACTTTCAGGCACATACTTGAGATATGTATTTCAGTCCACGTCAGTTGGAAGCCTTTAAAACCTAGAGCACTGCTCGACGTCAAAAACCTGCAATGGAAAGTAATAGACCTTTGCCTTTCTATTACGCTTTAAGTGTTTTTACGAAACATTATTTAAAATAATGTGTATTAATGAGTAACCGATATTATATCAGAAAAAAAGTCAAACTCAAATCTGCAGCCTCTGACATTTAACTGCAACGCAGATTAAACACACTTACTGTATGGTTTCAATGTCGTCCGATGAGACTACAGCTTCCCTGGGTAGGTCATCCGCCTCGATTGTTCCACATATCTCCCTCATTTCGTCTCCTTTCTGGACTCGCAACACCGCGTCTTTACAGCCATCTTCTAAGCGTCGGGAAAAAGATAGAGCTATCAATTATATTAACAATTAAACTTACCGAATAGAATAATTTGGTAATGCTTATATACCAAATCATATGACCCTTAATGCAAAGTTTCAGTGATTTTCATTTAACATTCAAACTCTTAAATAATTAAACATCACATATATTATATGGGACAACATAACCTATTTTTACAAACACTGTTCTGCACTGAGTGTAATGTATTGCAGGCAAAATATCAACAATTTTGATCAGCAAAACCACGCTTCATACAATGACTCATATTTCCCAATTCATAATTCACACATTCAGGATTTCAAGTTCGTTCATGGAAAAGTCACATGAGAATTTCGGAATAAAACAAATCTTGAAATGATCAAATATGAAGGTATGTGAATATAAAATTCACAACGAGCTTTTCGTTTATCACCTACTGTTCACATCTCCTTCGGTTTTAAAGGTCTCTAACTGTATGAGGATCTTATTCTGTGGCTTGCTAGCGATGATCTTCCATTCGCAGTACGTCCGGCTCTCGTACTTCAAAGGAAATCGGGGGCTTTTCAGAACTCCACCCTTACCGTCACTGTGGATCGTGTGCACACAACCTGTAAATTTCGACGGTCATTTAAAACAATGTTATCAAAGAATTTGTTTTACGTATTTCTATGAGTCCTGTTATACAAGTTTTAAATCTACAAATTACTGAAAGCAAAATAATTGTCATTCATTAAAACGTCTCATTTAACCAACATTCACATTAAAACGTTTATTAAGTCATATTCTTTTACTTCTTTGTATATCATTCCTCGAGATAAACTCGAATCGTGCTTTGAAGCCTCTGTTGCTGCTGTCACGCATGGACCGGAATCGGAACTCAACCTCCCGGTCGAAAAGAAGCGGTGCTGGAAACTTCGAGCCACAGAAACGGGACACGTACACGTACTTATTATCGAGCAATGCATGCTCGCTCCTTTCATTCAGCTGCAGGTAGTCGGTCGTATTCAGGCACCTGCAACGTTGGAAATGACCACACGATTAATTAATAATTTATAGTCCACATTACTATGGCAATTAGTTTAGTTTGCCTTTGCGTTGTAAGTTCAATGTGTAAGTCAAGAAAAAAGACACATGTTATTGTCAATGTTATATCTTTCTCCCGATGGGTTCTAGCAAATTGTATGTCTAGTGGCCTAAAAGACGAGCCTTATTAGTTTAATAAATGTCAAAGTGGGCGATTTATTTGTGCCTCTATTTCTTTTTTTCTCTTAAACGTTTTTATCCATAAAATTGTAACTAATGCAATATGCTTACTTTGGGGGATGAGGGTCGCTGTGTGAGTTCGATGATGCATTTTGTGGACTGAGGGAGAACATATCGAATGAGATGAGCAATTTCTCTCCAGGCGCCAGCTGGAAGATGTACACGCACTCGAAGTTGGGCGGGTAGTTGTCTGGGTGACGAGGGGAATTGAAAACGCCATTAGGCAGGTGCTCGCTCGAGAACAGAAAACTGCACTTCTGGCCCGGTATTGGAAGCCCAGCAATGGCGAAGTCTGTTGAATTAAATATATACGTTCTGGTAAAACATATCATTTGTGATATGGTATTTTAGTAAAGTATTATCAAAACATTGAAATATGATATTTGTTCTCCCAAAGTTCATTTTTGTAGACCTGCACGTAGAAATAGATGTTCATTTTCAGACAAAATTACAATTTATGTCGCGACTTGTTTTACTAATATTTTGCATTCATTCTGAACAAAACTGTATCAATACTACACGAACAGTAACACTTTAATATTACAACACTAAACTTAATATATGCATATACAAGTAGATTTAAAAAATACGCCAACATATCATGCTTCGACGTATAAAAACATTTAACAGCTTTCGCCTGGTTTCTGTGATGTTATTGGTTAATATGGATGCGAATTCAATTGCAGCATCATTAAAAGAATTCGTCAAAGAGTTTCAGAAATATAAGAGTATTTTATTCGTTAATAGAAATGAGACATATACAGGCGTGTATACCTCTTGTTATCGAATTTGTAAAGGCCAACGTCTGTATCGATAAGTTAAAGATGCTATCTAGCAGTTGCCATACAAAAATATATTTATTTTATTTTTAAATCATACATTATTTATTGGTGCATTTTACGAAGATTTTTTCTCTTTTCTTAACAATATCTGCTTGAATGATACCGATAAAAAAAGAAATACTATTAAAAAGAGAGAGAAAACATAGAATGTAGATAAATAATAAGCATCCTAATAAAGAGCAAACGTGACGGGGGAAATGGTGCAGAAGATTACCACAAGGGCAAAACAAAATATAACCTCAAACAAAAACAAATAGCATACAGAGAAGACTAAAAGATAATAATAACTTGAAACGGAACTTCCCTGTGTTAGCAAAATCGTTGTTATTTGGATGTTGGGCTGAAAGGAGAGATGTCAGATGTTAAAAACAACTACCGTCTTTGTAACACTACGAGATGTGCAGAATCGTAGCATTAATCGTATCCCGGTGTGACGTTTTATCAGTCTCCTTATGCATTATTCTGTTCCCCCTACATTACTTCGTGCGCTGGTACCTAAGGTATACACTCCATACACATGATGCTGTGTAAATCTTAATGGAGGTACTGTGGGTATTCGATGATGCAAAACTTGACGTAAAACAGTTGACTTGCGAAACAGGTATCTGACGATGTCAAGCATCTAAACATTATAGTGCATACTCTTTGAGCTTTTCCAGGAAGCAATCACAACAAATGTACCACATTTAGCAATGAATTTGAATGCTTAAAATATTACAATATGAAACGAGGATAGGGGGTTTGTTTATCAACAGTTTCTCCAGTTTCTCCAAGATTTGTCTTTCAATTTGTCTTATGCGCAAAGCCAAAAAAACACAAATGAACTTCATCAAGTATGAAACAAGTTGAGAAAGGTGAAAAACCGTATCTGATTGCAATATGATCATTTGTGTAAAAACTTGCAATGTTTCTATGGAAGTTGTCGTCGATTACTATGTCCTCCAAACATTTGTAATGCAGCGTGTAATGTATGTTAATATACAAGTTAATGTACAAGTGCTTAAATAATAATGGGAAATCTTATTTCTTTTTTTTGTAAAAGTATAAATAAATAGGATGGTTAAAATGAAGGCGATTAATATTCCTTCCAACACATGCATCAAAATGCAAACACCAGAAAGAGGCGAAGAAAGCTTTTGTGTATTGTCCCAGCAGTTTATCTACAATGCCAAAAGCATATCGTCAATAATAGTAAGGCATTACATTAAATTACAACCAATGCCTTCAAGCTATTGCATATTTTACAAATCAGTCATGTTGATCAAACATTGTTCAAATTCGAAGTCTGTACATAAGCCACCTGTGACAACTCAAGTTCAACTCAAGGGGAAAAAACAAAAACAAATAAAAATAAATCACAACGCCGTCTATCGCGCGACGGAAGACCAGTACAAAAACAGACTCAACTACTACATACAATAACACACCTGAGAGGAACTGATACTCGGCTAGAAATCGGGCCTTTGATGCGCCAGTGGTGTTAAAATGGAGTATGAGGCGCGGATCCTTGCTTATCAGTTCCGGGGGCCAGAGTTCACCACAAAAGCGTTCGTCTATCTTGTTTGGCTGCCGATGACCCTCGAACGTAACGCCGAGATGCCCTTCTAGACAGCTGAAAGTTGCAAAATTATCTTTTCAATAAAAAAGGTTGACTTATACCATCAAATTACATATTTGACTACATCTCATTGATTGTGTCGGATAAAAATACAAAGTTGAAATGGACCTACCTTTCTAAAACACCGGAAATAGCAAAGTCCTTGAACTTGACCTTAACCTTTTCCAGCCGGCCAGCATTCATCTCTCCGTCCAGGGAGAAACGGCAGATGGTGTCCTTAGGGAAATTAGACGGGTAGCCGGGTGATTGGAATGTGCCGCTTGAACCGCCCGTAGACCGGATGCGTACATCACACTCTAAAAACAAAGTGGATATTTGATATTGTTTCAAATAATGAAACTAAAACGGTTGTTGTTTGTTGAATCATCCGACAAAAACGTCAAAACCAAAGCTTTAACGAACAAAGGCTATTACATAATCAATATTAAACTTGATCAATGTAACAAAATAAGAGCATGAACGGAGATTTAAAGATAACCTTCAACGTCTCAAAACATCCCGCTATAAGTCGTCATCATATGTGTTAGTCATTATTTAACACGAATCATTGTGTACTGAAAGTATTGGCCTCACGACAGTTTTATCTGCAACCCAAGCATATAATATGCAACATAAGCCTCTGATACGGTAACATATCTAGGGGGTCTGATTTGAAAAATAAGCAAGGAAGTGACATACTGAGTTGACCGACACAAATCTGATTATAAGGAACATAATCAACTCGTGTTACCGCCATGAAGTGTTTTGAAAATGCTTAAACGGAGATAACATAGACAAGGTGAGGATGTAGTGCACCTAGTAAGTCTAAAGCAAAACCTGGTATTTTCTTACTTAGGAAAATGCTTTTGTTTAGTACAGAAAGTCTTATATCCGATTGATTTTGGTGGTGTTGTGTTTGCTTGTTCGCTTATTTATTTAAACGTAATCGTACACGCGTTAATACATACATGCTTATTCATAAATCACAACGGCATAAATATCGCAACACATATTAAACGGTCATGCAAGTGTTCACGCCTTCCAATTGCATGCAATATTAGCAAAATAGAGTAACTCGCGTAAAAAAATTGTCTCTAGACCCTGATCAACGTCAAAGCATATATATCGGTAAAACAGCGTCTTCGTTATGACCGTTTACAAACATATAGACGTGTGTAAATACCAAATGAGATGGGGGAATCATCCCATAGATACTGTTAGCGACGATTCGGTCATCGAAACGCCAGAATTACCCACATGACAGACACACAGAGCTTGATAAAACCTAAATCAAATACAACATACCATCCAATCACAATACAATTTACTGTATTGGATTTTGAGCAGAAATAAAAAAAAAAATGTATAAAGTATAGCGTGAAAGAGTTGTGCGTTATTCTTACAACAACTAAGGAATCACTCGAGAATACCAGGGAACGTGCAATGCTTTTAAATCAAATACTATGGTGGTATGTTCCATATAATGGGGATGCATCCGTGAGGAGAATAATGCGATGTCCATCAGGAAAGGCTGCGCTAATGCCACAAGTGGAAGCCCTGTTCTTCTACACATTTGTTTTCATGTGTCTGCTCATTGATTGAACCACATTATGTATGGTTGTAAACGCTCATGACTACAAATTGAAATACAGCTACCGCTATTTTTGACAACACAGTGGTATCTGACCACCTTATTTCTCGATCTTATACTAAAGAGGTTGCAAAATGCGACGTCCATGTGTATTTTCACGTGTAGCTTCACGTATATGTCACAGTTTAAGTTGAAAGCATAAATCGTTTGCGAAATTGTATTTTAAACATGTACTTGTGGTTTTGCTGAAACTTTAATATACCTTACTATCATCGTGCAGTGCATGTCATGCTAAACTTGAACAGAGTAAATATACCTGCATGACCTGTACACAAACAACAGGTGCACATTGCAGCATCCTAAACTGTGAAGTTTCAGTACAATTTCAAATTTGGGTACCGGTTGTTTAACTAAGCAGACCGAAACACATCACCGTGAGCATTCAAAACAGGAATGTTACAGTGTATTTAGATAGCTAGAGCAAGTGACGTAATGAATATTATTATTATAGTGATGGTTTTACTTGGTGACATGTAATTTTCTTTGCATATTTTTTCGATATTTTAACCATATCACACCTTCAATGTTTTACATATGCATGCTTCTTCGCGTAAATGTCGTTACTTATCAATGTCGGTCATGGAAATATTCATTCGAGATACTAATAAAACATACTTGTAATCATAACAACTATTTCTTACATAAAAAGGCAAAAGCAAATGCCTTCCGGATCCTGGCAAAATTTGGCATCGGACCAAATGACAAATTATACATTTGCATTGATACTTTCCCATTTATCTGCAAAAGGCCAACGGCCAAAACATTTACTTGATATTAAAAGCTTATGAGTGCAAATGAAATGACAGCCATCGCAATTACACCAAACAGTAGTGTTCGCATAATGTCTCCAACCTTATAGAATTTATTATTATTATTAACAAAGGCATCCCAAACAGTTAAGTATCCGTACAATATCAAATGTCGATGTCGGTTGTTTATGCTTCTTTCGTTGATTGTATCCTTTACTTTGGATAAGTAGTTGTCCGTACTATTAAACAATATCACAGTGTAGTTTTTTGTTTTTGTGTTCTATGTCATTGGCGTTTACCCTGTGCCATTAAACGGGGTTTAGGTTTAAACATTTGGCTACTGAGCTTGTTTCTCAGTTGTTCACATAAGTATTGAGGTTGTTGTTTCTATCCCTGTGTTTTGCATTATACATTCAAAACACCAGAGTTTAGAAAAATAGCAAATAAGGTTACATACTTAACATAACATAAACATAAAATAACGATCTTATATACAACGGAGAGGCAATTCCTTTCTTGACCATCGGATAGACATGTGTAAATACCATACGAAACCGGGAACTTATCCTATCGATATGGTTGGGGACGATTCCATCATATCAAAACCAACATAGCCCCCTGGTCAGTCCAACAGAGCCTTATAAATGGCAAAAGATAAATCAAATACAACATTCTAATCAATCCCAATTCAATTTACCGTGTTGGCGTTTAGGCAGAAATAAACAATGTATTAAGTAAAGCAAAAATGATTTGGACGTTTTTCGAACGTCATCTTAGGAATCCTTTAGGATTAATTGGGGACGTACAATGTTTATAAAATATAATCTACTGTTCTATTGTCCGCCTGTATTGGATATCAAGTCGCGAGGAGAATGGGGCGATGTCTACTGGGACCGGCTGCGCTAATGTCGCTAGTCGAAGCTTCATCCTACTGCACGTCTGTTTTCATATTATCTCATCTGTATGCACACGGAAGCAAAGCAGTTAAATCACCTGATGCATGCTATTAACGAACAGCGCAGATGCAAATCCGTTTCTCTTGATGATAAATGGCGGATAATACGGGGCAACGTAAACATTGATACTTTATTTATTTTTAAATCATGGGGAAACGCATTGGTGTTTTCGTGTACTATTCTTGATTAAGTCATTTATGTTGTGGATGGAATCGGTAATAAGATTGAAAACAAACATTCGAACGGTTAGAATAGTAATACTGTACTTTGGTTAACCCCATTATGATAGAAATAAATGTCATCTGATTTAAAGTTGCAAATGATGCGACTTCTTTGTGGTGTTGTGCTAAGTATTTTTTTCTCAATTATAATGTTTTGTTTGTAAAATTTGACAAAGGATCTTTTAAATTCATTTAAGATATTTATTATCTTGTTATATTGCAAATTATATTAGTGTCTTATAAAAAGTCCATAAAATGGATATGATATATAAGAAAACTAAAACCCTCACATGAGGTAGACTCACCTGATCCAGGCACGTGTGTTGCTTCGGGCGTCCCGCGTAAATCTGCAATACGAAATATATAATTATAGTTTAAGTTTACTTTTACTTACAAAAACCCAACCAGCATATCTATTATCACTCATACCAACTTAAGATCGAAATGGGTTATCAACTAAATTTCAAAGAAGAAAACATATTCATTTGCATTGGTAGCTGTACTGTAAAATTAATTAAAAATTGAGTTATTGCTTCATTATATAAGTAAAAACATCCTCGTGTATGCCTTGTGTCAAGACATTTCTCAGTTTATGTCTATTAGAGAGCTGAAATACAAGCCTTCATAATCAAGTCGTTTAACAGACCAAGCATTAATTTAAATTGACTTATTGTATCGTAAAATAAATTAAGATTATTTTGCAAGAACTTTTTTATGATGTGTAATTGATGTTTATCATATATAGTAATAACCAAACGTAAAAATACACATTAGTTAACCGAAATACAATTTTATGAATGCATTAACAGGATGAAAAATCCTGACGCGTAATATTCTATTATGACTCAATTATATATATTTTTTCTTCGTACATGGCAATGCAAAATCAAAATCAAGCCTTAAAAGTGAAAAAAATCATATCCGCGTCTACAGACTGTTCCACCGAGACGTTGCGCCAATACAGGGGTCTAATTAAAAAGTCTAGTGAAGTAATAAAGACGTACCCGTTCTTAACGAAAATCTTATTAGGTAGAAACGCGAGGTTTCTCGGAAAATATATATCTGTTTTGTCCACATTTACTGTTACAACCTTATACATCCTTAGTTTATATGATCCCAAATTCCCTTTTCCAGCAATGAAAACTGATTGTCTACCGTGATAATTTTGTATTTTGCAATTAACATCAAGGTCATTCATTTAACGTCCCATGCTTTTTATTTATGTTTTATTTATTTTGTGTGTGGGAAGGGGCGGGGATACTGACTTTCTCTTTTTCTTATCGAATATATTTCATGGGTTCCTTTTCTACAAACAAAGTCAGCGCAAACTTATCAAAACATCTGAAGCTGAGCCGGCTTAAGTAGCTTATATCATATAGCCCGAATACATACTGACATTTGATTTTGAAAAATGAAAAATTGCTTATTGTGATTATCATCAAAATCATAATAATTTAAAATCGAACTAGAAACGACGCAATGTGACGAAACCAGGTTTGTATAATCGGAAATCAGAAATTATAGCCAATTCATTTCATACATCAGTAAGAAAAAGGTAACAGCCTAATGTTATTGGGTGGAAATCATTTTTCTTTTTTTATCTAATGTGAATTTAACCTTGACCTAGCCCCACCCCCTCCGTACAGATCAATCCAAACCAACCATTTTTTCTAATTTTAGAAACACTGACATTGACCTTGACCCCATCCCCATCAAAAGCAATCCCAGGCTAGCACTTAACATAAGCTACCTACACAACTTCAATACTATCCAGCAGATGCTAGTTTAAGTTATTGGGAGGAAACCAATGTCTGAACCCGATTTGCCATCTCATTTATAATAGCCTGGTTTTCTTTTAAAACCTAGTTAAAAATCGTTTAGAAGTGAAATAACAGAAAATTATTGAGCTTAGTTTTATCCTTTTATAAGTGACTATATGAAAATTTTGATGAATTGAGACCAGACCTTAACTTACCAAAACGTATGACGTTTGTACTGAATTCATATGATATGTTAAAACCTCTTCTATCGAATTTGTAGTCCGCATTATTATCCAGAGAATATTCATCAAAACTAACACGTCCACTACGAGTCACAAATTTAATGTACAAGTTCTCCCTGGAAGAAAACACTGTCACATTCTCGTATTTTCCACAAAACACTCCTATTCTTTCTGCATTCCTGCCAGCACGACCATCCATGATGAGAAGATAATCAAATGGGCAACTAAAGTGAAAAAAAAATCATTATGCTGAACATTAAATAATGAAATAGACATTGGAATGGTTTGGTTTAATTCCTAAAGCAACGATTTTTTAGATATGAAACAAATGTTATCGCATTATATTGATAATGTCATAAATCAATTAACAATTGTACATGCAAAATCAAGTACACTTTAGCTGAATTGGTCGACACAGCTTTTGTTTCAAAATAGAAGTTGTAACTACTATAACATGTTAATTTGAAAACGTTGTCGGACGACGCGTGCTTTACACAAATGGACCCTGATGTGTATATGTGTATAAGCAAATCAATGTAGAATGCATGTACAACATTGTCTCTTTGATATATACAACATTGTCTCTTTGATATAATGAAGATACACATGCATTTCAGTTAATTTCACACCATAACATCAACTACCAATATCATAATTACAATGTTTACAACTGGAATTAACATTAATCAGTGCGATAACAACATTTTTGACTTACTAATCAGAACCATGGAATAAGGAAAAGTCGTTGAATGTGAGTTTAATCCTTTCACCGGGCATTCCGCGGAACTCATACGAGCACTCGAGGTTGTCCGGATACGTTCCGGGGTAAGTAGGAGACAGCAGGAAACCCCTCGTGCGCTCCTTGCTCTCCAATCGGAAGTTGCACTCACCCGGGGCCACTGGGGTCCCTATATTATAAATGTCTGCAAATAATACCGAACATGTTTTGGTATCGTAGCAATAAAGATTCAACAATCTGAATACGCTTTAAACATATTAGCAATACCAATTACATGAAATAGAATTGTAATTTGTGCAACCATATCAATACATTTAAAACATCTGTTGTAAATATTATCAAAACTTTACTCCTCCTCAAAACGTTTGCAGCAGATATTTTTCTTTCTGGAATAAAGCTCATTGCTTTTGTTTTGGTTAGAATTCTGAATACTTCATTGATCTCTTATCATTTTCGAAAAATAAATAAACATTCTGGTTTTCATTATCCAAACCCAGTTACCAGTTTTTTATGAGGTGACTCGGTTAATATTTTTAACTAGTATATTACTGTTATTGAAATGCATTTTATTGTACACTGCAAGGTACAGGGACAAGTCCAATTGTCACAAAATCGAATATTAACCACTCACTAGCATCGAAGAATTCAAAAGTCCCTTCAAAGCCTTCATCGCCTTTGTCAGCGTCAGAAAAGAAGTTTAAAATGATGATATTATTCATGGAAATGATGAGTTGGGGTAGGTCCTTTTGCATATCATCACCACAGAAGCGGCCAAGCATAGGAGCCTCCAACAGTGGCTCGCTCACGCTAGTCAGCTGCATGTAGATGTCCATGTAGTCAAACTTGCATCTGAAATGGACATATTCGGTTAGACTTTGATATTTATTTCATATGACACCGGCTTAACACTGTCTTAGATAGAGATGTTGAACGTCCATGGAACAAACGAAACAGAGTGAGTGCCGTGAAATGTCACCCCGTACTCACATATCTTTGATATTTTTCTCAGTCTCCGCTAGTCATTAATTTGTATAAAAACCATTGTTAACAACATAATATATTGCCACTAAATGTACGAGATGCATGAACTGCTTGGAATTTAAAGTCAAAATTAGATTGTTTAACATTTGAAGTATAACACATTTGCATTGTCTGAGATAATTGGATTTATTTGTATTATGTGGTTATGTGGTTGTAGCTGTTATTTTGTTTGACCAAGATTTCATTGCATAATGTGTTTTTATTTTACCTTATTACTTTTTCATAGTCATTTGATTATTTACCGAGAACTCAATGTCTCCTAATAATGATGTACACGAAGCAAGCCAAATTTTGATTAAATCATTGGAGCTTTACATATATTCATCGGAATTGCAAATGAACTTGTCTTTAGGAACACACACAGTTAATGAGTGTGGGACCAACTTACTCTGGTGACATGCCTTGAAGATTGAACTTGTGGAATCTGATCTTGACCCGTTCGCTTGAGAGGCCAACAAATTTGTACACACATCGCTGGTTGTTGGGGTACATCTGAGGGGAGTTGGGAGAGTAGAATGTGCCCATTTTCATTGTCGTGCTGCTAAATGTCACGTCACAGTCTGAAAATAAAGCGTTTAATTTGAAATGGATATGATTACATAATAGTTAAAATATAATCATGACAATGGCAATTAAAGAAGTATAAAGGCAATACTTAAAGTAATAAATGTAGAATCATTAGTAATTTGATAACGATAGCGACTAAAAATGCATTATTTGTTAGTTATGAGGATTGCCATATAAAAACTATTTGTTGTAATGTTTTAATGAAGATAAGATTAATGCATTTATATGAAATTGCATTCTTAGAAATATTTAATTAATTGGATACGCAGCGCAAAATTAGTGATTCATGTTACTGACAAAGAAATACTTTATTAGTTGTAAGAGAACCGACAAAACTATTATTTGATTGAAAAGCAAGATCATCAAAAACGAACAATTGCTATCATTGCTATCATCTAAAATTACAAAAACAATACTGTCTTGTTAGAACTCTCAGAAAGTTGTTAAATGAGCCATTGCACCGAAAAAATCGACTAAAGTTTCAAATGTTTCTTTAATTTGAGATTAATGGTATGGTAACTGGATGGTGATGCTTTCAATTATCGAGTTCGGCATTGAAGTGCCAAAATAAAGATAGTTTCTATAAACAACGAACCGACTCTTTGCCATAAAATAGTACAAATAGACCGGACGCTAAGTTTTAAACATCTTAGACCCCTTTAAAGGCCAACTCTTTCATTCCATTAAAAATGTCATCTATTCGCCAATGGATATCGCAGGGATTAAGAAAGCGAAAAACAATTGTAGGGTGATAGCCCTTTTTCACGATTTCAAAACGTTTAATTTCATGGATTTACAAGTTGCACACTTAGATATACAATACTGCAGAATTATAGCCTCGCTGAAATATAGGACATCTAATGGATAACTTTCACGAGGACATAATCGGCATTTATAGCATTAGCCTTATAAATGGAAATATTTACTTTCTTTACTTTGCTCTTCGCCCTAGTTTGTAATTTCCATGGTGATAACACGAGACAATTGTCGTTAACGTCATTCTAGTTCGACGATAATAAACCTATATTAGTGCCTGTCCTGTACTCACATTGACTCTGTTTCATAATACCAAGCTCTTTGTGGTGTAAACTATATTGCTGCTTAATTTACTTTTTTAAATGATAATACGGTGCTCATTTGCTATATACGCGTTATAAAGAAAGTAGTACTGAAAAAAAAAATATTGGTAGTGGTTTTGTTTCGCTAGTTACAAGATTAATCCTAAAATGAAAAAGAGCCGCATACTACCTGTACTTCGACATACATTTAACGTTTACTCGAATATCAAATCATGTCAAATAGCCACCAACTTCGACAGAAAAAGGAGTTTGATTTTTTAATGGCATTTTTGGACAACAATAAAAAAACAATTTCTCTGAGTGCATGTCCTTTTTTAACGACTCAAAACAGGGTACACAACAACATACAATAGCCTATCTAAGTACTATAAGCAAAGCGTTCTGTTCATTGGTAAACATATTGTTAGGTACCACAAGTAGCGCTGACAAATATCAAGCGAACATTCTATGCTAAATGTTTGAAATTCATGCTGGATGTAAGAAAGTGCACTGACAGAAAACTCAAGTTAAAAAGCCTGAACCTCTATTGTTAAAAAAAATCAACTATATTAATACAATTCTAACGAAACTAAATGCATTTATAATGTCTCGCCACATCCGAAAGTGATATTTTTTGTTAACTGTGTATCAGAATGAAGTTTTAACGAATTTAACCGATTTCAATATATGTTCTAAATCCTTGGGCCTAGGACTATGGAAGGGGATATCCGCCAGTTAATTCATGCTGCTTTATGACATTTCTCATTTTAAATTGCAATTGCATTCGTCTAAATGGCAGGTGCCTTCGTGCCTTTTTGTTATTGACAAAATCATTTGTCTATGTATACAACTTTAAGATGCCTTCACTTTATTGCTTAGTGTTAACGTCTAAACGACAAATGACATGTGTCAAGTTCTTACATTTAAATAACTAAATTGTGTACAAAACTACAACTTAACTATAAATACTAAATAACTAATAGTATTTATATACTGTAATAAGACCATTAAAAGCTGAATAAATCTTCATCAATAGCAGCATACATTTGTCAATAAGAATATATACTATAGACGAATGCATTTAGATGAACGCAACTAAACGAATGGAATTAGAAGGGAACCAGTAAATATTGGTATCCTGCGACAGCAATATTAAATGGGAATGGAAACCAAATGCTGGTACCCTTCTTATCCACGGGAGAGCACTCTCGAGACTTTTGCTTCGGTGGCAGTGAACAGTTTTCGTGCAGGAGCTGTCAAAAATATATCTAGAAGAGGTCATGTGTAAACATTATCTGAAAATAATACTGCTTGATGCTATTTTCTGCTGATTATTTTTTTCCTGGATGTTTTTATTCGGTACTGAGTTAGACACATATCCAAATTCTAATCTTCGTTTCGGTCTGAATTTAAAATGTGTTGTCTACTAGGCGGTGACCAATTGTCGATGGATAACATGTTTTGAAATTTCTGAGGCTATCATTCGCAAGAAAATATGTACGCCTGGCTGTCATGTATTGAAATCTATGCATGTGTTTCATTCACTCAAATTTTCAATTTCTTTTTCTTCACTGGCTTCAGGACAGCCAAAGCATGTATACTAGAAATCTGTTATCAGCATCATTAATAATCCGGACGGGGGTGGGTTGGGGGCGGGGTGGTAGGTTGCCCCCCCCCCCTCCCACCTATAAATGGGCCAAGTTAATTTTTATTTCTATATCGGAGACAAAAAGTAATAAAATACGCCCAAAATGCACCATTTCGGACTAGAAATTGCTAAAATTAACTTGGAAACACCACTGCCATCACCTTAAACCAAAGGTGGGGAGCTGCAATCCAACTGCAATTAAGAAAGTCACACTTTTAATTTTCACCGGGCTTATGTGTTAGGCAATATCCTCGGGGGCGGATCCAGGATCTGACTTTAGAGAGGGCATTACTTATGGGAGCAACTTTTTTGACATGTGCCCCTCCCTCAGAACCACCTCCACCCACCCCCACCCCCGGGATTCACCAGTGATGCTGATAACAGATTCTTAGTATACATGCTTTGGCTGTCCTGAAGCCAGTGAATGCAAAGAAATTGAAATTGTAAATATATGAAACACATGAATAGATGTCTATAGATGTCAGCAAGGCGTACATATTTTCTGGCGATTGATAGCTCTATGCTCATACTTGGATTTTGTTTGATGGCCTCAGAAATTTCAAAACATGCATGTTATTCATCGAAAATTGGTCAAAATCTTACCCGGCTCGCAGACAACACATTTCAATTTCAGGCCGAAATGCAGATTAGAATTTTGATATGTGTCTAACTCAGTACCGAATAAAAACATCCAGGAAAAAATAATCAGCAGAAAAAAGCATCTAGCAGTATTACATTTTTAGGTCCAGATAATGTCAGACATTACCTCTTCTAGATATAATTTTGACAGCTCCTGCACGAAAACTTTTGACTGCTACCATCGCAAAAGTCGCGAGAGTGCTCTCCCGTGTATAAGAAGGGTACCAGCATTTGGTTTCCATTCCCATTTAATATTGCTGTCGCAGGATACCAATATTTCCTGGTTCCCTTCTAATTCCATTCGTTTAGTTGCGTTCGTCTAAATGCATTCGTCTATCGTCTATATGCTAAATGGTAAATGCATACTGCTATGTTTGATTGATGTATAATTAAGTAAGCTTTTAATGGTCTTATTACATTATATAAATATTATTAGTAATACTATTAGAAGTTTAATTGTACTCTTGTATTTTAATGAGTACACAATAGTCAATTAAAAGTAAAAACTTGACATCTGTCATTTATCGTTGAGACGTAGACACTAAGCAATAACATGAAGGAAACTAAAAGCTGTACACATAGAAACAAGCAGTAGTCCATTTCAAACACGAACGAAGCAATTGCATGAAGGCACTTACGATTTAAACGAATGCACTAGCAATTTAAAAAGAGAAATGTCATAATGCAGCATGCATTAACTGGCGGATAATCCCTTCCATATAATACCAATCTCCTACCGAGTTATTTTAAAATCACAAGTCTCGTATAGAATGGTCTGTGGTTCATAACATGTTATATGACTGACTAAACGAGCTCCTATACATATTGTACAATGTCTATATTCATGAAACGTATCCCACTCGTTTTTATTGCGTTCAACTATTCTTGAACGCTATGACGCCATATATTTTCTTTTGTTCCTAAGGTGATTGTATCTTTTAATCAATTTCATAAACTTCGGCAGCCGTTTTTTGTAAACACACATTTGAGCATTTGATTAATCGAGAGAGTTGGTTCACCTGAACATTGTTACGAGATTTTAAAAGCAATTCATAAATAAACGAGGTACTCAGTAGTTTTCGCAGTTTTAACGTGATTTACTAACCCATTACCAGCATTTTGAAAACAACTTGTTTCTCTCCATTAAATGTTCATAATATACAAAACAATAAGTAAAACATTTTACTGTCTGGGCGGCAGGTATAAATTGACAATAATTTTGTTTTCTTGGGTACCCACATAATCTGACTTAAGAATGTCGCCTCTTAATTTTATAAAAAAATACGACCTGTGTTATGATAGAGATCTACTTAGGTATACTTAGAAATATGTACAATCTTCAGAAAGCCGAACATGGCTTTGGTAAATTGATTGTAAATAGGTTTTCTGATCTCAACTTCTCTAAATTCCATTTAAGAAGTATCTCTATTCATCATTCATAGTTCAAAACTCGAGTCTAAAATGCAACAAGAGCTTGTTGAGTCTGTTAAACCAAACAATAAAATAAGGTAATTTGTATTTTATGAAGGAAAATGTTATACCAGAAATTCCAATAAAGAGTTCAGAAGGTCTTGCCTATAACACCTATACTGGTGATTTATGGCATTTACAGGTCGTATTTTGTCTTGCAATCATTATGAACTGCCAGTTACTCCATTAAAATCCAAATAAAAGCTGACTAGGTATTTTCCATAATAAAGCCACTACCAAGGTTGTTTTGCAATTTTGCATACATGAAAGACTTCAAAGACATCTTTTTCACGTTTATCATGCAAAACCGCGTAGTGAATGGTGACCGTCGCATCTTTAAGTGTATTGCAGATGTTCATTGACAAATACCTTCATAAAATAGACCATATTATGTACGGTATTGAGAAAAGGGGGCTGACTTGTCTAATTAGATGGGCAATGGGATTGCGATGGTCCTCGCATTTCTTGATGTATTACTATTTTACGGGGTTTTTTTGTAAGAAAGAGATGTTGTGATACCTCTGTTCGTGGACACGTGGTCTGTGAGGAGCCATAACGTCGCTGTCCATGCTAGCAGCCGACATAACCCCGGGGGCATCTTCTGCAAATAGAAAAATACTAAAATAACATAACGAATACTGTATAACAAATATATTTATACCCGTAGTCCACACATTTCATAATGGTCATGATTTTCAGTATTAAGTCAAGTTTTGTATTCACAATCTTTGTGAAATTCATAATCACAAATAAAAACTGTGTCAAATGTGCTTCTATTGTCCTGAACGCATGTAAGTGATAAGGAATTGACCTAACAATAGTTTATGATACAGTTAAAAGTTTACTGTGTGAAGTGTTCTTCATAATAGAAATGGACAATTCTGCTGTGCACAGTTTTTAGATATTCTTTTTTTATAATTTTTTTTTAAACGAATAGGTTTATTACCAAATATCCATTAATTTAAATGATTAATACAAATATTTCAGCATCGATTAAATCATCAATATCCATCAAATACGCCTCTCATAAAAGTGCGGGTTACAATAAACGTGATATCTCATTCCGCCTGGAAAATTTCAATATGTTGGTTTGAATGTATTCGGGCGCCTCAGGACTCCATCTATCACGGAATCTCTCTTCCAAAGTGTTATTTACAGGGTTTTTTACCGATCTTACATACTCAAAATCCATATTTTATCAATTTGTAATGTTGCGTATAATCATAATATAAATTGTATGAGATCAGTGTTATCTAAGCTGCACTTGGTAAGGATCAACAGGTACTTTAAACTTGGCATGAACTGAGCTCTTCTCTTCAGTTGGTCTGTGCACAGATATATAGATTCTTATTTTACCTGCCTAAGCCCCTAAGAATGGTTATTATTTTTTTCTTTAATCGTACAGTAGTCATACTGGCGTCTGAGCACCCCATGATTATTTCAAGTATGTGTTATACGATTTTCAACATTAATACTTTGTAACAGATGGTTTTCGTGCAGACATAAAGATGATTATTTTACCGGTCGAAATCACTTTAAAATGGTTGTTAATCACTTATGATTTTGTAAATGTTTGATTTACAATTTTCATTAATAATACTTGATCACAGTTGGTCTTTTTAAAGATATACAGATGCTTAATTTACCGGTCCAATTCCTAAAAATGGTTATTATTTACGTGTTCAATCGTAGAGAACCTATACTTTCGCCGAAGCGTCCCGTGATAATTTTAAACGTTTGTTACACAATTCTTATTATTAGTACAATTTGGATCGTATTCTCTCAACACGTTCTACTGTTTTTAACAAAAAGATAACTGCGACATTCAGCGTCAGGGGGAACACCCTTTTTCCATATAAATTTCCTAAAATATTATGGAGACTGAAATTCATCATCAAGAATATCATCAGAGCTGCAAAGTAAAGCGGTTATGAATATTTAAACTAAATAACTATATCTAAAAATGATGTCTAAAACATTTCATCAAGAGTAGAAACTAATTTGTTTAAAACCTCATATCATTACCATGGGGTCCGTACAGCACTGACAAACACTAATATTAACAATGAATATGCCATTCTCATTCAATATTTACCAAAATAATACCAACGAATATTATGAACATCAAAACTGATAGACCAATGACGGTTCCAAGACCGTTAAGATATTGTAGTGTGTGATTATGTATATACTTTTATGTAATTGCTATGTGTTGCTTTGTGGCGTTTTGTGTGTCTCTTTCACTGTTTGGCCTTGAACCTTGTGACTCACACCGGCCAGTCGTACACGTATGGCTACATGACTGTAGTGTCCATAGGACATTATTCAAATGCCAAGTTTTTATTGACAAAAAACGGAAAACAGAAGTTTCTGTTATCTGAACAAATGATTGATTGTTTTCATTCTATTGTTTTGTTAATTTCACTCGAACACGGGATTATTTTATAAAATAATGCGTTACTCTTGTTATTTTGAGAACTAAACGTAGATGCAATAGGCCCATAGTATGTTCATTTCGTAACTGAAGTGGATCTTCTACCAGTTTAACAGACACTATATTGACACAGGTCTAGTTCACATATTTACGACAGATGGTATTAGGCAGGAAAATAATGGGGTTTTTTTATATCAGCCATAGTAACATAACAAATCAAGTCAAAAGTAACAGATGTTAAACCTTTTCAGACAAGGCTTATAACATTTGAAAGTTATATAATACAATAACTTATATTCAGATGTTATGATTAATACAGACGTACCGTGTTAAAATCCTAGTCATTCAAAGAATGTGCATGCTTAATCAGTAGTAAGATAACAGAATATTTGTTTCAGAGATAGCGTTCATCAATCAAATGAGGAAAAAAACTCCAGAAGTTTATGCTGATATTTTTTTAACATAGATTGAAAGACAACTTGCAATTCCTCGTACAGCTTACAATACATCTCATCAAAAACTATATTTAGGAATATATGTGTGTGTGTGTGATTTCGATGAATGTTTAATGCGACGAGCCCTGACCTTTATTAAAAACTATGCAATGGAAACTACAAGAAAAAACCCTAGGGCTATAACCCTATTCAACATACAACTAGATATAGCTAAAATTTAGGAGTATAATCTGGTTGCTCCTATCGGACTCTTATAAAAGCTGACAAATGGACTACATGGAATCACTGAGGTAAATCTAATAATACGTATAAGTATTATATTAAAAAATGCCCCAGTAGCCTTAAATGTTACTGATGACGTATGTTTTATGTCCAGCTATATTAACTTAATCCATGAACGAGTAAAATTATTAGTTTGTGCCTAAAAAAAGATCATTTGAAAACACAATCATAAAGTGGACAATAAACTGTGTATAATAGTGTGGTAATGCTACACAATGAGTTCATTCTTTATTCAGTAATCATGGACAAATGGATGCCATGTGGGTATTAAATGGGATAACAATCAGGACGAGCAGCTTTTGCCCTTTTCTCAAAATATCCATTATCACCAAATGCGATCATCTACGAAAAAAGAGTATGACATGTTTTTTAAGCACGTCATTACTATGGAAACACAACACGACACCAAAAGTAATGGTTACTTTTCTGCATACAAAAAGTATGTGAATTTCAGTATCTAAGTTCATGGCATAAAAACGTGGTGACGCACGTTTTGAAATAAAATGTATTGTGTTAATTTCGTCGACTTTTACCTAATTTGAAAGTTAATGGTATGCAAGAAAAATATATCAGTCATGTGGTATTTCAGTACCGTTTGGAATGACTGCCCGAACTCGGACAAACCTATCTTACCCAGAAAAATGGAAAACATGCTGTTAATAATGTGATAATCAAAGACACAGTTTCAACATTATGTACAAATATACATTCCAGAAAAGGGATCTTTAGAAAGGAAAAATGCATCCGATGTATGGAACCAGTGGTTTCGGTTTGCTTGAAGAAGCTGCCCAATTGAAAGCAGACAGTAACAACGCAAGCTAACATCGGTTTAGGCAGTATTCTTATTTCCTTGTATGTTTATCATATTCAAAACGACCCGAAAAAATAATGCATAAAGTCTGTACTCAGTACAGGGCGACATACTGCAGCAGACAAACATCACCTATTGATTTATATAAAGCATATCCCCACTACCCTTTACGAAAAGAATTATTCTGTGTATTGCACATTTAGTTTACTGGCCCCTGCTGCATTCGGAGGCCCTTATCACATTACCTGTATAGATATTTTCAAAAACACAACCCTACTTCGCCATAAGCCAATACTCCATACCAATGCATCTTGACATCCTGTGTAAAGCCGGGGCAATAAACAAGCTGTGCAAAGCTGGAAATTCGCTTGCCAAAAAATCCATACATAAATAAGACCTTTAAAAACCACAAAGCCTATATTTTGTATTTGTGCGGCTTTGCTTCATTACTACGACATGGCCTTAACCTAAAACAAAACACAAATATATGATCGAATACATATCCCTAGCTGACCATCGACTATGCTAAAAGCTGAACGTACTGATAAATGTGATGGATAGTTCGTACTTTCAGATAAGATCGTCACTGGTGACGCAGTTGAGATCTGGTTCGGCAATAGGGATATACGGGAGAAATAACGTAAAACTACGTAGTTTTTCTTGTTTCATATACATATTAAATATATTAAAATTACATTTATACAATGTAGTTTGAAGTATTAAATCAATATTACAATCAATCTATGTTTAAGGATGAACTGGAATAGTAAATTACAAATCTATCAAACTATAAGAGTATACAAAACAATTACCAATAGTTTGCTTTTTATACACTAGTATGTGTTGGAACAAATAATATTCATTTGATCGATTTCTAACATTGAAACAGACTAAAAGTGTATATATAAACATAAACGGTAACATTTAGTTACAATTGTTAACAAAGCATTGCTTGAGATAAATATGTGTATCAAGGCTTATAATTATAGATTCATTAATAAAGTAGAACGCACATAAATGCTTCCGATATGTATTTCCTTAACATAAATAGTTCTAATGTGTTCTGTGTATTAAGCAGTTGCACAAGTTAAGACATACTTGGTCTTAGTCTATAATAACCTTTAATATAAGTTTGTCTTAATTGGACATAAGGTGTACACTTAAATATAAAATGAAATTCTTCTATTTCTTTCGAATCACATACTTGACAAAGACGTAGGTAGCGCTCTAATCTATCATATCTGCCAGTATGAATTCTTGAATTACGCGAACATATACGTATTTTTGTGATAGCACTTCTAAGATTTCTTGAAACAATATTGTCTTAAATAGGATTCAAACTCAAATGCAGTTTTAAGTATTATATAAACAGTTAAAACACCATTTTCATTAACACTTCCATGCCATTGTTGTAAATATTCGTCTATCAGACGCTGTTTAAAATACAAATGAACTGGTTTACATTCAGCTGTGTATCATTACACAATAAATAATAAAAGCCATATCGGGTGAGAAGGTTCTTAACCTTATTGAACCAATTATCTTGATTGTTATCAATATCTAACATTGCGTCTTCTATGACAGATTGAGTAATTACATTATCACTTTTCTTAGATTTGAACCAGTATTTTACATTACGTTCATATATATTTATATACAATGGGTATCTACCCAATTCACCGTATACTGCAACATTTGAAGACGATTGTTACTTTAAATGTAACTTCTCTAGCTGAGTAGACTTCGTAAATCCCCAAATTTCAAACCAGTATGTAACAATAGATGAAACACAGGCATCAAATAATAATAATAATAATAATAATAATAATAATAATAATAATAATAATAATAATAATAATAATGAAGGAGAAAGGAGAAGTTTAGGGATTAGTTCAAGGTGTTTCAGCAATTATTTAAATGTCTGCTTTTTTCAAGCGACCTCCATTAGATATACGCGTATCATTAACTATTAGGTGAAACTCTTGTTTACCGATTCTAGTAAGAACTTAAGGTTAATACTATATAACAAAAAGGACATGGATCTTTGCAAATCATAATGGTGTTCACTCACGAAATATTTGCTTGGACCAATCAAAACCAGTTATATACAATGTACTGCTGTACGTATTTAAAGGGAACACACAATTGACCATTAGAGCGATGGGTGGACTTTAATTCTAAATAAAATACATATCATGAACAATAAACTGGATGTCATGTGGTCGTAATGCTACAAAATTCTTCAAAACTTCTTATGTAATTGAGATAAAATGATAGCCATGGCGGTATTAAAGTTGATTACCATCCGGCACAACAGCTATAAATCCTTATTCACTATATAAACTTCCACGGCATGTCGTCCCATGAGATGTGTATGTATGATATAATAAAAACGACATCATGATGAAATAATATATTTTCTACTACACTAGTTTATGTTGATGTTATAAGTTAAAAATGGTTTTGAATTTAGCAGTATCTGGTATAACTGTCCGTTAGGTTAATGCATTTTATAGCAAGTCGTTAAAATTTGTTTCATGTATGAGTAAATCTAATATCAAACTACAATATACTTCTATTAAAAGACTTCTATTAGAAGTTTATCAAACAGACAGGTGACAAGTAATCGTTTAAATACACAACAGATAACAGGCATGGATTTTCTACATAGTTTTTGTTTCGCTTTGAATTTTCAACATTAAGGCAGCCCGAATTACCAAGAGGTCCCATGATTTACAAGATGGATGACCAGCTCGATATTGGTGTCCCTGTAGACTCTGGTCTAGTTATATACGCTAGTGATTATCTAAAAGTATTAATCTTAAAATGAACCTGAATGAACTTTACTTGAAGAAATGTACGGTTGTATTCTGATACAATGATGCAACCTAATATTTAATATAAATCGATCAGTAATTTTCACCGTACAAAAACGCTTATTCTGGCATCACAAAAAATATTGCCATGTAGCGCAAACAGGCACAGCGTATCATCTTTATAAGAATTATGGGAGAATCGATCCTCAAAATAAATATATATAGTGTTTGAGAGGATAGTTGGCAATGATAAGTTTCTAAACGTCACGTACAGTATGTCGAGACGTGATACCAAATACAAGCAAAATATATACTAAATGGTTCTCTGAATTTAGTTTGGAAAAGCTTTCTTTATAATATAGACCGGAAGAGTGTCATAACAAAACTATTTTTTTACTGATAAAAAACATCGTGGCAGGTCTATGCGGCCATATGGGTGAAAATACCTGTATAAATGTACTTTAATAGTATTTGACAAATTTATTAATAATAAATCAAGATAAATATCAACACAGAAATGAAGTACGCTTTTGAATTATTAAGACAAAATAAATTTGCACAATTTAAAAGAAATAAAGGTCACGTTGAAACAAATGAAGTGATATCAGGAGCACAGCTGTCTCATGGAAGACAAATTATCCCTCCCAAGAACTTCAATCAATAGCCATGCTGCTTTAGATCAAGGTTGTGTGTAACAGATATTTATCAATATTTGTTTGAACAAATAATGAAACATAAGCCAAACTGTGAGCATCCGCCATCTAAAACAGAATACAATGCCCAGTTAATTCGTTTCTTACATCAACACAAGAGAGAGTCTGAAAAATATTTGCTTATTGAACTTTGATTGTCTGTTAAGCGAGGTGCAATGACTTTGAATTCAATAAATATGCCAGTAGTCTTATTAATGGCTGGTCATCTTATTATTTTTTTCACGATCAAATTTTAAATTCCTTATGTTACTTGCTATTATGGTTTTTATAAACCAACAAAGCAATGGAATTTGATTTGATAGAGGTTTGTTTGCAATAGCCACTTGAGGCCCGTTATGTTAATAAAATGTAATTGTGTGTGCGTTAGTATGTCTCCCACATTCGTATGCTGGTTGGTCATGACTAGTAGATTACACCTATTGAGTGTGTGATCGGTAGGTCAACGGTCAAGGTCGCGGTAAACTTGAGGTGAAAAAACGGTTTCCGCTCAAAAATTAAAGATCCTTTGGGTACAGGATGTTCATACTTGGTATGCTAGTTGTTAATGACTAGTTGATGACCCTTATTGATTTTTAAATCAAAAGGTCAAAGGTCAAGGTCGCGGTTACCTTCAGGTAAAAAACGATATGTTAGCGTTGACCTTAAGCTTAAATATGGTTTCTGCTCAATAATTAAAGAACGCTTACACCCAGGATATTCATACTTGGTATGACTAGTTGATTACTCCTATTGATGTTGAGATCAGTAGGGCAAATGTCAAGGTCATCATGACCTTGAGATGAATAAACGGTTTCTGCTCAATAACTTGCTTGCACCCAGGAACTTCATACTTGGTATGCTAGTTAGTCATGACTAGTGATGAACCCTATTGATTTTGACATCAGAAGATCAAAGGTCAAGGACGCCATGACCTTCATGTGAAGACACGGTTACCGCTCAGTAAATAAAGAACGCTTGCTCCCAGAAAATTCATACTTGGTACGCAAGTTGGGCATGACTAGTAGATGACTATTGATTTTGTAATCAGTCCGTCAGTCAGTCAGTCAGTCTGTCAGTCTGTACGTCACACTTCGTTTTCATCGTACAAAAACGCAAATGGAGGTCTCCAGTCAAAAATTACAAATTTCATGTCCATCATATATTTTTTCTCAGCAACGACCACAAAATAGGGGAGACTAGCGCTTTTTCATAAAATCAATCACTAGTTTGAATATGGTTTAGTGACTATGATTCGTATAGTTGTATTCCTTAATAAGTAACCAGCCATAATTCTAATATCGCTTACACAGAACGAGTCAAATTTGTATCCTTTCAACACGAAAGAACAAAACCACAGGATGGATATAGTCTTTGTTTAAGAAATGAATTGCGGGATCGATGTCATTATCGGGGACGAACGCTGTAGGGTAAGTTAAAGTGTGTGGAGTCCGAAGGACTGCGTGCGTTCTTTAACTATCCCAACTGGGTTCATATCTCCGATGATAATATGAAGCAAGCAATCTATTACTTATATTTACACAAATACTTCATTATTTCATTCAAGAATTGTTAAAAAATACTTCATTTTATTTAAGAAAACTACATTTAACATATCATAACTACACACTATCTAACATGTTGATTTATGTTTTAAATTGCTGACACAATACAAACAATAACAAGATAAAAAAACAAAACAAGATAAACAATTTGCATTTTACATAAACATTGTTATGCGATGATTCACGATCATATTCGAAGATGTAACGTTCATCGGAAGATATTCGCAATTGCCGAAGCTATCTAATTTAGAGTTGAGGTGTAAATAATATTGTACTACCAAAATACAGGCTTGACCAAAATTACAACCACACACCCTCAAACAACAGATACCAATGCTCCTAACAGAAGGTGATATTAAACGCGGAGGATGGTGTATTCAACCAGGACTTATATGATATATAATCTAATAGCATGCATGTAGGAAGCTCATGGTAAAACATCATTAGATTTGATGTCATTCCTGAATTCAGAATGTAAGATTTCTACTGGACAATCGGAAAAGCAGACAAGATATTTTCTAACTTATGCAGGTGTAATTATTTAATAATCTGTTTTACCGTCTTGGCATCTTTAAATTGTACTTTAATTATTCCATTATTATGATCTACCATTGTAATGACCATAGAACACGCTCTCAATGGACGTCATAATAAGTGTGATGGATAGTGTGTCCTTTCAGATCTGGTTACCATTGTTGTCCCGAAGGAATTATGATACAGCAGTAGGAAGATACAGAAGCGAAAATCAAATCGCAGATATCTGGGTAGCTCTAGGTGAACAATCACTCGACCTGGATGGATGAATATTTGAATTATTTAAGACTGAATATCACCTTACCAAGATAATGTTCTTAGTAATGAATGTTATTATCTATATTCAACCGATTAACAACAATCGCCTCTCGTGAACCAATTTAGTTCGCTTATAACAAAGGATGGCAGAGAGTTGGTAACAGAATGTCTACGATACTGGCCAAGATCAATCACAACAAAATTACAAAGAAATGCTTTTGCTAAATAATAGTTCATATTCCTTGAAACTATGTTATCAGCGTCTTACTCAAACACAGTTTTGGGCATCACAATGATAGTGTCAAGTTATACAAAGAGGCACAGAACATACACTTAATACGGGATGTGGACGTTTCGATTCTTCAACAGCTCCAAGTGTCTGACAGGGTTTATTGGCAATGTTTAGTTTCACAACGTGGCACAAGAGCTAAGTAAGCCGACTGAAGGCTTGAGGCAGTTATGTGTATCAAACGTAATGTATACAAGTCATATATGTTAAATGTTCGTTGTAGGACATCATTAATTGTTTTTGACAATATACAAACGCTTATAAACGCTTTGCAAATCTGTCACATGGTTTCTAGTTCTTGCATGTAAATAAATGTACTTCAATATTTATTTGCAACCTTAGATTAAGATTGTGTGCTTCGTTTTTGTCATTTTTGTAACCCACGTATTTGGCATGCGGAGAGCTTTTTATAACCTGAACTATCATTTTGCACTTCACCTCGCCTATTCTTATCGTATCTGTTATATTTATTGATATTTCACGAAAAGGACAAGGCAGTCATATTTGTTTATTGTGTATATAATACAAGGAGGCATACGTTATGAAATATGTTAGATTAAACCAGTGTGCGCGGTGTATATGTAAAGTTATTTAAATCCTCCAATATCAATGTTCCAACAATTTGACAAAGAAAGGTAATTTGACATTCATGACTTCGGCTGCAGTCGGAACAACGTCATAAAAATCGTTTAGACTTGTCTAAAACCTGAATCGTAATGAAAGCTGACATATTTTTATAATACTATTGAGCGCTCGTTTAAACCGGTTAGAAGCCACAGTGAGTTTCACAAACCATGGCAAGGCAATTACCCCAACATTTACTAGTGATGGTATTTTAATAGTTTTGTAAAACTTGTTGTCATGTAACGCTGTGTCTACTCTTTAATGTGTGTTGTCTTGAAGCCTTGTTTCTTCAATTTAATTTGTATTGTCTTGCAGCGTTGTGTCCCCTGTTTAAAGGTTGTGTCTTGCTGCGTTGTGTGTCGCGTTTAATGTTTGTAATGTCCTTCAGTCTTGTGTCTCCTGTTCCAAATGTGTTGTCTGTAATTTCTGTGAGTTTTCAAACCTTATCAAGTATGTAACTGCTCACTTCGAATAACATTCTGTGGATTGTTTTATAGATAACATTCATAACTTTCGAAGGACAAGCTCAAAAAAAAATAATTATAACAATAGGGTTTTAGTTAAGGCACATCAACTGACTGTTAATCGGACAAACATGTGTATTGCTTATACAAATATCAGGATAGTATATACATTTGTGTTGTTGTCTTGGTTTGTATACTGCATTTGCTTCGTTCTTCTTTGCGTGATTATATGATTAAAATAGCAATGACTGATTACATGAAATACTTTTATGAATAAGTATTACTGTTTCCGATCCTTTTCTGAGATTTGGTTAAAACTGATTGACTGAATATTATTAAGATTTTGTTGTTCACATTTCAATGTTAAACTTATAACTCACACGTTTTCTAAGACTGAGAAGTAATTGAATACATTGAACATTTTAAAACAACGTATTTAGATCACAGACGGTCGCGTATTGATCTCCTTTTCAAGAAAATGCAATAAAGGAATAACATTAATTTTACCAAGACATCTTGTCAAATGTCAGTAAACGCAGTTAAATTATAAGGAAGAGACGACGTAAACGTGTTTATTTGACAATGCGGACGAATACAATTATAGTGATGGTCGTTATGGCAGTTTCTGTATAAATGAATAAGCTTAAGGAAAAAGTATGGGCCAATTGAATTTGCTGTTTTTCAAACTATGATTAACGACTAAAGCCAACTTCAAAAAGAAACGTTATTGTATAGGCGGGACAGCTAATGGTTGTTAATCTAATTCTAAATAAGTATGATAAATGGCATGCCTCTATAAATCCGTTAGGGACTCAAGATAACACAACAAAGAGAAATCCGAGATAAACTGAAAGATTTAAATAAGTTTTGAATAATACCTTTCTACAACCTGTTCAAAGCCGTAAGGTCGTTGTTGTTGTTGCTTGTTTAAAGAATAATAACGTCGCCAACTTACAAAGATGATGAATGGAATTTGTTAGAAAATGTAAAGAGAACATATAACAGTTTTTCCAAGCCTCAGTCGAGCATGTAACAAATGGCTTACGTCTTCAAAGTTCGGATTCATAAATTATATATATACCATAGGACGGTCATCAGTTGGCGGTCTAGCTCTGGGCACTTTAAAGCAACTCCGTTGAGGGTTTCCTCAGATCCTCCAACTATAACCAAGTTTACTTATTAAAACTTATGTCACAAATACATGATATATATAGCATAGACATATTGTGGCATTGCAAACAGCATACATAATGAACATAAAAATAAATCATTTTATATAACATCAGTGTGTGTAACTTATAGAATAATACATGGTTAAGCATGGCTTTTGGTTGATAATTGCCCCAGTGGGAAGACAAAATGCCCGAGGGTAATTGTTTTTACTGGTGGCATTTGTCAACCAAAAGCCATGGTCAGCCATGTATTATCCTGTATAATAGACATGTTTTGTCATTGGGTTTTAGACAGATTGTGTACATATGAGGCGTTAGATGGACATGTATCACAATTTTACCTGTCATTTGTCTGTTAAGTGAGGCCTTCAAATGCATCAAGACTCCCACATTGTGTTTGCTAATGACATGATAGTGCCTTATTTGATAGACCAGCTTTCTTACTGAAGTTCCCACTCTACCTGTCTTACAATTTGCCGTCATCTTGGTAGTGTTCGGAACATTAAAATTTGATTCTCGAATCACCTGACGAATTCACAGACAAACATAAGATTCCGTGTGATTACACTTCTAGTATTCAATACAAACACGAAAAATGCAGTGATAGGGACACATCGTGACAATAAAATATACGGACTAAACATTAATGCTCAATTTCGTGACTCCGTTATATATTTGCCGGATATGATTATTCGTTGAAAGCATGCGTTATAAATGTTCAATTCAAATTACAATTACTCGTTCAATTTGATCTCAAAACAGCTCAACGTAAAAATATTCGCAACACGCCAACCATAATCACAATCAATGTGAACATTCTGTGGATGTTTTTGTACTATTTAGATCTCTGCTCTGCACAATAATTTTCAGCGCAAATAAAATATTAAGACAAAACGCATTGTCAAATTGTCTTCAATGACATCGATCAAAACATTTAGGTTATGTCTGGGCGCAGCTGGTTTTATTACAAAATTACAATTGAAAATTAGTTCAACGTCCCAAGCATCTTCGTAAATAACTATCCATTATGGTTATATTGACAGTAATTCAAGGAAGAATGAAAAGTCGTTTCTTTGTCATATTTTTCTACATAGTTTCATTCACTAAGTTATTAAAAATAAACAATTAAAATAGTTGGTGTTATGTAATGTATTGTTTTTGTTTGTATGACGTCGACGATAATTGCATCAAAATATAGCATACATGTTCACGCATTTTCCAGAACAAAGACAATCTTCTTTACGGGGTTTCTTGCAAGATCATGAATCCCAATTAGACTAAACCGGAATCTGTATTGCAAAACTCTTAGAAGAGTTTGTTGTTATATCATAAATCAACGTTGGACTACACGAAAACAGATATTGTTAGGCAACTTGACAGTTGTTCCATATATATTTATGTTGTTTTTGCATCGTCTTTTTATGAAAACGAAAGACAAATTCCCAAAAATACAGACTTTACAAAAGTTTTGGTAGTGGTCCAGACAACATAGTGAACATTTCAAGGAAATTTAGATAAAGAGAGCAACTATGTTTAACCAGAACATTTCGTCAATATATGATTAAAAATATTATATAAGGCAAAGGATTAGGAAATCTGTTTTATTTCAAAATTAAGTCGGATGAAATCGAAATCATCGTCAAAAACCGAAAACAACGCTTTTGGCCGTCTGACCTTACGGCTGTTGTTCAGTTCATCAACTTAGTTTAGTGTTACTAAGTGTAATCAAATGTGTTTCTTATGCCCCATCTGAAAAATAATAGTGGTTCAAGAGGGACGCCTACTTCGAGTCAATATTCCTTGATAATTGGTATGATAGATGACATGCCCCCTGTTACTGTCATCAATGAATCCCATCGGGTCAGCATATAGTATAGCTCCAAGTTACAGCAAAGATAAACTAATACAAAATACTTCAGAGGCTCCATTCCCTTTAAACTCCGACATGATTTTCTGTTTGAGCGGGACAAGAATCAGTTAAATGTCTGCCATTTTGGCTAGGACATCGACATCGACAAAAAAGGGTATAAAACGAATGCAAACGAAGCAATATTGTCGAATCCTCATGATCTTATAAAACATCTTACTTACTAAATCATAATGACGAACCAAGCGATGTTGTAAACTTCAGTGCTGGTGCAACTGAAATAATAGCTTTAGTGTTACCATACTTGGACCTTGACCTTGCAAAATCTAAATGTGTCTGTACATTGTTAAACGTGTTAGAATTTGTAAACTTACGGTTTATCTCGACATTATTTCTTCTTTAAAAATTTAAAAAAGTTTATCATTATTTTATTTTGTCCTCATGTTTATCTGCCTAAGGCCAAAAAAAATACCTGTGTTTCCGGTAACCCGACCGACCCTATTTTTTCCTAGCCGACCCTAATTTTTTTTAGGCATAAAAGTAAAAAATCAAAAATTAAATATATCGTAGTTATTCTCGTTGTTTGTCTGTCTCTGTTCCCGGAGAATAAACTTTCATTTCCGAGTACGTATTACCGAGACGCTTTGTCAACAGGGAAACAAAATGGCGGAGTTCGGCGATCCCTGTACGATATCTTCAAATTGGCAAACGCATGTTTATAGTCCAAACACGTGGTTGATCACAGGAGACACATTTTACTGTCTTCATAATGAAAATATTTAGAATATAGTTCGCGGAGTTATTTATCCATGTCCAAAATAGAACTTACTTTTTTACATTTGGCTTTTCGTATATCATGCAGGCTTCTTACGATTAGGCTTTGTGAATTCATGCAGGCTAACTGCGAGGTTCCAAAACACATTTCATTAATCGTTACATTAATTTATCCGCAGTTATCAATGGTTATTTATTCCGCCTAATTTAAGTCCCATCAACTGAAATCCAAACAAAAACCGGAAGTTATAACAACACATTTATAGGAATGTGTCGGCTGCAGATCAAACGGTACAATTTGTGACGCTACCTCCACATAAGAGAGCTCACAGTTTGGCGATTTTCTTCAAGCAAATTAACAGATTTAGTAGATAAATGTCTGTTTCGCTAGAACATCATCATAGATTTGTAGAAATTGAAGTGCTGGATTTGTTCTGAAAACCGATCGCGTCTTATAAAGGAGTATTGTATACAAAAAAACAACAAATTTCATGGGCAAAATTGGCGGGAAAATACGGTAGTCGAAGGTAAGGAAACGATTTCAGACATTAAACAATGCTGTTTTTTCTGACTTTTTGTTAATAATGGTAACTTAGATATAATATACGTAATTGATTTGATGCAACAGAATTTTGTATGAAATCGAAACTGTAAAAAAACAAAAACAATCCCGACCGACCGACCCTATTTTTCTTCGACATGTTACCGGAAACACAGGTGGGTTTTTTTTTGCCTAACAAATAAGGTTGAGGTAACCGGTTTAATTCCCTCGTTAACTCCTGGGTGGTTGAACAATCCAAGGTGGTTTATCAAACGTTTATTTGTTAGGAAATATGTATTGTATTTATGTTTGTGTAGTCTGTTTTTACGTGTCTCTCGTTTAGTGTCTATATTGCTTTGACCGTGTACATTTAAAAGTTGTATTAATTTTGTACGAGGGTCAGTCGTAAAGTTCCCGGACTCTGCTTATGATATCGAAACTGTTTACTTTATAACCAAAATAATACAACTGTACGGTAGACAAATGTTTTTGGAAGTGGTGTTGCAAATTTTTATAGGAAACAAATAACATACAATAAAATAGCATAACATTATTACACAAAACCATGAACAATACGGAGCAGTTTGTACAGCAAAAATAACACGACGTCATGTTTAACGTTACGCCTTTTCAAAATATTCCCCGCATGCACGGACACATTTTCGTTGTCTCTCTACTCACTTATCAAACACATCTTTGAACCACACAGGGTCGTATCCAAGGATAGAAAAAGAATTGCTTTGAAATTATTATTGGCCCCTTGACTAAATGTAAACTTCATACAGCCAAATTCATCAAATTAGACAGTGTTCATTACTTATATGGAAACCAATTTTACAGGTTATTAGACAGGAACTCGTTGTCAGTCCCCTGGAAGCAGAGCCACCTCTCTGAATATTTACAACGAGCAGAAAATACCATCGGTAATTAATTACTGACCTGAGTTCGGGACCAATTCACTACACCTAATGTGTCAACAGAGACGGATTTCCATGACAGGGCCTGCTTTAAATCATCTATATTTGTCATCACTACAACATTACATATTCACAAGATGTAATTTCCAGTGAACAGTTTTTTCATATCGAATAACATTCGAAGACCAAGAGCAGCAGAGCAAGACATTAAATAATTTGTTTGAACGGTTGTGTTCATAGATGACTATACCCTAGTATTTTATGACTTGATTTTACCAATTTTAAAATATTGTCTTTTTAAATCAGTTAATGCGTTTACATAACCAATATTTATGTCATACCATGATGCCAAGCTATAATGAACAACACTTATCAAAACCTTAAATTAAATCCAAACAAATAAGATACATTTTAAACAACAATTACACACAAGTCAAGAACAACACCAATAGTTTTATCAATAGACGTTTGCGTTACCGCCCGTTGTTTAACCAATAAAGGTAAGTTCGTAAGAACAGTCAGTTAAAAATGAAGATAAATTTTGAAATGAAGTTAGAAGCCATGTTGAGTTAAAGCAAGTATTTATTAACAAAAGTAAATAATACGTTGAATTCACGCGTAGATATATGTGAGTTTACAACCTAATTCAACGGATCAATCCGAAATATACACAAAATATGCAATACATTTAGTCAACATTTAATTTCGAAGAGGAACCAAGAAAGATTTGAATCAATCATCACGAAAAGCAAGCAAGATTTGAACATCATGTCTCATATATTCGACACGACATTCCATTAATTTCACAGGATGTTATCAAAGAAATTCAAATAAAATTACAAAATAAACCAGTTATAACTAAACCATTGATTGGGAAAAATTAAGGGTACTTGTACTTTACCCCCAATCTTACGTTCCTTCAATTAAGTTTTAAGCAATAAGTTGGGTTCTGCATTTCAGATATGAAACTAGTTATCTCTTTGGTTTAGTCAAATTTAGCATAACGGTGAATTGATTTCTCAATATTAATCCAGTTTTTACTCAAATCATTTGAATGGTTACAATCTGTTCCATACAGATTTGAGAGAACAAAACCAATTAAATCAGCTAATAAACTAAACACGCCTTCAACCACCTCAGCAAATAGCTTACTTCCGACCACTAATGATCCCGCTAAAGACAGGATGTCATGTTTAATTGCTTTAGATTTTAGAACTATGGTTTCATATGGAAATAATAGTTGAATTATCTTTTGTCCAAGAATTTGTGTTCATTAATTCATAATAATCCAGTCTAAATTACAAATTGCTATACATTTAAAAGGTACAACTACTGAATGCTCATGTCAATGGTAAATTTTAATCACTTAAAGCAAATTTTAGCAGTATCTTATTTTTTCAAATTCATCTCTGCTAGTCCGTAGATCTAGGTTATCTTTATTCGTTCTTTCAAAACAGTCTGAAAGCTTTGTTCCGCTTTGCTGTCATTTTGCTTTTTAAAAGTTGACCTACTAAACACTGTCATATTGGCTTAGTAGGCTCGCATAATAATCTCTTCAATATAATATTTAAACCCGATATGACGACCATGTTCCTATCTCAGGCGGTCCTACACTGTGCCATTTGCGGTACATTGAACATTCATCCTCGAGTCACATGAGCAATTCACAGGCAGCAATTAAATGTCATGTAATTACCCTGCTAGTAGCAAACACAATAACTGTGGTGTAGCGACTCATCTTGACAAGCAATAGACATTTTATTGTTTATGGCTCCACTTCGTGACTCTGTCATCTATTTACTTCGTAAAGTTAAAATTATATTGGTAACACGTTCGTCATAACATAGTGTAGATGTAAATAGTGTAAATTCAATTATACAATGGCGTTATGGCTTGGAATATTGTCGACATTGGAACCCGTATAACATGACCTTCAATTGAGAAAGTTGGTATGTGTGCTTTGTACAACTGAACACTTCCTTTGTCAAAGATAAGGTCATGGTCGAACTGTTCACTGATATGCTTACCCCTGTAATTTTCTCCATATTATTACGATAAAGTACTTCCACCAGATTGAGTACTTCATCACGCCCTCGATGCATTAGCAGAACATGCATTTTCATTTTTTGTTACAAAAACAATGCCACCGCAGGACATATGTACAGTAATGTCAGGAGCACAGCTGGTTTCGGGAAATACATCAATTTAAACTCGAAATCCGATACGATAAAATACTTTCACAAGGTTGGCAGTAGTTCATTACGCCTACGAAACATTGACATAACACGCATTTGCAAATTGTTTAAAAAAACAAAACAATAACACCGTTGGAGACATTTGCGGTGATGTCGGGATAAATCAGCTTAATCACGAATTCCTCGTCTATGAACCTCAAATGATAAACATGCCGCCCTTATATCAAAACTAGGTGTTACAGATTTGAATCAATATTAGTCTTGACATATAGTGACAAAATTATATATGTGTTAGCGCGCGTCATTTACAACAGATTATAAAAGTCCTCTTATAATTATACCCAACATCACCAGAAGAGTATTAAAATCCTGACCTATGAATTTATCATTCAGTGTAAGCGAGACTATGCCTTGTTACGTAAAAAGCCATCTTATATTCATTAATAACACCAACAGAAGGGAATTCATATCCAGACCTTTGAATATAACATCACAACCAGTGTGAGCGAGACTATGACTTGTTTTTTTTTCAGGAAATAGTGTATAACGTATATGCTCCCGTCTTGTAATACAAGTGTTTGTTAAGTTGAAACATGAATATGCTGATCGTTGGTTACAGAGAAAAACACATAGTGTAAATTTCCCGAAACATTTTTAGTTCCTACCAACAGGATTACGCTTAGCTCACTTATTTTACTTTGATATAATTGACATTATAATTACATTCTCAGGAGATTTTGCATTATGAAAGGAAATCATATTGATGATAATCACGTATGTCTGTTTTTTTTATTTCGAAAATCAAGATTAAGTAAGACATTGGGCTTAATGCAATAAGCTTTTTAAGCTTGTATCGCTTAAGAACTTTCGAGAAATTTGGGAACAGAAAAAATATAGTATATTTCTATCAGAGCTAAATCTCAACAGTCAAGGCAAGTTATACAATTCTCATATAGTATATGCTTTCCATAAGAGACATACGTTTCCATCATTTGATTTTCTCAGTGTTATTTTGTATCTGGCTTTGCAAGCTCATAAATCACCATTAGTCTTGACTGGAACGTTTTATTATGAAGCTTGACAGTCGACTCAGAGGAGTCTGCATAATTATTGAAATATACAATTGCCTTGAGAAGTGCCTGCATTGTTATGGAACTTGACAGTTGCATTGACTGGAGCCTGCATTGTCATGGAACTTGACAGTTGCATTGACAGGAGCCTGCATTATTATTGAACCCGACAGTTGCCTTGACTGGAGCCTGTACTGTTAAGGAACTTGATAGTTGCCTTGACTTGCGCCTGCATTGTTTAGGACTTGACAGTTGCATTGACTGAATCCTGCATAATTATTGAACTTGACAATTGCCTTGACTGGAGCCTGTATTGTTAGGGAACTTGACAGTTGCCTAGACTGGAGCCTGCATTGTTACTGAACTACACAGTTGCCTAGACTGGAACCTGCATTGTTATGGAACTTGACAGTTGCATTGACTGGAGCCTGCATTGTTATGGAACTTGATAGTTGCCTTGACTGGATCCTGCATAATTATTGAACTTGACAGTTGTCTAGAGTAAAGTCTGCATTGTTATGAAATTTGACAGTTATTTGACTGATCAAAGACTGCAATGCTGTGAAACTAAACAGTAGCTTTGACTGGGCCGCACTGTTATTAGTGCTAAATTGCATTTGCATTTCAGATAAACCCATGAACGCATAGCTTACACATCGACCTTGACGGAAAAGCAGGGGTCAGGAAAAGAGCAGCGCATTACTACAAATCCAAAGACCGCTTGTAACTGTCAAATCGGTACCAACTACGTAAAAATAAGGTATCAGATGTACAGAAAAAATACTTTTTTGGTGTTTAGTCCTTTGGTTATAATCAGTGAGCAATACCGTTTCTATTGGTACCAACATTGTATTGGGCCAACATGCATTAAAATTTAACAATACCATCAATGACACGAATAAGCACCCAACTTAATTGTACATCAGATGCCTAACATTATAACATTAAATGAAAGAGGTTTTATTGGTATACAGCAAGTATTATACATTTTGTGTAAATAGAAAATACCTCTGAGCTATGTATTAAAAGATGAATTTCATTTTTTGTTGAATGTCATTTGTATAATGACTTTAGAATCTCATAAAGATAAACATTACTGTAGAAGACCAATTTATGGAATAAATGCAATCCGAAAATGTTAAAGTGAATAGAAAATTAGCCATGTATATTCAATTTGCAATTTGTTTAAGAAATACGTACCTTTATTACGCTATTATGCCTAAATCATATATAACGTTAATGCATGCTGATCACTTGCTGTCACATACTTGCTATGTTGACAAGTATTTTAATGTACATATATCTACTTATGAAAGTCATTTGATTTTTAATCCATGCAATGATATATTTTGTTTGTATGCATATTATATTTATTGGATTGATCTATTGACTGTTTACATATATTTATATCTTTCCACAAGTTTATACTCATGAACATTATGCATAAATGTATTTCTGAATATATTATCAAAACTACCATCTGTTGTTAGTATGCCACCGACCGACGTGAGGGGTAAAGTTATCGAGACATCCGACGCCTGAGCCATCGTCATAAATGTATCAAATAAATAAAACTAATTAATTGAATAGAACATTTTTATGAACTTTGATAGACCAATACATATATCACTACTTGTACGAATAGTTTTCACCTATTACATTAATTGGAAAAGCCAGGCAAAGCAAACTGTTGTAACCTAAGATACGCTACAAATGTGAAATACAGCTATATAACCTTTCAATTTCGCTGTTTCAATTTCAAATAGTAGCTGTTTTAAAAACCTCGAAAAATTACTGAAACATTCTTTAAAAAGTGCTTGTTTATAATAAATCAATAGTATATGCGGCAATATGAATATGCAATGTTATAATTTATTTTCATATTAAAATGTTGTTGTTTTTTCTTAAATGAGACTACAGAGATTTTTTGACTGTTTTAAGAAAAACGTGCCTAAATGTTTCTCCTCAAGTGTTACTTACAGGACTAAATGTTACATTAAGGACAAAACAGCGTTACGACAAGGACAAACCAGCGTTACGGCAAGGACAGACTAGCGTGACGGCAAGGACAAAACAGGGTTACGACAAGAACAAAGTAGCGTTACGGCAAGCACAATGTAACCTTAAGACAATGTTATATATTTATGTTTTTATTTATTTTCAGTGGAACACAGATTATTACTACACAAACATTCATTTAGGAAAGGGAATACAAATTAGTTAAGATGAATGTTAAACATAAAGTAGATAGCATTCATTGTCCAGCTATTTGAAACGGAAGATCTCATAATAACATTTTCATTGTCTGTCTTAGTTAAATATGACTAGAATTGAGCCTTTCCTCTTCAACTCATTGAAGAAAAAACAGAAATATGATTCGATATGCGTTATGTTTATTACGTTAAACATTAACGTTCAACGAATATTATACACCACACGTATCATAAACGCATTAGTTAAATGGCTGAACTCTTCAACAATGCCGTATCTTTTTTAAATAGCTATATGAAATATTAAGCAAGACTGTTATGGAAAATGCATACCATTGACTTGCATTTTTTTTCTAACAGTAATTTCAAACATTTTTTGCGCGATGTTGTTGTTGTCCCATTTAATATTAAACTAATAAATCAAACGATCTAATAAGTTTCAATACAAACATGAGTCATTGAATTCAAAATATATTTTCAAAAAAAATTCACAAGACAAATTGCAGACAATTCTCACCAGTTCAAGGAAAGGTAATAGAGAACATTTGTTTTCCAATATATTTCTTCTAATTTCCGTAACAGCAGCACAAGTAAAGCAAGGAAACCTGAAATGTGTTTTATTTGAGAACAGCGAATGAAAATCGAAGTCATGGTTGAGGTTAAGCTAGTAAACCTTAAAGGCACAGCCGTGGTTTCTATAAAGCCATTCTAGACTTTAGTATGCTCATTCATACATAGGATCGATGGTAATATAAGTCAATCAGACCTAATATGTCTTATGATACATGCTCCTGTCACTTACATCCACATATTAGTTCGAAACACCAATCCGTAAAGCTTAAACATACAGCCAAGACAGCTAATCTTACAATACTTAGGAGGTTCAATTTCCACTCATTTTCCAGTTTAAGCTTGAGATAGGCAAGCAACTGTTGTAAAATTATGATATTAATGTAAATGGGTTGTCATATGATAGTGTATGGCCTACATTCATTTGTCGGAACTTCTAACAACAATGATAAAATCTGCGGCCAGAATGGTAGTCCGTTTATTATCTTTTTTTCACCTCATTATTTTCGCCAATTGAACGCAAATTGCAAGTTCATTAATTATGCATATATATGGCAACATTTGGACTGGACTTTTGTTTTGCAATCTGATAAAAAAAATCGTTGTTCGTATGAAATAAATTGTGTATCTTATTAAACAGTAGTTCGTTCCACATCTCTATAAAGTTCACATGCTGGAGCTGGAAGATGATCCTTCGATAACACAAAATACATAACCGACGATATAGAAGTCTTTGTTTCATTGATACAGCTTGTTTAGTAGGTGCAACTAACACTGACAACACCCACAAACACTACATAAACATGCTTTCAGGTGCATGTTTTTAGATTTTAATGATACTGCAGCTCGCTTTTACACTTATGCCAGTGTACTCAAACTTTTATGCCTATCAGAATCCACTTCAAAACTGCTAAACTTAGATTCCAATGCAAACAGTTGTTAAAGATGTCTTGGTTGGCAAATTAACATTAAAGATAAATAGCAGTTTCAAGAAAAATGCTTAAGAAACACAGTATAGCGTTTTCAAACTTCAGACGAACATCTCATTAATGATTTAAGTCTTCATACTATGAAGTCATTAAAGGGGCTGCACTCCGTATAATGAAATAGCAAAAAAAAAATTGTCGAAAACTGATATAAACTTGGTATCGATGTGTACAAGGCATTGAAACTTACTAACTGAAGTACCACATCTTTTACAATTAATTTATTTGTCGCAGTTTCTTTTCGTATTTTTCCATTAAAACAGATTACTAGGTATGTCTACCTAGTAAAATTAATTCCTTATGCGTTATTGGCTAGTCAATGTTATCACGTCATATTGCCAAGTACGGTATATAGCTTGAATATTCCGACCGTTTAGGGTAAGCCTTCGTAGCACAGTGGATACAACACTGGCCTGCAATTTTGGCGACACCGGTTTGATCCCGGTCTCCGACCCGATTTTTTTTTACATTTTGGTATTTTTTTACAATTATGATGTCAAAGAGTAAAACATTTTATTAAATAATTGTCCTGGGATTCGTTAAAGAAAAAAACATTTTTGGTGCCAATCTGGTGTATAGTCCCTTTAAGGATTCATATAACAAGGAGAGTAATGACATATACACACACACACACACACACATATATATATATATATATATATTAGGCTGTTCCTGTTCGATATAATGTGCATTTACAAATTCTGTAGAATTAATCCACATGCCTTCAACTATATCAGAGTTCCTATACCTATGGGATAATATTCAAAATCATTGCACAGAGTGCATTTTGATGTTCTATATGAATTAGGCAATAACTCAAACCCTGGATGGCACACAAGGGGATATATTCTCTGGTTAATGTATTTCATATTTCATTGTAAACAGTTTGCAATGCAATTGGCAGCAAGCCCCGATCGTATCCATTGTTTTTTCAACAGGTTTGTAAAGTGTAATCTCTAGATTGCTTCTATAACAGACAAAACGTTGAAAACACAAGATTTACAGGTATCATGCTGATATTGTATTTTGGGGGGTTTTAATACCTATAGACACATAAATTAGTATGGTGTAGTTTGGCTCTGTGTTATAGGTTATTTTAATCTAGTTTATTGTAAGCAGTGTTTGTTTTAGACGCAATTGTTGTTAGATTCAAAAGCAATACTTAAACCAATTACTCATAGTTACAATACATGTGTATGCATTGAGAACCCCAAACGAGCATCTTTACAATTTGTGTGCATATGAGCCTTAAGATAGACATGCATCACAATTTACTCCCCGATTTGTTAGTTTAGCGCGGCCTTCATATTAATCATGACTCTCACACTGGGTTTGCTAATGACATGTTAGTGCCAAGTTTGATAGACCAGCTTTCCTACTAATCACTTTAGCAAGTCGCAGCCCACAAGCCTGTCAATATCAGATGTATGTTATTAGCACATCTAACACATACAAGCTTCCTGTGATGTGCAGGAACGGGAAGCTACTATTACAAAGTCGGACTACACCAGTGATAGTTATGTAGGAAATTTGTATAGCATTGAAATGCTTCTTATTTATATGGAAATCGCTATTTGCATGTGTTTTGAACAACATTGTCAGTCATTCCGTAACGAAGTCTTAGCCCAATGTGACGAATGTTTAATGTTGAAATGGTTTGAAAAATGAAATCATTTAAATCTTGAACAGCGTCATGATTTGCAATTTGAAAATCCAAGCTTTAAATGGACAACTATATCAAAGCAAGCAGGCAGACAGGTGAAAATCACTCAGATGAAACCCGATTTATCATGACGAAATCCTTGCCAATGTCCTTGAAACACTGGTGGACTAACGACGGGCAGTTAACTGTTATTTAAACCTATTATAACTCACACCTCGTGTGTCAACAGAAAATCTCCCCGACATTGTCTGCTTAAAATCATCGACGTTTGTCTTCGTTGAAACGCCATGTTGCAAAACGATGAAAACATTCTGATGTTGTTCCATTATAAAACAATGGAAATAACAGGGCAAAGCCCAGAAACCAAAGTTATTTTTAAAGGGTCAACCATGATGGCTAGACAAACAAGAACAGATAACAACGTATTCCATCAGAGTTAAAAAAAACACAAATATCAAATTCCATAATATATAAAAAAGCCAATGATGTTACCAATCATGTCCTCATATCGATCCAAATTACGTACTTCCGATATTTAATAGTCACATTGAGTGCAGGATTTCATATTTAAATGCTATTCAATTTAGAACTATGACTTGACAGGCAAATTTGTTTTGATTAATTCACTTCCAAGTATAGATTCCATTAGTTCCCAGCCAGATGAATACATTCTCTAAATTATAAATGATGTTTGATGTAGGAAGTGCAACTGCTGAACGCTCACGTCAATTGAGAAGTTAAATCAATCAACGCAATACAAGCAGTAATTTTCAATTCAACCTGTTTATGTTCATGCGCAGCAAATCACGTACGCTTGCTACAGCACCGTTGGCAGCATGTTTTATGTAGGTATTTGCCCCGCAACTCTAAACAAGGTCATACTTAGAACGCAACAGAATTTAGTAAGCTTGCTACAATGCATCATGATTTATTTATATATGTGCCTCTAAACTCCACACAAGGTCATACATAGAACGAAGCAAATTACGCACGCTTGCTACATTACCGTCTGCATCATGTTTTACTTAGGTATGTGCCCCGCAACTCTAAACAAGGTCAAACTTAGAACGCAACATAATTCAGTAAGCTTGCTACAATGCATCATGATTTATTTATATATGTGCCTCTAAACTCCACACAAGGTCATACATAGAACGAAGCAAATCACGCATGCTTGCTACATTACAGTCTGCATCATGTTTTATGTAGGTATGTGCCCCGCAACTCTAAACAAGGTCGTAGTTAGAACGCAGCATAATTTGGTACGCTTGCTACATTATCGTCTGCATCATGTTTTATGTACGTATGCGCCCCGCAACTCTAAACAAAACCTTTGTTAGAAAACAGCAACCCCTTTACGTTTGCAACAACACCGTTATCGTCTGTGAAACATGTTAAGTATGGACATTATGCTTTATTTTATCAACGTGCTTCATAACTCTAGACCAAAACGGAGTCGTAAAAGGGCTTCTATTGCATTATTGGCAACTGGATTTTCCCATTCCATCGGATTGAACATGTGCCATCATATTGGTCGTTTTCGGTACATTAAACTTTCCTCCTCGAATCGCGTGACCAATTCGTGGGCAACAATAAGATTCCATGTGATTACCCTTCTAGTAGCAAATACGAACACGAAAATTGTGGTGATTGGTACTCATCTTGACAAGAAAATAGACGTTCCAGAGTTTATGGCTCCATTCCGTGACTCTGTCATCTATTTACCGGATACGTTTGCATTATTATTTTGGGAAGCATTCGTAAAATTGCGTAATGCAAATACACAAGGGTGCGATCAAGTCATCATCACATCCTACGATCGATTTCTCACATCCTTTAATGTTTAAATGAGATTTTTTTTTAAAACATATAGTTTTGCTAGGCTTATTCACATTAGCAAGTTCATGTTTTAAGTATCGTTCTCAAACTCGCTTAGTATTTACGGTATTTTGACGTACGCGCCTCGATAAGATAGCCAAAATGTATGTATCGTTCTTACTTGAACGCCCTTAAACTGTGAGGCTAAAGTACTTATTACGGCAATGTTATATAAGCGAGCTTTGTGAAAGCTAAACAACTACATTTAGTTTCCATATAATAGCATGCTAAATCCAAAATATTTGTAACTGCTATTGACAGATTATATTTAAGTTGATAGCACGGACAGCGGAGTGCAGTTGACATTGTTCAAATGTCAAATACATTCTAATACGCGTACTTACCATAATGATTCATGTCATATTCCAAAAGGCACACCGACTTAGTAAATCGCACAAACTAAATAAATCGCTGCAAATGGAATGCTTGGAAATGTAGCAAATGAGCATTTGACATAAATGCTTCGTTATTGTGCAGCATTTTCACGACAGTATGATAGAGTAACAAAACCCAGGCTGATTGTATAAAGAAACAATTCAAACTGATATGTTTAATGTTTCCGTTCCATAGTTGTTTCGCGAAAACCTTGAATGAAATGAACTGTTAATTGAATTCGATGGCTTTCCAAATGTTGCGTCATTCGCACAATATATTGCGATCTAAGGAAGTATTATTTACTTTTAAAGTAGTATTTTTGTTAAAGGGATTGTACACCAGATGATAACAGGCAAATTGTCAAAAGCTTACATTAAATTGGCGTCGTTGTGTACAACGTATTCGTTCTTACTTACTGATGGATGGTTCACATCGCTTACGACACATGCATCTTTCGTCGTTTAGTGCACTTTTCCAATTCTTGTTTGTGAATTTTTGTGTTCTATGTTTTTGGTGTTTTCCCTGTGCCATTAAACGGGGTATATGTTTAAACTTTTGGATTCTGAGCTTGTTTCTGTAGTTTTTCACATAAGTATTGACTGGAGTTGTCAATCACGTAAATCCTAGTAAATTTAAAAAAGCGTCGGTATAATCATCTGTACTCTTTAACAGATATTATTTAAACTAGGAAACCATAATGCGCTATTTTAAAACGGAAAAACTCAGGTGGGACAGCAACATGAATGCTTATTCTGTTAACCGTGTAAAATGTTATATTATTTGCCTCCTACTAGCTCGAATTGACAATTCTAAGCTTGTTTTGAGTACATGTTTTTGCTCAATTTTGAACCATCTGTTTTCTAGTCCCTCATTGTGAGTCTCTCGAAGATGTGTAGTAAATATTTAAATATTTGATCATAATGACATATAATTTAATAGTTGTTTTTTGTTCCGATTGTTTGAATCGAGGAATTGAAACCACATTTATTATAATTTATTTTCCTTTTATCTATTTATATACGCATTTATTTATTTTCTTACCATATTCGCGACCACAAGTTAAAGCCATGATCATGTTACATAGCACTTATTGACTTGCTGCAGGCGCTCTCGAAACTCCAATTGCAGTCATTAAAACTAATCTAGCTAATTCAGTTACTGGCAGTTTCTGCTGTTCATGCTAATTGTCTTTATATTAGGTACTGGTGGAACGGAATAAAATCAATATGCTTCCTGAAGTCATATAAAAGCACGACTGTTTTACGTCAAACGTCAGCTGAAGGCAAAAATAGACTAAAATATTGCAATGAGTTCCATTCATTCTTTACAGAAATCAATGGTGAATAGATTTTCAAATCAATTTTAAACAACAAAATGCCATCAACTATACAAAGTAGATGTGAAAGTTAATTGAGTTTTATTCAAACATATACCAATTCCCTTGGTGTAAATGTATATCGTATTTGTATAACATGACTGTTTATATATCAGAAGAAAAAGTGAAGGATACTCTGCTGCAGTGGTGAGAGACAAATACCAAGCACCCGCTCGATACTTGAGAGAGACATTTCGGTGGTTTTACAGCCCAGACATATGTCATTAACTTGGACATTCTCATCTAGAAAGGCTTTGTTTATGTCTTGTAGCGGTTCCGATACCAATGCCTTTTTAATTTCGGCAATTGTCCTTTGTAATTTAGGCTCAGGCAATACTTGAAGTCCGGCCATTACCAACAAAGATATCAGTCGTTATTTTACATGATCATATGTCAAAATATACACTCTGGAAGTTTGAAACATTACATTGGAAACAATGGTAATTGTTACTATGTTAATGCCTATGACCCAGTCTTAAGCGGTATTTCGTTAAGAATTACTAAATAGTAACCAATAAATAACTCTTAATTATACCGAATAACGAGCAGATACCAAACATACACTGTGAACAACGTGCCGGGAGACTTTTACTACACATCACTGTACGACAGCTTAAGTGTAAAACTATCAAAGACTCACTATATTTGTTTTAAAGATACTGTACTGCATTATTCTTTTGACAGTTTCACTATATATATAACAATAATATACCGTTACGAAAACTGGGTAGGGCTTGAGATTTAAATATATTTATACAGAAAATGGACGAAAAGTTGATTGTGTTTTAATCAATTCTTCATTCACAAACGTTGAGTGTTTTATTTTCACATATGCGACGGTATTGACCTGCTCCAGGCTGTAGACTGTTGTTTTGAGAATGAAGAACGTTCGATCGTATCACAGGTTGGCCATATGTTTTTTTTATAATAGACTATCGCTGAATCAAGCATTCCTTTCAACCATGTCACATCTGTGACTCAATCCTCAATTAGTTTTATCTGCATTCAAGATTTCTTTAACGTTTAAATAAAAAAACACGGTCAGGAATTTACTCTCATTAAAAAATACAAGTTATGCATTCCACTGTTGCATACCCTTGTATTGCAGGTTAACTGAAGTCATATTTGACTTTAACATTTCTTAGTGGATGCATGAATTCTAAGCAATTAAATACTTAACAATTTATTCCCCGTTTGTATCTGCTTGATGTTGATGCACACGATGTTAGCTCGTAACAGGTAAATGTGTGTAGAACTGTGTAATTCATTGATATCTGATATTTATTTCGTAACACAATATCCATCACCATATGCTAAACTACTTTTAACGAATGCATATAGGTTCTAGAAAATTCCCCTGATGGGTGTGTTTATCTGTATTTCCCATTGTAAACCATTCGTCAAAATCAATACTGTGATTCAATCTTGCTCAAACAGTTTCTAGAATTATTCAGGGAATTCTTATTGAATATTTAAAGAAATATAACTTGTTTTGCTATTTTAGAGGTTTAAAATGTTCTGTGTTTGGCCTTAGCATAGTTTAATACATTTAAGCTTGAAAATCCAAATTTTAGTCAGACCCAAATGTAAATAATTTCTCTAAATCAATGTAAAGCAAAGAAAAACACGAATCATTGTTTAATAATACAATGAAATATATACAGGTACAATAAAGGTGTTCGAAAATTAAAAACAAAATGTGAAATTAACACAATTAGTCACATTGCTACGCAATAACTGTACTATCTAAGAATACTATGAGCCAGTGATTCCATAATGACAGCGACAGGCATTTCATCTCATTATCAGACAATAGAGAACATAAATTGTCATTCCTTCACGATCTGTGACAATACTGAAACATTAATTCATAGCTATCTCACAAAACATAATCCTCGGGAAAAAGGTGACGGTAATTGCGGTGCCTTGTCAGCGGAAATCAAATTTCCTCGGCAGGGAGGAGCGCATGTTATTGTCATGTTCGCCAGCCATTGTGCACTATTTTGTCATTCACCGGCTGCTGGATATCTGCATTCGATGGTATTTTGTCTTTCAAAGAAACGGCGCTGTGGTCTTTACAATTATATTGAACGGAAAAGTCTCATGAAATTGCCAAGCGGCTTTAAACACAAGTAATACAAAATGTTTTTTTCTCTACCCAACTGGTCAATGCTGCATCTTGTAACATTTATTAGTGGAACGAATATTTCCTTACAATTATTTCAGAGAACGTACTGTTTTCTTCTGTCAAAAAAGTAGGAAACGATCTATTTTATATTCATGTTGTACGGAAGAATGTTTCCACTCCCGTTATGTGTCAATAATACCTAAGCAATATAACATGGGGATAACTCATAAAATGAATTGAGTAATATGGTAATAGACTGTTGGGAGGTGATGCCTTCAAACATTTACTCTTAAGATGTTGCACGGCATAACCACGGATCAAATAATTTCTCTTGGACCTTTTGTATATTAAATCATTTTATAGTTTGATGATGTTATTTTTAACATTTGTTTTGCTTCGTTGAGTCCTTTAATCTTATCTTATTAATAATTATTCTAGCGAAAATGTCAATCGTGTATGATGATGTTTCGATAGTCCATTCATTGTTAAATTAACGGTAGTTTATCAAATAGTTTGGTTAGTGGTCACCAAGCCGGACAAGTGGGTTGTCTCCGGCACTCCAGTTTCACCCACAACACAAGACCACACTTTCATGTACTATCATGCCAACGAGAGTGAGTTAGTATAAGTTATCTTAGCTTTCTTCACAATCGTTGGCAAATATATATTGTTTAAACAAAATAAAGTATATGAAGAATGCCATTGTCAATTGACTTTGTTTGATGGCCATCGGTGCTGCAAAATTACAAGATATTATGATACGTGCATTAACCTAGTAGTTACTTTTGATTTAAATATAGCTAGACCACGTAAAGCAGTCGTAAAATTGTGTGTTTGATTACCGATACCGTTCAAGATATATTGTCTAAGATAAAAGTAAGATAGTGTGGAAATTTTGTCTAGACCGTAACCGAAACTAAATCAGCCCAAGGTTTATTAATTGCGACCAGCTTGACCATGTATGTTCGGTCTATGTCGGGAATAGTTTGACGGAGCATTGTTTCTGACTAGCGATGCTGCTAACGATGTTTTGTTTTAGTGAAAAGTACTGTCGACACCAAAGGCTATAATTGTGTTACAACACACCACTAAAGCTAAGTGCTGGTAGTAAAACACAACAATGGCATTCCCTATTCCCAGTTCCAGACTGTCTGGGGGAAAATGAGGCGAATGTATTTCCGCAAATATTCCGGGATAAGTTGTTAAGACCAGTTTAAGCCACATCGGTAATATTGACCTTCTGAGAACCATTCAAACAGGAATAGTGAAAACATTATATATAAAGTGGGAAAATGAAAAGCTTATAAGGTTAACTAAAGTATGTTAAATCTTATACTATTTTTATCGTCATTTGTGTATGTAATCAAAATATGTGTCAGTGTCGGTTCAGTTTAGAGGTTTCATTTTGTATAGGCTCATTAAATAAAAAATGTGAAACCTTACTTTTATCTCCTTCAAATTCAAATATGTCTTTTGTGGAATTCATACAAATGGAACTATATTGACTTGTCCATCTTAAAAGATAATGCTGATACTGAACTTTCGTTTATGTTTTTGATTTAAAAGCAGAGGGTTCAAGGATATTTTGAAATGATATAAATCATGACTGGCGGTTACCTTGTGCCTCTTAATAGGTTATCGTTGTCTTTCACACGATAGAGCGATATTGAAATATAGGAGGCTTTGGAACATTCTGACATTAACCCTGGGATGTGTTTGTTAACATAGCGGCCTTAACAAAACAGCAAACAATAAACCACTTTGATACCTTTAACTTTCTATTTGTATTCATAAAACTAAACTATCACAACTTGAATGTTACCAGCACTAGCGGATCCAATGGGGCTGCACCTGGCGCCCCCACTTCCCCTTTAAATCGGCCAATTTTACTTTTTATTTCAATATTGGAGAGAAAAAGTACAATAATGTGCCCAAAATGCACCAGTTCTGAGGAAGGGGTGCAAGTAAAATGGTTGTTTCCCTAGGTTATGCCCCCCTCTAACATCGAATGCTAGAACCGTTCCTGACGTGGATTAAACAGTTGGTGACTTTATCGTTTATCAAATCGTTGGAGGACGCCTAGAGGAACCAAGAGACTTGAAAATAAAGAACATTGTGGTACCTTTGGCATTAATCCCACAAAATTAACCTGCAAATGCTATTCATCCAATATTTTATCTTATCATGAAGCTTAACAGGTAAAACATTCACTTAAATAAATCAATCAAAGGAATTTAGACAGCAGCGGTATGAACACAATAAAAGTTCTGGAAATGTAAAACAGCTGTTGTAGCTCCGGCGTTTGTAATGCAGGTATTGCACAGTTCTTGACCTCCTTAACAGAACACTTCATGAAATATTTGTTGCTTTCTCTTAAATTGCATAATTATAAACACACTCTGCAAATAGTTATGTAAAATGTCTGGCAGATTTTGATGCTCCAAGTATTGATCACGAATCATACAAGGCGCTTTGCTATGTTCATTATTGTACAAGTTGTACAATTTATACAAAAACAAGAAACAATATCCCACTGTGTTTGCACTTAGAAAGCTTCCTAGATTTCATCGTAGATTAATATTTATACACCGTTCATTTAAAATGTTTATAATAATCCTTTCCACTATTATCATAATGCTCGCATTTACCATGAAGATTTCTTGAAATTACCATATGTCTTAGACTTCAAACAAACAATAGTTTGTAACGAGATTATTAATAGTGTAGAAGGATGGATAATGTGAATTCAAAGGGAAATATTGGGCAAGACAGGCCCAAATATCAGACAAATAATCAAGACAGTCAATTCTCAATCTCAACTCAATTTACCGCATAAACGCATAGTATGATTTAAATTATTGCATGATTTTATTCCTTTTGAAAATCTATTTCCTCATAGAATGAATCGATAAAATGATTTTGTCAATATTTCAAAAGGGAAAAACAAAAACTTGAGAAATTGTTAGAAAATGAAAATAAATTAAACTCAATACATTTCTATCGAATTCTTGACCGAACAAATTATTTGATAGATTGCGCTTTTAAAGGTGTAAAAATATATATGTTTTAAATAACGTTTGATGCTATGTGGTATTTTTAAAAGAGTTGAGACTGATTTTGAGACTTCAGTAAAATGTGTTCGTGATATTGAGGCCATAAGATACATTTAAGGCGTTAGTGGAACGAGTTTAAATACTTTTAAAACATTTCAATGAAAAAAGTTCAATTATTTTAATTAACTGAGTATCAGCGGAATTTGTCTACGTAAAGCATAAAAGCGAAGTGTGGGGTACTCAAAGACATTTCCATTATAACAATCCAATATGATGATATCCCAGAGATGCTTGGCATTAATTAGCCTCTAACAAAGTGTGCATGCAAATTCCGACACACAGTTTGCAAATTATCGGCCGCTCTTTTAGTAATTCTTTGTTGTTATAATCGCTCCATTGTTGTTTGAGCATCATTTGTTTCTATTTCCTGCAAAGCGACAGAGTTCTGACAAAAGAATTAATTGATCTTTTGAGGCATTGTTTGCACGACATTAGAATGTTGCCGCTTTATACTGCTTCGATCGGAAGTGAGAAAAACGAATGAATAAAACAAACAATATAACACACTAGAGATTAATGTTACCGTACAACATCGTGATTGGAGAGTAATATTTATACTCACTTAAATGGAAACACTACCAATGAGGGCGAGTTCAATATTTGTAAATTTAATCGATGCTATCGATCATGATGGAGATTTTCAGTTCAATATTTTATTAAAGCTGCAACTCTCACAGATTTACCGTTTTGAAAACTGTTTTTTTGTGTCTTGGAATGAGCCAATTTCTGCGTTAATATCTGCAAACCAGTATTTTAAGAATGCTGACAAAAGATCAGATCGGAGATGTTCAATTTTTTAACTTAAATATGAAAATCTGCAATCAGTTTTTTTCAGCAGTCTTGAATCACTGGTATCAATGCACTAACGCATAAATAGGCTTGTTCGAAGATAAAAAAATAAAAAAAGTTTTTAAAACGTTCAGTTTGTGATAGTGCAGCTTTAATGTGACCCTCATAATTATTGGCAGAGGGGAATTATTTTCTTAGTATCTAAAATGTATTTTGTTACACTGTAATGCTAATAAGAATAGCATTTTTTTCTCCAATAGGTGCTTAATTAGTGAGTAAGCATGCTAATATTAGTTTATGTTGGATAATGGAAAAACTCTACCTATACTCTCTCAAGTAGTTTGGCACCGTGGAGACGATCTATAAGACATGAATACGAGAAGGAAAACAGCAACTGAGTTGTGTGTTTACATGTGTTTTACATCTCTTACTACCAATTTTTAGGCTCTTCAGTTATGCTGTGAGAGGTCAGCTACGTTTCTGTTATAGTTTGCTACTAGACTTATTCGTGCAGTATTCATATACTTTTATACGACAGGAATGCGAGAGAAAAGCCAGCAACTGAGTCGTGTGTTTACATGTCGGCTTTTACTACCAAATATCAGGCTCTTCAGTATTGCTGTGAAAGGTCAGCTACATTTATGATACAGTTTGCTACTAGACTCCTTCATGCAGTATTCATGTTATTTTATGACACCGCTGCCAGTTTTCAGAGTCAATAACACATTTTTGTTTACAGGTTTTGTCTATGCGGATTCAGAAACAATGTTACTTTTTTAAAACTCATTATTCATGAGAATATGAATCACAAGGTTCTCGCATAGTTACGCAATAACAAAAATGTATAGAGAATAATCATGCAACGAACAATAACACCAACAGGGATTTCCTTCATATTACAAGGCAATTAACAAAACAGTGTCAATCATTCACGAAATGTGACAATACTGAAACACTAATTCATAGCTATCACACTCAAACTATTGTATGGAGAAAAGGCGACTGTAATTGCGGTGCCTTGTCAACGGAAATCGAATTTTCTCGGCAGGGAGTAGTGCATGTTATTGTCATAATAAACAACCATTGTGCACCATGTTGGCATGTACACGTCCTGAGCAGATACTCTCTCAAGTAGTTGGCACCGTAGAGAAGCTATCTTCTATACGACAGAAATACGAAAGAAACCAGCAACTGAGTTGTGTGGTAACATCATGTCCGAAGAGCTCAAGGCTCTTTACGAATTATATCGTATGAATATTCTTATGAATCCTTCCTAACTTCAGTTACAAATATTGCCGACCTTGACTTTGAAGAAATGTACTTTTGGTTTAAAAAATGATTTCGATTTAACATATACAATTAGTTCTGTTCAACAGATTTGAATATAATCAAACTTAACAAAGACCAAATATATATTTCATTGAACGAGAACATGTAAATTATGCACAAAAATAGTGTACACAGAATTGTGAAGAAAGCATTGAGGCGTATGCTATGTGTCGCCTGCAGTGATTCGAACATTGAAATGTACAATTTATGCTGCTACATTTCCATGCATTGATCAAATTTACTTTTGTCATATGCTCATTGTACAATTCTATGATAATAGTGGTTTCTCATTATTGTTTTATTCAAGACAAATCTCAATTACAAAATAACTAAAATATTGAGTACATATCATTATTTCTTTGTCGAAAATGTAACGAACAATATAGTTTAGACTCATGCCATGCTAAAGTGTAGTGTCACTGATGGTAAGTGTCAATAGCTTCTGTCATGAATTTTGTTCCCAAACGACCGAATGAATTATTTACATGTTTCACAGCCATCCTTAAAGCACAATACGCGTCATCCTATTGATCTTTCTCCTTTTTATCGTATGTTTTAATATTTAATTCGATTATAATTTCAAACCGTGAGTGCTTTTTTAGGTCTATGGCTAAACTGTGTTATTGAATGTTTTGTATTTTAAGAGAAAAAAATACTTTGTGTTTTCCGAGGAGCAGTGGCAATCTCATGAACATTGTGTGATTGGAAGGTCCGTTATCCAATGTTTATTTACACCAATTGGCATGCAAGGCTAACATAACTTGTCATTTTCCGTATAACAAAATATGTATGTGGTCTTTGCTTGGAGCCATATGCTCTTAATGTCACAGAACGGTAAAGTAATATTGTACCAAATATCAAGCAGGTACTTTAAAGTTGGTGTCTCCGCAATGGGGCCGATCCTCTGTAGTTAATTTCATTTATATTTTAGATCAACGCCTGATTATTTCAGGCAGTCTTATAAACTGTATAGTCTCACTAGAGGCTCGCTTCAAAGGATATAAGTCGTATCTTTAAATATCGTATAACTATATAAACGTCAAAAAATGGCAGCACGTTGACTGTTTGTATTTCCTGAACAGCGTATTCAGCTTTAGAACTTGCTAAAGCTGTTCACAAATTTATGCAACAGAAAAAAGAAAATAGGATAATTAGATAATTTCAGTTTACAACAAACATATCTTATAAACAAGCCCCAATTGTCAACATTTTCCAAGTGCTGGTAATAAACCCTTTCAATGTCAGTCCTTATTTTCCAGTCCAAAACCAATTGGAAAACAGACATCAGGCGACTATATAGGCTAATATATTTCCATAAATGTTCCGGGGTGAAATGTTTTGACCAGTTCATGTCATAATGGTGATTATGGCCTTTCAAGAACCATCCATCAACAGAGCTACTTTATACTCCTAAAATGATGGAAACATATATAGTCAGATAATGATAGTGTTTACTGTTAAACTCGACAGTGTTTTGTTTGTAGTCAACATAACTTATTCCCATAAGTACTATAATATGTAAATTCATTTTAAAGCTGCTCTCTCACAGATTGAACGTTTTGACAGTTTTTTTTTTTAATTTTTGTCTTGAAACGAGCCAATTTTGGCAAAAATGCATGGAAACCAGGTATATAAGACTGCTGACAAAAATAGATTACAGATTTTTATATTTAAGTTCAAAAATAAGAGTTTTATGCATTTTTCATAAACCGTTACTAACGGTTTAAGCCATAAAACATTAATTTTCGAATGTAAATATAAAAATCTGCAATCTGTTTTTGTCAGCAATCTTTTATCACTGGTTTGCAGATATTTACGCAAAAATTAGCTCTTTCCAAGACAAAAAATAAAAAGGTTGTAAAAACGGTATATCTGTGAGAGTGCAGCTTTAAAGGTTTTAATTTCAAATACCCTCAAAGTCAGATTGTTTTTCATATGCATATTGAAACCTTACTGTCGTGATTTACTTTATGGCCATATAAGTCTTATATGGAATCCATATAAAGGGAACTTCATAGACTTGTTCAAATTACCTCGAATCCATCTGTCTGTTATAAAACCATAAAGTTGAAATTGTCGCACAGGACAGCTAAATCTCCTCAAAATCTGTTACTGAATTGCAAAGAACGGAATCTTCATTTCTAGAAATAATATTTCTTTAGAATTGATTTTCTCAATGCACAGTTTTCCCGAATCAATCACATGAATTTAGACAGAAGCTACACGATCACAGAGAATAAGCTCTGGAAACGTAAAACAGATGTATGCTTATGCAGACTTTGCACAGGTCTTGACCTCACAAACAAAACTTCTGTGTTTTCTTGAATAACTTATTTACATATTCCGCTGTGAAAACATGGAAACAATAATACGAGTAATATTAATGTAGGCATTTATTTTGTATCTGACAAGGTGCCATTTTCTCTAAATGTACAAGTTAGAAACAATCCCCCGCTGTGTTAACCCTAAGTAAGCCTCCCATATCTAATTGCAGGTTAATATTTATACACCTTACATTCGAAATGAACAATAATCATCTCCGCTATTAACATACTTTTCACATATATCATGAAGAGTTCTGGAAATAACCATATGCTAGAGACTTCAAACGAATGTAGTGTTTATGAGAGCATTAATTTCGAAGAGAATGGGCAACATGAATGAACAGAGAAACTTCAGACAAGACATATGTTAAATGTTTAGCCTTTATTGAAAAGAGTTGGTTAACTTATGAAATGCTTCAATAAATATATAGTAAGTTGTTTATTTGGCAACGGAATTTGTTTCTAAGTCCAACTGGACTTAATTGAGGAAACCACAAACACTCTTGCACTGATTGGTCGAACTAATCCAATATGATGTTATTCCTGTAATTGAACATTAAAAAGCCCCTAACATAACGTTCATGCAAATTCCGAGACACAATTTGATTATTTTAGGCCGTTCTTTAACAAGTCTGTGTTATTATGGCCTTTTTCGTTCTGCAATATTTCTTTTCAATTTCTGATAAGCTGCAAAGTTATGGCAAAAGAAGTAATTGGACTTTTGCGGGAAGGTTTGCACAAGAGTAAAATGTGGCTGGTTTATACTGCTTCTAATGGAATTGAGTAAACAAATGAAATGAAACAAACAATATAACATACTAGAGATTAATGTGACCGTAGGATATTGTGTTTGTAGAGCAATATTTATATGCACTCTAACGGAAACAATACAAGTGAAGCGAGTTCAATGTTTGAACATTTAATTCATATGCTTCGATCGGGAAAGGTTATTGAGTTTGATATCACGGTTTACCATTAAGTAGTTGCTTAATTGTTGACTTAGAGTAACAGTAGAATATGAAATAGACGGGCAAACAAATGTAACTTGCTAGATAAAATGTCCAGTAGTTGGCACAGTAAAGTAAATGTATCCATTTCTATAATATTATTAAAGACATCATGTGTAAAGCACCTAGCCTGTTACAACCTCATATCTGCAATGGCTATCAAAGGCCAAACACATTTCTTTTTTAATTGAATATTGGACTTGTCCCTGTAGGTTCCTTCGTATTTTGTTATAAAGGAAAAATTTCTAGCAGCCGTCGCCAGTAGTTTAAACCAATAAAAAAATATATCAAGGAAGGCCCATTTCTATCATAATATAAAACACATTATTTCATGATCTATAATAAAAACTTTGTCTATGATAGGACTTGCCATATTGCCCTGTCTATATATGGATCGAAACAGTTTATCATATGACGTGATGAAAACGCTGGGAAACGATTCAAAAACGCTATCTTGACCGACCCGAAACATTTTATTATATGACGTCATAATATAGTTTACAGTATCATGTAATAAAACAGTTATTTACTTATTAGCTGTGAAATATGCAGTGCATTTCGAAAGCCAAATCATTATTAAACTCGACTATCAACTCGGTCAATAGTGATTTGTTGGTAGATAAAACAGCACATTCCAAAGCTTATCAGTAAATAATTGTATAATAGTTCTCGCAATGTTATCCAATGACTATAATGTACGTGCTATTATCATGCGATTGACAATGACAACGACATGAATTTCGTCATTAAGAAGATACAATTGCCACTCCTTCACGAAATGTGACAATAAGAACATTGATTCATAGTTGTTATACCAACAATATATATCGAGAAAAAAACGAAACTGTCATTGCTGTGTCTTGTCAAAGGAAATTAAATTTCCTCGACGGGAGGGAATGCATGATATTGTCATATAAATCAACCTTTATGCATCATGTGCTTCATTTACTGGCTGCTGGTTTTAAAGAATGCATCCCAAGGTGTGTTGTTGTTCGAGGAAATGATTCAAGGGTCTTTACAAATTATTCTGAACTGATTTGTACCATACAACTGTCCCAATTATAGAAATGGCTTTTTATGACCTTGCCGAGCTGACCTTGTAAAATCTTCATGTTCAAAGGTTTTTTTGCAGGAGCGGTAAAAATGATATATTTGTCTGGTGTTCATTATACAATATCGTGACCACATCAGTTCCTCATTATCCGTTGTACAAAGCATTTTTCAAATAAAAATGAGCTAAAATAAAGAATATATATTATATTCTTCTGTAGAAAAGCAAGGAAACAATATAGTATACGCCCTTGTTTTACGGAAGTGTGGTTCCATCAAGAGTAAGTGGCATTAGCTTTGTTATTTTCTTTGTTCTCAATAGATGTATTACTGCATCAACGACGACCAAACGAATGATCCACAGGCTTTATACTCTTGGCTAAGTGCGTGAGCATAATACACGTCACCCTTTTGCACTCAACAAGTAAGATGTTGTGTGTGTTGTTTTGCATATGTTTTGTTACTAGGCTCGATGATAATTTCTCATGAGTGTAGTTTGTTTTACTTATTAAGAGTACAAATGAATTATTTCTTTTTCCAGAATTCTCGCAATCAACGTGTATACTAGTGGTTCCGGTATTTAATGTGAGGTTCAGTCAAATGTCATACAATACTAATATTAAAGAGTATTCCATTTTCGGTGGACAAGTTTATGTGTGACCTTTGCTTGTGGCCATAAATATGGTTTTCATGCTTTAAAACATGGGTGGGGGTTACCAATCGGGTTAAGTTTGAAGTCACATTCCATAAAGATTGGAAGTATCATCAAATGCACAAAGGCGTTTTGTAATATATGTGTAATAAATATCAAACTTCTAGTACATTTCATTTAGATTTCAAGTTCACCAAATGTACAAAGAAGTTGTGTTATATATGGGTAATATATATATAAACTGTTTTGCAAAAGAGTAATATTATTCTTATGAATAAATGTTTAAATTGAATTTGCTTAAAAGTTCATGGTGTTTACGCGGCCGTTCCCTGTAAGGTCATTAAATGTATTTTTAATGCAGCTCGGCATTGATTCAGACGGTCTTTAAAACTTCAAACGAACTAAATAGACAAATTCTCATAATTGTTCTGGAAGACACCAGAAAACGAGGCCTAAAGCTGATAATAAAATATAACTATGTCATTCCTCATTCACAGTGCCAGACGGTCTGGAAAAAGGACATTAGGCGAACAATTGTTTCAGAGCAAATTGTTTCGACCAGTTCATGTCACAATGTTGATCTAAGCCTTCCGACTACCATCCATCATTTGAGCTATTTTGTAAAACAGATGCACCTCTGGAATGGTGGAAACATATTATGTGGGGAATTTATAGCTCTCGGTGTTTACTAAGTACAATCGTAAAGTATTTTCAGCATTTTTGTTAGTATCAAATTTGTCGTATAACTACTCCCTTAATACAGTCCATGCCAAATAGAAATATGTTGTCCCTTAATGTTTATTAACCTTAGTTCTGTCAATTCCTAGACATTTAATAATGTTTCATGTTAAATCAATACATATGTGACTCAATGCCGTGTCTTTTAGTCCATCTTGAACGACAGCCACATTTATCTGTCTGTTTTTAAAGCGAGAGGTTCGGAGATTCTCTTAAATTGTAAAACCTCTACTGAATCTTTCCTTGAAAATTATTTCGCAAATGTGCCCACTTAACTTCTTTAATTGCCAATTGAGCTGTTAGCGCTTTCAAAGCACGTGCGTCGTGTTTCAATGGGGTTGGAACTTGTAAAAGGACAAAAATAGGCTCTTGTAAAAGCTTCTTAATTTAAAAAGAAATCCCAACGGCATGTTCGCTGCTTTGGTTTTATATTTTTTCTACAACCCGATACAATATATCTATCATGGGTTTCGTTCAGATACAATAGATATAAAAGGAAAAGCTACATATGTTAAAACGCAGTGAGTATGTTAGCGATACTTTAATGCAAACATTTGCAAGAGTGATTATATGATATTCCAGTTCGTCAGGCATTGATAAACTTGCAGCAAAAAACACGTCAAATGTACACGCCTATCGCCCAATACCATATTGTGACCTGGTTTAACTTATAACGAATCATCATTAAAATCGAAACAAGAAAAACATCAAGTAGACACACACAAAGATCGACATCCTGGGATATAAAGTCAGTATGTTTGATAAATTGGACAATATGCTTTCTCTAAACCCTCGAATATTACGTTCTAAAGCTTAATATTAATTTACAACTTGACTTTTTTATGGTCTTAACAGTTTGTATCTTTATCGTTTTAATCAATTTGCTTATCACATTACACACCTCAAATGCTAGTCAGACATACAATCAATTCTGTAGATTGATCTTATCATGTAAGTTTAACAGGTAAAACATTCATTTTAGCAAATCCACAGCGGAACCTCGCATCAGAACAACAACACCGCTTACGCTCTGCAAACGGAAACTGATGTTTGCTCATGCAGATTTTGCACAGGCTTTGACCTATTAACCAAAACGAACATTACTATTTCTATAACTGGTGTGACTCAGGAATAACAAAATAACATATACCGCAAACAGTTATGAGCCAATTTGACAATATTGCTAGATTCTGTAGCTGTAAGTATTGATTTTAAATCAGACAAGGCGATACGTTCTCTCAATAGTAGAATGTGAATGAACAAAAGCGAGGAACAATACCCCGCTGTTCCCTCATTAAGCTCGTCCAGACCTAAGTATATAATAATATTTATCATCAAACATTTGAAATGTTTACAATAATCTATTTAACCATGATTATAATGCTTACATACATCATAAAACATTCTTCAAAAATTACCATATATCTTAGACTTCAAGCAAATGTAGTTTTTACGAGATCATTAATGGGTAAAGGAAGGGCAATGTGAATGATTAAAGAAACTTCAGGCAATACAGATGTCAAATATAAAGGCATTGTTAAAAAGAGTTGGAAAACTTTTAAAATGTTCCAGAAAAAGTCTGTTCATTGTTTTAATGCACTCATTATCAGCAGATCACTATTTTCTTTTCACCGTAAAAAAAGAAAAGCGTTATGGGGGGAAGCCACATATTCAAATGATTATAATCCAATACGATGTCATCCTAGAGATGCTTGGCATTAAATAGCCTCTAACAAAGTGTGCATGCAAATTCCGAGATAGTTGGCAAATTATCGGTCGCTCCTTTAAGTTTGGCAATTCATGTTATAATGGTCGTTTCATTGCAGTTCCTCCATTATTTGTTTCCATTTCCCAAAAAGTTTTACAGTTCTGGCAAAAGAAGTAATTGCTCTTTTGAGGCGTTCCTTGCACGACATTCGAAATTGGCCGATTTATAAGCCTCCTACAGCAATGGAATAAACAAATAAAATAACACAATCAGTTTAACTCTCTAGTATAATGTGACCGTAAAACACCGTAGGCGAAGAGCAATGTTTATTTTCACTCAAACGGAAACAAAACTACGGCGGGCGAATTTATTTTACACATAGTGTTCGGTTTTTACCTAGCTGGAATATGATATCAAGTTTTACATGTTTTTTTAGCTATTCCGTACTGGAATTTTCATTATTTCCTTAGTATAATAAAGACTTCGGAAACACTGTATTGTTAATGAGAAGAGCAATTTCTTCGCGTTCTTACTTGTTGACTGGGAGTAAATATGCTAATATCAGTTTATGCAAGAGAAAGGCAAACAATGCTACCTGAGAAGAATCCGTTAAATTGTAGAAGACGTATTCTAAATTAACAAAATAAAAGAGAAATCAACAGCAAATGGTTCGTGATAGCAGCTGTTTCAAGCCCGTTTTTAGATTTGTATCGACCGTGGCTGTTAAATGTCCAAAAAGTTTTTAAAACAAGTTTAGCGATAAATAAAACGTTGTGTTGTGATTGTTTGAAAATGAAAATTTGTAAAATAGCTTCAGGGAGCCTTGTCTATAGAGTCAAACTATAATATGGAACCCTACGGAAAGTTAATCAGTCGTGTTGAACTTCAGACTTATTAAGTCCAACTCCAAATAAAGTACGAAAGAAGGTGTAATGTTATCTTAATGGGACAAGGCAGCAAAATATTATGGCAGCTGTTACTCTCTACTTCAAGATCTGTATCAACCGTGGCTGCTGTTAAACTAATTTCGTCCCAACTATAGTACGCGCGCCTTTTCGCTCGATAATAAACCGATAGAATTTTAATCATACGCTGTTAGCAATGCATAATTCACGATACAAGCAATTTTTCCGCTTTATTGCAGCTGAAACTAAGAGATACATTATATGTTCAATAACGATTCCATCTTTTAATGCTATCTACATGGATTGCCTTAATCAAGAAGTAATAACACAATCAACAAAAAAGGAAAAGGTTGAAGACCGGTGTGAAGATTGGGGTTTTTTTCCAAATGACGTTTTGGTAAGTCCCAATGAATTGATATTTTCTAATCTTAACGCCAACTTAAATCACAAGCAAGAATGATTTACAATATCGTTAGTACTGTTCTCTCACACACATACAAACACACACATAATAACGCGTACACGAGAGTTAATTTCAAATTCAAATGGTGAAATAACTAATATATTATTCCTATCGTTTGTTGTCAGCGAAAAAACGAACGTAAATGTGCAACTTACTTAAACACAAAAACTTCTGTTGTGAACAAAAGTAACAAAGCAATGAAGTTAAGTAACAAACGCCGTCCTAACAATTTTAGTAATTCAACCTGAAGTGGAACATTCAGGTGTATATGCTCATGTATTCTCTAAAATATTAACATTAATTGTCTAGCTAAAAAACAAAATGGGGGGTCGCCGGTCATCCCTACCCCCACCACCACCACCACTCCCCCCAGACACATCCGCTAGTTGTTCGTGTGTAGCGGGTTTGTTCCTTCCTACTGTATCGGCGTGGTATGCAATTCGTCGAAAAGGTCCCTTACCCAGGCGTTCTGGCAGCATTAAACAACACTGACAGTGTTTGAAACAAAGCTTGTACCGAGAGTTTAGCAAAACGAATGGCAAGTCAATACTTATTTATGGTTTTTCAATACAGTATGCAAGGTGCGAGCAAGTATCTTTTATTCATAACCATGGCTCAAAGTTGACAAGATAAGAAACTCGCGGGAATCCAGGCAATATATTAGTTGTTTGTGAATAATTCATGTTCTCTCTACGGACTGCAATGTGTCTAGAATATTACTTAAATTTTAGTTTGAATCAATGCTCTAGTCTCAAAGATTGAAAAGTGATTATGTTACCGAGGTTTTAATTATTTTAAGCTGAAATATAACTTCTCCTATTTCTTTTGATGTGAGGATATGGACAATCACTCATTGAGTTATTTGAAGAAAACGTGTTTCATTAATTTGCATAAGATAATAAAATTTAATTACGACATGATTTACAATTCACTTGGAACAAACGACCTGTGTAAATCAATACTGGTTGTATGAATCCTTACTTATATAGACATTTTTTTTTAGGAATCCAGGACTCGGGCACATGTTACAATATGCGTGTATATAATGATATTGATTCACTTTGGCAAGCTAACAACGTGCACCACAGATAGTGTTCAACACAAACGTTGAGTAAAAGCCATAAGGTTATAACAGTGTGCACCTCACACATTGGGTTTGAAAAGTGTGCACCTCAACTATTACGTTTTTAGAAGTGTGCACACCACACATTAGGTTTTAACGGTGAGCTTCTCACACAAGTTTTCACCACACACATTATGTTCAAAAGATGTGCGCCACACACATTAGGATAAAAAGGGTGCACCACACACATTAGGTTAAAAGATGTGCGCCACATACATTAGGATAAAAAGTGTGCACCACACACATAAGATTTCCAAAGCGTGCACCACACTCATTAGGTTTTAAAAGTGTGCATCACACATAATTATTATTACGTTTGAAAAAGGTGCATCACAAGCAATGCAATTTATGCAAATATGTGCTCGAGTGATCGAATGGTATTCCAGTTCACCATTCATTGATAATCATGCGGCAAAGAAAGACAAGTAATGGACAATACCATATTGTGATATGGTTTCATTTATAAAAGGTCGACATTTAAATCCAAACAAAAAAACCATCACGGAGACATATATAGTTTATACAAAGTTCGGCGTTCTAGGATATTCCACCAGTTGCTGTATGGCTAAGAAACAATACCGTTTGGAAAAAAGGCGTGCTCTTAGCCCTCGAATATTTTTCAACAGATTACTTATTATCTACAACTTGACATTTTTATGGACTGAACAGTTTGTGTCTTTATCGTTTTAATCATATTGCTTATCATTTAACACACGTCAAAAAGCTAGCAAGACATACAATCAATTCTTCAAGTTGATCTTATCATGTAAGTTTAAAAGCTTGAACAATTATTTAAGCGAATCAATCAACGCAATTTCGCTTCGCCGATGCTTTCGGATCGGAAACAGATGTTTGCTAATGCAGACGTTGCACGGGTTTTGAACAAAACTCTTACTGAAATGTTTCCCAAGAATAACATAATAACATATTCCGCAAACAGTCATGAGCCAATTTTGACAATATTGCGAGATGCTGTTGCTGTAATTATTGATTTAGAATCAGATAAGGCGATATGTTCTCTCAATAGTTGAGTGTAAACAAAAGCGAGGAACAATACCCCGCTGTGCCCTCATAAAGCTCGTCCAGACCTAAGTTCATAATAATATTTATCATCCAACATTTGAAATGTTAACAGTAATCTATTTAACCATGATTATAATGCTTACATACACCATGAGAATTTCTTGAAATTACCATATGTCTTTGACTTCAAGCAAATGTAGTTTTTACGAGATCATTAATGGGTATAGGAAGGGCAATGTGAATGATAAAAGAAACTTCAGGCAGTACTGATGTCAAATATAAAGGCATTGTTAAAAAGAGTTGGAAAGCTTTTAAAATGTTTCAGTGAAAGTATTTTCATTGTTTTAATGCACTCATTATCAGCAGATCACTATTTTCTTTTCACCGTAAAAAAGCGTTATGGGGGGGAGCCACACACATTCAAATGATTATTATCCAATACGATGTCATCCTAGAGATGCTTGGCATTAAATAGCCTCTAACAAAGTGTGCATGCAAATGCCTAGATAGTTGGCAAAGTATCGGTCGTTCCTTTAAGTTTGGCAAATCATGTTATAATGGTCGTTTCATTGCAGTTCCTCCATTATTTGTTTCCATTTCCCAAAAAGCTTCACAGTTCTGGCAAAAGAAGTAACTGCTCTTTTGAGGCATTGTTTGCACGACATTTGAAATTGGCTGCTTTATACGCATTCTACCGCAATGGAGTAAACAAATGAAATAAAACAAACGGTATAATACACTAGTATAATGTGACCGTAAAACACCGTAGGCGAAGAGCAATGTTTATATTCACTCAAACGGAAACAATTCTATGGCGGGCGAGTTGATTATTTGTAAATTTTGTTCGGATTTTATCTTTCTGGATTGTAATATGTACCTCTACATATTTATTTTATTGACATATTCCGTAAAGGAATGTTAAATATTATCTTAGTATTATAAAGACTTTGGATACACTGTATTGCTAATGAGAAGAGCAATTTCCTTCCGTTCTTACTTGTTGTCTGAGAGTAAATATGCTAATATCATATTATGAGGGAGAAAAGCAAACAATGCTACCTGAGAAGAATCCAGTAATTAGCACAGTGTACTAGATGTATTCTTAATTAACAGAATAAAAGAGAAATTCACAGCAAATGGTTCGTGATAACAGCTGTTTCAAGCCCATTTTCAGATTCGTATCAACTGTTGATGTTAAATGTTAAAAAAGTTGAAAAAAGTTTAGCGATAAATAAAACGTTGTGTTGTGATTGTTGGAATATTGAAATTAGTAAAGTACTCTTCTATTTTGAAACAGAAATGACTGATTTTGTGTCTTGTTAAAACTGTTTCATAGCATATTTATAAATATTGAGGCAGTATATTTTGTTGGAATAAAAGTCGAACAAACCCAAAGTGTCCGTTGTAATAGTTTTTTTAATAAAACCGAAATAGCTTCATGGAGCCTTGGCTATAGAGTCAAACTAAATTATGGAACCCTACGAAAAGATTGTTTTCCAATGTATTGATATTTTCCTGTCTCAACGCAAACATAAATCACAAGCAAGAATGATTATCAATAACATAAGAACTGATCTCTCAAACACACACACACACACACACACACACACACACACACACACACATACACACACACACAAACAAACATACCTAAGAGTTCAAATCAGATTTAAATGGTGAAATAACGAATATATCAATTCCTTTTGTTGTCAGCGAGAAAATAAACTTAAAAATGTGCAACTTTATTAAACACAAACAAATGTTTTGTGAACAAAAGTAACAATGCAATGAAATTAAGTAACAAACGCCGTCCTAACAATTTAAGTATTTTAACCTGAAATGGTGCTTTCCTGAGTCTGTATTCATGTATTCTCTACTATATTAACATAAATTGTGCAGTCGGAAATTTAAGGGGGTGGTGGGTCGCTGGTCACGGCTACTTCCCTACCCCTCCCCGCAACACACACATCCGCTAGTTGTTCGTGTGTAGGGTTTTTTTCTTCCTACTGTATCCGCGTGGTTTGTATTACTTCGTCGAATGGCCCCTTACCCGCGCGTTCTGGCAGTATTCAACAACACTGACGGTGTTGGATTACAAAGCATGCACCGAGAGTTTTGCAAAACGAATGGCAAGTCAATAATTATTTATTGTTTTTAAATAGCGTACGCAAGGTGCGAGCAGGTATCTTTTATTCATAGCCATGGCTTAAAGTTGACAAGATAAGAAACTCGCGGGAATCCAGGCAATATATTAGTTGTTTGTGAATAATTCATGTTCTCTCTACGGACTGCAATGTGTCTAGAATATTACTTACATTTTAGTTTGAATCAATGCTCTAAAAAGTGATTATGTTACCGAGGTTGTAATTATTTTAAGCTGAAATATAACTTCTCCTATTTCTTTTGATGCGAGGTTATATGGACAAGCACTCATTGGGTTATTTGAATAAAACGTGTTTCATTAATTTGCATAAGATAATAAAATTTAATTACGACATGATTTACAAGAGACTGGGAACAAACGACCTGTGTAAATCAATATTGGTTGTATGAATGCTTACTTCTATAGACAATTTGTTTGAGGAAACCAAGGCTCAGGCACATGTTACAATATGCGTGCATTTAATGATATTGTAACACTTTATCAAGCTATTAGCGTGAACCTCATATATTAGTCTGAAATAGTGTGCAAAACAAACGTTATGTTTTAAAAGCCATAAGGTTTGAAAAGTGTGCACCACACCCATAACGTTTTAAAATGTGTGTGCACACATTAGTTTTAAAAGTGAGCTTCTCAAACAAGTTTTTTTTAAAGTGTGCACCACACACATTACGTTTAAAAGTGTGTACCACACTCCTTAGTTTTAAAAAGTGTGCAGCACACACGTCAGTATTAAAAGTGTGCAGCACACACTTAAGGTTTTAAAAGCGTGCACCTCACTCATTTAGTTTTATAAGTGCGCATCACACATATTACGTTTAAAAGTGTGCATCACATACTTAAAGTTTAAAAGTGTGCATCACACACATTAGGTTAAACAGTGCGCACCACTAACAATGCGTTAATGCAAACATGTGCTCGAGTGATCGAATGATATTTCAGTTCATCAGTCATTGATAAACCTGCTGCAAAGAACGACAAGTTATGGACAATACAAAATTGCGATTTGGTTTCACGTATAAAGAGTCGACATTAAAATTGAAACAAGAAAACCATCACGGAAACATATATAGTTTATACAAAGATCAACGGTCTGGGATAATCCGCCAGTTGGTATGGCTAAGAGACAATCGTCTGGAAAAAGGCATGCTCTTAGGCCTCAAGTACTTTCAACAGTTTACTATTTATTATCAACTTGACTTATTTCATGGACTAAACTGTTTGTGTCTTAATCGTTTTATCATATTGCTTATCACATTAAACAAGTCAAATGCTAGCAAGACATACAATAGGTTCTTCAAGTTGATCTTATCATGTTAGTTTAACAGGTTTAACGTTTATTTTGGCGAATCAATAAACGGCATTTCGCATCGCCGACGCTTTCGAAACGGAAACATATGATTGCTTATGCGGACTTTGCACAGTTTTTGACATCTCAAACAAAAAGAACAAAATTATTGCTTAAAATGGTGTTTCCCAGGAATTACATAATAACATATTCCGCAAACAGTTATGAGCCAATTTTGACAATATTGCGAGATTCTGTTGCTGTAAGTATTGATTTAAAATCAGATAAGGCGATATGTTCTCTCAATAGTTGAGTGTGAACAAAACCGAGGAACAATACCCCGCTGTTCCCTCATAAAGATCGTCCAGGCCTAAGTGTATAATAATATTTATCATCCAACATTTGAAATGTTTACAATAATCCATTTAACCATGATTATAATGCTTACATACATCATGAGAATTTCTTGAAATTACCATATGTCTTAGACTTCAAGCAAATGTAGTTTTTACGAGATCATTAATGGGTGTAGGAAGGGCAATGTGAATGATTAAAGAAACTTCAGGCAAGGCAGACGTCAAATATAAAGTCATTGTTAAAAAGAGTTGGTAAACTTTTAAAATGTTTCAGTGAAAGTATTTTCATTGTTTTAATGCACTCATCATTATCAGCACATCACTATTTTCTTTTCAACGTTAAACAAGAAAGGCTTAATGGGGGAAGCCACACACATTCAAATGATTATAATCCAATACGATGTTATCCCAGAGATGCTTGGCATTAAATAGCCTCTAACTAAGTGTGCATGCAAATGCCTAGATAGTTGGCAAATTATCGGTCGCTCCTTTAAGTTTGGCAATTCATGTTATAATGGTCGTTTCATTGCAGTTCCTCAATTATTTTTTTCCATTTCGCGAAAAGTTTTACAGTTATGGCAAAAGAAGTAATTGCTCTTTTGATGCATTGTTTGCACGACATTTGAAATTGGCTGCTTTATACGCATTCTACCGCAATGGAGTAAACAAATGAAATAAAACAAACGGTATAATACACTGGTATAATGTGACCGTAAAACACCGTAGGCGAAGAGCAATGTTTATATTCACTCAAACGGAAACAATTCTATGGCGGACGAGTTGATTATTTGTACATTTTGGTCGGATTGTATCTTTCTGGATTGTAATATGCGACTCTACATGTTTATTTTATTGACATATTCCGTACAGGAACGTTCAATATTATCTTAGTATTATAAAGACTTTGGATACACTGTTTTGCTAATGAGAAGAGCAATTTATTCCCGTTCTCTGAGAGTAAATATGCTAATATCAGTTTATGCAAGATAAAGGCAAACAATGCTACCTGAGAAGAATCCGTTAATTGACACACTGTACTTGATGTATACTTAACTAACAGAATAAAGAATTCACAGCAAATGGTTAGTGATTGCAGCTGATAAAAGCCCATTTTCAGATTCGTATCAATCATACATTCTAAAGTTCAAACTACACAATTTTGAAAACAACATTTAGGGATAAATAAAACATTGAGTTGTGATTGGTGGAAAATGTAAATTTGAAAATATTCTTCTATTTTGAAATGGAAATGTCAGATTTTAGTCAAAAAAAAAACAATTCAAGATAGCACGATTATCATGCACAAACTTTTTTATTGGAATAAAGCCGAAGAAACCCAAATTGTCATTCTTAATAGAAATAGTTTCCGGGAGCCTGCTCTTTAGCCATACTATGTTATAGAACCCTATGGAAAATTAATTAGTTGTGTTTAACTTCAGGCAAATTAAGTCCAACTCGAAATAAAATACGAAAGAAGATGTAATGTAAGCTTAATGGGACAAATGAGCAAAATAACTATGATGGCAGCTGTTACTCTCTACTTCAAGATCTGTATCAACCGTGGCTGCTGTTAAACTAATTTCGTCCCAACTATAGTACGAGCGCCTGTTCGCTCGATAATAAACCGATAGAATATTAATCATACGCTGTTAGCAATGCATAATTCACGATACAAGCAATTTTTCCGGTTTATTGCAGCTGTAACTTAGATACATTCTATGTTCAATCGAGTCCAGCTTTTAATACCGTAAATACTATCTACATGGATTGCCTTTATAAAGAAGTAATAACACATTCAACAAAAAAGGAATAGGATGAAGACCGGTCTGAAGATTGTTTTTTTCCAAATGACGTTTTGGTACGTCCACCGTGTATTGATATTTTCCAGTCTTAACGCCAACATAAATCACTAGCAAGACTGGTAAACAAGATCGTAACTATTGTTCATGTACGCACGCACGTACAAACACACACACACACAAACACAATATATACAAGAGTTGATTTCAGATTTAAGAGGTGGAATAACTTACATGTTCCTGTCGTTTATTGTCAGCGCAAAAACAAACTTACAACTGTGCAACTATCTTTAACACAAATAATGATGATGTGAACAGTGCCCCTGGAGTTAAAGTGACATTCGTATTTAAAATCAATACATACTAATGTATAACAAACATAAATTTGGAAAGATAAACTTTTAAGTACTGACTAAATAATGCATTTATTGAACATATTAATAACTGATTATAACAAAATCGTAACCGTGTATGTATTAGCTGAAAATGCACAAATATTAAATGGTTGGTGAGTGCTAAAAGATTTAAACTATCATCTTATAAGGTAGAAATACCGTGTTTCTGACCTTTTTGAAATCAAACACAGTAGACTTCATAATAGCCATTGTTTTCGATATTCGATGTGACGTCTTAATTGTGGTACATATTATTTGGGAGTAAGAGTGCATCTTGAAGTAATAATACAATTTTAGTATTTTTATCCTGAAATGGTGCATTCATGTGTATATGTTCATAGATTTTAAACAATATTGTCATAAAATGTTCAGTCGGACAATTGAAGGGGGGAGTACGCACCCCCCCCCCACCCCCAACCCCACACACACACATTAAAACTATATAATTCGGTTCCTTACCCGCGCGTTCTGGCAGCAGTCAAAAACACTGACGGTGTTTGATTACAAAGCATGCATCGAGAGTTTTGCAAAACGAATGGCAAATCAATAAGTATTTATTGTTTTTCAATATAGAACGCATGGTGCGAGCAAGTATCTTTTATTCATAGCCGTGGCTTAAAGTTGACAAGATAAGAAACTCGCGGGAATCCAGGCAATATATTAGTTGTATGTGAATAATTCATGTTCTCTCTACAGACTGTAATATGTCTAGAATATTACTTACATTTTAGTTTGAATCAATGCTCTGGTCTCAAAGATTGAAAAGTGATTATGTTACCGAGGTTGTAATTATTTTAAGCTGAAATATAACTTCTCCTATTTCTTTTGATGCGAGGTTATATGGACAATCACTCATTGAGTTATTTGAATAAAACGTGTTTCATTAATTTGCATAAGATAATAAAATTTAATTACGACATGATTTACAAGAGACTGGGAACAAACGACCTGTGTAAATCAATAATGTATGATTGCTTACTTCTATAGACAATTTGTTATAGAAAACCAAGACTCAAGCACATGTAACAATATGCATGTATATAATGATATTGTATCACTTCGCCAAGCTAATAGCGTGCACCTCATATATTATCTTGAAAAAGTGTGCATCACAAACACCATATTTAAAAATGTGCACCACATACATAAGGTTTCATAAAGTGCGCATCGCACACATTAGGTTTTAAAAGTGTGCATCACACAGATTAGGTTTAAAAAGTGTGCACCACACATAAGGTTTTAAAAGTGTGCACCACACATATAAGGTTTAAAACGTGTGCGCCACACACATTATATCTTAAAGGTGTGCACTACACACATTATGTATTTAAAGTGTGCACCACACTCAATAGGTGATAGAGGTGTGCACCACACATATCATATGTTGAAAGTGTGCACCAAACATATAATGTATTAAAAGTGTGCACCACACACATGGGTTGTTGAAAGTGTGAACCACACATAAGGTTTTAAAAGTGTGCTACATACAAATAAGGTTTTAAAAGTGCGCACCACACTTAAGAGGTTTTCAAAGTGTGCAACAAACACATTATGCGTTGAAAGTGTGCACCGAATATATTATGTGTTGAAACTGTGCCCCAAACACATTATGTGTTAAAAGTGTGCATCACACTTATAAGGTGTTGAAGGAGTGCACCACACATAAGGTTTTCAAAGTGTGCACCACACATATAAGGTTTTAAAAGTGTGCACCACACATTAGGTTTTCAAAGTGTGCACCATACATATAAGGTTTTAAAAGTGTGCGCCACACATACGGCTTTAAAAGTGTGCACCACACATAGAAAGTTTTAAAAGTGTGCACCACACTAAAGGTTTTCAAAGTGTGCACATAACATATAAGGTTTTCAAAGTGTTTACCACACATATAAGGTTTTCAAAGTGTGCACCACACATATAAGGTTTAAAGTACGCACCTCACATTTAAGGTTTTCAAAGTTCGCACCACACTTATAAGGTTTAAAAAGTGTGCACCACACTCAGTAGGTTTTCAAAGTGTGCACCAAACATATTATGTGTTAAAAGTGTGCACGAAACACACTGTTTGTTAAAAGTGTGCACCACACTAAAGAGGTATTAAAAGTGTGCACCACATATAATGTTTTAAAAGTGTGCATCGCACTAATAAGCTCTTAAAAGTGCGCACCACATGCATTAGGTTTTCAAACATACACACACATGATGTTTTCAAAGCGTTCACCAATCATATTATTATGTCTTAAAAGTGTGCACCACGTACATAAGGTTTTAAAAGTGTGCAACACACATTAGTTGATCAAAGCATGCACCACACTCATTTAGTTTAAAAGTGTGCACCACACATAAGTTGTTGAAGTTGTGCACCAAACACATTAGGTTTAAAAGTGTGCACCACGCACATTATGTTGTCATTTAAAACGCTATCACAATTCTAAGAATGAAAACACCTACATATCTTTTTGTGCACACCACACGATTTCAATCATAAGGCCAAGAATCTTCTAACATACACATATTTCTTCAATGTTGGACAATGAACTGGGAAGGGATAATATGTTTCAGCGGGCAGACAGTCATAGGCATCAGGGTTCATTTACCGCCAATCTCCCCAGCATTATACGCTTGCCTGCTCAACAATAAAGTCTAATTCACAAGTCTGAGGTCAAATTTCCACCGTTAGTTGGAACCAAAACTCCTACCCAAATTAAATAACTCGTATTGAACAAAAATGTTCTTTTTACAAACCGTGTTTTATCATTTTCAATCCATGTCTTCTCAAAACATTTATAAACCCCTGTGAAAGTCACATCACTACTCAACAAGTTGTTTCTCCGACTAATTAAGTACATACTTCTATTATTTAGCAAATCTTTTCCGCTATCTTACAATAATTCTGATACCAATATTGTGCAAGAAACCAGTGTTTTATTTTTCTTTTATATAGTAAATCATCTTCTAGACCAAAACAAATAATAATAAAAATGGCCTTACTATTCTTAGACATTTCTAAACCACTTACCGAATTTCCATCCGTCGGAGTACGGCTGTGCCAAAAATATATCTCCAAAGAGCTCGGAATTTATTCACATCAAGTACCTTTCCATGAGTGTTCTATTTACACATTTTTCCAGTAGAAACTGTTTTGTGGTTTCTGTATAACAGAGAGGAAGGAAAACAATTCACATGCTCTCCTCATATATTCTATTTCCATCAATATTGTTCTGGAGTTCGAGTTATCTCGTCTTAGCGAAACGAGGAAAAAATATCTTGGAGGGAATTAACTGTGACCATTAACTTGAGAAATGGTGATTTGAGCATTATTACATCCAGCCATGCTTTCCCGAGATTAGATATCTATTCATCAATTTATGTATTTCAAATACCTTCTATTCGTTCATTGCCAAAATTTTATTAATACCAATAACACTGCAAGCACATAAATGTGATTAAATATTAAAAAAATACGGAGATATTATTTTACATAGATCCGATGTATTTGCTTGGAGTCAACAGTAGTAATCTCTTCAGGAGCTAGAGTCGTTCCAGGAACTTCACTGGGATGTTATGTTATCCAGCGTAATGGTAGGGATGCGTGTCTCAGCCGAGTTTGTAGTTCTCAAGCATGCTTCTGTAATTTACATCTCCACTGCTTCTCTCAGAAAGAAACCATGTCTGCCACTATCTCCACTATCACATTTCCTTGTTATTACAAATTTAACAGATACGCACTATTTAATTAGTTCCCCATAAGCACACTATATGTAACATTTTTGCTACCACTTTTTAATTACCTTATTCGTTGTTACATAAAAGTATCCAAAATACTATACCAAACACTTAAACATTACAATCTACATGTATGCGATGACTGCAAGTATACCTCCAATTCTCTGCTTAAGTTAAAGCTTAAAGCGTTATTAATTCCACAGAAGGTATCGGCTATTCCAAATATAACATTTCCTTATAGCGTGCATTATCGTTCGAAAACCAGCTAAGACAAATAATTATATGACTCTAGTTTTGTAAAACTGTGATCCAACCAACGGCGGGGAGAATAATGTGTTCGGCTGCGGCGCACGCGTCTCTTGCTGGATCGATATTATCGACACAGCAGACGGGGAGAGAGTTTCTGGCAAAACTTTGCTTACAGAACATCAGTATGGGGTCTTGAACAAGTTAAGTTCCACGAATTATAATTACTGTAACTGCATCACATCTTGTAGGCGGTGGTTTACTGTTTTAACGGCTGTGATTACAGGGTTGATTCAAAGGGATCTGTCTCAAGACGGATAATGAAGTCGAAGTCTGCCTGAAGTTTGTATATGAATGAGCCACATGTTGCGGATTAAAAATCAAAGTCTGATACAGCTGTCACACTGTGTGAAAAACTCATATTTATACGTACTTCAGTGAGAATAAACTCTTAAAGCAGACTGGTAGTCGCTTTCAACTATGACATTGAAAGTTGGATACATGTCGTAAATTTTGATTTCTTTAACTTGAAAGAAGTCAACGACATTAAACACTGTAATGTATGATAATATATATCAAGTGTCACGCAATTTTATTTGTTGAAAAACTATACCTATGTCAATACGTACTGTGTTACAAACTTTTCATTGTGTCTACAAATATGCTTTCGTAAACATAATAACTTATTTTCACTTTCAAGGGTCAATATATCAAACAAATACCTTTGCATTTAAGCAATACTCGAGCGCTTTCTGAAAGTCGACTTTGTATTTGATTTTTGGTTTATAGATTGATGAATGTCAATAACTCTCCGGGGCGCTCTACTTGGTTTTGTGGTAGATGGAATTTCTGTTCAAGAGTAAACAAACTCATTCCTAAACAATTTGAATTATCTGAAAGGAAGGAAGGAGGTCTCTTAAATTAATTGTCCTAATCTTTCATAGTGTTCTTACAAATTAGAAAGACTCAAGAATAATTTTCAATAATCACAATGTTGGTAGGTTGAAGAAGAATGTATTGAATATTTTCAATACATAAAATGAAAGGTTCAAATTTCATTTTTCATACATTTATCATTGTATTAAAACAAAATCGAATTTTCCCAGCTCAAATTAATTGGATTTGACAGCTAAGGTATAATTGCGGAACGTCGCGTTCTTCTTTCATCATTTCAAAATAAAAATAATTAAGGTGAATCATTTATGGTAGAGATAATTTGCATGTCTTATTCAAGGGTTAAATATAAGTATTGAAATTAAGCTAACCTTGAGCATTATATTAAATGGACGCAATGAATGTTTCTTTTTAATGCATTATCATGTTTTTCTCATTTTATTTTAATGATCAAAACAAAAAACAGATGTCTTGTGTAGAGGTTAAAACAGATTAGCCTTTACAAATTTCTTTTTTTATTAATAGCCACGTGGCCACAAATTCCCAAATTAAAACGCATCAACATATCGCTTATACAGTCGATCCATGTCGGCTCGAACACCCAGAGATCGGCGAAATTGCCTCGAGCCTCGAACTATTCGAGCCAAGCGGGATTTTTAACCTTCAGTTCAGAGTAATCGGTCCTTTAAATCAAGCTCGAGCCAACGAGGAATTCGAGCCAAGCGAGTTCGAGCCAACGTGGTTTTACTGTATTGTGTTTATCTGCACACAAATGATTTTTTTATTATTAGAGTGAGACCAGTTAAACATGAAACTGTATTAATATTAAAAGCAATTGCATCAAACCATGGTGTGCGCCTTTATATAAAAGTCCTGTTTTGTTTCCTTGTTGTTTGTAAACCATATTATATCTACTAACGTTTCATAAACATCCTTTTGGTGTTTAAGTTGGTGTCTGCCTTTAATTTTCATTAAATGTCAAAAATGCACTTTTTTGCTGAATAAATTACAAAGCAACGCTGTGTCAGGTGTTTTCTGTAATTGAATAACCACGAGGTCTCTGACATTGTAAACCGTCCATATACATCAGATGTTGTTTTGAAGGGAAATTGCCGAGGTGCATCGATTGTGCTTAGGGGGAGGGGGGTTGGTTTTTAAGATGCGTTCTTAAAGTGAGCCCCCTCTTACGCTAATTTTGATACTGCCCCCCGGGATCAAATTTTAATCTGATAGCAACACCTTGCTATTTGTACACCCCGAGTTACTGATGGCTGCCTACCAATTCGTACATTTTAAAACGATGATTTTCTAAGGCTTGGCCAAGTCTGCGTAGCGGTAATGAAACAAGGAGCGCTTCTGCCATCTAACTATTTCATTGGATTTTATTACGCCTTTAGTGCAATTGAAAGACAACAGTTGTCGCACTAGATTAAGCAATCGGACTCGCGACATTGCACTCTTTAAAAGTCATTCTTTGCAAACTTTGCAGACTTTTGTATTTTCTCCAATCACGGCGAGCAATTATTGGAGCCACGGCATTTTGTTATGCGTTTAAAATGCTTCCACATGTCTTCCGTGTGGAAAACGGACGTAAATCGTGCGTATGGTTTCCTTGTTTTCTTCTCAGAGGCTATACGAGTAAAATTGAAAATCCAGAAATCAAGTTCCTCGTAGGATTGACTATGTGCTGAGTTAAATGTAAAAGTTTTGAACAAAAAAAAAATCTTATTTTCTATTGGAATAAAATAAAATACACTACGAAACAATCTAGTTTAACATCAAACGTGTTACCGCGAAAAAGGCAAAATTACACAAAGTGGCGGCGCGAAAATACAACTGTCTGCTATGTTGCATCGAACGTACGACAATACGAAAATACGCCAAGTGTCGGACGAACGTCATGCCACACGGTTTATGTTCGCCCCGCCACGTGGCGTATCCTCATATGTTTGCCCGTCATTAGGTGCAGTTCCGTATTGTCATATTTCGCACGAGCACTTGGCGTTTTTCGAATTGTCGTAATTCCTTGGCTAAAAGACAAATTAGCTGAAATCAGACATCATAAATAACAGCAGGAACCAGCAGAAGCAATATCATGTGTCTACTGCATCATTATTTTGCTTAAGTATAGTCACGTGTCGGATTTGTTCGTACTGGTGTTGTTATTATTATCTAATGTAATGCAACTGTTGCCCGAATTGTCAGGTGTTGTTGTTTTGCAGCTTTTACCCATGCAGTCACGTGATATTGTTTCAATGACATATGAACTCCAAAAGCTACGTTTTACCCAACAGTCGCGTGTTATTATTTCAATGATATATAAACTCCAAAAGCTACGTTTTGCCCAACAGTCACGTGTTATTGCTTCAATGACATATTAACTCCAAACGCCACGTTTTACCCAACAGTCGCGTGTTATTGCTTCAATGACATATAAACTCCAAAAGCTACGTTTTACCCAACAGTCACGTGTTATTGTTTCAATGACATATAAACTCCAAACGCCACGTTTTACCCAACAGTCGTGTGTTATTGTTTCAATGACATATGAACTCCAAACGCCACGTTTTACCCAACAGTCGCGTGTTATTGTTTCAATGACATATGAACTCCAAACGCCACGTTTTACCCAACAGTCGTGTGTTATTGTTTCAATGACATATGAACTCCAAACGCCACGTTTTACCCAACAGTCGTGTGTTATTGTTTCAATGACATATGAACTCCAAACGCCACGTTTTACCCAACAGTCGTGTGTTATTGTTTCAATGACATATGAACTCCAAACGCCACGTTTTACCCAACAGTCGCGTGTTATTGTTTCAATGACATATTAACTCCAAACGCCACGTTTTACCCAACAGTCGCGTGTTATTGTTTCAATGACATATGAACTCCAAACGCCACGTTTTACCCAACAGTCGCGTGTTATTGTTTCAATGACATATGAACTCCAAACGCCACGTTTTACCCAACAGTCGCGTGTTATTGTTTCAATGAATATGAACTCCAAACGCCACGTTTTACCCAACAGTCGCGTGATATTGTTTCAATGACATATGAACTCCAAACGCCACGTTTTACCCAACGGTCGCGTGTTATTGTTTCAATGACATATAAACTCCAAACGCCACGTTTTACCCAACGGTCGCGTGTTATTGTTTCAATGACATATGAACTCCAAACGCCACGTTTTACCTAACGGTCGCGTGTTATTGTTTCAATGACATATGAACTCCAAACGCCACGTTTTACCCAACGGTCACGTGTTATTGTTTCAATGACATATGAACTCCAAACGCCACGTTTTACCCAACAATGAACTCCTAAAGCTACGTTTTACCCAACAGTCACATGTTATTGTTTCAATGACATATAAACTACAAACGCTACGTTTTACCCAACAGTCGCGTGTTATTGTTTCAATGACATTGAACATTACACACGCTACGTTTTACCCAACAGTCGCGTGTTATTGTTTCAATGACATATAAACTACAAACGCTACGTTTTACCCAACAGTCGCGTGTTATTGTTTCAATGACATATAAACTACAAACGCTACGTTTTACCCAACAGTCGCGTGTTATTGTTTCAATGACATTGAACATTACACACGCTACGTTTTACCCAACAGTCGCGTGTTATTGTTTCAATGACATATAAACTACAAACGCTACGTTTTACCCAACAGTCGCGTGTTATTGTTTCAATGACATATAAACTATTTTACCCAACAGTCGCGTGTTATTGTTTCAATGACATATAAACTACAAACGCCACGTTTTACCCAACAGTCGCGTGTTATTGTTTCAATGACACATACACTACAAACGCTACGTTTTACCCAACAGTCACGTGTTATTGTTTCAATGACATATAAACTCCAAACGCCACGTTTTACCCAACAGTCGTGTGTTATTGTTTCAATGACATATGAACTCCATAAGCTACGTTTTACCCAACAGTCGCGTGTCGGAAATGTTTTTATTGGTCATAATGGTTCAATTCAATTCAATTCAATACTTTATTGCCTCCAATAATGAAGAAAATACATATATAGTAGACGAAACACATACAAAGGTATTCGGTGAATGAACATACATATATAATATATATAGATAGGATGAATGTGAACTATTGTCGAATGGTTATATACGAACAGAATAATAAATATAATCAAATATACAAAGTGATCAATGTATTAAATACCTTAACGAAACGAAACAGAAGGTATTTGAATGAACACAGAATAAATTATGTAAACATTAGAGAATTTTATATGTCTCGTTTCAATAATAAAACTGTTCAACTTCAATGGCTCACTATTGATAAACAGATTGGAACCCGTATGATGTTAATTTATTCTATTTATGGAACTCACAATCTGTCTCCGGAGGTTCTAGAAAATACAATTCATTACATGACAAAAGGCAGAGGACAAAAAAACTAAACAGATCAGTTGCTTTATTCTCTAAATTGGTCATTTGTTCGACCGAAATAAAGTATTCTTTGTATCAGCCGTTTTATTGGACGGCTCGGTATTTTATTGCGATACGTTCGAAAGCGTATAATAGTTCTTGTAATTGTTCGCTCGGCGCGTATGGATCTTGTGTCATTTCCAAGGAATGAAGATCATAAAATGCGAGCTAGGCATCGGACCAGTGCAATAACTATCGGTATATTGCCGGTATATTGCCGCTCGGGACCGAGATGACGTTAGATACAAGAGGTCATCGCCTCAAAGAAGGGCTGAATTGTTAGTAGCTGCGTGTAAATGTAATTTTACAGTTTTGTCAACGACAGCTGATACTATGGAGAACCTAAGCTAGTTTATGTGTTTGTCGGTTTTACCATAACAGGATGAGATAGACCAATTCGACATTCGGCCGATTGTTTATTAAAATTAAGTTAGGAATGTTATTTACGTCATCGTTGTAAACTTTCAAATATTAACTGTTTTAGAAATTGAATATCTAAAGGTTAACAACGATTTGATTTATCACGTTGTTAACTTTAACAAAGTTCTGAACACTCGGCCCATTATGTGAAGATCGTATTTGTAGTTTCATTTTCATAACTTATCATAAACATTTTTGTCAACAAAAGGGAAATACAATGCAGCACTGCGTTTGAAGATAATTAATGAAATACATACACACACGGGTTAACAAATGTATCAATAGATGTTAGGGTGACCGCCATCAGGTGGATTGCGGAAACAAAACTTCACTGGGGGTAACCACCATGGATCGGTTAGCTTTAATAAACTTTACTGAGGTAACCTCCATGGAACGGTTAGCGGAAACAAAACTTCACTGGGCTTAACCAACATGGGACGGTCAGCGGTAACAAAATTTCACTGGGGTTAACCACCATTGGACGGTCAGCGGTAACAAAACTTCACTGGGGGTAACCACCATTTTACGGATAGCAGAGACAAAACTTCACTTGGGGTAAACACAATGGGGCGGATAGCGGAAACAAAACTTCACTGGAGTTTACCTCCATGGAACGGATAACGGAAACAAAATTTCACTTGCTGTAACCTCAATTGGGCGGATAGCGGAAACAAAACTTCACCTGGGGTAACCAACATGGGACGGGCAGCGGTAACAAACATTCACTGGGGGTATCCTCGATTGGCGGATAGCGGACACAATACTTCACTTGGGGTAACCACCATGGGGCGGATAGCGGAAACGAAACTTCACTTGGATACAACATTTTACTGGGGGTTCAACTGGCTAACGTCTACTCGATCACACTTGGAAATGGGGTACGCAAGGAAGTTTACACACTCTCTAGTCCCAGACAAATCAAGGCTGCTGGTGCTATAAAAGAAAAGCGATTTTCTATTAATAACCGAAGTTTCGATTTCAAAAGTTCATGGCCAATCGGTCACTGTTACTAGATAAGGAAACCAGTTTCTACTCATTAATTTGAGCTTTGAAAATTAAATTGCAATAGTGTGGTAAGTTGCAGCCCGTTTTGACGTGTATGAAATAACAAAATAGTATAAAGGGAATCAAGATCAATGCATATATGTGTACTTGCCAAAACAAGAAACAAAGTTATACAAACGAAACCATATTCTTTTGAAATCCCATTGTGCCCGATGTATGTGCCATTTGTGACCAGCACAACAGGAAACAAAGTAATGTTTGTTGTTGCAATTGCTGAATTTTAACAAAACGTTGCATTAACATTAAACAACAAACTTTTCATTACCTGACAGGTCAATAAATTCTTTTTCAATAAAGTGTTTAAACATAAAAAATGAATGTGCTATAAGCCAAACATTTGAGAGAAAAAAGTAACCTCAAAAATACATTATTATGAAAACTGAGTAATGTCTGCCATCGTGAGTATACAATTATATGGGGGGTTTTCAGCTGGTCCAGGTTTATTTTTGCCTATTTAAATGCAAACATTCCAAAACAAATTTTGACGAAAACGATGTTACAACTTAACAAAATAATTATTCTGTCACAGATTTCATTTGTTAACTAAGCACTTTTTCGCTTGCCGTACATTTGTGATTATACCATTTGTCAGCTATTCGAAAAAAAATACTTATTTTAAATTTTCATTCCAAATTTTAAAGTTTTAGAGATTAAAATGTCACAGTTTAAAAGCAATTTTCCTTCCCAAAATGCCTATAAAACGCGTGTTTGCTGTATTATCATTTCTAGCACACCGGATAGGCATTTCCGGTAAATTCAGCCGTGCTGGAAAACTCCATCTGGCATCCCCCCATGCCAGATGAGTCACGCGCTGTGACGTAATACTTTCAATTTCTTTTATTAAACACTTAATGTAACTATAGTTATGAGATTTCAATAGATGAGTTCCATTAACATTAACTTTACAAAAATATTCCTTAAAACAAAACAAAATAACCCTTAAAAGACGTGATAGCGAAGGAACTTATTGACGTATGCAGTGAATACAAATTACTGCGCGTCATGACGTCAGTAAATATCATCGCAAGCGCTTTTTGGTGAAATGTACAAAAACGCGCTTTCTTATGTATTTTCTTCACAAAAAAATGTAATTTAAGGTATGCTAGAAAAATATCTATCATGTGTGTCTGTTCCGGATAGAAAAATCCGACCCTCGGGCACGCTGCTTAGCCGGTAACTCGGCAAGCCTCGTTACCTGGCAACGCAGGCACCCTCGGGTCGGATTTTTCTATCCGGAACGGGAACACATGACAGATATTATTAATCCAGCTGTTATAATCTTACAACATGAAGGACCCCATATTACTGGCGAACTCCGACTCAATTTTTGTCAAAAACAAATGGAAAAAAAACTACTCTACTTTTTAAAAATCTGCGCATTTCTCCAAGAGGTTTGGTATGAAATTCTAACAATGGCAGGCGCCCTATCACTCACGACGGCCCAGCGTGTGCGTAAAAAAATCATAGCAACCTCGTATAAGCTAGTGAATTAAAATGTGTCTTCTACAAACAATTTGATACAGTGACAGACACGCTTCCTTACCTGAAGTTCAATCTAGATACCGCTTCTTACACTATCAATATAAGATTAGATTTACAAAGTCTTGCTCCCCCCCCGTGGTAATTTTGTTGACCATAATTTTATAAAGGGTATCGCCTTATAAAAAATCTTAAGACATGATTCTGGCTTGGCTGTTTGGGGTATGGAAATTACGTTCGTTATCAAATATTTTTCAATTTTAGAACATAATTTTCATTTGTATAATACTACCACGAAATAAAAGAAAATATACAGCAACTCGTTTTAATTCTATGTCATTTGACGTAATTATACACGCCAATATTTTTCTAGGTTAAAAAGATGTTTTATTAAATCATGTTTTAAACGTGACATAAAACTTGCAATAATTTATGATGAACAACAAACCTTAAATGAAAATTTTAATAAGCCATCAATCTTCAGACAAACTAATGAATAAGACAAAATGTCATTGACAAGTAGTGTTTCATTGTTAAATTTTCACATACATATTACTTCACATCAAAAGAAAGGTTGTCTATTCATAACATATTTAACGAATACATGAATGTTTATTGTGAGCATTCGTCGTCATCTTGCAATCCTATATATGCCATGATCTTTGTTCATGGCACAATAGCAGACAGCAAGCATTATTAAGAAAATAATCACATATGCTGATACTTAGTAAAACTTACATTACACACATTTTTTAAGTCAGCAGGACTAGATTCATTGACTTAACACTTTTCTCATCACAACTCAAGGGTTTTAATAAAAGTTTGTAAGTTTTAATTGGGAACAAAAAGGCGACTTTAAAATTTCAAGATATATGATAAAAATAACCATCTTCATATTAAATACGTTACTTCAATTTCAAATGACATTTTCACTAGATAACACAACGCTCCTGAACGGTTAATATAAACGGACTAGAAATATCAATTGCATTATACAACGGATATGATATTGCATCTTTGAACTGTTACGTAACCATTGCTAACGAGAATATAATTAACCATGAAACACTACTGCAGTATTATTATTGTACAAATAAAGTGAAAAACACAGACCAGAAATGTGCGGTAGACACAGAGCTCCCTTGACATGTAGTTATCTTACATTACATTAACAGTTTGACATGTGTCAACATCATTGTTATTTATGTGACAAAAAAGCAAAACTGATACACCTTACATTTTGCATGCATAATTTACGTGAGAATAATATGTATAAACCTGTATGAGATTTTACCTTAAAGTACAAATTTGAAGAAATAAACGGCAATCTTCAATGAATTCAAGTAAACTCATTTTACTTTGGTAATACTTTTAGCCCGATATGCTCGCAAATAGCAACATCACTCTCTAGTCTGTATCAGATTCTTCAAACCCGATGTCAATCATATTATCAAACTCCACTTTGTTCTCGTATTCTTCAGAGTCACTGGAAATATTCACCTCCACTAGTACACAGTATGTCAATATTTTCGGGAACAATGTCACCACTTGTCCACTCGTATTCGATACCACTTGGTCCTTTTACCAACATCTCTAAGTCGTGGGTAATGTTCAGGGTAGTGGAGCCAAACGTTCACTTGATAGTTGACCTGGCAAACATTCATTTCAAGGGATACCCTACATTGCGGCAGTAAAGACATGTTGATATTGTTTTATGAATCTAAAGTGTTCCCTTGTCAGTGGTTCTTTTTGCAGAATAAATCTCAATTTGTACACCTGTGTACAGTTAGGCTTATCATACAGCATGCAAAGCTTTCTATTCCTTCAAAAAGGTGGCCTAGTTTAGAGAGCGTTGCAAAATGGTATTGGGATTGGTTCTTTTCTAGGATTTAAAGGGGCGCCATTCTCTCTTTCTAAACAAACCGACTTGTGTTGTATCACACCTTGTGAAGCTTTGAATGGCTGATAAAACTGGACAAAAAACACAATGAAAACAACGCCTCCTCGGGAAATACGTCAATAATGACTCCGTCAAGACTTATGATACTGTCACACATTTCACCAAGGACATAGTAAATACAGCGATCTCGACACTGTTCTGCATATTTGTCAGTTTTCCACTGGTTGAAAAGTAGACGGAGCAGTTGCATTTTGTTATCGTTGCCCATAAAAGCCAACCATTCCGTAGCAGTTATTGTAATTGGACAAGATATCAAGAATGTTGTCGTAGACCTACTTCTTTTGCGTTCAAATGAATTGATTGAATCGGGGTTAATGGTATCGGTTGCAAAGTAAACAAAACCATGTTTTGGAAGCTTATTAAAGACAGACTCAGTCAGCTCTTCAAATGTATCATGCGCATATGTTACGCTTTTAAGCGTTGCATTGCCTCCAACTTTGTGTTCAACATCCTCCTATGGGTGAGCTGTTGTAAGATCAGTGGTTGCTTCGAGCGAATGCATCAATTTTGCCTTGTCAGTGTTGATTCCGTCAGCGGTTGTTAAGGACCCAGGAACTGGACCATGGGAAAAGGACAGTTTTGTTTACAATTCGAATGTAAATGAACTCTTCCATAGCTGCCTTGCCAGTTCCATGAGCACAATTTTAGAATCTAATTCATCTGACAGAAAATAGTTTCCAACTTATTGATCAACCTATGTATGTGTTTGTAAACTGCCTGTTAATGAATTAGATAGTTTTATATAATTGTGTTTTAACATTAATACTTGTTTCAAATTCTATTTAATCTAATACATGTTTTACATTAAATTTGTAGCATTCAAAACTTCTATATAGCTAATGAACTTATTGCAAGACATTTCAAAGACTCCACCACTTGACCAATAACGACAAAAAAAGCATTGATCCCTCAAGAGTATTGATATGTCTGTGTTTGGAACATTATTCTTTACAAATGCTAATGCAAATCCCTAGGCACACATTGCTAAACTGAAATCCCTCATTTCGTCCTATAAACCCGCGGAAAAAACTGCTGGATGCGTGGTCACTCACTTGCAATCATTGCTAATTTAGCAAAGCAATTTGTTCAAGTATGGTAATGTCCAGCTTAAAGGGTGAATTTTATCAAGAAAAAAAGAAATGCGCGATGACCTTCGCATGTGGATTTGTTGTACCAATTTTTATATAGATGAGGAGTACCATTTTCGAAGGTGCATGCCAATGTTTATATAGCTATCTACGTCTCACTGGGTTTAAATACCACCAAATATTAAACTATGTTAATTTTGTTTATACATTTGAGCTAATCAAGCGCTTCAATGACTATGTTCACAGTAATTATGCTGAACACTGTTCAATAAGTTACAACTGTTTTCTATACTGCAAGTTGCAACGCTATTATGTTAAAAAACATACGTATGAAAATACTTAATACAACACTAATGTATAAATGTACATACCTTGTTGATGTTATACTCACTATGTGCTAATTTTCTCACATATCAGAAACATAATAATAAACTGACAATATTGACTATGAATTCGTAAGTGTTTAGAAGATTCTATTTCGTACAGTTCGTTTAGTGACATTGACAGTCAACATCTGCATAAGAAAAAAAATGATTTTTTCAACTGCAACGGGGTGTTATATTTAAGAACTCTACTCACAGACTCCTTATGATTGACCCAATGGTTTTGCATTTATACTGCCACTTGCATACACATCGATCACACTACAAGGTGTCGAGTAAATTTTGCTTTATGATGATAGTTGGTCACGTGATGTTTATCGACAGTCAGTTGTCTATGTCACCGCGAAAACAGACTGTATAGTCGAAACAAAAATAAAACTTTGCAAAACTTTTCAATTTTTGCTATCAGCATAATCGAGGCAGAGTTGCTATGCATGTTTCTGAGGAGAGCAGAGCTTAAAGACAAACACATTTCCGAACTTCTATTATCAACAAGCAGTCTGTAAAATCAAAACGCGTCAGGCATTTTCTCAGACATTTTGTTTTAACATGCATGCGCCATACCATTGATGCCGTTCATACTCGCTCAAACTGCATATCGCTGAAATTTCGAGAGCAGTGGGGGAGTTCTCGACAACTGGTGCCAAAATGTTCGTAATAAGTAGCAATCCCACCAGATTTTCAGAAAATGATTTACGGTATAATGCTTGAAAATTAATAACCATCTCCATGTCTGGCGATTCCATACAAGTTGATCCAGACGATTCAGATCGGTTGGCAAACTGAAAAATATGCTTACGATATGACAAACGCATGTCCCCAACTATTGACCTTTTAATTGTGTTTTCTTATCTTTCTTGTCATTTGACAGTCTAGGCGTTAATACAGCTCGCCTCTACAAATCCGCGTTAAAACAGCTCGCCTTTAAAAGTGCGCGTTAATACAGCTCGCCTATACAATTGCGCGTTAGTACAGCTCGCCTTAACAAATGTTTTTTGGAACCCAATGAAAACTGCTTGGGTGTCGCAGATGCCACCGTTTTACGGCAAAGTATTGGGCTATAGTGTTGAAAAGTTGCCTTCTATATGAATCAAAATGAACGTCAATGCCGTTTATAGTTAGACCTTTGGTTCTTTAGGGTAGTGAAACTAGCTGTTTCACGACAGTCCCTGACAAATAATACGCTAGCATTCAATGATATCAAATATACCACTGACGGCAACTTTCTCATTACAATCCAGACTCTAAAACTCAAGCGTCAATGAATCACTAAATTCAGCTAAACATAACCGGAATCGACTATATTACCAGAACAAAGCGTGCATAACTTCCTTGTATGAATAAGGGCTCAGTCTGGTGGTCCGTTGTTTTGTCACATCGATGGTTTCCCTTCAACCCGCGCACAATATAGAAATGCATATTGTTAGGACCTTCGTGTAGATTGCAGGATATTAGGTGTATTTGTAATCTTATAACGTTGTTTCTCTTGTGTGATAGGCCTTCGCCATTATTAAAGACCGTTTGATGTATATGTCATGTTTATAATACATGATATTTCGTATTTGCTCTGCTGTGTTAAAGCATGGTTATCTAATTCATATATTTAAAATTTACAAATACTTAAATATGTGATTGTGCTGATTTTTTTAAAGTTATTTCTAGACATCACTTAGCACTTAAAGCATACAACGCCTAAGCCTTTCTTATATTTGATGATTTACCGATACTTTAAATATACATAGCAATATGTCGCATTAAAAGGATTTTAAATGAAACTAAAAGTGTTCTCGAAGAAGCGAACAAGTCACGGAAACTGAAACTGTAAAGATTTCAAACGTAATGGGCTTACATGTGACAGCAAGTTAATAAATCTCAACTACCATTACGATTACCAAAATGATCCTTTAAAGCTTCACTCTCACAGCATGACAGTTGTGACTTTTTTTTTAGTTTTAGTCTAAGAATCAGCTGATTTTGGTCTCAATGCTTCAATTGTTCTTAAAGCGTTTGTAACGTTTTTAGCCGAAAATATGAAGTTTCGAACGTCAATGTGAAAAACTGCGATCTGATCTTTTGAAAGTAGTCTTGTATCACTGGTTTTTAGATATTTACACAAATATTGGCTCATTCCAAGACGATAATTTGTCAAAACTGTCCATCTGTGAGAGTGAAGCTTTAAGTAGTCCAAAAGAGGCTTAAATTGTATTTGCGTGCCATAAGCTTTAAGAACCGACCACAATTTAACAGAAGAGGCATTACTCTTGTTGTTACTGGTGACACCTTCAATGTGCTGTTCTGGATTCAGAAAGTGCAATTGTGATACATATACCGTCATCAGCAAGACTGCCCGGCTGCAGAACATGATCAACATTAAAGCAGGTGAATATAATTACACCTTCGGTTTCAAAGTGACAACGAAATCACAAATACTATTATAAAACCAAGCCAACCACGATTTCTGTTAATAACCATCAACGGGAAACAACTGTGATGAAATTAGTATTAGTAGCTTGTAGCCCCCGTCGTTCGTTGCTTCCCTTTTAATTGGTAACGCCGATACAGTTTATAAGCAGAGAGATGTCAAAATGAATTGTAAGTATAGTGGTTTCCTTAAGTCCGTTTGGTTTAAAATTGATAGCAGTAACATGAATATTATCCTTAAAACAGCAATTATACGCCTTGTCATTGAAATCAAACGTCGCATTGATTAATGTTTACCTTAGACGCTTTTTTTAAAAAAACAGATCTTGTTGAACAGTCAATTGTTTTAAATATGGAATATGAATCCGTTGATGTCGTAACATAAACGTACATCCTCGAGAAGCTATTGTAACTGATCAGTTCAACTGGGACGAAACGCGTTTTGCCTAAACTAGACTGTCGCAAGTATTTTCATCATTCATTAGAAGTGATGCTCAGTATCGCTGCATATGTTTTGTGATGGTTATTTTTAAAGCCCTCTGAATAAAGCGTAGAGAAACACTATTCTAAACTTCGCTCACATGTCCGACTTCATGGTAGTCTCACGGAGTCTAAGGTCTGCAATCATTGCACAATGCCGTGTGCCTATCCTTGTTGCGCATCCGCATTTCAAAAACGGAAACCACATTTCATGTGTCTGCAAAAGTATGTTCTGACAGAAAATGACAAATCTCTAGTTTTGATAAAGCCTAGGACATTGGTGGGGCTGCGAAACAATGCTTGTACTTGATTGGCTTCGCTGTGTGTTTTACGTCATGAAAGTGTGTGCACATAACACACGTTTAGAATGACATGAACGATAGCACGGGGTAAGTGTTTTATGCCAGTCGCACATCTTTATTCCAGTCCCCGAACACGGTCCTATTTCATGTTTAGATCCATATGTATTCCTGTTCCAAGAGGTAAGGGAAGTTTAATCACTTAGCCAACAACAAATCATGTTTGTATTCAGACATGAAGTCAAAATAATAGTAATAATTTGGTTCCCCACCGGCAGTAAAAAGTGATAATCCGTGCAAGAAACTTTCAAAAGCTAACATTGAGCTCATTTTTTTTAAGAACCTACAGAACATACTACCGTGAAAATAAAATCACCCCCGATTGACAATGGTATTACCTATCCTGAATTCTATGGCGACATTCACAAAAAGCTACTTAACATTAAAAGCCTCCTCAAACCGACTTACTGATCAGCTGAATGATCTTTAAATATTTATTTGAATTTATATGTCGGTATTATTTTGCATTCGACATATCTGTTTGTGTTTTGAAAAAAAGAATCTCTTAGAAAAAGGAAAAATGTTGATCTCAACTTTTATTGGCTAACATCTATGGTATTTTTCGACATACAGGTGAGCATTATATTTCCCCGAGGGGTTCTCTTTGTCTCCTACTCTGAATGCAGTTAAATTTTACTTCGATGGTATTTTTCCCAACCATTTTCGACTGAGATTAGAATTGATTCCAGCAGTCGTTTTGTGTGAGGGATATAACGTTATCCACAATACCGTTTTCAGTATCTTAACCGATGCCTACCAATGCCGCATCATATTTAAGAAATGGAGCTTTCAGTTTTAGAATAATTTGTTTTGATATCTCGAAAAATAGTTTTTATTGTTGTAATATTCTATTTTCATTTTGATTTCCTCCAAGCTTTTGCAAGGATGCATTCATTATATGAAGTTAAAAAATAAACCTTGAATTTGATAAGGCGAGTCACGTCAGGTGGTATCACTGTAGTTTGATGGGAACGAACTTCTGCTTTGGTGGCATACGACATGTACATATTAAGTGACATTTAACCTAAAATATCAGATTTATCAAAGGGGTCACTCCTTCCAACTAGAAAAAGATAACTGCGAATTATTGCCGTTTAACAATTTCAGAAAATCTTGAAATGCCTAAATATCTGAAAGTAAAACAATTTATATGATCGAATGTTTTGAGTACGAAACACATGCCAAGAGAAACACCAAACCGAAAAGGTGCACAACAACATGCAGCCCACATTCACATTGCCCTCCAATATTTCATTTGCAACCAGATTTCTCACCTCAACATGCGGCTAGTTGAAGAAATTTGTTCAAATTTCCGAATGTTTCTTAAAAAAGCTCAACAAAGCGATCCGGTTCACTGCTCGACACTATGTCTAATTAAAGGGACTGTATTCCTGACCGGGAGTACATTCACTTCAAATGATTGTAGTGTTGTTCAGTGAGCCAAATTGATTCCTGTCGGTCCAATAAAATCTAAGGAGTTATTAAAAACAACATCTGTCTCAATTCGCAAGGAATGTTGACGTCAATGGTCGCGTTGTCTTCTACCTACCACATATCTTTAAACTTTTAGGCTACATCAACCAAACTGTCAGACAAACAAGATTTTACAGCGATGGGCGGGGGGGGGGGGGTATGGGAATCCAACCCCGTTTAAGGTAATGCAACGTCAAAGGTGTCCGATTAATTATCAATGAAAGCAGCATTAGGAATATAAGCCTTATCGGAATAAGCATAACCCGCAATGAAGAAAAAATTACATCAACTGAAAGATCAACTTTATCGTCTAGCTACAGACATCGCCTGAAAAACAATAATCATGTCTTGTGAAATATTGCAATCTCCCACAAACCCAAGAACAGTTCCATAGTACTTCGTCGAATTAGACTGTCTTCCTATGCTAATTGTCAAATTAGATGACGGTTTTTTGGGAGATCCACGGCTTGTCCAATTACGCAGTACGCCTGAAACATGTGTATTCTATTGGTCAGTTCTTAGTGAATTGCTAACGTTGTAAATATCATTCACAACCGTTTCCTATGTTTTCCTTTCTGCATTAACGCTTTTGTGATACTTTGATTCATTTTTTCTGTATTTGTCAGTCAATTTGCATACTATTTTGCAACCTGATTTTTAAGTTAATATAAGCTGTGTATTAATACAGATTTTGGTATATACCATCTTCAGTAGTTTAGTTTTTCGTCTATTTTGTTTACGACATCAGATGCTCCTACAGATAAAATATAAAAGTCGTTAAATGTCCAGACATAGGAAAATCTCATTCTCTATATATAATGTATTGTTGTTCAAAGAGTCTGTTGTAAACTTGTAAAATAATCTTCAAAGTTCGCTCTCTTTTGATTACAATGTTACGGTTATTTATGCTCTACACTAGGATGATTAAACATAATATTGACATTGCTGCTTTCTTGTAAAATATTAAGGAATATATTTTAGATTTATGTTATATTTTAGGATGTTCAAGAAAGGCTGGCGTCTGATGCATGCTCTTGTAGTAAGGCTTTATAACGCCTAGAAACTTGGTAATGACAAATATTTGCCTAAATACCAATCACAAGCCATAATTATCGAAAACAGCCGATCTTATTCAATCAAAATCCGTGCAACTATATCCGCAAAAGTGTGTAAACCCATGATGAAATCTCAATGATACACCGTCCGTACACATAAGCGTGATCCGCGGTGGCGTTAACAACGTGAAACATGGTTTAAGGTACCATGCCTGCACACATGGTATAGTTGCCTCCGGGACCTTGAAGAGGTTTGACCCCTTTAGTAACCATTGTATTATAAATATACATTATATGACAGGTATATCATTTTTTACTTCAAGAAAAAGGGGCCCCTAGACAAACAGTTTTACTTCCGTGTTTCAACAAACAATGTGAACTTACCGGCATATGTTAACCAAGACAAGTTAATGGTAAGTACATTCAAAACAATACTTGCAGTTTTTAATGTTGTTAGATCAGTGGTTGCTTCGAGTGAATGCATCAAGTTTGCCATGTCAGCGTTGAAAGTCATTCCGTCAGCAGTCGCTACGGATCCTGGAACTGGACTAGGAGAAGGGCAGATTTGTTCAGAATTTGATTGTGAATGAACTCTTCTCTAGCTGCCTTTCCCGTTCTATGGGCACAATTTTAGAATCTAATTTATCTTATATAAATCAGTTTTTCCACGTATTGATCAACTCATGTATGTGTGTAAACTGCATGTTAATGAATTTTAGATAATTTTATATAATTGTGTTTTAACATTAATACTTGTATCCAATTAAATTTGATCTTATACATTTTTTACATTAAAGTTGTAGCATTCAAAACTTCTGTCTATATAATGCACTTATGGCAAGACATTTCAAAGATGCCATCACTTGACCATTAACGACGAAAAATGTACTGACCCCTCCACAGTATTGATATTTCTGTGTTTGGAACTTTATTCTTTATAACTGCTAATGTAAATCCCTAGGCACACATTGCTAAACTAAAATCCTTCATTTTGTCATATAAACCCGCGGAAAATAACTGCTTGATGCGTCGTCACTCACGTGCAATCATTGCTAATTTAGCAAAGCGATTTGTTAAAGTATGGTAATGTCCAGTGTCAAGGGTAAATTTTATGAAGAAAAAAGAAATGCGCGATGACCTTCGTATATGGCTTTGTTGTTCTTGTTGTACCAAAGTTTATATAGAAGAGGAGTACCAATTTCGAAAGTGCATGCTCAAGTTTATATAGTAATGTACATATCCATGCGTATAAATACCACCAGTTAATTTTGTTAATATATTTCAGCTAATTAAGACCTACAATGACTATGTTCTTAGTAATTATGCTTAATACTGTCCATCCTAATAAGTTACTACTGTTTTCTATAAAGCAACGTTATTGTTTCTTAACAATAATTTGAATATACCTGTATACATGTATATTTCTTTTTGATGCTATACTAAGTGTTAAGTTTGGTACCTGGTACCTCATACTATACTAGCTACAGTGTCTATGATTCAGACGATATACTTTTGTACAAGTCGGTTTAATTTGATATGTTTAAGTGTCATTGAGAGTCAAATTCTGCAGAGAAAACAAACTGCTTTAGGATCTTATCTTTCATAACTTTACTCACAGACTCCTTATTATCGACCCAATAGTTTGGCATTTATTCTGCCACTTGCATACACATCGATCAAATAACAAGGTGTCAAGTAAAGTTTGCTTTATTATGATAGTTGGCCACATGATGGTTATCGACAGTCAGTTGACTATATGACCGCGAACACAGACTTTATATTGTAAATTTGGAAACTTCACAAAACTTATAACAATCATGGCAGAGTTGCTATGCATATTTCTGTGTAGAGCTTAAAGACAAACACATTTCCGAATTCTATTATATACAAGCAGTCTGTAAAATCAAAACGCGTCAGGCATTTTCTCAGACATTATGTTTTAACATGCATGCGCCATACCATTCTCGCTCAAAACTGCATATCGCTGAAATTTCGAAATGTTCGTAATAAGTAGCAATCCCACCAGATTTTCAGAAAATGATTTACGGTATGATGCTTGAAGATTAATAACAATTTTCATTTCTGGTAATTCCATACAAGTTTATCCAGACGATTCAGATCGGTTGGCAAACTGAAAAATATGCTTAAGATATGACAAACGCATGTCCCCAACTATTGACCATTTAATATTGTTTGTTTTTTTCTTTTTGTTACTTGACAGTTTAAGCGTGAATACAGTTCGCCTCAACAAATGCGCTTTAATACAGCACCCTATTAAGACAGCTCGCCTCTACAAATGCGCTTTAATGCGCTATAATACAGCACCCCTATTAAGACAGCTCGCGTCTACAAATGCGCTTTAATACAGCACCCCTATTAAGACAGCTCGCCTCTACAAATGCGCTATAATACAGCACCCCTATTAAGACAGCTCGCGTCTACAAATGCGCTTTAATACAGCACCCCTATTAAGACAGCTCGCCTCTACAAATGCGCTATAATACAGCACCCCTTTTAAGACAGCTCGCGTCTACAAATGCGCTTTAATACAGCACCCTATTAAGACAGCTCGCCTCTACAAATGCGCTTTAATGCGCTATAATACAGCACCCCTATTAAGACAGCTCGCGTCTACAAATGCGCTTTAATACAGCACCCCTATTAAGACAGCTCGCCTCTACAAATGCGCTATAATACAGCACCCCTATTAAGACAGCTCGCCTCTACAAATGCGCTTTAATGCGCTATAATACAGCACCCCTATTAAGACAGCTCGCCTCTACAAATGCGCTTTAATGCGCTATAATACAGCACCCCTATTAAGACAGCTCGCCTCTACAAATGCGCTTTAATGCGCTATAATACAGCACCCCTATTAAGACAGCTCGCGTCTACAAATGCGCTTTAATGCGCTATAATACAGCACCCCTATCAAGACAGCTCGCCTCTACAAATGCGCTATAATACAGCACCCCTATTAAGACAGCTCGCCTCTACAAATGCGCTTTAATACAGCACCCCTATTAAGACAGCTCGCCTCTACAAATGCGCTTTAATGCGCTATAATACAGCACCCCTATTAAGACAGCTCGCCTCTACAAATGCGCTTTAATGCGCTATAATACAGCACCCCTTTTAAGACAGCTCGCGTCTACAAATGCGCTTTAATACAGCACCCCTATCAAGACAGCTCGCCTCTACAAATGCGCTATAATACAGCACCCCTATTAAGACAGCTCGCGTCTACAAATGCGCTTTAATACAGCACCCCTATTAAGACAGCTCGCGTCTACAAATGCGCTATAATACAGCACCCCTATTAAGACAGCTCGCCTCTACAAATGCGCTTTAATGCGCTATAATACAGCACCCCTATTAAGACAGCTCGCCTCTACAAATGCGCTTTAATGCGCTATAATACAGCACCCCTATTAAGACAGCTCGCCTCTACAAATGCGCTTTAATGCGCTATAATACAGCACCCCTATTAAGACAGCTCGCCTCTACAAATGCGCTTTAATGCGCTATAATACAGCACCCCTATTAAGACAGCTCGCCTCTACAAATGCGCTTTAATGCGCTATAATACAGCACCCCTATTAAGACAGCTCGCCTCTACAAATGCGCTTTAATGCGCTATAATACAGCACCCCTATTAAGACAGCTCGCCTCTACAAATGCGCTTTAATGCGCTTTAATACAGCACCCCTATTATGACAGCTCGCCTCTACAAATGCGCTATAATACAGCACCCCTATCAAGACAGCTCGCGTCTACAAATGCGCTATAATACAGCACCCCTATTAAGACAGCTCGCCTCTACAAATGCGCTATAATACAGCACCCCTATTAAGACAGCTCGCCTCTACAAATGCGCTATAATACAGCACCCCTATTAAGACAGCTCGCGTCTACAAATGCGCTATAATACAGCACCCCTATCAAGACAGCTCGCCTCTACAAATGCGCTTTAATGCGCTTTAATACAGCACCCCTATTATGACAGCTCGCCTCTACAAATGCGCTATAATACAGCACCCCTATTAAGACAGCTCGCCTCTACAAATGCGCTATAATACAGCACCCCTATTAAGACAGCTCGCGTCTACAAATGCGCTATAATACAGCACCCCTATTAAGACAGCTCGCCTCTACAAATGCGCTATAATACAGCACCCCTATTAAGACAGCTCGCCTCTACAAATGCGCTATAATACAGCACCCCTATTAAGACAGCTCGCGTCTACAAATGCGCTATAATACAGCACCCCTATCAAGACAGCTCGCCTCTACAAATGCGCTTTAATACAGCACCCCTATTAATACAGCTCGCCTCTACAAATGCGCTTTAATACAGCACCCCTATTAAGACAGCTCGCGTCTACAAATGCGCTATAATACAGCACCCCTATTAAGACAGCTCGCCTCTACAAATGCGCTTTAATACAGCACCCCTATTAAGACAGCTCGCGTCTACAAATGCGCTATAATACAGCACCCCTATCAAGACAGCTCGCCTCTACAAATGCGCTTTTATACAGCACCCCTATTAATACAGCTCGCCTCTTCAAAAGCACTTTAATACAGCACCCCTATTAAGACAGCTCACATCTACAATTGCGCTTTATTACAGCACCTCTATTAATACAGCTCGCCTCTAAAAATGTGCGTTAAAACAGCTCGCCTCTAAAAATGCGCGTTAATACAACTCGCCCCTAACCGCTCGCCTAAACAAATGAAAACTGCTTAGGAATCGCAGATGCCACCGATTATAAGGTATTAACTAAAATTCTTTAACGCATGAGAAAAAGGTGAAGAAATAAACTTCCATTTACGGCAAAAGAGTTTCGTCATAGCGTTAAAAAGCTGCCTTTCGTATTAATCAAAATGTACGTCAGTGCCGTCCGTTTAATGTTTGGCCTTTGGTTTGTTAAGGGTAGTGAAACTAACTGTTACACGACAGTCCCTGGCAAATCATACGCTACCATTAATTGATATCGACATTTCTAACTACACCACTAACGGCAACTTACTTACTACAATCCGCAACTCTTAAACCGATCATGCGTCAATGGATCACTCAGTTCAGCTGAACATAACCCAAAAACATAGCGTGCATGACTTCTTTGTATGAATAAGGCCTTAGTCTGGCGGTCCGTTGTTTTGTCACATCAATGGTTTCCCTTCAACTCCCACACGATATAAAAATGAATTGTTAGGACATTCGTGTAGACTTGTAGCGCTGTGTCTCTTGTGTGTTAGGTCTTCGTCATTATTAAAGACCGTTTGTAGTCTATGTCGTGTTAATACATGATACTTCGTACTTGCTCTGTTGTGTTTAAAAAGGAGCATGGTTATTTAATTCGAACATTTAAATGTACAAATACTTAAAAGGGAAATTGTCTGATTGTTCTTTAGTCATTTATTGACACCACTTAGCACTTAAAGCATGCAAGCGCCTAAGCCTTTCTTATATTTGATGATTTACCGATACTTATACATAGCAATATGTCGTATTAAAGGGATTTCAAATGGAACTAAAAGTGTTCTCGAAGCAGCAGGAAAGAAGCAAACAAGTCACGGAAACTGAAACTGTTGGATTTCAAACGTAATGAGCTTACACGTGACAGCAAGTTAATAAATCTCAACTAGCAGTAAGAGCCCCACAAAGATCCTTTAAAGCTGCACTATCACAGATCGACAGTTTATTTTTTTCGTTTTTAGTTTTTGTCTCAGAATCAGCTGATTTTGTTCTCAATGCTTCAATTTCTCTTAAATTGTTAATAACGTGTTTGGCCGTAAATATCAATTTTCGAACGTAAATACGAAAAATTGCTAACTGACCACAATTTAACAGAAGAGACATTACTCTTGTTGTTATTGGTGACACCTCCAATGTGTTGTGCTTGATTCAGAGAGTGAAATTGTGGTACATACACCGTCATTAGCAAGACTGCTTGGCTGCAGATTAACACTGAATCAGGTGAAAATAATAAAAATATTTTTAAAGTGACAACCATATAAACAAATAATATTAAAAAAACCAAACCAACAACGATTCCTGTTAATAACAATCAATTGGAAACAACTATATTTACTTCATAAACGCTATACATGGAAGAAATTATAGCAGAAAACTAAATAAAAAATACTAAGTGTAACGTACTTTTTATGTCCGTTACGCCCAGGGCTCAGAGTGTAAACATATCTCCTTTTTTGCTTTTTGCTTAAGCTTTCTGGAAATCATACCCTTTTAAATTGCTTCGGGATTGACATTCAGGTCTACTTATGGGAGCGTGCTGTGCCCCATACTGCGTTGAGCCATATTAAGCGCTTCAATGACTATGGTTATAGTAATTATGCTAAAGGCTGTTCAATAAGTTACCACTGTTATATATACTGCAAGTTGCAACGCTATTATGTTATAACCATACGTATGAAATTACTTTATACAACACTACTGTATACCTGTACATACCTTGTTGATGTTATACTAATTTTCTCACATATCAGGAACATAATAATAAACTGGCAATATTGACTATGAATTCGTAAGTGTTTAGACGATATACTTTCGTACAGTTCGTGTTGATACGTTTAGTGGCATCGACAGTCAAAATCTGCAGAACAAAAAACTGCTACTCCTATAGGGTCTTATCTATCAGACTCCTTTTGATCGATCCAATAGTTTGGCATTTACCCTGCCACTTGTATACACATCGATCAAAAAACAAGGATGTCGAGTAAATTTTGCTTTATTATGTTAGTTGACCACGTGATGTTTATCGACAGTCAGTTGTCTATGTGACCGCTAACACAGACTTTATATTGTAAATTTGGAAACTTCACAAAACTTTGCAATTATTTGCTATCAGCATAATCATTGCAGAATTGCTATGCATGTTTCTGAGGAGGGCAGAGCTTAAAGACAAACACATTTCCGAACTTCTATTTTTAACAAGCATTCTGTAAAATCAAAACGCGTCAGGGATTTTCTCAGACATTTTATTTTAACATGCATGCGCCATACCATTGATGCCGTTCATACTCGGTCAAAACTGCATATCGCTGAATTTTCGAGAGCATTGGAGGCGTTCTCGACAACTGGCGCCAAAATTTTCGTAATAAGTAGCAATCCCACCAGATTTTCAGAAAATGATTTACGGTATGATGCTTGAAGATTAATAACAATTTTCATTTCTGGTAATTCCATACAAGTTTATCCAGACGATTCAGATCGGTTGGCAAACTGAAAAATATGCTTAAGATATGACAAACGCATGTCCCCAACTATTGACCTTTTAATTGTGTTTTCTTATCTTTCTTGTCATTTGACAGTATAGGCGTGAATACAGCTCGCCTCTACAAATCCGCGTTATAACAGCCCACCTTTAAAAATGCGCGTTAATACAGTAGTACAGCTCGCCTTAACAAATGCTTTTTTGGAACTTAATGAAAACTGCTTGGGTGTCGCAGATGCCACCGTTTTACGGCAAAGGTATTGGGCTATAGTGTTGAAAAGTTGCCTTCCATATGAATCAAAATGAACGTCAATGCAGTTTATAGTTTGACCTTTGGTTTGTTTAGGGTAGTGAAACTAGCTGTTACACGACAGTCCCTGGCAAATAATACGCTAGCATTTAATGATATCAAATATACCACTGACGGCAACTTACTATTTTCATTCAGCAACTCTAAAACCGATCAAGCGTCAATGGATCAATCGATTCAGCTGAACATAACCCGGAAAGACCAGTGCATAGCGTGCATGACTTCTTTGTATGAATAAGGCCTCAGTCTAACGGTCCGTTGTTTTGCCACATCGATGGTTTCCCTTTTATACGCACACGATATAGAAATGCATATCGTTATGACCTTCGTGTAGACGATTTCACGACATTAGTTATATTTGTAATCTTGAAGCGTTTAGTCTCTTGTGTGTGAGCCTTGTTCATTATTAAAGGCCGTTTGATTGCTCTGTCGTGTTTTTAAAAATATGATATTTTATGTTTGCGCTGCTGTGTCTAAATAAGGAGTATTGTTAATTAATTCAAGCAAATTTAAAATGTACAAATACTTAAATATGTGATTGTGCTGACTGTTCTATAGTTATTTATCGACATCACTTAGCACTTAACGCATGCAAGCACTTAAGCCTTTCTTATATTTGATGCTTTTCCGAATCATATAAATAGCAATGCGTCGCATTAAAAGGATCTTAAATAAAACGAAAAGTGTTCTCTAAGCAGCATGAATAATTGAACAAGTCACAAACACTGAAACTGTTAGATTTCAAACGTAATTGGCTTACATGTGACAGCAGGTTAATAAATCTCAACTACCAGTAGGATCACCACAGCTGATTTTTGTCTCAATGCTTCAATATTTCTGAAAGCGTTAGAACGTTTTTAGCCGTTAATATCAATTTTCGAACGTAAATACAAAACACTGCGATCTGATCTTTCGTCAGCAGTCTAGTATCACTGGTTTTCGGACATTTACATAAAAATTGTATAACACCTCCAATGTGCTATTCTTGATTCATAAAGCGCTATTGTGATTCATATACCATCATAAGCAAGACTGCATGCTTGCAGAAAAAGATAAACGCAGAAGCAGGTGAAAATATCAATAACTTTGGTTTCAAAGTGACAGTCATACCTAATAATATAACAAAACGAAACAAACCACGATTACTGTTATCAACATTCAATGGAAAACAACTGAAATGAAATTATTAGTAGCTTGTAACCTCCGTCGTTCGTTGCTTCCCTTTGTGATGGTAACGCCGATACAGTTTATAAACAGAGAGATGTCAAAATGAAAAGTTGGTAGTACAGATGTTTTCCTTTTGGTTTAAACTTGATAGCAGAAGTATTAGTATCATTCTTAAAACAACCATTATGTGGCTTTCAATAAAGTCAAACGTCTCATTGATTTATTTCGACTAGACTTGTGTAAAAAAGCAGATTTGTTGAACAGTCTTTTGTTTGAAATTGTTATAATCATTACGAATCCGTTTGTGTATTAACATTAACGCTCACAATCGAGAAGTTATTGTAACTGAACAGTACAACTGGGACAAAACACGTTTTGCCTGAGCTAGACTGTAAGTGTTGCAAAATGAAGTGTTTTCATCATTTATGACAAGTGATGTTCTGTATTGCTGCCTATGTTTTCTGATGGTTATATATAAAGCCCTCTGTATAAAGTATACAGTAATAGTATTCTAAACTTCGCCCCACATGTTCGACGTCGTGGTAGTCTTAGAGAGTCCAAGCCTGCAATGATTGTACAATCAATGTGGATTGCATCCGAAGTCCCTATCAGTGTTACGCATCCTCATTTTAAAAACAGAAGACATTCCTTAGTTCTGCAAAAGTATGTTCTGCCAGAGAATGACACATCTTAAATATAAATATGAAGCCTAGAACATTGGAGAGGTTGCGAAACACTGCTTGTTCGTGTTGGCTTCTTGTGTGTACTACGTCATCCAAGTGTGTGTATACATTGCACAAGTTTAGAATAACATGAACGATATCACTGGATAAATATTTAAGGCCAGTCTCCCATTTTTTTATTCCAGTCCCCGAGCATGTACCCATTGAATGTTTAAAGCCATGTGTAGTTCCTATTCCAAAAGATGGGGGGAAATATAAACCTAAACAACAACAAAAAACATGTTTGAATTCAGACATGAAGTCATAATTTGGTTCCCCGCCGGCAAAAAAAAGTGATAATCTCATAAAGAAAGTTTCAAAAACTAACAATCAGCTCAAGATTTTTTTTATTTACAGAACCGTTCAAGAACTAAGAACAAAAGTCTCTTCAATCTTTTCAACGTTCTTCATTGTGCAAATGTTAAAATAAAATCACCCCCGATTGTCAATGCTATTACCATCCCGATTTTTATGGTGATATTCTCACAAAGCTACTTTACCTTAAAAGGCTTCCTCAAATAGACATACTAATCTTCTCAATGATCTTTAAATATTTATTTGAACCGTGTGTTTAGCGGTATTTTTTTGCATGCGACATGTCTGTTTGAAAAGAATAATGTTGATCTCAACTTCTCGACATTCACCTCCGATTGTCAATGGTATTACCTTTCCTTATTTTTATGGTGATATTCTCACAAAGCTACTTTACCTTAAAAAGCTTCCTCAAATAGACTTACTTATCGTCTCAATGATCTTTAAATATTTATTTGAACCGTGTGTATAGCGGTATTATTTTGCAAGCGACATGTCTGTTTGTATTTTGAAAAATAATATCTTAGAGAAAAGAATATTATGTTGATCTCAATTTCGCGACATTAATTGACAAACATTTTTCGACAGAGGTGAGCATCTGATTCCCCTAGTGGTGTTCTTTTCTCCTACTCTGAATGCGGCTAAATTTTGCTTCGATAGTATTTTCCCAACCATATTTCGAGTGAGGTATAGAGCGTTACCCGCAATACCGTTTTCAGTATCTTAACCGATGCCACCCGATGCCGCCTGATAGATAAAAAATTGTGCTTTAAGTTTTCCAATCATTTGTTTTGATATCTCGAACAATACTTGCATATATTTTTTTTTGTAATATTCTATCTACATTTCGATTTTCCTCCTTTTTTGTGCAATGATACAGTCATTATATGAACATAAAAATTTAAACTTGGAATTTCCTAAAGCTTGTTATGCCAGGTGGTATCAAAGAAGTAAGATGGGAATTCGATCCGGCTTTTGTGTCATATGACCTGTATAAATTTACAGTGACATTTAACCTACAATATTTTTTTCTTTAAATTTATCAAAGGGGTCACCTTTACCAACTATCAAGCATAAAATAACTATGCATTATTGTAGTTTAACAATAACAGAAAATCTCGAAATGCCTGAATATCTGAATGTAAAACAACATTCAGTTTTAAGTGCGAAAAACATGCCAAGAAAACTATCCAAACGAATAGGTGCAACAAAAATATTCAACCTACATGCACATTATCCTCCAATCTTTCAATAGCAACCTAAACATGCGTATAGTTGAAGAAATTTGTAAAGTTTCCGAATGTATCCAACGAAGATCTCAACAAAGCAATTCACTGATCAACACTATGTACAGTTAAAGGGACTGTACTCCCGAACTGTCAGACGAACTGAGAGAGAGTTCACTGATACTGGGGCCGGGTGGGGTGCTACGGTATTAGTGTATAGAACTGTTTAGGGAATTCAACGTCCCATTTGTCTGGTTAATTAACAATAACAATAATCATATCAACTGTTATAGTAACTTTATCGACTAGCATAGATACAGACACCACCTGAAAACGAATGAATCATGTCTTGTGACAATCTTAAAATCTTATCCCGTTTTATTGAGAACATTCTCCCTCAACCAAATAACAATTCCACAGTACCTCGTCGAATTAGACTGTCTCCCTATGAAATTAGTACGCCAATTAATTTCAACATATGTGTATTCTATTGGTCAGTTCTAAGTGAATTGCCAACGTTGTTAGTATCATTTACAAACGTTTCCTATGTTGTCCTTTCTACAATAACGCTTTTGTGGTACTTTGCTTCATCTTTTTTTGAATTTTTTAGTTATTTTATCCAACTCAATTTTGTAAAATGTGATTGTATCTTTATTTTATGTTTCTATTAATAATGCAATGATATCAATACATAAGTCCTAAAATCATTTTTAAAAAAACAATGATATAATTCTGTTATTTCGTGGAATTACCAAAATCTAAACTCAAATTCAATATGCATACTATTTTGCAGTCATATTTTGAAGATAGGATAAGCAGGATATTAATACAGACGTGGGTTAAAAGTATATATCATAAGCTTCACTAGTAATGTTTCGTTTATTTCGTTTACGACATCAGATACTCCTACAGATAAAATATAAAAGTCGTTAAATGTCTAGACATAGGCAAATCTCATTCTCTGTAAATAATGTATTGTTGTTCAAAGAGTCTGTTGTAAACTTGTAAATAATCTTCAAAGTTCGGTCTCGTTTGATTACAATGTTACAGTTATTTATACTCTAAACTAGAATGATTAAACATAATATTGACATTGCTGCTTTCTTGTAAAATAATCAGGAATATATTTTAGATTTATGTTATATTTTAGCATGTTAAAGAAAGGCTGGCGCCTGATACGTGCTTTTGTAGCTAGACTTTCCAACGCCTAGAAACGTGGTGATGAGGTAATGTCAAACATATGCCCTATGACAAATCAGAAGCAATGATAATCCAAAATAGCCGATCTCATTCTATCAGAATCCGTGCGACTATATCCGCCAAAATGAGTGGAATCCTCACGAAATCCTAATGATACATCCTCCGTTCACATAAGCATGATCCCTGGTGATGTTAACAACGTGAAACATGGGTTAAGGTACCATGCCTTCACACATGGTATAGTAATGTTGCCTTCAGGGCCTAAAAAAGTTTTGACCCCGGCAGTGAACATTGTATTATAAATATGCATATGCAAGTTAGGGTATATCATTATTTTACTTCAAGAAAAAAGAGGCCCTTAGACTAAAAGTTTTACTTCCGTGTTTCATCAAACAATGTGAAATTGCCGGCATATGCTAATCAAGACAAGTTGAACGTAAATACATTCAAATATGATAATGAACTTTGGTATTATTACTGAACGATGATTAAAACTTAACTAAATTTATTTTCAGTTCATAACAAAACATGCAATATTTTTTTTTTTAATTCCGGCTTGATCAATCATTAGGTAAACATTATGTATTATGTCTCTATCATAAATGACGCATCGCCATTGATCCAGGACTTGTCACGCGGTGACCCAATATTTTTCCATATTGGGTCACTAAATTTATATCGTTCCTATACGGCGTCTATATTCCGATTCCGACGAACATTTCTATCAATGAATGAAATGCTTAAACAGCTTGTTGACGCAGGAAACCATATTCGGTCTCGAAGCCGAATATGGTTTCCTGCGTGAACAACCTGTTAACATGAATATCCCATATCGGGTCACCTACTAGCCCCGTAACTTATATTACAACAATTGATTGGTCAATATTCGCAAATTATCACAGTACCCTACTCCGGTACTAGTTAGAACAATGATTAAGTATAACTAGTCATAACAGCAGAAACATAGGCCCAAGGATTACATACGCAACTTGGCGCCTGCTTCGATCAAGGTGTTGATCAAGAAATCAATGTAAGAGCAACTACCATCGTAATACTGCGGAAGTTAGAATAAAATACGGTTTAAGTCATAAAACATTACATTTGGAATTGAAATATGAACATCTGCGATCTCATCTTTTGTCAGTAGTCTTTCATCACTGGTTAGCAGATATTTACGCAAAAAAATCTAATTCCAAGACAAAAAAACAAAACAGTTGGAAAAATGGTAAATATGTGAGAGTGCAGCTTTAAGTGTGACGCAAGCTTTGTATGAACAAGGGAAATCTATACTCTTTCAGTTGGTTAGAGGTAAGATAATTTAAACAGGAGCATAAATGAGAAAGTACATTCAAAGTTATTATTACAATTTGAGTGGCATTTATTATCAAACATTATCATAATTGGTATTTAAAATAAAATTCACATCATTGAATATAGAATATCGCCTTTTCAGCACAATATTTGTAAAAGTTAAGCCCATATTAGTATATATGATGAAAGGTTTGTGCAGAGAAAGACAAAAACGATTCTTGAAGCAAGCAAAAAACCGTATTAAGTACATACAATATTACTTGTTTTATTACAGATGTACATCCAGTTTAATAATATTCATACAGTGTCTGGTGGTCGACTTTTTGACATGTATAGGATAACACAGAAGATAATTATATTGATAAAACACACAATACATCACTGTATTGAACCGATGGAACTGATGGAAACATATTCCATTACTAAACAAACTTCTGTCCAACCTGAAAAACAAGAACATTTACATTCAAACCTAGCCAAATTATGGATTACAATTTTGGTTAATCTGCAATATTTAAGTAGTACCGTGAAAAAAAAACAGAGCATAATACGTGAAACTAGCTCGTTAATGGAATTAGCAGACTAACAACAAAGTTTACGCCGCTTCGTTGAAATGTACATGCATTGCACATTGAAAAAATAGCAAGAATGAAATTAACAAATGCATTGCTAAAATAAAACATACAAACAAACCTCTGAATTGTTCAAAAGAAAAACATTCGTCTGCCTCCTTCTGAAAAGTTATGGAACTGGAAGTCACGTGATATAAAACTCGAGGAGATTTACACAAACGGCGGGAAATATTTGACACCTGCTGAATGGTTGTTGAAATATAAACATGAAGAAGTCGAGTTTTATAAACATGAAGAAGTCAACTTTATGGTCAAATGGAGATAATATTTGGCAGGATGGTGGCTTAATAAATTCTTGAGTTATGGCCCTTTGTCGCAATTTGACCATATTGCAGTTGTATATTCTGGACCAGTTAACGTCGTTGACGGGTATATATTGAATCGCATCTTACCATTCATTGTAATTCTGCAATAAATACTATTAATACATTAGTTTTTCTCCCATTGCCATATTGATACCAGGCGAAATTTGTTCTTTGCTCGCTCGTAAGTATTATACCATCTCTCCCTGTTTTCTAATGTCAGAACGGTGATTAAAGGGTAGCGTGTATAGCAGGGATTCATTCATTATAATATACTTCCGAAGAAAAATGAAATATGATATATAGTACGTTTAAAAGATTTTGATAAAGATATAGCTTACGTTTTAGGGGGCGTTGTTTACCTACATGAATAACTTCAGCCCCTGCTTAAATTTCATCGGACGTAGAGAGAAATTACCATTATATTTGTCGTTTGATGCAAAATGTCCAGTGTGTACTTGTGGCATAAATACTATATGAGCGTTAAGGACGGATCCATGATTTGGCGTGAGAGGTCGCCACATCGGTTGTGCGCCCCCTTACCGAGATAAAAGTATTATATGACTGAAAGGGAAATTGGGGGTGGTGAGTCCTACCCCTAGAGTTATTTTGGCTGTCAGGTTACTGCGAAATGGCGCATTTTAGTGTATTTTTTCATATGTTTTCTCCAATATTGACAATATTCTTAATGAATAGAATGTCGAAATGGTTTCCACGGATACAACGCAAAACAATGAGAATTACGATGTTGTTAAAAGTGGTTGAAACTGGTATCTTTAGTATGTACCCTTTAACTTCCATGTATACAAAAATGTAAAAAAAGGTCACAATTTTATCTGAATTTCAATTGTTCATAAAATTATTTTATCTAATGTTATATCATCATTTCATAACGATAAATAACAAAAATGAAATTATCAAAATAACTGATGTCAGCTTTATTGATAAACAGCTTCTACTTGGATAAAGATAAAAACACACACACCCGCTAAATTTAGCATGAGGGAAATATCATTTCAAGTTATTTCAATTATCAATAACATTTGTAACATTATTTCATAAATCGGAAAAATTGCTAACTGTATTAAGTACACAAAATAGATGTGATATAAGAGCATTGTAAGAAATCAACCAATAAACATACAGCTTTGGAATTAAAAAAGAAAGCCAAGGGTTAAAAAACAAAGCTATACAAAAGAGTTGGGAGTTGTCGAAGTATTTTGTCGAAGGAGGACAGTGTTCGGAAAAAACAAGCCAAGATACCACCGTTTATATGTAAATTGAAACCAACGTGTTCATCGCTGTTTGACCAGGAACTAACGAAGTATATTGACCAAGGACGGCTGTTAGAGAGGTCTTCCCGTCGTGTCGTGATGCCGTCGTTCCAGCAGTTGGACGAGGACTGCACCAGTGTCGAGATGGAGGCAAGGTCAAGAACAAACGATCATCCGGACAAGGACGAGCCGGATACTAGCTTTAAGGTAATCGTTGTATTCAAATGTTTTGAAATAATATGGTTTAAGTATTGAAAAACGCCGTCGCATCTACACCGAGACACGAACGAGCCTGACGCGGGCTTTAAGGTAATCGTTAGATTACAATGTTTTGACAGTGTTTTGGCATAGAGCAATACCATCGTTGGAGCCACTAGATGAGGACAGCGCAAGTCTCGATATCAAACAAAGATAATTAGGTCAAATGACCATCAGGCCAGGGACGGGTCGGACACTAGCTTTAGGGTAATCTTCAGATTTAAATATTTGGCTTTTTCTGGTATAGCGAATTGCGTGTCTATAGATGAAACCAAGATATTTTGGTTAAACAGCCGTCAGGTCAGGGACGAGTCGGACATTAGCTTTAATGTAATCTTAAGTTTCAAAGGTTTGTTGTTTTTTTTTCTGGTATAGAACAGCGCGACTATTAGACCAGAGACGAGTCGGACACAAGCTTCAAGGTAATGCTTAAAAATATCACATTATTTTTAACAATAGTGCTGCCAATTTGTACCGCAAAGCATAATTTGTGTAACGTATGTAAAAAAACATTTAAACAGCCGGTAACAATTAATAATTTGATATCACTTTAGATACGTATTTCAGATACGTTCGAGATGAATTATTTACTTTTTTAACGGAATAGAAGTAACATTCCAGTTAAACAGCGGTGCCCGAGACCATGTATTTACTTTTTTCTAATGAAAATGCCTACGGGTAGATTTGTTTCCGATCAAACCTCACGCTCATGCTGTCTATCCCCACTACAGGACATCTCGGACCACCCGAACATGTACGTGGGCAAGCGGAACTTCATTCACCAGCTGATGGACGTGGCGCTGGTGATGGCGAACGTGTCCCAACTCAAGTCCCTCCTGTCCATTAACGACAAGGACAAGTACTTCTACGCGCTTCTTGTGTTCATACTTCTCTCCATTACTCTTCAGGTTCGAGGCTCTTTTTTCTTTGCTAGGGATCTTATACGTGAGTCTCACCTAATTCAATTGCAAGTCACTATGTGAGTCTATGTACATGTTTCACCGTGACTCTATTCTAATTCGAATGTACATGTCTCCCCGTGGCTCTACTCTAATTCGAATGTACATGTTTCACCGTGACTCTATTCTAATTCGAATGTACATGTTTCCCCGTGGCTCTATTCTAGTTCGAATGTACATGTCTCCCCGTGGCTCTACTCTAATTCGAATGTACATGTTTCACCGTGACTCTACTCTAATTCGAATGTACATGTTTCCCCGTGACTCATGTCGCTCTATGGGTCTGTCCTAACTCAAATGTACATGTCGCTCTATGGGTCTGTCCTAAGTCAAATGTACATGTCTCTCTATGGGTCTATCTTAACTCAAATGTACATGTCGCTCTATGGGTTTATTCTAACTCAAATGTACATGTCGCTCTATGGGTCTATCTTAACTCAAATGTACATGTCTCTCTATGGGTCTTTCCTAACTCAAATGTACATGTCGCTCTATGGGTCTATCTTAACTCAAATGTACATGTCGCTCTATGGGTCTGTCCTAACTCAAATGTACATGTCGCTCTATGGGTCTGTCCTAACTCAAATGTACATGTCGCTCTATGGGTCTATCCTAATTCAAATGTACATGTCTCTCTATGGGTCTGTCCTAACTCAAATGTACATGTCGCTCTATGGGTCTGTCCTAGCTCAAATGTACATGTCTCTCTATGGGTCTGTCCTAACTCAAATGTACATGTCGCTCTATGGGTCTGTCCTAACTCAAATGTACATGTCGCTCTATGGGTCTGTCCTAACTCAAATGTACATGTCGCTCTATGGGTCTGTCCTAACTCAAATGTACATGTCGCTCTATGGGTCTGTCCTAACTCAAATGTACATGTCGCTCTATGGGTCTATCTTAACTCAAATGTACATGTCTCTCTATGGGTCTATCCTAACTCAAATGTACATGTCGCTCTATGGGTCTATCTTAACTCAAATGTACATGTCGCTCTATGGGTCTTTCCTAACTCAAATGTACATGTCGCTCTATGGGACTCAAATGTACATGTCTCTCTATGGGTCTGTCCTAACTCAAATGTACATGTCTCTATATGGGTCTATCCTAACTCAAATGTACATGTCGCTCTATGGGTCTGTCCTAACTGAAATGTACATGTCGCTCTATGGGTCTGTCCTAACTGAAATGTACATGTCGCTCTATGAGTCTGTCCAAACTCAAATGTACATGTCGCTCTATGGGTTTATCCTAACTCAAATGTACATGTCGCTCTATTGGTCTATCCTAACTCAAATGTACATGTCGCTCTATGGGTCTATCCTAACTCAAATGTACATGTCGCTCTATGGGTTTATCCTAACTCAAATGTACATGTCGCTCTATGGGTCTATCCTAACTCAAATGTACATGTCTCTCTATGGGTCTATCCTAACTCAAATGTACATGTCGCTCTATGGGTCTGTCCTAACTCAAATGTACATGTCGCTCTATGGGTCTGTCCTAACTCAAATGTACATGTCGCTCTATGGGTCTGTCCTAACTCAAATGTACATGTCTCTCTATGGGTCTATCTTAACTCAAATATACATGTCGCTCTATGGGTCTATCCTAACTCAAATGTACATGTCGCTCTATGGGTCTGTCCTAACTCAAATGTACATGTCGCTCTATGGGTCTGTCCTAACTGAAATGTACATGTCGCTCTATGGGTCTGTCCTAACTGAAATGTACATGTCGCTCTATGAGTCTGTCCTAACTCAAATGTACATGTCGCTCTATAGGTCTGTCCTAACTCAAATGTACATGTCGCTCTATGGGTCTATCCTAACTCAAATGTACATGTCGCTCTATGGGTCTATCCTAACTCAAATGTACATGTATCCTAACTGAAATGTACATGTCGCTCTATGGGTCTATCTTAACTCAAATGACATGTCTCTCTATGGGTCTTTCCTAGCACAAATGTACATGTCTCTCTATGGGTCTATCCTAACTCAAATGTACATGTCGCTCTATGGGTCTGTCCTAACTCAAATGTACATGTCGCTCTATGGGTCTGTCCTAACTCAAATGTACATGTCGCTCTATGGGTCTGTCCTAACTCAAATGTACATGTCGCTCTATGGGTCTGTCCTAACTCAAATGTACATGTCTCTCTATGGGTCTTTCCTAGCTCAAATGTACATGTCTCCCTATGGGTCTATCCTAACTCAAATATACATGTCTCTCTATGGGTCTGTCCTAACTCAAATGTACATGTCTCTCTATGGGTCTTTCCTAGCTCAAATGTACATGTCTCTCTATGGGTCTATCCTAACTCAAATGTACATGTCGCTCTATGGGTCTGTCCTTACTCAAATGTACATGTCGCTCTATGGGTCTGTCCTTACTCAAATGTACATGTCGCTCTATGGGTCTGTCCTAACTCAAATGTACATGTCTCTCTATGGGTCTGTCCTAACTCAAATGTACATGTCGCTCTATGGGTCTGTCCTAACTCAAATGTACATGTCGCTCTATGGGTCTGTCCTAACTCAAATGTACATGTCGCTCTATGGGTCTATCTTAACTCAAATATACATGTCGCTCTATGGGTTTATCCTAACTCAAATGTACAAGTCGCTCTATGGGTCTGTCCTAACTCAAATGTACATGTCGCTCTATGGGTCTGTCCTAACTCAAATGTACATGTCGCTCTATGGGTCTATCTTAACTCAAATGTACATGTCGCTCTATGGGTCTGTCCTAACTCAAATGTACATGTCGCTCTATGGGTCTGTCCTAACTCAAATGTACATGTCGCTCTATGGGTCTATCCTAATTCAAATGTACATGTCTCTCTATGGGTCTGTCCTAACTCAAATGTACAAGTCGCTCTATGTGTCTATCCTAACTCAAATGTACATGTCGCTCTATGGGTCTATCCTAACTCAAATGTACATGTCGCTCTATGGGTCTTTCCTAGCTCAAATGTACATGTCGCTCTATGGGTCTATCCTAACTCAAATGTACATGTCGCTCTATGGGTCTATCCTAATTCAAATGTACATGTCGCTCTATGTGTTTATCCTAACTCAAATGTACATGTCGCTCTATGAGTCTGTCCTAACTCAAATGTACATGTCGCTCTATGGGTTGTCCTAACTCAAATGTACATGTCACTCTATGGGTTTATCCTAACTCAAATGTACATGTCGCTCTATGGGTCTGTCCTTACTCAAATGTACATGTCGCTCTATGGGTCTGTCCTAACTCAAATGTACATGTCGCTCTATGGGTCTGTCCTAACTCAAATGTACATGTCTCTCTATGGGTCTTTCCTAGCTCAAATGTACATGTCTCTCTATGGGTCTATCCTAACTCAAATGTACATGTCGCTCTATGGGTCTGTCCTAACTCAAATGTACATGTCGCTCTATGGGTCTATCCTAATTCAAATGTACAAGTCGCTCTATGTGTCTATCCTAACTCAAATGTACATGTCGCTCTATGGGTCTATCTTAACTCAAATGTACATGTCTCTCTATGGGTCTTTCCTAGCACAAATGTACATGTCTCTCTATGGGTCTATCCTAACTCAAATGTACATGTCGCTCTATGGGTCTATCCTAACTCAAATGTACATGTCGCTCTATGGGTCTATCCTAACTCAAATGTACATGTCGCTCTATGGGTTTATCCTAACTCAAATGTACATGTCGCTCTATGGGTCTATCCTAACTCAAATGTACATGTATCCTAACTCAAATGTACATGTCGCTCTATGGGTCTATCCTAACTCAAATGTACATGTCGCTCTATGGGTCTATCCTAACTCAAATGTACATGTCGCTCTATGTGTCTCTCTTAGCTCAAATGTACATGTCTCTCTATGGGTCTGTCCTAACTCAAATGTACATGTCGCTCTATGGGTTTATCCTAACTCAAATGTACATGTCGCTCTATGTGTCTATCCTGACTCAAATGTACATGTCGCTCTATGGGTTTATCCTAACTCAAATGTACATGTCGCTCTATGGGTCTATCCTAACTCAAATGTACATGTCTCTCTATGGGTCTTTCCTAACTCAAATGTACATGTCGCTCTATGGGTCTATCTTAACTCAAATGTACATGTCGCTCTATGGGTTTATCCTAGCACAAATGTACATGTCGCTCTACGGGTTTATCCTAATTCAAATGTACATGTCGCTCTATGGGTTTATCCTAATTCAAATGTACATGTCGCTCTATGGGTTTATCTTAACTCAAATGTACATGTCGCTCTACGGGTCTGTCCTAATTCAAATGTACATGTCGCTCTATGGGTTTATCCTAATTCAAATGTACATGTCGCTCTACGGGTTTATCCTAATCCAAATGTACATGTTGCTCTATGGGTTTATCCTAATTCAAATATACATGTCGCTCTATGGGTTTATCTTAACTCAAATGTACATGTCGCTACACGGGTTTATCCTAATTCAAATGTACATGTCGCTCTATGGGTCTATCTTAACTCAAATGTACATGTCGCTCTATGGGTCTATCCTAACTTGAACGTACATGTAGCTGTGTGAGATTAATCTACAAGTAACTCAACTGCAAGTATCTCTCTGAGATTTACCAGATCCAAGAGCAAGTTTATACTGTCAATGAAGCCCGAGACAAACTCTTCCACGTCTCGTCCTCATCTACTCTTCTACGATAGCCCCATATATTGGGCTTAGGGTTGGTGTCGCACGTATAAAGCAACCCACTGCGCAGTAATATCTACAAACAGTATCAAGAGGGAGATAACCGATGCGTTGAATAATTGTCAAGCTCTACGCAGCAATTACGTCCCTTTTCGAAATTTCTCAATCAGTGCATATGTAGAATACTGGTCACATCGACAGACCGGCTGTTTTAACCCAATTGTAACAATTTATATCTCACCGAATGCTTAATCTGTAATTCAATATTGTTAAGCATAATTCTTTATCGACAATATTACCTTTAGTTTAATTTAGTTTATATTGCTTTCTTATTTTGTTCAAGTTATTACTATATTATATAAATAACACGGTGGTACGATGCTACGTGAGAGTGTGTTCTTGTGTTGTGGAGGAAAGCTGAGTACCCGGAGGAAACCCACTTGTCCAGCTTAGTGACCATTAATCAATCGCACATACGCCCAAGCAGGGAATCGAACCCGTCACTCTTTAGTAAGAAGCGAGTGCCCTTACCGGAAAATCATAAGTATCTTTACCACGGTATACGGTGTATGCTACTGCAATAGCCGTCTCCCACTGCTACCTCGTCTGCTCAAAAGCCCTTGAGAATACAACCTACATTTTCAGCAAATGAAATTGCAGAAAGCAATTAAATCTTAGGCTTAATCATTAAGAACTTCAACTTTCGCGGGCGTTTAAGGTCCGCCTACTGCCACTCATCCGATACACTCCCTGCGTCAGATTTTGTGTTGCCAATGTGTTAGTCAATGAGGTAGTATTCTAAGACAGTTAGATGACCTGAAGTAATATTTCAATGATAAAGAAGGGCTCGTTCGCTATACTCACTCCGCTCATTCTTTATCATTAAAATGTTACTTCATGGCATAAAACTATTACTTAAAGCTCAATATATTCAAATGTTTGTAACCTAACCATAAATAATGGTTTTCTTTTCATTTTGCTTCCACAGGTGATATTTACAGTCTGCATGCTGATCATCTGGTCCATCGAGAAGAAGCTGGACGAGCACGCGCAGGACACCTCGCCGGCCGCCCACGTGAACGACCGCCGGAATCGTATCATCTCCGAGCGTCTGGACAAGATCGGCAACATCCTCGTGCTGCTCGTGATCGTGTCAAACGTCTTTGTCACGGGCTTCGGTGTGGAGCCGCATCTCAAGGACGGCGAGGACAACTTTGGCCTCGAGACCGTCACACCGACGCCGCCACCTGGCGAGCGGTAAACTACGTGTAGAGCGGACAGCGTGCAACTGTTTTGTCGTATTTGTTTTTGTCTTAGTACTAATCGTGTTCGTTATATGGTGCTTAGACAAAACTGATGATATACTTATGTATCGTGTGTTTGTTGTTTGTCGACATACATCAAACATTATACGTTCCTCATATTCCGATTATTTGTTATAAATTACTGTTGTATTATATCATAAAGTGTTGTCAAGCTAACATACCCCCGTAAACTGGTATCTTTAAAACAAAACTTACAGCCACTATATCAAATTTGAATAGTGCAATGTTCTTTTTTAAACGAATCTTCCACCCAAAGGCTAATCGAAATTTTGAATCTCCTACAGGCGTTTGCCTTCGGTCTAACAAGAGGATGGTTCATCTCCCGACTACTGACGTGCGAAGTTCTAAGCGGGTGGCAATCCCTACCAATTTCGAAAATGTCCTTACAATCATTCTGTACACCGCCGTATTCAATAATTCAATTATAACACACCCGGTCCTCTAATGTTTAATTAAAAAATTTCGGGGGTTGCACGTTTATTTTATCGCGCTACCGAACTATCTATGAACTTCGGCCCAAGTACGGAGTACCAATCTTGTTAGGTGGTGGGACATAGTGCGTAGACATCAGGTAACCCTGGTTCGAGCCTATTCCTGAGTCGTCCACGTGCACCAATGTATAAGCACTGCGGAGTGCTCTCTTTTACCTAGCAACTGATTCAGGCGTGAGTGCCTTCACAATTCACAATCCAGTGAGTCGATGGTAGTAGGTTGGAGATACAGTTTTCCAAAAAAGTATGCATAGTTTTTGATCGGCACTCATCCTGAGTACCTGAGTATAACTTGTTCAAAATACATTGACACTAGCAGCTGAAGGGTGGGGACTCATTTGGCTTCCCCCCCCCCCCCCACACACACACACACACCCATCCATACCAGTCAAATTATCAAAGAACACATTATAGTAAAAAAAAAATATATACATAAACTTTACCAAAATTTACCGTATCAGTCTAAAATTAGCCAAATTTTACCCTAAACCTCTCTAATCATGTTAACAGTATATGTGTTGGGTTCTGGGGAAAGGGGAGCACGCCCCATTTTGCGCCTCTGGCCCGCCCTCGTTTACCGGAAATAATTGGTGAACATTGAATACGACGGCCTTGATTATTTGTATCCGTGATGAGTTAAATACGGCTTATCCATGACAGTGTTGTTATAGTTCCTTTTAACCTCCGGGATCTTTACTTTTTCAGACAAAATGAAAGTCATAACGTGATGTATGTCAATATTTGTCACGTGGTGAGGCTATGATTGTTTTAAACAGATGATAATCATTTCAATGTCACGAGAAGAACAACTGTTTTTCTTTCCAATCCCAAGTCGTGACAGTTTTACATTTACAAGTGCCTGTTTCAGTACGTTTTAGGTTTTTTATTTCGAAACTGTGATAGTCATAAAAAAATATGTTTATTTTTAACCTTCCGGGGAAATATCATTGTTCTAGTTTGAGTAAGCGAATTAGAGCGAAAATGATTTCCCCTGTAAATAAGTCTCCAACAGGTGTCGAGATAATTCGTGCAAATAGTAGAATTTGGGCGGTGAAGTCCGCGTTCATTCAGCGTTGGGACATCGACCAGACCAGTCATAACTGTTCTATTTTTCATTTCGGCTCAAGGTTGGCAATGTTTATTAAATGCAACAAAGTATTTGCTTTAATCGTATGATAAGTATATGTTTGTAACATATGTATGGCACAGCCGGCTGTTCTCAGATGCTATGCCAATATACAAAGCTGCATTTATTCAAACGTGTTGTTTTTCTATAGTGTTAAAGCTGCACTCTCACAGATATACCAATTTTACAACTTTTAAAAAAAATGTGTTTGAAAGAGCAAATTTTTGCATAAATATCTGCAAACCAATGATATACGTTTGCTGACAAAAAAATCGGATCGTCAGATTTTCATATTTTCGTTTGAAAATTAATGTTTTATGGACTGACGGTTTAAGAAAAAGGCATATAACATCATTTTTTAACTTAAATATGAAAATCCGCGATCTCTATTTATCTCAGCAGTCTTAAAAAAAACTGATTTCCATGGCATTTCGCAAAAAAAGGCTCGTTCCAAGACAAAAAAAAATATAAAAGTTGTTAAAACGATCAATCAATGAGAGTACAGCTTTAACGGGACGGTTACAGGTTAAGGGAATATCAAAAAGCCCGTATCATGTAAACATATTGAAGGGAGTTAAATCTATTTGGTTATTTTACCATGTAATTTGGGTGTTAGTTCCCTTAGATAATTCATGCGCAACTTGGAACAAAAAGACACTTTTTACATCTATGTTTTTATTTTTATAAGATCAGTTGACAAAAACATACTCTGCGATAAAACATTTCCACAAAAGCTACCGTTTCATAACATCAAGAAAAAAGCTAACATTCATACACATGAAATGTATTTATAAACTTTGTTCAAATTTCAATGATGAAAATGGCTTAAAATGCATGTCACATGATTTTAAAAGCGCTGGAGATCACATATAAATTTGAACTGTACCAAAAAAGTGATAGCAATGTTTCGTGAATTTAAATTTAGTAGTTTGATATAAACGTGTGATGTTTTAAACATATGTAATGTATTGCACAATCTACAAACGCTGATGGTGCACAGTTTGACACACATAAAGAGAAGTCTATGTGTATTTTCGCACAAAAACATGTACAAAATGGGGGGAAACGAGCATGAATATATATATATTTGTTGCCGGCGGCTAAAATAAATATGTAAACTTGTGTAATTTATTTAACGAGAATGCACATACAGTAATGTAAGTTTTATACACTTTATAAATATGATGTAATTTTCAGTGAAAATGGGATGAATATTTAATCTGTTTTCCAAATAAGCAAAAATTGTAGCAACAAATTCCAAAGCATATTCCAAATTTACAGGGTCAAGAGTTACAGCCCTTGATGACCAAAATATGACAAATGTCACTCCAAGAGTGAAGGAATTTTCCAAATGAGCAAATGAGCATGCTCGCATGATAATATTGTTCAAAAGAGCAATGTTGAATTTATGTACAAAAATATTCATTTGTAAAAATATAAATAAATGTCCACTCACTAGCACCATGTATCAGTGACATTTCGTTGATAATAAAATAATCTTATCAATATACATGTAGTATTTCACATAAATACAACAAATACACTAAAAAAGTGTTTCAAAAATGGAGTCCATCATCTCCTTCTTTCTTTTGAACATTCAAATGGCTTAAATAATGGCAGATTGAGTAGTGAAAAAAACATGATAATATCTATCTTCAAATTCAAATATATACGACAGACGTAGAATTATGACTTCTGGCATGGAATTTCAATGTACATGTCTCTACTGAAACATAGAAATAAACTGAATCTACAATACAATATCGCTCAAAATGTAAAAATTCATAAGACAAACTCAAAACAACGCACAGAGGTGAACTACAACAACTAACAATTCTTTGGTTCGTTTTATCACGATCAACTTACACGTGCAAATCACCTGGAACGTATTCAGGATCAACTTACACGTGCATTTCACCTGGAACGTATCCCAGTTAACACTCAAATGCTGATTTTCTACGCCCTTGGATTTTTCAAACAAAACAGTCAAAAACCATCGTCGGTTTATAAATATTTGGAATTCAATATGGCCGCCACACATTTCCGTCGCCATTGTTACGCCCAAGACGAGGCGGGGAGTGGCCTCCGACCGAGGAATCCGAATGCTGTGGCGATTGGTTCGTTTGCATTTCTCGTTCGTTGTCTCGCGATAATATCTGGTTGTCAAGGAGACGAAGATTGGGTGACATGAGCGTACGGTCCTGACGCAGCGATTGTGGAATGTTCATATTGCGATGTTCCATCATCTCCGCCTTTACCCCCTGACCCAAGATCTCATAGGTGCGGACCTCGCCAGTCGGGCAAATGCTGCTCTGAAGATTCTGCATAGGCGCCGAAAGGTGCGGGTATCCGGACATGAGTCCGATCGGAAGTTGCGGCGTCGATGGGAGTGTGAAGGAGGAGGAGAATGAGGACTGGGGTGCCATCGAGTTGAACAAGTCTGAGGGCAACATTTGGTATGTGTTTTGGTGTCCGCCTGGTCCCGCTAATGTGGAGACTGCGCGGCTCTCTTCAAGAATTGCGAGATTAGAACCGGTTGTCGCAAATGTCATTGACGACAACGACGTGGGGTTTATAGAACGCTGCTCCGAAAAACGATGTTCCGTCAGTCTGTCGCTAAACCGGATGTCCGGTGCAGACGTCTGAATGCGCGTGGGCAGCATCATAGGGAGACTAGATCGTTCCGAGTAGCGCGGCTCCAGGGCCGAGAACTCTAGGCGGTGCGCCTCGGGGAGTATCGGAAGTGGGCGGTCCTGCTCGTGTGACGTCACAGGCACTTGCATCTCCGAGATGCCCGACAAATTGCTGAAGCGCGGCTCCGACATATGAACGTCCATGTCCGGAGGAGACATTCTTTGACCTGTTATGAAAATAATAGAGGAATCAGAAAATGGAAATAATTATTCTACATCAATTGCATTTAAATATACAAGTTATGGGAGGTAAAAAACATCTACAGTTTACAAAAAAAAAAATCAAGAAGAAAATTTTGGAAGGACAGCCTTGTAAATGTATTATAGAGAAAAGAAACTGAGTCTATACGTATTTTTTATAATTCAGCGCATTCGAAAATAGGTTCTTCTAGAGTGTTTAGGTCATTTGTCTTCGTTCGGTATCAGTGCTTCCTACATACCTATATTTGTGACAGTCTGTGGCTGCGAGAAGGCGCCGGGGCTGCCGCTCGATGGAAATATGCCCTCTTTCGTGTAGGGAGGTAGGGAGTCGAAACTGCCCCATGGACTGCGCCGATTATCTGAAGAGAACGAAACAAATATAGGTTTAAAATAAAAAATATTGGTTATATTAGGAAATGTCGATCATTTTAATATGGTTGTTCCTCGTGACAACCGTCATCTTGCTTCGAAATATATATTCAATAAATCTGCTCTACACAGTGGCTAGTTTATGCATGACTTGCTAATGAATAAACGTCTCACGTTTTCTTGAAATATTAATTTACAACACGTGATTTCAAACAATCTTTATTAATGAAGTTGAACACAATGGCGGTAAAGAGAATGCCAACGTTTCAATCTGTTTTTTTTAGAAATATTTAAATGGGCTTGCCATTGTAAACATGTTAATCCACTATGCAATGGTCTAACGTTTGAGGGGATGATATAACTCGACGCTTTCAGTGAAGTCTTGAGTTCAAACTCGATCCAAACAAAACAGGTTTGAATTAATGCTCACCTGTAGTGTGGAATCCGTTCGTGTCGGAGGACGGATGCAGAATGCGGCGGCCGGAAGTGTCGGTGCCCTGTGTTGAGCGGCGGAGGTGGTCGAGCTCTAGCAGGTGGCTTGGCAGGCGGCGGCTGTCGCATATCGGATCTGTCAACGGCCTGTCCATCGGAAGATCGAGGGGTCCGCGGTGGATAATTCGTCTGTCATCAGTTCGCAGTTCTGCAATTCAATAACAAAAATGATGCATTTGATAAGGAAGTATCGTTTTCTTTACAAGAGTTATAGTCCTTGATAAATTAATGTCTTCGCTGAGTTTGATGATGGTTTTCTTAAATATCCACTGGATATATTGATATATAGTATAATGGGAATGGTGTAAAAGCTTAAGACCATCAAAACTGAGTCTCAAAATGAGACAGTTTAATTTGTATCCTCGCCTAATACCATTCTTGGAACAGAGTTGGAAACATTTCCAAGCCTAATAGCATTCGAGTACAATGGGTAAACGGAATTACAAGCATTTCCTAGCCTTAAACCATTTGAGGACAATTTGTGAGACGCTTTGCTATCCTGCTACTGTTCCCAGACAAGTTGTCACATCAGGGAAAAAGTCAGTTTGCTGATGGCACCTGAACACGAAACGGTTTCAGGTAAACTGGGTCATAGATTGTCTGCGGATACAATCCAACTCATAAATGATTCTTGTTCAAATGTCAACGTATCCCCAGGATGCCGATAAAACGGACTTAATTAAATACAATAAGTTGTCGCTGTGATACAAGATTAATATGGGCAAGTGCGATGCTATTAACGAGAGGTTTGTAAACTCAAAGCATCAACAATAACCTACACGCATTGGAAGCAGCAATTTTTAATGAAAAATGGCTTGTAAAAGGAACTCGAGACGGTTAACCCGACCTATCTACCCTTTATTTGTTTGGACCATGAAATTGGAAACAAGCAATATGTTTGTGTATGCCTAATGCTTTTCTACAAGAGTGAGTTCTAACTGCTCACATCAGAGATATTAAAGACACGGCAAAAACATTTTTATACATATAAACTGAAAGTATACAACCCCAGGACGCCCCAAAAAATATGAATTGGTTAATCTTATACCCTTATGGCTAGTTTTGTGGGGACGTTCGGATGGTGTGATAGATGTCAATAAGGAGGTTCGGGGTTCGATCCCTACGAGTGATTGCATTGTGGAATATAATAAACTTACTGGTCTTACTGCGTGCTTCCCGGGGTCCGTCCACTGTGACCTTGATGGCCTTGGAGTAGGTGGTGATCTGGGGAGGGTTGGTGGCCACCAGAATACACAGAGTGAAACTCTTCCCTGGAAACAGACAGACATCATTCATTTATTTATACATATAAAATGAAAAATGTAAAATATGTCGCCAACATGCGTTATGTCGGTGATGTAATAACTTACTAAAGTGCACATATATACAAAATAAGTGGATAATTTGTAGACATTCAAGAGCAGCCACGTAGATATAATAAACGATCATCGAAAGTGTACTGAAATATTTTCTTTTTTTGCTATAATCTCAAAAGTACGAACGAGGAATGCTAAGAACACGATAACAAGTCGGGGAACTGTTGAATGAGTGCATGCACCTTTATTTTATTTGCAGATAAGTTCATTTGGGTGTGATTCAGCCGCCCCTGTTCCTGTCATAAGAAATTAGGAAATATACAGTGTATAGCCGTTCCAGTTAATTGATCCCAGAAAAGAGGGACCGGTGCTGGGTTGACTTGTAAGTCAAGGTGAGTGACTCACACGCCCACGCATGGAGCAGTTGTAAACAATGGCTATAAATAGAAAAAGTAGTCCACCCATGCATTGTATTTTTTCACACGGTCAGTTGGTACCCGGTGCACACTATACCCTACTGGCTTACACACAATACCGAAACGGGTACCGTGTCAACTTTTTGAACTCGGCTTCGTAAGGTACATTAAGCAGATTGTCGTTTAATGGGCGGGAAACCAGTACACATTTCATTCACAAATCGCACCTATGTCCAAAGGTATGTGTATATACATGGCTAGGATCGCACATGCCTCACATTCCAGTGTTTAAACAGAACGGCCAAGCTGGTACAATCTAACTCTTTATCAAATTGTATCGTAAATAATCTGATTTCATTCATAAATCATATTCAAATAAGAAGAGAAAAGATTATTTTTTTGACTTAACAACTACAATTTCATCGCCATTCAAACCAATATGCAGACGAAGCATGACATTAATCACTCGTTATTTATTTGGATATGTGAAAATATATATTAATGACGTTTTGCCTTGAAGCAAAGGAAATGGTGTTGCAAAAGTACATTCTGTAAGACCACCAAATAAACCTTTTTTACATTAATGCTTGTTTTGAAATAATTAAAGACTTGCCCCCAAAGTACAACAATATATAACGACCGGTCCCGTGTCGAATTTAAGGTCTTATGGAAATCATGAATCATTGAAATGTAAATGTTTAAAGTTTACAGAAGTCCCAAAGCTCTCTGATTTCCAAACACCATGTTCTCTTTGATCTCAGCAGGTTCTAAGAGTCCTGTGATTAAATTCTCATTGAAAGTATCGCCTATATCCGTAAAACATACATCACATATCGTACTGACCACACTTGAAGGTTCAAATTGTCAACACACAGGCACACGGGGTGAATGCGACAATACTCTAACTGTGGCTTAGGTTAATGTCAATTTCAACCTTTAGCTTTCCACACCCCTCGGATTGTTAATTAAAAGATGGATAAGTTGCATACTAAATGAGCAGTGCGGTTTTTCAGAACAGCTGTTTGCTTCGATGATGAATGTGAACGGACTCTTTGACACCAAAACTGTGAACCGATCTTAAAGGCGACCATTTGTTAAAGATTAACAGAATTTAACTCATAATCCGATTCGGAAAACGAGGTCGTAAATCACAAATGACTAGCTACTTGCTATTGAGCTTTTATTTCCTATTTAACATGTTTATTATAACAAACATACCACTTGATTGGGGATGTAACAAGATTTTAAAGAGATTCGCAAAGCGCGGTTAATGCACGTGTAAGCTATTAAAGATTTACATAAAGAAGTCAGAAAATCGCCTGGCTGTCTCAAGCGGAATAATGTCAGCGTCTTGGGGAAATTAAAGAAAAATAAGTTATTGAACCACAAGCTACGTTCAATAAAGCCACTAAAACAATACCATTTCAAGGCCTTACACTAGACACGTATTAAATTAACAAAATGATTGTAAATTATGATTTGACAGACAAGCTTTGAACATTATTCAAACCTAGGATATATATGGTGAATACAGACGTGTTATAGAGTATGCATTTCTTATATCCTGGTATGTATAGTAACAAATCCGTATATAAATAACGTTTACGTTAGCCAGTTTATTTTTAAGTTTTCCGGGAAAAATAAAACTCCCCTGTGGTAGTGTTTGTTATTTGATTGGGTGTGAAGGCCGGATCTCCGCTTATATCGTGAACTGTTTAGGTAAAAACAAATCACGGTGTAAGACCTGTGATGGATTACGTTAACGCATGCCTATTACGATACGTTACCTACGTGAACGTCAGCGATACGTTTGAACGTTTTTAACTGCGCATCCTTTGCAGTATAGACAATTTGTTCATAAATCGTTACGTTGTTCAAATTTATTGACTTTTTTGGGTGTGTGTAAGGTAGGGCGATGCAATTAATAACGTTTGAAGCGTCTTTTCTCAGACACCATTGTCGTAAAACGCGGCTTTAACGGCGAGTCTGCGATGCGTCATATTTTAGTCATCGTGTGAATAGTGTAATAAAATAATAAGCAATTAGGCGAACAGACATCTATGTGACGGTAATTAGCGCAGAGATGTCTCTCAAAATGGCAACTATTCATGATATTACTGCATTCTTGTCATGAAAAACAATCCTACTGGTATCATGAGTTCGGTGAAAAACATCTCAGTTCCGGGTTTTGAACGCATGGTTTTCATTTCTTTTTGTTTTCATGTCATTTATCAGTGTAAAAGCGACAGACGTATCACTTGAAACCAAACAAAAACCTGGTTGAAGGAGTGCATGTACAAAAATAAGCCGCTGTCAAATATCAACAAGGAAATACATTTTCTTCCGACAACGTGACGGATACCGTTTCTGTTGTGAACGGGAAATATTTCTCAACCGTTTAAAATTAATACCACTCGACATTAAAAAGAAAACCCAACACAAAACAAATATGATGACAAACCTAATAACGGAATCAAACTTCGTCTGAAATGAACAATATCCCCTATAGAAAAGTCCATAAGCAGCTGCTGAAGTTGTATAACCACACTGAGAAGGTCAAACTCATTAGATAATCGCGCCTGATGGGGAAAAGAGGATTTGCAGCCATTGCTTAAAAATGTGCAGATGTCTATATTCTGTGCGACCAGGGTTATTCGAGCGAAATCATATTACATGTATTTCACAATAAGATGATGATGATGATGATGATGATGATGATGATGATGATGATGTTGATGATAATGATGATGATGATAATTATGATGATGATGCCGATGATGATGATGATGATAAAGATGATGATAAAGATAATGATGGTAATTATGATAATTATGATAATGATGCCGATGATGATGATGATGATGATGATGATGATGATGATGATAATTATGATGATGATGATAATTATGATGATGATGATGCCGATGATGATGATGATGATGATGATGATGATGATGATGATGATGATGATGATAATCACGATGATGATGATGATGATGATGATGATGATGATGATAATGATGATAATGATGATGATGGTGGTGGTGCTGGTGGTGGTGCTGGTGGTGGATGCAAGCGGTGGTGCTGGCGGTGGTGGTGATGCTGTTGTTGTTATTGCTGCTGCTACTACTGATGATGATGATGATGATAATGATGGGTATCATTGTCAGAAACAGCATCATCATCATAATCATTGTTATTGTCATCATTATTATCATCATCATCAACAACACCATTGACAACAACAACATCAAAATAAGAAACTGCATTCTTCAATTTCTCCCGGGAGCCTCCGTTTATATCAGCTGACCGAAATAAACATTATATCATGTTCACTTAAAACGTTCAAATTAAATAAACAGTAGAACTAAATTTGTTCACCGTCTTATTTCATTTACCAGTTATTGTCATTATATTGTATTCGTTTACTAATAAAATCAAGAATGCGTTTGAAGAAGAAATGCTTGAAATACCTCGCATTCCTGAAATATTGGCAATTTTCTTTGTGTATCACAAGCACCGTGCAATCGAACATTTTAATCATGTAAGCAAATTCTTGAATTAATAGTCGCTTGCATAACAAAGAATTTGAAATTAAATAGGCTATCGACTAAATGATTTGACAGCGCTTAAGGTGGGTAGGTTATTTAAGTCATATAAAGAGCTACTTGGCCCGGTTATTAGTTTAAAGGTGAGTCATCCTATTGGTCACTGCATTCCTCTGACCATGTAACCATACATCATATATAGACTTTGTGGTACAGAACAAAGGGTCAGTTGAAATTGACACAGAAAGTCTCAAAATGTATTTCAATAAATATAATTAGATATAATACGTTTCAGTCAGCACTTTTTCTCCTTAACGAGGAAATAATTTACGGATAAAAGAGCATTTTATCGTTTACTTCTAAACGGGGGGGGGACATGTGGGATAGGTGAGATAGTTTGTTGTTTACTCAAATAAAATTCTGTTTAAAAAAAATTGTACTATTAAATGGAGCAAAGCTGTGAACTAAAGTCCCTTCGTTTAAAATAACCACAGTGTTGCAATAAAATTTCTTGAAAACCTTATCACAATCTTTTCTCTTATTGGCCATAGAAACGGAACAATATTCAAATATTTGTGGTACAAAAAAACTATTCAAGTGTTTGTTTTGAATGTCCGGTCCTTATATGATGACCGGAAGCCGGATGGACCAACAAAAACAGAGGACAAAATGACCAAACTTGACCAACCCTGGCCACCAAACAAAGGAACCGCCTTTATCGTGGATTCCATATACATCTGGTCCGATATGACCTTGATGCTCATCCCGGTCTGTCTCCTGTCCGAAACCCCTACGCAAATGGTTGTGTGTTTGACAATGAAAATAAGCCATCAACGTTGATCAACTGTAAAAGCTCGGGGAAATTGGTGCCAAAATTTAAGCAGAACGCAAGCTGTCTTATTTGGGGGAAAAAGAGAAAAAAGTTCCATAAAAAACATGACGAGAATCTAATCAATTTCGTCTTTGGCCTTATCTTTCGTTACGTGGTACGGCTGCCTGTCCAGATGTTATCGATGCTCATTGCGGAACTTTCATAATGTTACAATCTGTTTAATTGTGAAACATCTCATATTTGTCATGCTAGAGTGTCAAATTAAAACGAACAACTTGTTACGACGACCATGCGATATTTGTTCCTTGTCCAGAATCACAATCAAGCCAGAGAGACAATTTAATGTGGTCAAGGTTGCCTTAAACAAGAGAACCGGCGGTTATCAGTGCTTGCCTTTTCGCTTATTTAAGTCGAATGATAAGATACATGAACCCATGATTTCTCCATGTTCAGACTCAGCAGCAATAATATGGCCATTGGTGGTCAGAGTTTGGCAAGTACGCCTGCAGGTATTGACCGGTGGTCAATCCCACTAACGTCTTTGTTGGGTAACAACTTGGCTCCGGACAATCCCTGGGTGTGGGCGAATAATTGGTGAAGAGATTGACCAATTTGCGGCCTTTCTACCCGTCCCAAAACTTCATTATTAGCAGTTTTTGTGTTCCAATAGACGCTATAATTAAACGAAGGCTAGCCTTTTTTTATAACATGATGTTAGGCCAGAAGTGTGCGCACTTTTGCAAGTCTCGTTGAACTTTAAACCTCACCTTCAAAATCAAACAAAGAGAACGGGACAAATTGAAAGTCATCGTTACAATGCTAGAATTCTCGAATACACAAACATCATCAATTGATTTCACGACATTAAAATAAAATAACTCCATCATGATCAAAGTCTAAAATAGCAATGAAATTTTAAGGAAAAAAATAAATACACATAAGAAATGAGATATAACTCTAAGACAAACTTAATTGAAATATTAAAAAACAACACTTGTATTCAACATAAAGAAAAAGAATTTGAAATACCAAAACAAAAATGGCCTTGACACCGGTAATTAAATGTCCATTCCACAAACAGTGTACAGGTTAACCGCGAAAACCAACCCGAGACGGAGTGTGTGTCGGGGAGGCCTAGGCCAACACCATGTACAGAACACCACAAGTATGTCATGTGGTTTCCCGGTACCCGCGTACCCGAGGCCGCGGTGGGGAAAGACGCAAGGCGCGCGAATAAAACCTGCCTGACCACAAGTACACATATTAACACATTTCTAGAACTGTCTACCAACCGATTAAACCCCCAAAAACTAGGCCGATTTCACACACACTAAAACATTGATGTGGTTATTTTTCTTGTTCTTCGACCGAGATAAAAACCGAAAAATAGGTCGATTACATTTATATATATAATATGTAAATACAGTGATGTGGTTATTTGTTTCTATATTAAAGCGATACCCACAAAAAGCGATACCAACTTAAGCGCCTTTAAAACAGAACAGATAATGCGTTTCTTTCAAAATGATCTGTGAGTGCGCATAACCTTCAATTAGTAACTTTACATCCAATTTTGCATCGTGTGTAAGGTGATAAAAACTAATCATCTTAGAATTACTGGCTGATATATTAGAAGCAATTGTTCCAGTCGTGTAACAAAGTAATCCCAGGGGAGACAATGTCACGACGTTTTCCGAGGCTGCGAGTGGGAGCCGTCTTCCTACGGACAGTCATGCCGCCTGTCGCCGTCTCCAGGCAACGGCCGCCCGCGCCGACCCACGCTCAACAGTTCCAAGAACAGGTTTTCGTGACATGCTGTTATTTAGGTTTAATGTACTAAAGTACTAGTTTCATTCAAAGCGTGGGTGACTGTTACTGTTTTAAATGAGAAACACGATATTGGATATAAACATTGTGTAGAACATTATAAAAACGATGCTTTTCATTGCACCATTCGTGATAAATGTACGCCTCTTCATGTTAAATGCTAATGAACAATTTCCCGGAATCAAAAAACAAGCAAAAGGAAACAAGTAGTACTGGATCGTGAAATACTGAGAAGCAATAAACACTTTTTTAAATATTACAAGGTTAGCGCGTCTAAAGTTTATGTCAATAAGTTCATGGGGAAGAGATCAACTATATTTTCAATAGCTGTATATAACTGTTACAGTCAATAATGCTAATATGTTTTTTAAACTTAACTATGGAAGAAATTCACACAATATTATTTAAGCAGTAAGTAATTTCTCGTGACACTGTTGTTAAAATGGAAGCCGTTTTAATACCATCATTCATGTGTTGTTTATTTCATCTGCTATTAAATACCGCATCCTATGCAGGACTCATATTTTTTTGTAATAAAGTTTCAAAGTATGTTTATACACAAAGGCAGAAATTCAGACAAAGAAACAGACGTACTGATCTACGCTAAAGAACACAGTTGTCAATAAAGTTGTATAAGAATGACTTTGCACTTCGCGGGTACATCAAACAAAGAGGGAAATTGCGCTTTATGTCGGGTAGATGACTAAATTCGACAACAAAGGGACAAAGAAAACCTTGAACTAAGAAAGATAATAAAGACAATTTCCATGTTTTGCTGCTCAAAAGCACATACATTCTCCAAATGATTCACCATTCCAATTCTAAGAGATCGTTTTTAAATATGTTAATATTTTCATAAAGATGTCTCTGAATATGTTTAACATATACCGCGTACTTATTGCGAGTCCGACGTTTGCCATGAATTATCATTGTATCCAGCATTTTTAATTCTTTACCAGAAGCTTCTAGAATTATTTTTGGGGGGGGGCAAAAAGACGCAAGATCAATAAAAGACAAAGAAGAGTTGTCGCTATCGATCATATTAGGGCTTATTGTTCCCCTAATTTTTGGCCACAAAAGAGCCCACATGTGCCAGGTTTTGTTCAACCGAAAAGCCAATTTTATGGCATGTGTGCGCAGTAAATCCTAATGTCTTTTGGTCGCTGATTAAGAGAGTGGTGACAAAACGCATTTTAGCTTTTTCTTAGGAAAACGCAGAGCAAACAATATTTTGAAACGTATTTTTTTTTGAAGAGTTGATGTCCGCTGAGAATGACATTTCCTGACTACTTAAAAAAACTTATTTCCTTCCTTACTTATATCATGATGTCAAATGACCTTGAAATATAACTCAAGTCAGACGTAACCATTATACAAGCACAATGTCCATAAATATATATAAAATAGCAATAAGCTATGTTATACGTCGCAACTATGCACATTAAAGGTATATTTATTTCCAAAAAAGTTCAAACAAGGCGCAACTGAGCAAGCCTTCAAGCGAAAATAAACAACATATCACTGTAATATTTTGTCTGGTCTCGGTCACGTTTTAATCTTGTAAAGTAGGCAATGCATTTAGATGTACGTACGAGTACCATTCCTGTAAAACCATGCGCAGTACTGATGGATTACAAACATATCACCATGCAATCTATACAGTGAAATAATGATCAATTATGCAAAGAAGGGGAGAATGTGCGGAATTATCAACATGCAAACATATCGATATGCCATATACACTAGCGGCTCCAGGGGGGGGGGGGGAGGGGGTACACCCGCCCGCCCCCCGTTAATTGTCTTAATGTACTTTTTATTTCAACATATGAGAACAAATACGCCCTAAATGCACCATTTCGGATTAGAAATTGTTACAATTTTCTTGGGGAAGAACCTCCAAACCCCCCTGCCAACACTGACAAAACCAAATAATTTTCGGTTCTGAGGGAGGGGCGCAAGAAAAATGGTTAAGCCCCTAAAGTAAATTACACCCCCTCTAACATCGAATCCTGGAACCGCATCTGATATATACATTGAAAAGTCGATCAACTATGCTAAGAAAGGGAGAATGTGCGGAATTATCAACACAACATGCATTATATACTTTTAAACGTTCATAAAGTATGCACAGAAGGGCGGAATTTGTGGAATGCGTATTCGTACGTCACCTGTGCCTCATAGTTGCGTGACTTTTTTGTTAAACACTTCAGGAGCCGGAACGCGGTGATTGTTTCAATTGCACTATGTTCGTTTTTCAATGACGCCTATCAAGTTGTGCGACCTATTCATACCCTAACTGGCCCCTCCACTTAATTAGGCAATTAAGCATATGTGAAGCAAAACGTGAACACTTACAACCTCTGACTGCCTATATGCGGAACTATGGTGATTGTTTAGGGGAAAATGCTATGATGTGCCATGTAATAGTATTCCAAATAGTGGTTTAGTTCCGTCTGGCAGTTACTTGAAGATCTTAAGGCATGGGCCTCATATGAGTCTGAGAGCACGTCTGCACTCCCACCATCCAGCCCTAATAGGCAATGACCTAGATCTACTGACCTACTCTTAAAACACTCCTGACCTACTCCATAATGACTACTGACCCAGTCCCACAAAACCACTGAACATGACTTTGAAAGGCATGGCACTGAATTGTTTTCCGGTGAATGTAAGTGCTGGATTTCTTTTTTAATACAGATTGTTCGTGCATTGTGTGGTGTGCCTGCTTGGTGGGGTTTATACAGTATAAGACTACTTAGTGAACATGTACTAGAATATGGATCATGTCCATGCTTAAAGCTGTACTCTAACAGATTGTTTTGACATTTCTTTAAGTTTTTGTCTCAGAATCAGCTGATTTTGGCATCAATGCCTTCAATACAGTCATATAAGATAACTCACAACTGAACAGATTTCAATGATTTGGAAAACTCACGAAATATTCGATTTTTTCAAACGTTTTCGAACCTAAATTTGAAAAACTGCAATCTTTTGTCAACAGTCTTGGATCATTGGTTTGATGAAATGTACGCAAAACTATAGCGCATTCCAAGACAAAAAAATATTTTAAAAATGTCAAAACGGTCAATCTTTAAGAGTGCAACAGTACACTGCTCCCAGAATCACGTCCTTCACCTTCGACACAGACGATCCGGAACTTGGGACAAACAGATGCCAGTGATAGCCAGAGAAGTTAATTATAAGAATATGATTGAAGATGAAGTATCGCACAAGTCTGCCGCTGTCGTTTAGCAGCACTACCATCGCCCCACCTTATGCCATATACTCCTGGCAATATCTTTATGATTATGAGCACAATAACAATTAAAACGTAATCAGCATTTGCATTTGATTGAAACATGGCCACGTGTGTGTGTTGGTTTGGTGTGATCGCTTATTTTATAAAAAAAAAAAAAACCTTGAAGCACACAGCGAAATACATTTTTCCTCAGCAAATTGAATGGCGCCGACGTAGATATCAGCAATTATTAAAACAATTACTCCCTTTAAAGGGATATCAATATGCAGCTGAGGCTGCGCCAAATTGTAATGGCCCTCCTTTGTCGTGCGTTTCCTTCATTACATCAGTATTCTTTTCCCTCCACGGTTAATGACACAGACGAAAAAAATAATAATTGCTTTTGAAAACTTTTCATTAATTTCGATTCCAATCGAAAGCCTCGAGGCGGCCGTCCAAGACGCACGTGCATCCCATGACAACCCCAGTCACGTGTTGTGTTACAAGATAATCACCATGTCCGCCACGTGCTTGTGTCAAGCCCTGCCATAAATTCAAAACATATTGTTTTAGGGCCACACACCCCTTTAAAATCCCGGGTAACCCCTTAACATGGAGCCAGCGGGAGCCGTATCGAATTTTCGTCTTTTAGAAGTCAGAAAAAATCAACCGGGGACTTCTGTCATTAGGCTTTTGTGTGCGGTTATGTTTTATTAGAAAAGCGAGCGTTCTATTCCAGCATTCTTAGACCCATAATGTCTTAGACAACCAAATATTGGTCTTTGTTCCACAGACCGCCACTGACGCTCGACGATGGTTTGGAATTATGAGTTTTCTGGGCAATTATTCAAATGAGATATTTTATCACAATCGTTGCATCTTTTCATAAAATTAATTTCAAGACCGCCGGGTATTGATCAGCTAATAACATCAACTACCAAAAACCGTCTTGGTTTTTTTTTCTTTCTTTTCTTTCAGATTCAAAGAGTCGTTTCCATAATGAAAATACTTGTTTTAAACCCCATGGGTGTATCGTCTACGATATTTATGATATTTAAGCTATTTCGTTGTTTATCTGTCCAAGTAACAGACAATAACAAACGCGCATTTAATAAAGTACTTCCTTAAGGTAAATACAAAACCATCCATTTACCATATTTGGGCTTGTTTACTACTGATTCATTCATGAATTGTGCGTAGTAAATTTGACCTTACGTTTACCTGCATGACGTCACAGTGGAGTACATACGATAGCCAATCAGAAAGCTAGCTACCTACACAAAGCAGGATAATTTCTCACGATGCAATAACTTTACCTAGGGATTGAACTAAAACTTATCTAAAAATCTTTAACATTGAAATGCTGGCTGCTTCTACGAAATAAGGAGGTTATCTAGTACAATCGGTGACTGTTATTTCGAATCATAAAGTATACAAAAAACAAGTTTGTACTTTACAACTGAACTGCTTATACCTGTATAAAGTACAGTATGATAAAACTTGATGTTTTCTAGGGGGTTATGAATAAATGAATTCAGCCACTCACACTTAAGACACTTAATTATGATTTCGCAATAACATATCGTACTAATTGATTTTATTGAAATAGTAAAACAAAACCTTGGTTATTAAAACAATTAAATAGTAATTACCGACGACAGGTGTTTACGCGACTATCGTTGACGTATGACACACGCCTAGCACTTAGCTTACGGCGACGTATATGTAAATTAGCCATTTAGACTGCCTTTTTCTTCGTAATCGCGCCGAGTCTTACGAAATATATAATAAAGTACAACTGATGTGATATACTCTCGACCAATCATGTGAAAACATGCCTTGACGTACATTTACGTGAAAACTTCACAAAAGTGTTGAACAAGTGATGAAATTTGACGACAATGATATTGCACGTATGTGAATAATCACACACTAAAATACGGTATACATCCTGAACTGAATTTAACATTTTCCAAAAAAACTTCAGTTTAAAAAAAAAGTTATGATATTTTGATTTTAGAGAGATCTCAAATACTAGGCCCGAGTCATCAAATGACTTAGGTGGACAATTGTTTCTTTCTGTACAATTGACATTAGTAATACAAAAATGGTCGACATAAAGGACACCTCTTCTTTATCACCAACATTTGAAAGTTTCAGTCATCGATCAAGGAAATACTGTTTTGCCTCAAACGTTTACAACTGTACACTTCATGATATAATTATGTTTAGGAAAGTTATGCACTAGGGGTTTTAATTAACTTATACACATTACATTAGCTCATATATATCTTTAACAAATATGCAATAAATATTTGAAACGCATTCAAATGACAAACGACAGCTCAGTCTGAAGCTTGTCTGAACAAATACAAATTTAAAGACTACAAATTACATAATGAGGAATTGAGAACAAGAGATATTGCCTCTGTTTAGTATAGGTGATAAAACCGGCGATATCTCTATTTGATTAAAGTCAAACTTTAGTAACCCACACCCCAAAACCAGCTCAACCCTTGCTATCGATCTAAAGCAGATACACCCAATTGTCTGTACTAATTTGTTTGTCTGTGAATTGCATGTTCAACTCCACACTAGAGGACGAGAAGGGTAACTAAGAACAGCGTGAATCAACGAGTCCTACAACACTGATCCGCCCATAACACGAGCTCTGGCAACTACCCAGGACGCCACGTGCTTCATTGAAAGAGTGCACGAGTACATGAGAGTATCTGGCCTGTAACGAACGTTCTAAGTACGACATACGTAAATTAGGTACATAACAATTAAGGGCCTCTTCGATAGACATAGGACTGATCTTAATCTACGAGTGAAATCTTGAGTGTTTTTATTGAACTTAAAAAGTAGTTGAACAGATCCGGATCGCGTCATAAATCTTAGAACAATGTTTACAGTAGTGAGAAAATACATGTGAAATCAAACAATTCATTTTTTTTTGACAAGTATCACTTTAAGTTACAAGTGACAGTATCATACCATAGACAATGAAACAAACAGACTGCCAGGCGAATTAAAATGTACTTCTACATAACCATTAACCACAAACTGGATGCCCTAATGGCTGCAGTACTCAAATTATATCTTTTTCTGTTCAATTAGCTACGATTATATTTAAACCACACGTGTGCCATTATAATAGTTTTCCCTATCAATGCCTTAAGTACATGAGACACTCCTCTTGTTTACGGTTTAGCAAGTGCTGATATTAGTTTCTACAGGGGTGGCGAATATGTTCCCTGTATCGTGCCTACGATCTTTATTTAGCTCTACTTCTTCATGGTTATAGAGTACGTTTCGGTTTTCATTTCACGGGTTTTAATTCCCCCCTTACTGATTCATTTCCGATATCTGGGGACATGATTCTGTCCCGAGGTTTAAGCCTTTAAATGTTATGAATGAAGAAATGTAAACAATACTATCTGTCAAGTATACTCAAGTACATTGAACGCACTCACCTCTGCCGCTTCGTCCGACGAATCTTAGATCGTTGAATTTAGCCACTTTGTTCTTCATATAAGCCGTTGTGTTTCGAATTTCTCCAAAGTAGTTTTCATCATTTCCACAAGTAATTGTCACTTTTGTTCCATCTTTAATGTCACCAACGGCCATTACTTTAAACGGCACGGGTAGCGTCTTGTTTGAGCGCCAGTGTGTCGGAAGTTTCGTGCAAAGGAAGTTGGGGCTTCCGGTGTGCACGAGATCCTGGTGTTCGGTGTGGACGGCCCCCAGGGTCCGCTCCCCGGGGTACGCATCCAGCTGGCTCATGGAGGCGTGCGGGTTGTCCGGGAACGGCGTCAAACCGTTTAAATCTGCCGGTAAATGCATGTGGTTAAAACACTTTCACCAATAATCACGATAAAAATAACAATATCTAACGAGTTTACAACTTTACAACTGTCTCGGTTTTCGTAACCAAATTGTTTCTCTATATGCGACCGGTATCAACCGATTGTGGTTTTATGAATGGTTTTAATGTAAACGTACTACCACTCCTTCTATGATTGGCGGACTGAGTCAGTGAAGCAGTCAAGTGAATCGATATTCCTCCGCCAGTAAGCGCTGGCTATTTTTAGATTCCAGGTTTTCCCGATATGTTAACGTACCGTTACTTACTTTTATGTCTCGTTCGTACGTCGCCGTCAACGTAATACCGTCACGAAACAATAAAGAGGTACGAAAAAGCTATTGTTGTCGTTATTTACGTAAATTGACGCAATACGCTACGGGATTAGATAAAATGCGGATTATTTTAAATATACGCACATGTATATACATGTAACGCCTACATCTTGATGACAATGATATATACTTTAATCCATTTATTCTGTCTTTTCGTGTGTGTATGTTTTTGGCCTATCAGTCTTATTTTTTTTACCGTCTGCCTGTATGCATTATGTCTGTCGAGCAGTAAGCATACCTTTCTGTCGGACTGTTTGTGTGCCGTATTGCATGTCAGTCTGTTTTGTCTGATTCGTTTGTTTATGGATCTGTTTCATTGTCCAAGTGTCTGTCTATGATAGTTTTTATTTATATTTTTATCTGTTTTTATTACATATATTTATAACGTCATAATTGTGTTTTATTTATTCATTTGCAAATTAGTCCATGGATTATCTGAAATTATCATTCCAAGAATGATGATATGCATGTACCATTCCTTTTTAGTATTTTCTTAAATCATAAAAGTAGTCACAAACAGTTGTTTCTTATTATTTTTTTTCAGAAATAATATATCGTATTTATAACGCATAGAAGAAGCAGCAGCAACAACAGCAGCAATAGTAGTAGAAGTAGTCAAATAAGTATTAATAGTACTATTATTGAAGAAGTAGTAAGAGTAGCAACAGCAGTAGAAGCAAGTCAAGTCAAGTCAATATTGTTTTATTGTCGGATTCTATATATAATATACAAATATTTACGTGACTTGACTTTACTGTATATTTTAAATGTCATGCTTCACGGAATTGCAAGTATACACAAGTTAGTTGCACATGGTCAAGCAGTAACAGCAGCAGCAGTCAATCGTAGTCGTATCAGTTAGTTGTAGTATATTGTTGTTGTTATTGTTGTTGTAGTAGATGCAGTTGCAGTTGCAGTGGTAATAATGACACTAACCTCTTTTCAAGGTAAAAATTTATAGGAGTATAGCAGAAAATCCTTAAAAACCTTTATCAGTTTATCTATAAAGCAATAGTACCTGTAAAGTTATTTTGCTCCAGTAAAATCTTTTTTTTTTCTCATACATTTACATTTAAATATTTGTAATGAAACAATTCAATTTTGTCTTGTTTGCACATGTTCTGTTTTAATTTCACTTCATATGCGATTTATCATATTTCATTTTCTAGCATTCGTTTTGTTTCATAGAAATGCATTAATTGTGCAACTAACTTGTGTATACTTGCAATTACGTGAAGCATGACATTTAAAATATACAATAAATACACAATAGCACATGCATTTACACAGTTTTGCAGGCATACATTCCTGTATTTAAAGCACCAACGCAGAGAAAAAATGCAATACAACAAAAAAGCAAATCATACTATTATAAAATCCATGGACCGAGAGAACAATAATCCAGCACGACCGCTATAATTCCAGCATTGCCACTCTCACGAAGCAAGCGATTTCTCGTCTTATAAGGTAGAAATCAAACTATTGTTAAAATATCCGCTGTGATTTGCTCGCTGCTCTTCAGCGGTGGGGAGCGCACGGGGAACAGAGCGCGGGAGATCGGGTCGCAGTGTCCGCTGTGCATCCCCATACAGTGGCGGCCTTTGGGCGGTCCGGTCATGCGGACTGAGTGAAGATCGGGATGTAGTGTCCGCGTAGCGCCATATGTGGACTCTGGGCGCCATAGTTACGTGCAAACGTGCAGCACGTGCAAACGGACAGGGAAACTGTGCGTCCAGCGTTTAAGCCCATTTTTAAGAGTACTGATTCCTTAGTTAGATCTTTGTCTTTGTTTGTTATGAATTAATTTCGTTCCTTTACGTATGCATTATTTTTTTTTGTTGTATTTCGTCGAGTCTTTGATAATATCAAACTATTTAACCACTTACGAGTACTAATGTTGCACATTCCCTGCTCCCACTTTTATCGCAAATACTCATAAAAGTTAACACGAATATGCAAAACAAATGCAGGTAGTCTTGTTGTTGTTGTTGTTACTTTTGCTATTGCTATTGTTGTTTTTTTGTTTTTGATGATGATGATGATAATGATGATGATGATGATGATGATGATGATGATGATGATGATGGTGGTGGTGGTGGTGGTGGTGGTGGTGGTGGAGTTAATGGTGCTGGTGGTTGTGCTTGTAATTTTGATTGTGATGGTGGTGGTGGTGGTGGTGGTGGTGGTGGTGGTGGTATGGATGGTGCTGGTAATGTTCCTGGTGAAGGTGGTGGTGGTGGTAGTGGAGTTACAATGATCATTTTCATTTATTGCCGCAATGGAGGTACCCATATTTACATCATTTTAAAACCTTCGGGAGAAATATAAAAGGAATTTTAGGTATACCATGAATGCGGTCGTGAAAAATATCAGATAATTCCATTCCGAGAATCTAAATCAGTACATAATATATAATTATAATCTTCTGGTAGGCTAATGCGGTTACAGTATTGTGGTATCTTGCCTCTCCTCCTTAAAGAAATACCATGTGCGGAGGAGAAAATGATTTACAAAGATTCACTACAAAGCTCTAGAAACATGGTTGTGATAACTAAGCACACTAACTCACAGGCATGGTGAATCTGCCATAGCTGCTCTTGGATAACATAATTGAATTTGACCACAAGCAAAATCTATTTTCGTAGAGAATCCACTGTAACTAGTTTAACAAACGTTTGGATGAGAATCTAAACACGTTTAAAATTTCAAGACAAACCGCAGCGTTGTTGCAAAAAACCAAGACGGCGCAATTTTCCATTCACTGACTTCCTTAGTCCAAGCCCTAGATATATATTGTATAGATGTCTATGATTTATCAATGGATAAATGTGATCAATTGTTTGGTATTGAAATGACTTAAGCACTGGTGCCTCACGATATGTGATATTGCGCATGTAACAGTGAGAACTGTCTCAAGCGGATCTAAGGCGGGGCGGAACAGGTGCCCCCCCCCCAATCGTCCAAGTATACTTTTTATTTCAATATAGAGGATAAAGTATAAAACGACCGAAATGCCCGAATTTGAACAAATAACATAGAAGAACCTATTTGGGTGCGCCAAGTCTTTCACGGTGACAAATTTAACCCACCCCTTAACATTTTCTAAGGAAAAATGTTGTTTTCTGGGTATAAACCAGTACTGCCCTCCATTTTAAGAGGCTACGAGAAAGTACGCCTGGTGGGGATCGAACGCTAAGCCACTCTACCACTCTCGCTCCTTAGAAAGCACGAAACATTCAAAACACATACCTTTTAAGGGTAGTATTCAAACTGTTATTTTCGGTTGGTGATATATATACACACACATAAGCCACAGGTTTCCTTGACCGCAATGGGTCTCGAAATCGGAGCATATAAAATGATATACCAAAGGTTTCACTTTACTACATTACTACAACATTGTCTGTGGTTACATTCAAAGTTTCAATCTCGGTTTTGGTCAGTGTATTTGGCTTATATGCATAAGTAAATACTGTATTATTTATAGCATACCTCACAAATGCTTCATATATTGCCTGTATATGGAAAAAAGTGTCGACAAGTTTTGTTTTACCTTTTTTTTTTCTTCAAAAAGTGTGTTCAACTGACTTGTCAAACAGAAACATTTAAATATCAACAACTTTCGCTGAAATGTTGTCACTTTCAGCTACAATAATTATTCGAGTTTATATGTAATTTAACCACATGATGAATATGTGGACTGCGGTACAGTGGATGTGGTCCCTAATTACTGACCGATATTACCTTGGATGGTGATGCAATATTTATATTTTTTATTATCTAATTTTATGTTCTCATGTTATTTATTTATTAATTTCATGTTTTAACTTATCACCTTAAAACGTTTAATAATGTTTTAAAAGTAAATCAGATTTGTTAGTTTTTACACTTCAATAATAAGCTATAGCTAAATTAATGAGCCTTTAAAAGTACATTTTGCGGGTTTTTGCGAACTCTATAAGAAGGCGGTTTCTGCAGTTTGTTAAATGCGCAATTGCAGCCTCGGAGGCTCTTCAGACTATATATAGAAGGTGCAAAAACACTTCAGACATGAGAATGGCAAACTGAGAGATTTCGTTTTCCGGGAAATAAAGAATTCTATTTAAAAATGGAAATGTTTTTTTTTATTGTAACCGCCCCACGATCTGTATGTCTTAGAAGGACAGGGAGTACATGTGTTCATGCCATAAACTGATATAATAACGCCGTGCTTACAAATTAGGAAATACGAAAATACAAATGCTTATCGTTATTTTTTTCATTGCATATACGTCTTTATATCATGAACCCTGGGCTGGTTTTCAATATTTGTCTTATTTGGAAATAAGAATGATGTAGCTAATCGGATTACTTGTTATTAATAATTGACCGACAGAGTCAATGATGTATGACCATAAGAGAGACCACACCAGGTTATATTAAAATACACATGTATAATAAAAGTATCAAATCTTTTTAGTTGACGTGTAAGACAGATGCCTGTGGTATAAAGACTAGCGATACCAGCCAGGATGCCGTTGGGGAGGCGTCACATGGCAATCCGATCCTGGTGCGAGAAACATGCCAAAACGATACAATCATTATTGATCGTAAAATATCGTGCACGATAAATCAGTCATGTTTTCATGGTTTTTACACTTATAAAATAATGATACTTGTTTCGCCACTGCGTTAATGAAATATCATGCATCAGATAACAATACAATACTCGCTCTATCTTCATGATTTTACTTGTTTTCATACACCCTGCCACTTAAGACTGTGAAGATTTAAAAAAAAAATCATATATAATGTCTTCTACACATATTTCTTATTGAAACTGTTTTATGTGTGCTTAAATCCCGTAAATGCAATATAAACAAAAGGTTTTTTAGCAAAACGCCATGAATGGAAACTTGAAATCCGCGAATCTTATGACGCATCGCCTGTCGGCAGCGCTTATCATGTTTGGTCATCATTACCTTTCGTTTGACCTACTGACCCGAAGTCAACTGACCATGACCAAAGTGCATACCAATTTAAATAATATACACTTTACTAAAAAGTTATTGATCTCAAACAAAAGTATGGCGCGGGAAATGCGTCCGCCAACGCGAGACAAAGTACCGGATTCCCATCAAGGCTTCCTGGGTTCGATTACCGACATGGGCGCAAGTGAGTATGGATTGTGGTCACCAAGCCGGACAAGGGGATTTCTTCCGGGTACTCCCGTTTTCCCCACACAATAAACCACACTATATCGTAACATCGTGCCAAAGATAGAACTTAATACAATGCTAAAATATCTTGTTTTACAAATGCATAAGTTTAAAGTAATTAATATGTGTATCAGCGATGGTTCGCAGTTTAGTCCAAACAATGCAATATTCGTCCATCAAGAATGACAAATCTGACAGTCATTCGTCTTTGTGAGTTTTTAAAGTGACACATTTCCTATCAAGTGCACCACATCGTTGTTTTAATCTGATCTAAGATGTCTCATTCCTAACATATCTTCTCCCAAAAGTACATATACATGTATGCGTGACTAGCCTTCATCCTAGAGTGAATAACGTGTTTATAAAGAAGCAAAAAACATCAGAGCTTTTTTGAATTTTACACTTCTACACGCAACTCATTTAACTGTTTATTTCTAATCGTGCGTATAATTCTTAAAGTTCAGCGGTAACAAAATAGCGCGTTGAAACATACAGCCCATCTGTATGCAACCTCAGTGCACCTAACCGCACCCCTCTCGCACCAAACCGCACCCCTACACGGATACTCCGCCTACTGGAGACCTTGGGTCGTTTACGAAGTATTTAAAAAGTTTTTTTTTTATCTTTTCCTTAAATCTGACACTCTTCTTAACTGTTTTAACCGGATAATTAGTGTATTTCAAGTGTAGATTACACTACACACACATAAGTTCAAACTTAAAGTAATATAATAATTTGATCTTTTGTTTATCTTTTCCTTAAACTGGCATGATTTGTCTTAACCGTAATTATCGGAGAATTAATTTATTAAACGTGTAGGTTATCCTAAACACATATAAGTTCAAACTATAACTACATATACTATAATTGAAGTTTGCATTGAAAATTATTTGATAGTTATTATTTAAAATATAAGTGTTCGAAAATGTAGACTGGAAAGTCAAAACTCTCAGAGATTTTTACGTTGCTTCGCGTAAACAACCTTAGACCCTGAAAAAAGGATCTAATATTGCCCGTTATATTTTTTATGTTTACCCTTACATTTGGAACAGGCTCAGTTGTATTTTGGTACCAACGTGCCTTGGACTCAGTTGAAAAGAAGTCATAGCCAGGGTACTACACAGGACTATTAAGGACCGTGCGATTGAGTACCGTGGCTTACGGCATGATAACAAAAGTTGGCATGGCAAAATAAGGTTGATCCATCAGACTGGGCAAGGCAGTAATGTTGGACAATGAGGTTGGTAATGCAAAATGTTTGGGAAAGCAAAATAGGGTTGGGTCAATGAGATTGACCGGGCGAAAGAGGGTTAGGAAAGACAAGGTTGGGGCGAGTTGGTGGGCAACGGCAAAATAGGGCTGGGTCAATGAGATTGACCGGGCGAAAGGGGGGTAGGAAAGACAAGGTTGGGGCGAATTGGTGGACAAAGGCAAAAAGGGTTTGGCAATGAGATTGACCGGGTGAAAGGGGGTTGGGGAGGAAATGGTTGGGGCGAGTTGGTGGGCAATGGCAAAATAGGGTTGGGTCAATGAGATTGACCGCGCGATTGAGAGTTAGGAAAGACAAGGTTGGGGCGAGTTGGTGGGCAAAATAGGGTTGGGTCAATGAGATTGACCGCGCGATTGAGAGTTAGGAAAGACAAGGTTGGGGCGAGTTGGTGGGTAATGGCAAAATAGGATTGGGTCAATTAGATTGACCGCGTGATTGAGAGTTAGGAAAGACAGGGTTGGAGCGAGTTGGTGGGCAAAGGCAAAATAGGGTTGGGTCAATGAGATTGACAGGATGAACAGAGGGTTAGGAAAGATGGGGTTGGGGCGAGTTGGTGGGCAATGGCAACATAGGGTTTGATCACTCAGATTGACCGCGCGAAAGACGGATATGAACGATAGGGTTGGGGCGAGTTGATGGGCAAAGACAAAATAGGGCTTGGTCAAGGAGATTGACCTCTCGATTGAGGGTTAGGAAAGATAGGGTTGGGGCGAGTTGGTGGGAAAAATAGGGTTGGGTCAATGAGATTGACCGCGCGATTGAGCGTTAGGGAAGACAAGGTTGGGGCGAGTTGGTGGGCAAAGGCAAAATAGGGCTGGGTCAATGAGATTGACCGGGCGAAAGAGGGTTAGGAAAGACAAGGTTGGGGCGAGTTGGTGGGCAAAGGCAAAATAGGGCTGGGTCAATGAGATTGACCGGGCGAAAAGAGGGTTAAGAAAGACAGGGTTGGAGCGAGTTGGTTGGCAAAGGCAAAATAGGGTTGGGTCAATGAGATTGACAGGATGAAAAGTGGGTCAGGAAAGATAGGGTTGGGGCGAGTTGGTGGGCAATGGCAACATAGGGTTTGATCACTCAGATTGACCGCGCGAAGACGGTTATGAAAGATAGGGTTGGGGCGAGTTGGTGGGCAAAGGCAAAATAGGGTTGGGTCAATGAGATTGACCGCCCGATTGAGAGTTAGGAGGGATATGGTTTGGGCGAGTTGGTGGGCAAAGGCAAAATACTATTATTAATAAACAACGGTTGAGAAGGAAAGGGTAGGGAAGAGTTGGTAGGCAAAGGCAAACTAGTGTTGGATCAATGAGATTGACCTGGCGAAAGTGGGTAGAAAAGATAGGGTTGGGGCGCGTTGGTTGGCAATGACAACATATAGGGTTTGGTCAATGATATTGGCCAGGAAGAGGGTTAGGAAAGACAGGCTTTGGGTGAGTTGGTCGGCAACGGCAAAATATGGTTTAGTCAATGAGATTGACCGGGCGAAAGGGAGTTGGGAAGGAAAGGGCTGGGGAGAGTTGGTTGGCAAAGGCAAACTAGGGTTTGATCAATGAGATTGACCGGGCGAAAGAGGGTTGGGAAGGAAAGGGCTGGGGCGAGTTGGTAGGCAAAGGCAAAATAGGGTTGGGTCAATGAGTTTGACCGGGCGAAAGAGGGTTAGGAAAGACGGGGTTGGGGCGAGTTGGTGGGCAAAGGCAAAATAGGGTTGGGTCAATGAGATTGACCGCGCGATTGAGAGTTAAAAAGATAGGGGCAATGTTGGCAAGGCAAAGTAGGCTTTGAACAATGGGGTGTGCAAGGCAAAGTAGGGTTGAGGCAATGATGTGGGCAAGGCAAAGTAGGGTCTGGGCAATGATATGGGCAAGGCAAAGTATGGTTTGGGCATTGATACGGGCAAGGCAAAGCAGTGGGGGAAATATGGGCAAGGCAAAGTAGAAGTAGGGCAATGATATGGGCAAGGCAAAGTATGGTTTGCGTAACTATACGAGCAAGGCAAAGTAGGGTTGGGGCAATGATACGGGCAAGGCAAAGTGGGGCAAAATAGGTTTGGGGCAATAATACGGGCAAGGCAAAATAGGGTTGGGGCAATAATGTGGGCTAATCAAAGTAGGGTCGGGTCAATGATATTGGCAAGTCAAAGTAGGGTTTGGTCAATGATGTGGGCAAGGCAAAGCAGGGGCAAAGTAGGGTTTTGGCAATGATGTGGGCAAGGCAAAGTAGGGTTTGGGCAATGATGTGGGCAAGGCAAAGTAGGGTTTGGGCAATGATGTGGGCAAGGCAAAGTAGGGTTGGGGCAAAGATACGGGAAAGGCAGAGTAGGGTTGGGGCAATGATGTGGGCAAGGCAAAGTAGGGTTGAGGCAATGATGTGGGCAAGGCAAAGTAGGGTTTGGGCAATAGGGTGGGCAAGGCAAAGTAGGGTTGGGGCAAAGATACGGGAAAGGCAGAGTAGGGTTGGGGCAATGATACGGGCATGGCAAAGTAGGGGTAAAGTAGGGTTTGGGCAATGGGTCGGGCAAGGCGAAGAAGGGTTTGGATAATGAGGCGGGCGAGGCAAAGTAGGGTTAGGGCAATGCTATGGGAAACGCAAAGTAAGGGTAAAATAGTGTTTGGGTAATGATGTGGGCAAAGCAAATAGTGTTGGGGTAATGCTATGGGAAAGGCAAAGTAGGGTGGGGGCAACGATATGGGCAAGTCAAATTAGGGTTGGGGCTATGACGTGGGCAAGACAAACTATGAGCGGAGCAAAGAGACGTGTAAGGCAATATTGGGTAGGGGCCATGGGATTGGCAAGGCCAAATAATGCCGGGGTATTTACGTGGGAAGTGCATCAAAGGGGCTGAGACAATGATGTGCGCAAGGAAAAATATCGCCGGAAAAATGAGATTAGGTAAGACAACATGGTATAGCGCAATGCAACATAAGACAAAGGTATAAAAGGGTTGCAAGCCAAATAATTATGGTAAAGGCAATGAGATGGGCGAGTCAAAATAACCTTGCATACTTGCCCTACCTCACTAAAGCCAGCGCTTTATATGCTATTGTTGTGTATGTTTTCTCTATTTTTTTAATTTTTTTTAATTTTTTTTTTCAATGATTCCCCTTTTTTATAATTACTTATTTATTTATCTTTTTCATTTGTTTATAAAAAATAGTTTGTTTGTCTTGATTAATGTTGCCGCTGAGAATCTTTTAACGTGTATATAACAATACTAATGAAAATGATTACGTTAAATCATATTTACTCTTGTCTCTTTTTCACTCTTTGATCAATATCTGTATCAATTTATTGCTATTCGTTAATGTGAAATTCATATTTTCCAACATCCCAAACCCCAAACCCTAACAATACACATGACTGTTTTCACTCCGTGGTTTCGTTTTGTGGTCATTGCGTCCAAGATTTGTTTAAAAATAAATCAATTACTGAAGTATTCAATACTTACTTTTGGCAAATTCATCAAATGTGTGGTTAATTTTACAAAGTAATCACATATTTATTATTTATTTATTTATTTATTTATTTATTTATTTATTTATTTATTTATTTATTTATTTATTTATTTATTTATTTATTTTTAATCATTTATTTATTTTTATTCATTTTTTTTATGTATTCGTTATTTCGTTCGTTCTTTAATTCGTTCGTTCGTTCGTTCGATCGTTTAATCAAACAATCCATCAATTTTTTTATTTATTTATTTATTTATTTATTTATTTATTTATTTATTTATTTATTTATTTATTTATTTATTTATTTATTCATTTATTTATTTAGTTTTATTTATTTATTTATTTATTTATTTATTTCTTCATTTATGTATGTTTTATTTATTTTAATATATTCGATCATTCTTTCGTTCATTCAATCAATCAATCATTCAATTTATTTATTTATTTATTTGTTTGTTTGTTCGTTCGTTCGTTAGTTTGTTCGTTCGTTCGTTCAATTTATTCGTTCGTTTGTTCGTTCGTTCGTTCGTTCGTTCGTTCGTTCGTTCGTTCGTTCGTTCGTTCGTTCGTTCGTTCGTTCGTTCGTTCGTTCGTTCGTTCGTTCGTTCATTCATTCATTCATTCATTCATTTATTTATTTATTTATTTATTTATTTATTTATTTATTTATTTATTTATTCAATTCATTATTTACTTTATAACTTAATTTTTATTCATTTGAAAAATTATTATTATGAACTTCTTTGTTTGTTTTGAATATCAATTCTGTTAACATTAAATATCAAATACATACAGTACTGTTAAATAATAATTTAACTTAAATCTTATGGAATGGTTCTCTACATTATAAGAGGATTTTGCATAGCAAAAATAACAACAACCTATACATATAATTTATACACGCCCTGGTAAATATCAAATTTGAAAAATAAAAATAAATACATGTGTATATTATTGTACATGAAAATGTTATTATTGTTTGGACGGTCGATACTTCTTACATGAGAATCAAAATAGTGTTGGCACCGGATCATGTACTCTGTGGTCAAGGCGGTAGCATAGCGGTGGTTTGTGGTCAGGATTTAGGTAATAAAGACTCTTAATTGCGTTCACTGTTGTTGGCATTTGGACGATTTGGCTGAGATCAATTATACAAATCGATATATGTTTATTATACATTTTGATTGCTTTTAGTATTGCTGATAATCAGTTTGTTAGATTTTCGTTGAAGAATACCAAATAGTGAAACATGAAAAGTGCATTAAATTAATTAAACTATAATATTACCTGAAAGACATATAATACATAATAATGTATACATGAATATCAAATGTGTTTAATGATTATAATAAGAAAAAGGTAATATTTAACGGCTGTTGTTTGCAAACTTTTCATCATCTATTTTATAACAATTATTTCCACAAATTTGAATGTTTCAATAATTAATTGTAGTCAAATCATTGTAATTACAGCCAATGTATTCTATATTTTGCTCGTTTTGTGGTAACAATTTCAGAGTTTTGAAAAGCATTACGCTACATTTAAAAGAAAACGTCGATGAATTAGTTTCACGCTTTATGAATAAAGTACTTTGAAAAGGAAAGGGAAATATAGATAAGCATATATTTCTTGTTATATATTCTAAACAATTAAGTTCACAATTAATGAAAATTCATTTCTTTAAGGAAACAGTTAAGAACAAAATTTTAAAATAAACAAAAAAGTACATAAATAAGTTAAAAAAATAATGGAATAAATAAAGAAAAAACAAAACACGGAACATTGATAAATTAATGAAATATATAACAAAGAGGAACACGAACTCGTCGACGAAAGTACGATTGAATGAACGATCGAAAAAAAATGTATGAATAAATAAACGAATTAATAAATTTTGATTTTTCAAATATATTGTTTATTTCAGAACCGTGGAATAATTGGTTGACAATCTTAAGTTATGAATCTAAGCCGTAGAACCGTCTAAATTGACAACAAAAACGTTTTTATTTGAAATAAATAGTTTACATACATGCTATTAGTAATAACTAGACCTTTAGAATTTTGGAAAGCTGCATTTTGTTCTGTTTTTGGCGCACCTCAAACAGCTTGCGGCTTTGAAGAATGACTCTTAGAAAACAGCGTCTTACGGTTATTTTTGTGAAATATTTGCACCGTATGGACCTTTAAAATTGAGAAAATATTTGAATATCTGAAAATACATGATCATTAAACCCAGTAATTGAATTGTTTATATTACAGGAATGCATAATTTGACACATAAAATATTCACACACAACGTAGTAGGTCCCTTGTGTGTGGTACATGTTTATTTAAAAAAAAACAGACACACTAAATTATTGTATATGCCATGGGAACTTTTATGTGTCCATTGCCTTGTGATCCTGTTTCTTGTGTGAAAATTATGGATATTTTGCGTATGGAAACGGCAGTACAAAAAACCAAAACAAAAATGACAACACTGTTTTGGAAAAACTATGTAAGTGTTGTTTAACAAAGATCTCGCTTTCATCCATATTGAACTTTTAGGAGATAAATTAACCAAAACTGACCACCTCACACTTGACATTAAAGTACTATAGACCACAGAACAGTAGTTAGTGATTTTAATAATTTCCGACCATCATTAATGTACTTGTGTTTAATGAACATATGTGACCGCAGATTTTGGTGTTTTTACAAAATCTATTCCCGCGGCCTATAAACACTTATTTACAGTTAATGAATATTGTTTGAAACTATTGATAATCTAATTAAGGATAATCCATCATGATTTACAAATGATATGTTCCGTTTGGTAGATCTATATATTCTATAGTACACACTGTTAACAAAAATATGAATCATTTCGCGCGCCGAATTTCGGGGAGTGTTTTCGCCTACCAACAAAGAAAAATCGCACGCGGATTTTCGTACCGAGTATCACTTCAACGATTTTAACATTTGAACAAAAAACACTACCCACCATGTTCGATTAATTGTTCCAAGCTCTCAAATTTGGGTAAATCCACATTTTCGGGAATTCTATTATCCATTAGCACACTGTTCATAGCCACCATGTTTTCACAGAGTTCATCCTCATATTTTTGACTCAGTTTAGGAACGAGATAACTACCAATTTTGTGGTCACGTCACGTGACGCGTGGTACAAACTATCTTGAATATATTTTATATACATTTTATTGAATAAAAACGCATTAACCCGGATCTAAACGAGGGAAATTATTGCTGCTTAGATTAATATTTTGATTCCACGTTAATTGATTAGATACGCAATTAAGCAAAGATATACGGGATGATTACAATGTTATTATAAATTATAAGGGTGCCTCCGACGTTTTGGGGTTCACACTTCATGCAATGGTATTTACGTTAATTTCCATGCTTAATTAAAGAAGCACATTTACAAAAGTTATGTTGCAACGATTCTTTGTAGGTTTTGTTACTTACTCTTATGAATAAACACCAAACATCAACTGACTGTTACTCATTCGAGAAGCATTTAGAAAATAATTCAATTTTCAATCAGGATACTAAGGCTTGTCACCAAAAAGGAGCATTTTGTCCCATTTTTTTCAATAAGTATTTGTAAACAGTCACACATTAAACGAGTCCCCTTTAACCGGCGACTATGTTTTAAACGGGTAAAACATATATGTTTCTAAAATGTTTTTATTTTGATGTTTACATGTAGATGATAAAGAACAAACTGTTGGTCGCAGACGTACGTACGTTTTTTGCTTCCATTGCAACAGTCCGGTCGGATAGGAATTGACTCAATTTCGTCAGTCCACTGGGGGGTTGGGTTGGTGAAAGTTGTGGTGGGGGAGGGTCGACTCCATACGAACTTTCCGGGATAGGAAATGGGTCCGTCTTCCTCGAAAATAACGGGCTTGAGTCAGGTAAAATGCGTATGACCCTAGCATAGAAACTGTCTGCCTTCTTGTTCGCTTGCAGCATTTTGTCTTTCAGAAGATGGGATTTTAAATTATACTATTCGATAAAAAAATTGTGCCAATGAAAATATCATAATTTGGAAGACTCGCGATCTTGAAGGGTATGCGGCTCCAGATATGTCATCCAAGCGAGGTGGGAACTGCTCATGTCAACGTCACGTGCAATGAGTTTTAGGGCCAAGACTCCGAGCCGTTACCGCGGTCAAAATTTGGGTCTTTTTCATGGTCAAAGTCGCAGTATAGCGTGCATGCCATGTGATGCCCCCCCCCCCCCCCCCCCCCACACACACACGGCCCCATGTATTTGGAAATAAAATACGCTAAAATGCACCTTATCATCCGAATAGAACACTCCCCCTGCTAACATTTTAATGAAATTTAATTTCGGCTCTGAGGGAGGGGCGAATGTCAAAAGGTTATGCCCCTATGCAAGTTACGCCCCCTCTAACGTCAGTTCCTGAAACTGCCCCTGCTTACCTGGTAGCCGATCTCCCTTACTGCAAACATTCCTCTTATGCTCAATGTTACTGATTATTTCATTTTTTCGATTTCGTAAAATGTAACACTCGGGGTTACCTGGGTTTTGTTATTGGTTACATACTTTTCAACAGCGTCAACGCCGCGGTGATGACAGCGACATAAAAAGTCGTTAAAATTTTCCAATATGGCGGCGCCCATGAAGTAAAATTACAGCATTTCATTTTTAGACATGTAAGCTTAAATACGACATATTAATTATTATTGCTTCATTAACGAAGTTTGTTTTTAACAATTTGCTGATGACGATTAATTATGTGGTAAATCACTAAATGTTAAATGTTTATGTTATTCGTCCCCACTAGTGTTCGAACATATCAAACACTTGTTTGGCACTAGCTATTGCGCCTTTTATTTAATATCACATGGTAGCCCAGGACTTTGCATTGAATGTCTATAAATTGGTGGGGCTAGGTAGGGGCTGGTGCGTGAGAGGATTTGCTATTTTCCACCACAGGTGTCCGGTGCGTTGTTTTGAAACTCGACCCCCTCTATTACCCTCTCCTACAGCCCGCCAAAACAAAAACCCCGGTAAGATCCCCGCCCTGCAGGGACGAACTGATGGTAAAATCCCCGCCAAATGCCCCTGCATCCCAGAGAGCCTAGGTTAGTCCCATCCCCGCTATATTTTGCTCAAAGACAAAACCACCGCACTGCGGGGCCACCTGAAAGGTAAAAACACGGCCCATTTCCCCGGCTATCCCCAGTATACCCCCGGACCTGGGGGGGCCATGGTTACAATTGACTGGTGCATTATTGGTAGGTGGGTCTAACTCATTGAGCGTGCAGTACAGGTCAATCATTATGGAATGCTCATATATGCACATATAGAATAGACAGTCGTAATGGGCTGTAACTTTGTCATGCACAAGGGGATTTTGATATAACTTTGTACAGATGTTGTGCACATAAAGATAACATGTTGCTTGCGAGACCGACAGCCTTAACCCCCTAGGCCATGGTCAAACTTAGACGCTAATCATGATAGAATTCTGCATATATGCACATAGAGTATAGGCGGTCAGGTCCGGGTTGTAATTTTGGCATGCACTGGGGGATTTTCTAATAATATGCCACATCTGTTGGCACATAAGTTGTGTCACGAGCAAGACCCATTTCACTACACTACTTTGAAGGTCAAGGTCACATTTGAAGGTTATCATTATGGAATGATGCGTATATATAAGGCACTTCAGGGCTTTTTCACCTTCTTTGCTAGGGGCCGAAATTAGGCTACTTCACAATTGGGAAAAATGGCATATTTTACCAATTTTCAGATATTTTTTTCACAATTCCCAGACATTTTTCCCAAAAAGGAAGATCTTACTTAAAAAATTTACAATAAAAATTTATTCTGTTTGAGCAAATTATTCTTTTTATCTTTTTAGTTAACATAAGAAGAATGCTGTATAATTTAAACATTATTCGAGGACCAATTAGTCCATATATTGTTATTAATTCTTTCCCTCGATTTAGAATCAACTCTATGAAGATTAAAACTATTCTCTCTCCCTCTCTTGTCATTGGGTCATGTTTAAAAAGCAAAGTCAAAGACATGATTTCTCCCCCAATAAGATCTACATGTGTAGCAATTGGAAGTCCATACATTTTTAACCTTTCAAGCTTGACCCTGTGGAGTGTTTGTACACATTTCATATTAAAAAGGTCATAATTGAAAAAAATCAGCTAGAAGTAGACTCACATGTAAGATATGAGCCTGTTCTTGTAACATGAGTTCCAAGTTTCATATGGATACCTTGACCCGTGTTTAAAAGGTGTCTTCAATCCTCATATGTGGAATTTCCCATTTTGAGATGTTTACGCATTAAATTTCCCAATTTGCAGAATTTCACGCGTTTAATTTTCCCAAAATGAAAAGGCTAGGCCTCTTCACAATTTTTGGTGAAAAAGCCCTGCACTTACATTAAAGGTGTTCATGTCCGGGCTGTAACTGTCCAATGAATCTGGGGATTTTAAAATAATATTGCACAAGTTTTTACACATAAATATTAATTTATTATACATACTATACACATAATATTTGACACATAAAGACGACATGTTGCATGCAAGATCCAAGTGGTAAATGATGATGGAATGCAGGATATTTGCACATAGAATATAGCATCACCTCAGTGCAATAATTGGGCTTTCGGCTGGAATGGGCTGGCGTAAACTATTCTGCATTAAAGTTTTTATTTCATGTCATAAATTCAATGCTTTTCTACATGTTGACCTGAACATTTGCAAATATGGGTCACCTCAGGTCAAAAACAAGGTCACAATGTCAAATATTAATAATGCGTCCTGAAAGAATTACAGTTCTAAAGTTCATTTATGGGTTTAAATATTTTCCCCATGTCAAAAAGTAAAAAGTTTTTATCCAATTGTTATGAAACCTTTGTCAGAATACTTGTCTACATGTTGTCTTGAGCATTTGTGAATATGGGTCACTTCAGGTCAAACACTAGGTCACTAGGTAAAATCTTAGGAAATATTTTCCTCATGTCATAGTCATTTTTTTATCCTATTGCTATGAAACTTTGTCAGAATATTTGTCTACATGATGTCTTGATCATTTGTGAATATGGGTCCCCCCCCAGGTCAAAACCTAGGTCACTAGGTCAAATCTTAGGAAATACTTTCCCCATGTCATAAATTCATTTTTTTTTTCATGGAACTTTTTTCTGCAGTATATTTAAAAAAATTCTCCAATTGTCATAACATTTGATTCTTTAACATACATACACACACATACACACACATGCTTTCACATAGGCACATACACCATTGACCAGTCAGCATCACAGTCAATGATTGTATTTTCATGATCTTTATATTTTGCTTCTTTGGTATGTCATCTGGGGTCAAAAACTAGGCATCTGAGAATTATGTTTTAGGAAATTATATTTATATATCATATTTATAAAATGTTCATTTTTCCTCACACAAATGAAATAGTTTCTGTTGATCTTCATGAAATTTGATCAGGTTATTTGTATCAACAATATCTCTGATAAGTATAAATATGGCCATTTGCTCAAATCATAGGATTGCAAAATTGCATCATCATCTAAAAAAATTCGGCTGTAATGTGGTGTTGCCGAATTGGTGTCTTGTTGCCCTCTATTGCAACTAAAATCTGTCATAAAATGACCCATTTGCATTTATTTTTTTCAGTCCTGTTTTTTTCAGTCGTCAAAAAAGTTGTTTGTGAGATATTTTCTGATTATTTTAATTTTTCTTTGTCAGCACATACATTGATAAAATCCTTTCCAAATAATATTTGGGCACCTGAGGCATCCCAAATTCACATGTTTGTTTATCTGATACTCTGAGCTCCAAATTAGCAGCGTATTTATGTAATTACGCCGTTAAAATGGCAGAACATGCTATTAAAGTTTTTTTATGTGTATAAAAAAGCATATAAAACAATTTGTTAATGCAATTGTAAAAAGGAGATTGCGTTTTTCGCTTTCATACATTCTGCATCGTTTTTTTGAAACAAGTTCTTGTTATCATTATCATACAGTTTGTTTATGTTTTGGAAAGCAAAGTGCAGCATGAATCTTAAACAATATATAAATCATCTCAGTGTTTGATGGTATTATATAGACTCGGATTATACATGATAACAAATAGATATTTTTTTTATCAAAATGGCTTCCAAGAAAGGCAGATTTTTTTAAATACATGTACATCTTGACAAGCTATAGGCACCGGTAATCACATTGACTCATACTATTATGAAGGCAGAAACACTTCATCAAAATTTATTTAAACTTGACTCTTACAACTTCTCCAGTTGGAAACGTTTTAGATGCACTCTTAATCCCAAATAAGATGTACCACAATTAATACCGATACAATTGTTTTAATTTACCGATAAGGATGAATAAACATCGAAAACAATGGTTCTTATGAAGGATATCATGTTGAATTCAAAAGAAAGGTGCAGAAAAAATGATGGTTGATCACTGTAAAACTTTTAGGACCCAGCGGTCATTTAATATTTGTGCGTTTTCAGCTATTAAATACACAGTTACAATCTTGTTATCAGTAATTAATATTTTCCATAAATGCATTATTTAGTAAGTAGTCAAAATTTATGTATGGTATACATGCGTATGTATTGATATTAAATATGAGTGTTGCTTTAAGTTTAGAATGATATTAGATATATATTTTTTGTATAAACTATGCAAGTTTTTTTATCTCTTTGCCCAAGTGGCTTCCAAATCACTGTGTAAAAATAATACTTTTAAACCAATGCAAAAGCCTCAGTGAATACCCAATTAAGAAAATAAAATGAGATCATCGTTAACAGCTACAATGTCATTGCAGTAAGTTAAAGATATATGATCATAAAAAGTAGAAATTTATATATATTACATGTAGATGGCTCCAAATGTATTCACAACTTATGAATGGGCGGTCCATATTGGAGGTCTTTAAATCAAACCAAAGCATGCTAGTTGTCAGGATGACCTTGGGAAAACTGACGAGTGACCACAACTATCCCCGGTATGTGTAGCCAATGGTCAGTTGGTCATATTACATTGCAGAAGGGAACAATATAATTTCCACTAAAGACATGTTTAGCGACTTTTATTTCACAGGAATCTATGTAATGTCCCTCCAGGTATTGAGAAATCTTATAAAGGTATTGTTGTCGATACCATTCGTGTCAAACGTGCCTCATTACTTTATCTGACAGTGAACGTGTTCACCTCAATCTTAAATGTTTTTCACTAATCATTGTGGCTTATTAGAGAATTACCCAATTGTCACCTAATTTGTTACAGATGATCGTATCATTGTGGCATATGATAGAATTGCCTAATTGTCGCCTAATTTGTTACAGATGTTTATATCATTGTGGCTTATAATATGCATGTAGTATAATGCTTACTTGATTTACGCCCTATGACAAGTTTGTTTCTTTTGTTTTTATTAGTCAAAATATTATTAGTGTCATGATGATGTTTTCAACCATATAAGGAAATTAATTGATTTTTACACGTTTATGTAAGTGCCACGTAATCTTTTTTTTCCCTTTTGACAATTTTTTAATTATGTTTATTTTTGTTAATTTGTTGCGTAGTTATATTCTCTAATAAACTTAGTGCGTATTTAATTGACATTAATAATTATTATCAATATAAAAATAATTTTATCTAAGTTATTACTATTTATGGCTGTCAACTTGTTAACCTATGTATTCATTAATTATAAATAGTAGCTATCATAACATCAATCCTGACCAGCGCGCACTTGTGGTTTAACGGATGGTTGTAGAGGACACTGTGGCTACAATATACGACAGATAATTATGTTATCATGACAAAATCATGGACGTTTTGCTCACCTCATCATGATTTGTAAAATCTTCGTTGTCATGTTACACATATTAACTAGATCTAATTTTGACATCTTTGTAAAAAAAATCCTTTGTGCAGTAGAAACTGTTATTTCTTGACATTTCATGGAAAAAAATGGGTTTTGCGCTTTGAATTACAAAGCAAAGATGGATCCATAAATTGATATTCCCGGGGGCCTAACTTAGAGGCGCAACCTTCTTACGTGTGCCCCTCCCTCAAAACCATAACGTATATGGCATTCAATGTTTTCATGGCGTCCCACCACCTTTAAAGTAAAAGTCAATAGTTCTTATTGAAGCAAATATAAACTGGTGAGTACTTTTTTTCAGAAAAGATCCCCTTTCTTGATGTTTTTTGTTGTCATTATTTTTTAGTCAAACAAAGTCATTAATTAAGCCTGAGCACTAACATTAGATATATATTATTATAACAGTTCATGCAAAACTAAAACCTCACATAAATTTATTACTTCATTAATTTTGATGTATGCGACTTTTCAATTCAGTATGTGTTAGCACCACAGAAGTTTCATATTTTATAATTGATTTAACCACTGACGATTAATTCATTTACATCACTGATATAATAAAAACTCACGATTTTGTTGTTTTATTCATCATGATTTTGTAACCCATTGTTGCTAACCTCTTGCTATAGGTATCTAACAATGCATTGGTGTGGTTTCTGCTTTAAATTATCATGAATATTAATCTGACCACAAACAGGTGAAAATCTGTTGTTTCGTGGATATCGCAAAAAATTACATGTTTTAGAAATAAAAACAATAAATTATGCTTGATAATAAACAGAATAAATTATGTATCGTTAATAACATAAAAAATCTTTTGTTGATTATGAAAAAGGTGCAGTATTCGTTAATTTAAATAATATAATAAAAGTGTTTCAAAGTTAATGGATCTACATTGTTAAACTTGTTACGCTGATGTCAGAAATGATGGATCTGATAGACTATTTGTTAAACTTGTTTACGATAATGAAATATCCAATTACCATTATGTAAAATGCATGTTTATCTAGACGTACATAAAATGTTGTATTTAGTAATGCAAGTACAAATATAGGTCTGATTTTATTTGCAGGTGAAAACAACTGACGTCATAGCTTGCACATCTTCACGACATTTACTGCAACATTAAAATGCCTAGAGATTATATACTACATGTTATTGTAGATGCCAAGTCAGATATCTTCATTATGACATAAATGACGTCCTTCAGGTTATTGTATCAGTGTTTGAAGAGAAAAAACCCTCACAGATTGTTGAACATAACATCCTTAATCACCATCGTCATCACACTTATCTAGGGTCAGCAATCGTCAGTCTGACAGACACTGCAAGCCAAGTAGCCTGTAGACTATACCAACCAGGCACAGTGTCCCGTTTACCATACCCACAAAGCCAAGTGACCTAGTTACCATACGAACAAAGCCGAGTGCCCTAGTTACCATACGAACAAAGCCGAGTGCCCTAGTTACCATACAAACAAAGCCAAGTGCCCTAGTTACCATACGAACAAAGCCAAGTGCCACTGTTACTATTCCAACCAGGCCAAGTGCCCCTGTTACCATACCAAATAGGTCAAGTGCCCCCATTACCATACCAACTAGGCCAAAAACCAGGCCAAGTGTCCCCATTACCATACCAGCCAAGCCAAGTGCCCCCTTTACCATAGCAACAAAGCCAAGTGCCAAAGCTGCCATACCAGCCATGCCAAGTGTACCCCTTACCATACCAACCAAGTCAAGTGTCCCAGATACCATAACAACCAAGTCAAGTGCCCCATTACCATAACAACCATTTCAAGTGCCCCTGTTACCATAACAACCAGCACAAAAAGCCTCATCTGACTTCAATGGACATTGATAGGTCTGAGCATAACAAGCACTATATAGATTTATAAGGACCATCCTGTTGCTAAGTACTCCCTATCAACAGTTGTCATCCCAAAGCCAAGTTCTCCTGATCACCATAGCAACAGTCAACATGGGCAGCAAGGAGCCTCAGTCGTCACCGCAAATTGGAGGAAAGTCGTCTGCTCAGCACTGGTTCGTCTCAGATATACAGCTCATGATGTAAGTCACGTTCTGAACTATGATCTGTAATAAGTAAATAAATAATATAACTTGATGGTGAAAAACTGTTATAATTATGTATGAATGAGTCTTGATGTCAAGGCATGGTGTCATGAGATAAGTTGGCCATTACTTGAAAACATCAATATAATTAGTGACCAAATTGACATGTAAACATTAAGTTTGCCAGTGTCTTGGTCCGAGTGTGCCAGTATCTTGGTCCAAGTACACCAGTATCTCGGGCCGAGTGTACTAATATCTTGGTCCATGTGTGCCAGTATCTTGTTTCGAATGTACCACTGCCTTTGTACAAGTGTGCCAGTATCTTGGTCCAAGTGTACCAGTATCTTGGTCTAATTGTTGGTTCAAGTGTACCAGTATCTTGGTCTGAGTGTTGGTATGAGTGTACCAGTATCTTGGTCTGAGTGTTGGTTCGAGTGTACCAGTATCTTAATCCGTGTGTACCAGTATCTTGGTCTGGGTGTTGGTTGGAGTGTACCAGTATATATGTGGGAGTGTTCCTGTTTCTTGGTCCAAGTGTGGCAGTAACTTGGTCTGAAGACAGAAAAGGCTTGGGATCACACTTTTTACATATAAGAGGAAACAGGACTGTATAATGTATAATGCAGCTATGGACATCTGACATTCAAGACCTGCACCAGTTAAAGAAAGTAGCGCAATCCCTGCACTGGTTGATGCTTTTGGGGTGTGCTTATATCTAGAGTTTTATAAAACAGGGCTCGGTGATTTTTTTTTATACCAAGCACTTTGTTAGAATTCGGGCTTGTTTACTCAAAAGTTAAATTTTGATGACAGCTGCACCCAAACATAAGTTTTACACACGTCACTTTGAATTCCTCACACCTACATGTACCAAACACGCCCAAAGATCTAATCTTTCCAAATCATTATAGCCACCAAATCATTTGAACTTAAATGGAAATATCCCTGTTGTTACCCAGAATTAGACCAAAGACTCGTCAAGTGGCTGTATTTCACCCATCACTGATACATATATTGGATTTATCCCAGTGTTTTTCCCACCTTTTTGTGAATGAGGCCTGGTCCCTTAAAATTGTGAAAATGGCGACAAAATGCCTACAATTGTGAATTCACGATAGTTTATTTCTGTTTATTTAAAAAACGTAACGAAGCAACGGCACTTTTAAGATACAGAATTTTAAGAGATAAGGAATGCATTTTAACATCACTTTTCTACCGGTAGTTGACTCGTAGCGTTTTTATTTATTTTATTTTTTTGTGAAAAAAAATTTACTTTTGGGGATTGTATATGCATGGGGCTGAATTTTGGCCCTCATTTTCAGTAAAAACGAAATGCTGTTAATCCAGATATCGTTTAATTAACTAATTGTTAGAACTAGTTGCCAATGACTTTCAAACAAATAAAACTAAAAATATTTTTGATCAAGGCCTCACAAAAGGGGGCAGTTACCATGGTTATTGACCATGTGCATTTTACAGTAAAAAATCTATGTATACACTTTTTTCATAAGGTATAGAGGGAACATCAACATACAACGGTCATATCAGCAAAGCAAGTTGCGAATGCTTACCGTGACATTACAGTAAATTGATGTCTTAAATGATTAATACTTTATGTTTTTGATTGTTATCAACACAAAATAAATGGTCAGCAAAAGCTAAAGATTCAGATTTCTTGAATCCGTTTAATTTGACTGATTAAAGTGACACTCTTATTCAAAATCAACAGTCATTGAAATTAGACTTTTGGATGAACTAGCCCTTATTCTAATACTATTGCTTAGCATCAAATTTTTTAACAAGCCCTGCTATATAAAATTCAGAATTTTAGCAAGCCCGGAAGACATTTTACCAGTGCAGGGCTTGTGAGCTTGTGTTTAAATTTCAATCACTGAATCAATGCATACACATTATACCAAACATCAATTTTGAGTGATAAACCTTGAACTACTTACTAAATAATGTATTTATGGGAAATATTATTTGCTGATAGCAAGATTGTAACCGTGTATTTATAGCTGAAACTGCAAAAATATTAAATAGTTGGTGAGTGCTAAAAGATTACTGGGATCTCCTTTTGTCTCATCAGGTAGAAGTACTGTATTTTCGCAGCTTTCTTGCAGATTAAACTCCGTATCCTTCAAAAGAATCATTCTTTTCTACATTTATTCAGCCCTATTGGTATATTGAAATAATTGTATCAATTATGGTAAATCTTAATTAGGAGTAAGAGTGCATCTTTAAGGCTTTATAGTATAAGGACAATTTTTCTAAATTAAACATCCTTCATTTGTAAAGTATGGAACTAAAGTTCTTGGTATTTCACAACTGCTTGCATTTTCCTTTCATTACAAGATGTAGGTAAATTTTCTATTACATAACTGTTTTTGTAGCTAAAGTTCATTAAACGAGACAAATTAGTGACTGCACTTTGAACATGACTGTGGTTGATTGTATAGTGCAGACCTAAATGAGGTTTCCATTTTCCAATTGTACATTTTAAAGCATTTTAATAGCTTGAAACTGCAGTTAAAGCTTTGTTGTGAAAAGTAGTTTTTTTTATTTCATTACATAACAAATTGATATGTATCTTCCTTTTCTTTTCATGGATAAAACGTTATGTGTTGAATGCACGAACAACTTCTTAATAGATAAACAAAAAGTTATGGAATGATATTTGTAAGGTTTTGTGCAATGATTTTTGCAAGGTTTTGTGCAAGGTTTATTGCAATAATTTGTGCAAGGTTTTCTGCAAGGTTAATTGCAAGGTTTATTGCTGTAGTTTGTGCAAGGGTTATCGGCAATGGTTTTTGCAAGGATTTGTGCAAGGTTTTCTGCAAGGTTTATTGCAGTAGTTTGTGCAAGGTTTTCTGCAAGGTTTATTGCAATAGTTTGTGCAAGGTTTATTGCAATAGTTTCTGCAAGGTTTATTGCAATAGTTTGTGCAAGGTTTATTGCAATAGTTTGTGCAAGGTTTATTGCAATAGTTTGTGCAAGGTTTATTGCAATAGTTTGTGCATGGTCTGTGCAAGGATTTAAGAGTTTTATTTTTCATTTCTCTGGTGTTTTTATTAATGAAAATAATTGAGGCATTTTCATCATCATTGTCCAAGATGTTGTATTTGGTTAAGTGCAAAGCCATTAACTCATTTCACTTGAAATGTTTGTGCAGGTATGAAAAGCAAAATCAACTATTTTTTCTTGAATTTTCTCTTAATCAACTTAAGGAAAAAAGATGAGTTTTCACATTGGCTTGTTACAAAGTGTTCTGCTTTTATCACAGAACATATTAAAATTTTCAAACCAGTTTTAAGTGGAAGAATTAATGTGAGCTTGAAGAAATTTATTTGAAAATTTAGCACAATGGTTGCAAATTAGGCATTTAATTTTGTAAATATTGATTTTTTCAGAAAAATTGTTGTATTTTTGCATTATGCTTAAAGTCTGTGACTTCAAAGCTTCCTATGAGATTAGCACACATACTCTTTGCCCTGGCATTCAAGGGGCTCTTGAAAATGTACTCACTCATTTAATGACAACAAAAAGCCCATGTATTGATAGTTTGTTGGTGTGTGTATTGACACAGAAGCTCGGTATTGGCAGATGGGCTACCAGCGGGGTTTGACAATGTTGATTTATGGTAAAAAAGTGGCCGGACAAAAAACACAGCATGCCACACGCATGTGGCCACACTCGAAAACCAGAGTGCCATTAATGGTTCATTAATTGAATTCTTCCAATAATTGTTCGCTATTGATAAAATGACTTTTTATTGTTAAATTTCATGGAAATATTTTTTTTATGTTTGTTTTAATTGTAAATGATACAGATGTTTTTTTGCTATTAATTTATAGCTTGACCAAGGTTTTTGAAAAGAAATAATTCGAGGTATTAACTGCATGATAGCAGTGATCATGTTGAAATGTTTGTGTGAATCTTGGTATATATGTTCGCAGTGACAAGTGTAACATGCCCATTAAATGGCTTGCAATAGTTGGAAAACTGTAAACAGTCTGGTTTTTCCCTAGCTATTACTCGAATATAAACAACCTTGGACCGCTTTGATAATAGAAACAGGTTACTCAAACAATAATGGAATCATTGATCTGTTTTGAATTTCAATTGCCTCAATATATCATTTTATTCGTGTGCCTGCATGGGAAGATCCCTTTATGTGAATGACAATTAAGTTACATGTATTACTTTTGTGAAGCCGACAATCTGGAGTGAAGAAAATAAACAAGCAATTTAGGCATCTCTGTGTAACAGTGCTCTCGTTTATTTAAAATATGATTTGGTTAAAAAAATTAAAGCACATTTAATTTTTTTTGTTAAAATAAATATAAAAACATTTTGTCTTGTTAAATATACGAGAAAACATTAAAATCTGACGATCATCGCTCTCTTAGATTTTTCTTACCAAATCACAGCATTGATGTTAAAAGTAACAGTTATTTCACTGAAGAAGTCATAAAGATCAAACTTAACAGATACTGCTGAATACTAATTTGGGACCGCAAAATCAATTCTAAATTCAATTGACATTGGGATTTATGTGTAATAGTCTGTGGCTGTATCACTTATAAATGGTTTTCAAATGATTTACCTTGATAGGCATCAATATTATTTGAAGCTGGCAGTAGTTATAGAATTTTTTAAAATATTTTTTTACTATTTTTTTGCCCCGCTAAAATGCAGTCCTTTCTTAAATTATCAGCATCTAATTATTACAGACAAAACTGGTGGCTTGAAAATACTGAAGTGTTGAATGCTGCGCACAAAAATATTATGTTACAAGCACACAAAAATATTGTGATGCAAGCGCACAAAATTATTATGTTGCAATAAGAATGTCAATGCCTTCTGCGGTAACAATTATGTCAAAAAAACCTACACAATATCAGATTTACATCCAAAAGTCATTATACCATTTCATTCATGATTTATTCTTTTGAAGTTTTCACTTCATTCATAAAAGCGACCACAAGAAGATGCTCATCTCTGCATCTCTGGACCAGATAATTTGTTGTCATGAGTCGTCCAACCAAGGTCTTTGTAATCATCATGTTAATAAATTAGAGATTTTTTTACTTTTCTTTGATGGTATTTTAAGTGAGTGAATAGATAACAATTTCGACCAAAATTTTTTTTTTTTTTAAATTTGAAAATAATTTTATTAAATTTTGACCATCATTTCCGAAAATATATTGTTAAATATATTTAGACTGTCGTTCTCTATCTTTGGACTTAATGATTTTCTACAATTTAATCCAATTCCAGGCAAAATATATCACGTGATATTTTAAGTATTTGATTAATTTTGCTCTTTGGAACGATATTCGACAATTCCATCTAAAACATTGTTGACTTCACCATTGAAGTTCTTGATTTGTTTAACAAATAAATTGACATAAAACATTTCAGCGAAAGTGCCAGTGTTTGCATTTAATATGAGCTTTTGCAGTTGTACAAATATTTAATATAACTGCTCTGTTTTAGCGCTATAATTTCAGGTGCTCTCTTCAAATTCCTGCCATTTTTTCTTGCCTTGAGCTGCAGTTGTTTAAACAATTCTTGCCTAAAAATATCTGTGTAATTTAATACTACCTAAATGCAGTCACAATTCCAACAATGGCTGTGTTGACAAAGCGATAATGGACACTAATTAGATTTAAACAGGTTCTGAAAAAAAAGCTAGAAAATAAAAAAAAATGTATGAGATTCACAGGGGTATGTATTCAGGTCTGGGTGGTCCAGTTATTAGTCCGTTGCTAAGGGGGGTTCCCCTGTCCTTAGTTACCCATGGAAAACAGATCTCTTGTGGTTACATGAAATCTCGTTTGACAGAATTTCTGACAATAAATCAAATTAATAGCCAGTTGTTCAGACTTTTAGGTGTCAGAGGTTACATGTCCTTCTACAGGTGAGGATATTTTGGGGAGGAAAAGCTGCTATCTACAACATTCACACTTACGTAGATAAATCATTATTAAGTCGGGAGTTTATTCAGTTTAGGTGATTTTTGTGATTCATCAGCTCATAGCTGCTCATGATTAGTCATGGATTGTTGTTTTGTGCCTGGCTGGCTTGGTGTAGATTTTGGGTATTTTCAGTATTTTAGTATGGGAATGCTTTCAGGCCCCTGTGCTAAGCTTGTTAAAGATTTCTGGCTGAATGGACAATGAATGGACACTGGTTATTCTCTTGTCTTCTTGTTCAGGGTGGGCCCCTTCCTGCTGAGATAATTGACGGATGACAGTCTCGTGGATTTTCTGCTACATTTGTTTGTGTTAATTAGGGTTTAAGTGAATTTTCTACCGTAGTTCAGATCAGCCATAAATTGGGTGCATGCAATGAAAATTTGTTTAATCCCAGATGATCATCTAAACGTTACCACAATTTTGTTAACGCTGCTTTATGGTATTCATTCTAATACCATAATAACGCTTCTGAGGAAAATGAAATTCTGGAATAAAATGCACTTCATCTGAACTGAGATTTATATCTATGTTTGTGGTTGTTTGTCTGAGTAGCAGACTTCTTTTTCTCGGTTGAACACATTAGCAGTTTGTTTTTTTTACAGTTCACCATGTGCAACTTTCAGTTATAAATATAAGGCTGAAGAAAACAATATTGTTTATGCTCTGTGCACTGCAAACAAAAACACTGGCATTAGTTTCTCGGAAATTTATTTTTCATTTTCGACTTGTTTGTTTTATGTCGCCAGAGTAGCATAGCAGACATATGGGGATAATGTTGTCCTTCATAAATTGTTTATCGTTGTCAAACATCATCATCATCTGCATCTCACTTTCATAACTGCTCTCCCACTATTAACTTCAGAGTTATGGCCCTTGAATTGTAAAAACATGACCAAATTAACATTCCGAAAGATGGGCGTTCGTGGGAGCTGGCAACATACTCAATTTGCAGGAAAGAGGGCCAGTTTTTGTTGCTGTTGTTGACACTGTGCGTAATTAACTTTTGAAGATACATCTTAAAAAGTATTAAAGGCAAATATTGGTAGCAACAAGTTATTGTAGTGATTTTCCAAAATCGGGTGACATTTTGGTAGGAACAAAATTGGCTGGAAGGATTCTTAGGTCTGTAAAAAAAGTTTGTTTCTGGTCTCTCAACCAACCTTACCTTTTTTCCACTGACTTAATATTTTTTAATGCCCCCACCCCCCCCACAAAAAAATGCTGTATTCCAAACGGTGTATTAGTTTTTTGTTGAATATGACAACAAAAAATGCCCTTTAACAATAATTTAACATAAATAAAAAAAGATCCTACCTACCAAACCAAATCTTTTTGGGTATGTGACCAGAAACAAACTTTTTTTTTTCTTAAGACAACTTCAGGTTTGTGCAATGAAATGTATTTGGTAGGTTTAAAAATACGATCATAAATGTCATCATTGGAGGTGATAACCATAATCAACATCTTCCATCAGCTTCATCATTATCAACAGCAGCATAGGTATTGTCTTCATCATAATCAACACCATCATTATCAACAGCAGCATAGGTATTGTCTTCATCATAATCAACACCATCATTATCATCAGCAGCATCATCATCATCATCATCAGCAGCAGCTTCACCAGCAGCAGCACCAGCAGCAGCAGAATCATAGTTATCAACATCATTATCATAATCGTCATCATCACCACCATCCTCATCATTATTACATTATTTGATAATAACTGAGCTGAGCATCCCCTTACAGTGTTTCTTTGTTTCAATACATACAATGCAGTGTAAAATATCACTGCTCATCTTGAATTGTCCTGTAATCTTGTATGCAGCATTTTTTTTTATATATATTCACTTTTTGTTTGTGTTCAAAAATATTATGTTTCATGACTGAAGAGATTATTCAGTGTACTAGGAAATAAGTGGGAGGAATGTTAAGTAAATTTCCAGGCAGGGATTAATCTGATAATCTCTCACAGACTGTTTGTTATCGAACTTAAAGGTGTTCTCGCTAATTGTGTTTTAATGCATCAGGTAACTTTTTTCTCAGGTAAACTGAGTGCAGGTGGTCTAAACTCATTTTTGCACTTAGAAAAAAATATAATTGTGGATTTAAAAACTATGCCTAAATATAGACACTTATATGCCTAAATATAGACACTTACATGCCTAAATATAGACACTTATTTAAAGTAAACATCATTTCCGGCATTTAAAGATAAAATCATCGTAACAATTCATATTTTGCTAATTATCATTTACATTTAATTAGCTGTCACTTGTAAACACACTCGTTCCACACCAAGGTGTACAGGGTAAGATTCTCGGCTTGGGCATAATATGAGTTTTGTGTTTTGCTTTTATACCCAGACAAGTGAGATTCTCTGATCTCCTCTACAATACAAGACCACTTCTTGCATAATATTGATCCAACAAGAGTCATTAATAAAATGTTGTGATAACTTGTTTTACAATCATTTAAAAATTAACCGTTTGTAAACTCAATGCAGAGTTATGCCCCTTGAATAACTGAGAAAAGTGGAGGAGAGTTTGCATTGCTTGATAGAACAGAACAGAACAAAACAGAATTTGTAATATTCTCTTGTTATAATTACTAGAACAATATTACAAACAATTACATAAGCTTCTATGGCCTTGAAAGATGCAAGAAATGTCATTTCACCTCAGATTTTAGTTGAAATAAAAAAAAAACACTACAAACTGCGATATCCATCTTGCCAGGAGTGCACAAATTTCAAAATTTATTTGTTAAAAGTTATTCGAATGAAACTTGGTGCACTTGTTTACAGAGACAATATGTGCATGTCAAGTAAGGTCCATTGTAATTATAGAGTGAAGCCCATAATGTTAGACGGAAAAATAAACAGACGAGCATTGGCATTTATTCTGAGGGACTCTTGTTAAGGGAAATGCAGGAGCACATTATATAAACTTATTGCATGTTTAAATGACCAACATTTGCCCCTGGGTGAATTTTCCTCTTGGGTATTTTTTGTCTATACAGTAATGTATTTAACATACAACCTACATTTTAAGCCAATAAAATTGCAGATACCGTATTATATCATGTATAGGACGCTAGCATAGATAGGACGCAGGCAAAAAAATAGTTGAGAAAACAGGTAAAAACCCTTAATATATAAGATAGGACGCAGTGGAAAAATGTCAAAATCGGAGCTGAAAAATTGAGGTTGGTAAAGTATTTTTAACATATATTGAAGTAAAAAACAAACAAAAAATTGTATATAAGGCATATTTTGATAACTGTCTTGCGTATTTCGATAATTATCGACGTATTTCGGTGATTGAGCGTACACAACAATGATATATGTCTTGACATTTTGAGAACATTCACGCATATTATAAGACTGATACAAATGCTGTAATAGTCCCGACACGCCTTCTGACTGACAGTCAACTGTTGCAATAGTCCCGACATTCCTTCTGAATGACAGTCAACCGTTGCAATCGCAACAAAACTGTGTATTGTCAAAATTGATGATTGTTTTGATAAGGCTTGTCGCTGTGCGGATTAAAGCATGTCCGCATAATTAATGCGTGTCGGTAATTAGCCTCTGCCAGCGGAAGGCACGTTGGGTAAAGTGCAAACAAACAACCATACGGTATTACCATCGCAATAGTTTGTTCTATTGATGTTTTTCTAATCACAGACAGCGGGTGTTTTTCACACCTTCGCACATTTGAAAAGATTTGATAGTGACAATAGTGCTACTTTGCGTTATGCACATTCCTTTATTAATTTTTTAAAACAGTAACATACAACAAAATGTTTTGTAAAATATCGAAACATTAAAATCATGAACAACGATTAATTGGTATTTACCTCCTTTCCCGATTTTCCGTTGCTATATATTATATAACTCAATCCAGTTAAAGTGCTGACTCACATCAAGTTTTTGTGAGTAGCGTCCCTTTTGTAAAAAAGTAAACACTCATGTTTGTTTTCAATTTATTTCTCAATAAATCATTTTAAAATAAACATTCAATATATTTATGCGTGTGTTAACTACTAGGGTTGTCACTCCGCTACGCTCACACCGCCCATTCCTATTCATTAAGAATTTACTTCATGTCATCTAACTATTACATGTTAATTATGTGACAGTGTGTAATTTCAATAATGTAGTCATGTGTGTGTGACGTCTGGTTAAGTCTAAAAACTGCGCAATGCATGGACTTGTAAGAACGGATCTTAATCAATTGTAGAGATATCATCATGACATTTACAATATGGCTTCTTGACATGTCATTATACAGAAACACACAATAAAACAATAAAAGCAAATCTGTCCGAAGGCCAAAAAATGTACGATGCTGCGCAATTGTTTACTCACAGGCCGTTCCTTTATCTCTTTAAAAATTAAATTTATTATTTGAAAATATAACCAAGGATCAATTTTAATTTGCAAGCAGGTGTTTGTGCAATGTCATCTGATGTTTTATCGGAAAAATGAAAAAAAAGTTGTTCATCATTTACCAATATTTCCCTGTGTCTGAAATAAGTTGCCTGAAGACGTTCGAGTCTTTTTGCGATGCACTTAACTTGTCATTGCTCCATACAAAATCTTCAGAGGCACTTTTCATCTCCAGGAAACATCAATATATTTTCTATTTAAAGCTGCATAAACACATATCAGAACATTTGGAAAATGCCCTTTTCTGGCATTTATATAATTATGTAATATGATTAATTGGATTCCAACAAAATAACGACTTAAAATTGCCAAGTCGCGTGACTCGTGTGCAACCGCAACTGTATGTGTTCATGTTCCTCTAATGTAATGTCAGATGTGTGTACCGACTCTTCAATCGTAAGTGCAAATGCTTAATGGTTTTCGAACTACATGTAGTAATAGTTTTCACTGTTGTCCTTTAAGCTCATTGGTGACCAATTTTGATTTTTTTTGCTCTTTTGTTATCCTTTTCGCATTATAATCCATCTGATTTATTTTGGGAGGCATTTTTAGAAAGACAAGTACGCTCTATATATATACCTTTAAATAATGATCCTGCTTGTGGCGCAAACTGAAACTAGGCGTTATATGGGATACATTTATATAGTAGCACTACTACAAACATAAATCGAAAATGTTTTGTTTTGAAAACTCTTTTTCGATTTATGTCATTTTTCATCTGAGAACAGGTAGCTTTAAATTCTATAAAGCTAATAAAATAAAGTATCCAATATGCAAGTGTGCAGTTGCAGTAGAGACTTCATTTTTTTATTAAAGGGGCTAGACACCAGATGGTTTAAAAATCGGCAAATGCAGTATTTCCTGAAAACAAGCCAAGGTTTGTCAAGGCGACCTTGTAGGAGGCCATTAATACATCAGTTTACATGGTTATTATTATGAACACAACAATCATGTTCCTGTCTCATCTGTGTTTCCCTGAGGAAAATAACGCATAATTGTTTCCTAGTTTATATCTTACCTGTTTATGAGTACAGATTAATATACGGACCCTTATTTCAAACGTAATGGGATTTAAGTGATAGACAACCCAAGTGAATTTTAAATTGGAAAAATGTGCAAATACTGCAAAAGATGCATGTGTCGTAAGAGATGTGATACACCAGTAAGTAAGATTCAATGCGTTGTACACAATGATGTCAATTTTATGTAAGTTTTTGACAATTTATTTTTTTTCTTGGAATTGTATCATCTGGTGTCTAGCCCCTTTAAGTAATCACTTAAGGACCTTCACTTTCATGCAAGATCCACAATTTCCACCACAAAGGTCAAGGTCACACTTACAGGTTAAAATATCAGTATGGAATGCTGCATATATGCATAAACAGTATATAATTTGTTGTGTCCAAGCTGTTACTTTGTCATGAATCGAGGGATTTTAAAATTTGTTGGCAACATAAAGTAATTATGACCTGTCGCGTGCAAGAATATGTTTTAACTCGATTGTGATGCAAGCTGAGCTTATAGAATCACTCTTGAGTCCGTTTCTTGGGCAGAAACCAGTGCAGGTGGCCATTTTGAGACGCCATAGGATAGTACCCCTGGTGGGGATCGAACCCAAGACCTTGGATGAAAGGGGGACAACTTAACCTCAAGACCACTCTCACCCTTAAGAAATTGCATAATCCATTGAACTGGATGGCATTTCAGGGGAATTCGTCACTTACATTTGTACTGTGGCAGCTCTTGTCTAAGGCATGGTATATATGGATTGTTGCCATTTTTTGTGTTTTCAGAAAAAGTTGGGGATTTGCCATTTGTGTGTGTGTGTTCTTTTTAATAATGGAATGTGGAAATTGTTGCCATATCTGTGTTTTCCAGGCATGGAATATGGGCATTGTGGCATTTTTTGTGTGTGTTTTCCAGGAATGGAATATGGGTATTGTTGCATTTTTTGTGTGTGTTTTTCAGGCATGGAATATGGGCATTGTTGCATTTTTTGTGTGTGTTTTTCAGGCATGGAATGGGAGACTGCGACCAACCCCTGCTGGAGTCTGCAGCTCTTGTTGAGGAAATCACACAGCATCAGATGATCTCAGTGGTAGGGTTTATGTTACTGATGATTAAACTGACATGCTAGTAGTAGTTAATGTACCCTATTGTTCTGACATACAGTCATGGTAGACAAACTAGTAGTACGTATAAACAATGCCTACATATAGATGTATATATGTATAAGTGCATTAATACATTCTACGATTGCACTTTTTCTTCTTATATTTGGCAATGAATGTGTGATTTGATAAGAAAGCCAATGCTTTTGGAAATTTAGTGAATACAAGTTCTGGTAAATATGCATTTTCCTGAAACAATTCTTTACACATGTCAACTATATAACATACTGGATTCTGTGTTTCAGCTGTACCAGGCTGCAGATGTGTCTGCCATGCGTGGATCCAAGCTTCTTGGGGTTGAGGACTTCCTGTTTCTTATGAGGAAAGATAAGGTTTGTGACAACTTATAACTTTATTGTTTCTGTCTAGCATTGTCATTTATTGACTGTTGAGATTATAAAAATCAGGGGTTGATCCTGGATTTGTCGTTAGGGGTTGTGCGACTCCGGAAGAAGCTTTTTGCTAAATTTTATGCACCTGCCAGTCATAATGTCCTTCTTGTTTTTTGGTTTCTTTTAGGTAGGATGATATTTATGCCCCCCCTTGGAAGAAAAGGGGGTATATTGCTTTGCACATGACGGTCAGTCAGTTGGTCGGTTGGATCGTGGTAGACCAAAGCTAGTCGGAGTGGTAACTTAACAATTCCTAGACCTATGGTCATCTTACTTAACATGGAGGCTGATCCTGACCAGTAGATGACCCCTATTGATTTTATGGGTCATAACTTGTCAATGCTTGCACCCATGACCCTCAAACTTGACTTGGAGGTTCGGCCTGACCAGTAGAGAACCCCTAATGATTTAAGGGGTCAATGGTCAAGGTCACAGTGACCTTAAAGGCAAAAAGCTAGTCTGTCTGATAACTTGACAATGCCTGCATCCATGGTCCTCAAACTTAATATTAGGGTTGGGGCTAGGTTAGAGTCAAAGGTTAAGGTCACAACTCATATAGGTCATTCAAATTTACATCATATTTACTTATTCTCTGCTGCTTAGAAAATACCTGTTTATCTGCAAATATCAGTCAACATCTGAACATGATTAAAAACTGTACCTATTTTTCTCACATTTTAAATGGTCGTAATTTTAAAACTGCCTCAAAGACATCCAATGTCAATGACAAATCAGCTGTTATTTCAGGCCATGCATATTTCATTTAATTGTCGAAATATGCCTGACAACATGGCGCTCAGGGGGGCATTAAGTTTGACAAACATCTCTTGTTTTAAATTATTACCGCCAGAGTAGTAATTGTTTTAAGTTTCTCAATTACCTGAACATGCAACAATAAAAGACTTATGAATGAAATCTATATTAATTTAGAAATGTGTGTTTTCTACATCAGAGAAATTGACATTTAAAACAAGAACTCTCATGTTCTCAGAAATGTAATATTATATTTATGTAAGCTTAAGGCTGAGTTAGGTCACACACAAGTTCTTGTCCTTGATAAAAACCAGAACTGACGTCTATTTTGAAAAAGTGATCTTGATTGGGCCAAAACCAACTAGCTGTGTGTTGCCAGCAGACATGAAAAACATATTGCTCTGAGAAGTATCGCATTCTTTTGTTGGGGAGATTGTAATTTTATACAAAATCGCTCATAAATTCAGATTATGTTATATATTTGGAGGCGCTGCTTTTTATAGGTAAAGTTGCGTCGCCTGCTGCGCTACATGAACTTACGGGACCTGAAGGCAACTTTTAATCGTGCCACCAGTGTTGAGGAGGAGAATGGGACGGAGACAGGTGGGTGTGCCGGGGTGGGTGGGTGTGGATGATGGGGGGGTTGAAGACAAGTTAGTCTACCTGGAGGGTTGGGGAGGAGGGTGTGCAGGGGGTTGTATTGGAGCTGATGTTTGGGGTTGCAGCAGGTGTGTGTGGCAGAGGGGTCCAGGGGGCATGGACCAGGTTCAGTGTTGGGGAAGGATCCTACACTCTAGTATCCAACACTCGCAGGTGGCAGACAAAATGATTTGATGTGAATATAACAAGGATGATAGACTACAGTGGTGTTATCGGGAAGGGCACAATGGGCAGGTTATGAGTTCACTTTAAAGCTGCACTCTCACAGATATACCATTTTTACAACTTTTTTATTTTTTGTCTTGGAAAGAGCAAATTTTTGCGTAAATATCTGCAAACCAATGAAATAAGATTGCTGACAAAAAAAAACAGATCGTAGATTTTCATACTTCTGTTCGAAAATTAATGTTTTTATGGCTTCAACCGTTACTAACGGTTTAGGAAAAATGCAGAAAACATCAATTTTTGAACTTAAATATAAAAATCTGTGATTTGATTTTTTGTCAGCAGTCTGGTTTCCATGGATTTTTGCAAAAATTGGCTCGTTCCAAAACAAAAATTAAAAAAAGTTGTCAAAACAATCAATATGTGAGAGTGCAGCTTTAAATGTATGCCTGAAACATGGTCCAGCTGCTGTCTCATTTCAATATTGGTACTAGCTTCTACTGCAGAATTAAAATAGTCCTCTGAACATTTTTTGAAATTTGAATATTATTTCTGTCCTTGTTGTGTGACTCCATACTCCAAATTTGAGGAAAGTCATGGAAATATACAATTATTCTGGTATATCTAGTGTAAAGGGAAGTAACTGGTATAATTAATTTGGTTGCAATAAATGATAATGCTGGATTGTGGGAAGCCCTTTCGTAGACTTTATTAGCAATGTACAAACTTCTGATTACTTAAATTAATAAAGATGCATTCTTATTCCCAAATAATAATATTGTTTTAATATTCCAAAAAGAATGAATGAATGTCGAAAACAATGGTTCTCATCAAGGATATCGAGTTTAATTTAAAAAAACAACATTAAACACAGTATTTCTACATTATGAGACTAAAGTAAACTACCGTAAATCTTTTAGCATTCACCAATCATTTAATATTTTTGCATTTTCTGCTATTAAATACAGGGTTACAATTTTGTTATATGTAAATAATATTTTCCACAAATGCATTATTTAGTAAGTAGTTAAAGGTTTATCTGTCAAAATTGATGTTTGTTATAAATGTGTTTGTATTGATTTTGAATAAGAGTGTCACTTTAATATAAAACTCTTACATACGAAATGGAAGTTCTGTGTTTTAACTGAATACTGAAATTAAAATTTAGTTTGTTAAATATATCGGATTCATTACCATATATCGGATTCATAACCATATATAGCTGAGTAACATTAAGACCCCAGGAAATGTGATATTGTTATTGTATTATGACTCAGCTAGAATATCTTGTAATTGTAATTCTGCCATATTATCTGAGGATGGAAGCCTATCTCTCCGTGGGGAACAGTGATACAATAACAAGGTTAAAAACTCCAGAAAATTCTTGGAATTGAAGAATCATTTGGCAGCCTTGACTTTTTAGTACTATATTATAGGGAGTGTTGTTGAGCTGTTCTCCAATGGTTTGACCTTATGAAAATCACTTAATCTATGTTCAGTAATCTTTTGGGAGAGCTTTTGTATTTTGTTTCAACAGTATTTATAATAATGGCTGTTGTCAAATGTACAGTACACAATGTTCCTTGATTTGCATAAGGGATTGTCCATCTGAATAGGAGACTTTAACCATCGTAACAATGATGTACGTTTCATAGATCAAGAATGTCAGATTATTATTTAGCGAATTTCACAAATTCATTAGTCAATTAAAACTGCACTCTCACAGATTGACTAAAATTGGATCGCAGTTTTTCATACTAATACGGTCGATTTAAAAGTCATGTTTTATGGCTAAAATCATTACTAACGCTTTAAGAAGATAGAGTTTATCGGCATAAAACATAAATTTTTGAACGTAAATAACAAAAGGTGCGAACTGATTTTTGTCAGCAGTCATATATCACTGGTTTCCAGACATTTACGCAAAAATTGGCTTATTTCCAAAGATTTTTTTATATTTTTTTCAACGACATTTTTGTCGATTCAAGCAGTAGGTACAACAGCATACACAAAACATGCAACGTAACATTCATACATACATTAAAATATTCTACTGTATTGTTTTAATCACTGTACAAATATAAAGAAAAGATAAAATAGTTTTCAAAACGATCAATCTGTGAGAGTGCAGCTTTCATTGACTAATGAAGGTCCTAGTTTCGAAAATGGATAATACATCTACACAGAAATAACGATTCGAAATGCAATCTTACAATAAGCGCATTGATAAGTTTTTCTAAAGAAAACTCAGATTAAAGAATTATTTACTAGGGGTAAATTTTGTTTGTTAACAGTTGATAAATATAACATTTGTGAGGTTCTTTTCGTGTCATTTTTCCTGACTTCCATATAGCAAGGAAACTTGGAATTGACGACACCATAATTATCTCCATTTTTTCCTGAAGAACAGTCAGTTACTCACACACTATTTAATGTTCCACATGAATTGAAAAAACAACAAACAAGTAAACCCTCGCAAAATTAAGTTAGTCTACAGTAGGTGAGAGGTCAAAAATCAGTTTGCATAGAATCACGTCCTTCATTAAACTTTCTGTCCACAATTCATGTATCTGTTATTCTAGGTCTTATACATTTCCGTGAAATGTCATATCACCTGCTACATGGTCTTATTTTAGAATGACATTTAGAAAGCTTTCAGAACTTTCATTAGAAATGAAATATTTCTCCAACTCTGTAATGATCAGTTCATATTTCTTCAGGATAGAAGGTCATCGAAACTTTACCTTGAGGTCAGATATAACCTAGATTTGCTTTTATTAGCTGTTCTGAATCTTAGACACGCAAGTACTTAAATATTAATGATAAATAGGAACAAGAATGTCAGAGGTAGGCTAATAAGTATTAAATGTACATCTAATCTATGAGACTAAAATTCATTTCTTATAGTTTATAATCATTATTTAAACCTTCTTTGTGACCATAATTAATAGAATCATCCTCATCTGTTTCAATGGTAGAAACCATTACTGATGTCCAACTTGAGAAGCCATAAGAGTGTTCCCTCCTTGGGGATCGAACCCACACCCTCTGGGGTGAGAGTCGGACACCTATCAAACCCTTACGGTCTTGGGTGACAGTCCAAAACCAAGACCACTTGACCACTCCCGCCCAGTGGGGATCAACCCACAAAGTCTTGGGTGACAGTCCAAAACCAAGACCTCTTGACCACTCTCCACAGTGGGGATCAAACCCACAAAGTCTTGGGTGACAGTCCAAAACCAAGACCTCTTGGCCACTCTTGCCCAGTTGGGATCAAACCCACAAAGTCTTGGTAGACACTCCAAAACCAAGACCTCTTGACAACTCTCCACCAGTGGGGATCAAACCCACAAAGTCTTGGTAGACAGTCCAAAACCAAGACCTCTTGGTCACTCTTGCCCAGTGGGGATCAAACCCACAAAGTCTTGGGTGACGGTCCAAAACCAAGACCACTTGACCACTCTCCACCAGTGGGGATCAAACCCACAAAGTCTTGGGTGACAGTCCAAAACCAAGACCTCTTGACCACTCTTGCCCAGTGGGGATCAAACCCACAAAGTCTTAGGTGACAGTCCAAAACCAAGACCACTTGACCACTCTCCACCAGTGGGGATCAAACCCACAAAGTCTTAGGTGACAGTCCAAAACCAAGACCACTTGACCACTCTCCACCAGTGGGGATCAAACCCACAAAGTCTTGGGTGACAGTCCAAAACCAAGACCACTTGACCACTCTCCACCAGTGGGGATCAAACCCACAAAGTCTTGGGTGACAGTCCAAAACCAAGACCTCTTGGCCACTCTTGCCCAGTGGGGATCAAACCCACAAAGTCTTGGTAGACAGTCCAAAACCAAGACCTCTTGGCCACTCTTGCCCAGTGGGGATCAAACCCACAAAGTCTTGGGTGACAGTCCAAAACCAAGACCTCTTGGCCACTCTTGCCCAGTGGGGATCAAACCCACAAGGTCTTGGTAGACAGTCCAAAACCAAGACCACTTGACCACTCTCCACCAGTTGGGATCAAACCCACAAGGTCTTAGGTGACAGTCCAAAACCAAGACCACTTGACCACTCTTGCCCAGTGGGGATCAAACCCACAAGGTCTTAGGTGACAGTCCAAAACCAAGACCACTTGACCACTCTCCACCAGTTGGGATCAAACCCACAAGGTCTTAGGTGACAGTCCAAAACCAAGACCACTTGACCACTCTCCACCAGTGGGGATCAAACCCACAAAGTCTTGGGTGACAGCCCAAAACCAAGACCACTTGTTGACCACTCTCCACCAGTGGGGATCAAACCCACAAAGTCTTGGGTGACAGTCCATAACCAAGACCTCTTGACCACTCTCCACCAGTGGGGATCAAACCCACAAAGTCTTGGGTGACCGTCCAAAACCAAGACCTCTTGACCACTCTCCACCAGTGGGGATCAAACCCACAAAGTCTTAGGTGACAGTCCAAAACCAAGACCTCTTGGCCACTCTTGCCCAGTGGGGATCAAACCCACAAAGTCTTGGTAGACAGTCCAAAACAAAGACCACTTGACCACTCTCCACCAGTGGGGATCAAACCCACAAAGTCTTGGGTGACAGTCCAAAACCAAGACCTCTTGGTCACTCTTGCCCAGTGGGGATCAAACCCACAAAGTCTTGGGTGACGGTCCAAAACCAAGACCACTTGACCACTCTCCACCAGTGGGGATCAAACCCACAAGGTCTTGGTAGACAGTCCAAAACCACGACCACTTGACAACTCTCCACCAGTGGGGATCAAACCCACAAAGTCTTGGGTGACAGTCCAAAACCAAGACCACTTGACAACTCTCCACCAGTGGGGATCAAACCCACAAAGTCTTGGTAGACAGTCCAAAACCAAGACCTCTTGGCCACTCTTGCCCGGTGGGGATCAAACCCACAATGTCTTGGTAGACAGTCCAAAACCACGACCACTTGACAACTCTCCACCAGTGGGGATCAAACCCACAAAGTCTTGGTAGACAGTCCAAAACCAAGACCTCTTGGCCACTCTTGCCCAGTGGGGATCAAACCCACAATGTCTTGGTAGACAGTCCAAAACCAAGACCACTTGACAACTCTCCACCAGTGGGGATCAAACCCACAATGTCTTGGTAGACAGTCCAAAACCAAGACCTCTTGGCCACTCTTGCCCAGTGGGGATCAAACCCACAATGTCATGGTAGACAGTCCAAAACCACGACCACTTGACAACTCTCCACCAGTGGGGATCAAACCCACAAAGTCTTGGTAGACAGTCCAAAACCAAGACCACTTGACCACTCTCCACCAGTGGGGATCAAACCCACAAAGTCTTGGTAGACAGTCCAAAACCAAGACCACTTGACCACTCTCCACCAGTGGGGATCAAACCCACAAAGTCTTGGTAGACAGTCCAAAACCAAGACCTCTTGGCCACTCTTGCCCAGTGGGGATCAAACCCACAAAGTCTTGGTAGACAGTCCAAAACCAAGACCACTTGACAACTCTCCACCAGTGGGGATCAAACCTACAAAGACTTGGGTGACAGTCCAAAACCAAGACCTCTTGGCCACTCTTGCCCAGTGGGGATCAAACCCACAAAGTCTTGGTAGACAGTCCAAAACCAAGACCTCTTGGCCACTCTCCACCAATGGGGATCAAACCCACAAAGTCTTGGTAGACAGTCCAAAACCAAGACCTCTTGGCCACTCTCCACCAGTGGGGATCAAACCCACAAGGTCTTAGGTGACAGTCCAAAACCAAGACCACTTGTTGACCACTCTCCACCAGTGGGGATCAAACCCACAAAGTCTTGGGTGACAGTCCAAAATCAAGACCTCTTGGCCACTCTTGCTCAGTGGGGATCAAACCCACAAAGTCTTGGTAGACAGTCCAAAACCAAGACCACTTGACCACTCTCCACCAGTGGGGATCAAACCCACAAAGTCTTGGGTGACAGTCCAAAACCAAGACCTCTTGGCCACTCTTGCCCAGTGGGGATCAAACCCACAAAGTCTTGGGTGAGAGTTTGACACATATTAAACCCTTAAAGATGCACTCTTATTCCAAAATAAGATTCACAACATTGATACAATTGTTTAAATTAACCACAAAAGATTTATAGATGTCGAAAACAATGGTTCTTATGAAGGATACCTTGTTTAATTTGAAAGAAAGGCGCAGAAAATATGGTATTTGTTGGACGCTTCTTCACCACTCTCAGTGTGTTGGGGATCAAACTCAGCTCTTGAGTGAGAGTTGGACACCACTAGACTACCCTCACCCTGGTGGGGTTGGACACCTTTACAACTAGACCACTGTCACCCTGTTATCTCTTGTATACTGTATTTAGAGGAGTTTTAAGATGTATGCTAACAAGTTGAATATGCATATGCAGCATATGGGCATTATTTATGAGGTAAGCAGTGTTAACATTTTATAAACACAATACAGTAAAACTGCGATCGTTCGAGGTCGCCAGGGACCGAGTCAAAACCTCGAGGGAACCGATGTTTCGAATGACCCGATTTTCAATTTTCCAGTTTGATATGAAATATCTTTCAGTGTATTTTAAGTTTGAAGTCGTCAAAGAGACTGTTTACTAAGACTCCGATTATGTGTTGCGTTGTGGAAATCGCTATTATGTTCAAAGGTTAATGTAAAACACAAAAGAAAAAACAATAAATTAATAAATAGAAATGTTTGTTTTAACAAAAAAACACATTTTCGTAACAAGCAACATTTGAATGACAGTACATAATGTGCCATTAGTCAGATTTAAGTTTCGCAAAATCAAGGATTGTTGATTGGCGCATCTTGTCTGTTTCGCGAAACTGTTCAGTCAAAACCTCGAGGGAACCGATGTTTCGAATGACCCGATTTTCAATTTTCCAGTTTGATATGAAATATCTTTCAGTGTATTTTAAGTTTGAAGTCGTCAAACAGACTGTTTACTAAGACTCCGATTATGTGTTGCGTTGTGGAAATCGCTATGATGTTCAAAGGTTAATGTAAAACGCAAAAGAAAAAACAATAAATTAATAAATAGAAATGTTTGTTTTAACAAAAAAAACACATTTTCGTAACAAGCAACATTTGAATGACAGTACATAATGTGGCATTAGTCAGATTTAAGTTTCGCAAAATCAAGGATTGTTGATTGGTGCATCTTGTCTGTGTTTCGCGAAACTGTTCAATCGTAATGTGACGTGCCAGCGAACAGCACGGTCAGCATCGGCAGTGAACTCCAAGAACCTTCTGACCACATCTAAAGCGTTAACTTCTCGTCATTAACTTCTCATGATTATCATCTCAAATGCCCATATCAACTAATATCGGTCATGCGTTAACAGTGAAAAACGTTTTTTCACACCTATCAAATTGCCTTTCAACTGTCATTGCAATTTTTACGACTTGCGAACATTTTAACACCTAGCAATTGTTTGTTTATTTTGGAACTCGCGTTCGGGAAAAAGTGTGAAATTATGTCCTCGAGGGAACCATAAGGTTTTGTGCATGATTTGTGTACTTGGGACCGAGGATACTGCTCGACATAATTAGGTTCGATGCAGCGTGGGTATATTTTATATGAAAATAGGAGGAAAAAAGTTCGGGACCAAGCTCCGACCACGAGGGAACGCCGGTTCTCGAACGACCGCTTGTTTGAGGGAACGCAGTTTCACTGTATATATAGCATGAACATGTTTTGTCTATTTACAGCATCAGACTTGAAGCCAGTGTGTGGCAAGCGTGTCAAGATCTGCCATGACTTCCTATCTTCCATTGATCAGACAGGTACAGTGTTTGAAACTTTCTGAGCTCATATATTGGTTGAGGTATTGTCATAGTTGTTGTGTTGTATGTGTCTGCATCGACAGAAGGGTTCAGAAACTTAAATCTTGGACATAGCTTAAAAATTGTTATTGGAATATCTCTCTCTCTCTCTCTCTCTCTCTCTCTCTCTCTCTATATATATATATATATATATATAGGAGGTATAATAAATGAGGTATTGTATTTGTGGTATTATGTATCAGGTATTATATATGAGGATATATATATGAAGTTTTAATAATGAAGTATTTAATGTGAAGTATTATATGTATGGTATTATACGTATAGTATTGTATATGATGTAATATATAAGAGGTATATGTGAGGTTTTATATTGTTCTTGTTTGCCTATTACAGGTGAACTGGTTGCTCTGTTTGATGATGAGGAGGAGGATGATGTAAAATATGAGCGGCTACTGGTATGTTTAAGATTCCACATTACATGAAAACTTGCTTATCTTACATATAAAGATCCATAAGCTGCATGGTGTTCATGTGATCAAATATATTATGATATCTTCTAAAATTTTGAATTTTTCAATATATGGTAATTAAAGATAAAAGAAATTCTAGAAATTTTAAAATATAAAAAAAGCATAAAAACTGAAATACAAAAACCTAAAAATACTGAGGCATTATTTATGAAGTAAGCAGTGTTAACATTTTATAAACACAATATATGATATTTATGTAGGAACTTGCCCACACTGCAGTAAAAGTTGTCAACATTCAAATGTTAATGGTTTAGTTAATTTTTTTGTTGAAACTTTTTGCAATCATGCAAGTTAATAAGCCTTTCAGAGGCCTAATGTTAACTGTATTTGTTTACTTTATTAAAGTGAATATAATCGGATTATTAGTTCTGCGTTTTCTCCTGGAGGTTTTATTCGACTCGAGTGGATATTTGCAGATTGTTTTAACGACGCACCATTTTTTTTTATGACATCATTTTAACATTGCGCAGCGATACGTGTTATGACGTGACGTCACAAAGTTGGAATACAGCCATATTGCACTGGAGTGGAATACGGACTACCGTATTTTGCGATATGTATTGCGTGTGGATTTATGATGGGTATATAATAAAAACAAATATACCAACCAATACTGCGAGTGTGGCTTTAAACTAAGTGAACTGGTAATTTGTAAATTAGTATCATAGTCACTAGCAGGTGTTTGATTCATGCATATAAAGTAATTTATAGAGGATATAAATATAGAGTTTGTTTCGGTGTATGATTGTAGTATATTTCACTGAGTGAGGACCAAAAGTTATGTTTCATGAGTGGCTAAGAATGACTTGCTGTTTTCGAGGTGAAATATATTCTAAAGCGAACAATTTTTCTCTTCATGATATGTCTAAAAGTGGTATAAAAGGCATTTGATTTAATTTTATTGGAAAAACATGCATAAGTGTATAAGTGAATTTATATGTTCACTGTTCAAACAGTGAAATGTCATTTTAATTTCATATATACGTCTCTACAAACTACCAGAAAGCATGCAATATAGAAAGTGGTTTTATCTTGCTGCTTTATGAAATTATTTCAATGTCATTTCAGCTTCCCCATGCACATTTTAATTACATTTCTGAAGAAATAGACAGGGTTTATTGCGAACTTCAGCCTGACAGTTGAAATACATTGACGTCATTTTGAATTTCAGCCTTTCAAATGAACATTCAATTTTGGAGCAGATTTAACATAATTTCAGTATTTTTTTTGGATAAAATCGAGACAGCAGTGCCTTATACTGGAAATCAGGTTCTGCCAAATCACTAATAATTATACCCCCACAAATGAAGTTTGAGGGGGTATATAGGAGTGAGCTTGTCGGTCGGTCTGTCGGTCGGTCTGTCGGTCAGTCTGTCGGTCGGTCGGTCTGTCAGTTTTCATGGTTTCTGGACGATAACTCATGAAAGGCTAGACAGATTTGAAATTTTTTTGGTACACAGGTGTAACATCAGAAGATACAGGTCAAGGTTGATATTGGGGCAGGTGGGGCCAAGGTCAAGGTCACTGTTACTAAAAATAGAAAAACGGTTTCCGGACGATAACTCATGAAAGGCTTGACAGATTTGAACAATTTTTGGTACACAGGTGAAACATCAGAAGATACAGGTCAAGTTCGATATTGGGGCTGGTGGGGCCAAGGTCAAGGTCACTGTTACTAAAAATAGAAAAACGGTTTCCGGACGATAACTCGTGAAAGGCTAGTTTTTCTTGTTAGCAGTGTAACTTCTAAATTACTCAACAGTTTTAAATAAAACAATACATGCATGATAAAAGAAGATGCAGTGTGCAGTAACCTTGGAGTTATGGCCTCTTTTCAAAGGAATGGTTTGCCATTCCTGTGTCCAGGCGGCATTTGGGGGTATTCGTCACTCCTGTGACAGCTCTAGTTTGAATTTCAATTTATTGCGCTATGTGATTTCATGGTGAAGACCACGCTACCTGATATATGGATCCAGCATAATGAGTGTAGATCTATGATCATGGCCTATCCATGTATTTTACACTGTTTATGACAGGGTGCAGGGCTGGGCTCCTGATGTCCGGATCAAGCTCTTGAGAACAGGTAACTTACATTTCCAAAGAAATAGATCCATGATCTGTGCCTGTTCATGTATTTCTCAGTGTATATTACAGGGTGCCCACCTGGTCTTCTGATGTTTGATTGATCAAGCATATGAAAACAGATAACTTTTATACCCAAAGAAATAGTTCCATGATCTCGTCTGGCATGCAAGCTGTCCATGTATTTTGTAGTGTATATTACAGGATGCAGACCAGGGCTCCTAAATTAAATGTTCGATGGTTCCAGCATACATGTATGAGAACAGATTTACATTTCCAAAAAATAGATCCATGATTATACCATGTTTAATGTATTTCTCCATGTATATTACAGCGTGCGGACATGTCCTCTCGATGTATGGATCCTGCGCAGTATATGGAGTTTGCAGAGGCCCGCAGTGTCAACTTCAGTATGTATTGTGTATTCTTCTTCTAAGATATTTCAATTGTTGTTGCTTTTGCAGATCATTGCAACTTCAGTATGTTTCATATTTGTAATAATCCAAGTTTTCATTTCTGTTCTGCTTGCCGTTGCTATAAAGCATTGGGACTGCTTTTATATAAATGGGATGATTAAGATCAGGATCAATCCAGAAATCAGAATAGATGTGGAATATATGGGTCATTTCAGTTTCTGACTATTGTGAAGTGGTTATTTTTTGCTGCACATTTGAATTAAAAAAGATAAGAAGTAGCTTAAAATTGAAAAAAAACACACTTAAACTTGGTTCTACCGTATTTTCTCGACTATAAGGCGATTCGCTTATAAGACGGCCCCCTAACTTTGCCCATGAAATCTGGTGCTTTTTGTTTCGACTCGCTTATAAGACGGGGTCAATTTTTAAGCAAATCTAAAATGCTAAAATTCTTCCTAATGTGTAAAAATGTTCAAGCTCAACAGACAATTATCGACTTTCGCGGTAACTGTTTTTGTTTTACTCAAAGAAAATGGCGGTCAACTGTGAGCTCTCTATTTGGAGGTAGGTTAAAATGAGTACATAAGTTTGCAGGACAGGTCGTTACTTATCGGAATTGTAATAATTAATCAATAACAACATATGTTTGTTTTAGTTTTTTTGTTTTTTTTTAAGACACCAATGAAGTTCTTCGGCAAAATAAATGGCTTCAATAACATAACTGCGAAAAGCCTAGGCATGAATAGGTGTTTGTTTAGCAATAATGCTTTAGGCAATATTGTCCCTTGATTGGCGACGAACATAAAGGATTCATATTCGCATTGTCATTTGTTTGCTTAATCAAATTGACAGTTAGGTACCTACATCATATTAAGATTCCAATTTATTGATTTGATCTGTCAAACTAATTATACTGACACGCGCCATGAGAAAAAATGCAGATATAACGGTACACTGTGTGACGTCAGAGCACGCGCGGTGAAGAGATTTCGTGTTGTTGTTTACTTAATTGCCCCATACTTGTATCAGCAGACGATATACTGGATAGACGAATACCCTATGTAAAATTTTACTGATTTTGACTTGAATCTTTTTTAATATTTTATCGACTCGCTTATAAGACGGGTCCCCTACTTTGGGGGTAAAAATCGGGACCCAATTTCCCCGTCTTATAGTCGAGAAAATACGGTAAGCCCCTCAACCCTGATTTAAAGACCCTGTATTACTTCTGAGGTCATACCGTATCTGTTGGATACTTGTTGGATACTGGCTGAGACGTTCTGAATGGTTTTACTTGATCATACAACTTCAGTGGTATGTTGCCATTGGTGATCAGATGACCCTCACTAATTTTGATGTGAGTAGGTCAAAGGTCACAGTCAACAGTATTATGAAAACTTAGTCTGCACAATTACTTGTGATCAATTTCACTTAGGACCATCAAACTTCAGTGATATATTGCCCTTTACCGGTATATGACCCCTACTGATTTTGAGGTCAGAAGATCAATTGTCAATAACAAATGCATTTTTTGTTAAAACACCATTATTGATCTTCGGTATGTGGCATATTTTTGACAAACATCAACTGAATATTACATATTATTTGACTATGACTGTATACATTTGTATATCAAGTCTCAGAATAAGGCTTAAATAGTGGAGTTATTCCCCTTAGGTGACTAATAAAAGTGAATGAGCGTGGGCATCTTGCCACTAGCGAAGCTCTTTTTTTTTATTACCATCATGCAGATGTCTTAAAGGAGAAGTTGAGATAAGCATTGACATTTATCATTTTTTTCAGGCAGTTTCTTGGAATTCTTAGCTCTTGGAAATTCTGTACAACTTTATTAATATCATAACTTAACAATACTGGTACAGATGAACACATATTATTTAAATAAAATGTTGTTTCTATATCTGTATTTATTGGAAAACAAGATATTGGTTTAGACATAGGTAATTGCTAAGGGGTTTCTTCCCGATTTAGTTGTTTCTCTGACCATGGTTTTACTGTGGTGTAATACTGTTAAGTCATATTATTAAAGTGTATGTTATAGATGTAACATACACTTTTACATATTTTAAATCTAGCAATTTAATAAATTTGACTATAATCAATGGGAACATCTGTTTAAAGTTTTATAATGAAAGATTGTTGAAAAAAGAAGTTAGACCACATTTTATGTTTGGCAAAAGTAAATCTTTTTACTGGTGTTCTTTTTAGTTTTCTTGGAATTCTACCTGGGAAGGACTTAATTAATTGACTAATATATCTCCTACTTAAGAACCTTCATGCCTGAAATTCATTTAGGCTTTTTCGCCAATTCTCATATCTACATATGAAAATGTTGTTGTTTATTGTATCTGAATGACCAAAAAAGCCCTGCACTACAACATGCTGGTATTTCAGGTCGAAAACACAAGACCCAGAAGTTCAGAGAATGGTTGTTTACTGGCCTTGATGTTGACATTAAACCTACCCAGACAGCTGTGGAGGTTGTGTCATACCTGGCGTACGAAACAGTGGCACAGGTACGATTATACATTCACACATGTTTTGTTTATAGGAAATCCTTTTAAACATCTTCATTTCAATTCATGTTAAAGGTTGATGTGAGACCAGCCAATTCTTGGCATGTCATGTCAATCATTGCATAAATATACAAGACGTTTGCATAGATACGGACATGTATCATACATTCTGGAGTTGTAGCGATGGTTGACTTTTACAAATATTAGCGTGACTTGTCGTACGCTTCATGAATACCCTAACTCACACACAGTTGTGAGTGCAGTCAGACGACAAGTAACATGTATAGTCATATGACTGCTGGATGACAGGATACTCCTGCGATCAAACAGGATAACTAAAGACTTGTAGTCTGACAATTGCATAACTTTTGAGGACCTGTCAAAGACCACCTACAACCAGTTTGGTTGCAGGCAGGTTTTTCAGCATTATCAAAAACCTCTTCATTACCACCTGTAACCCAGGACTTGTATGATTCCTTACGATTTTTAGTTCTAGCTGGTCGTAGCCTGGAGTTTGTTGTCTTATCTGGGGCTTATAGTACATATAAAGTATGACACTACCTAAATCATTATGAAAGTTCATAAGTCAAACTACTAAACGCCAATATTTAAAAATATAGAAGGAAAAGGTGATGCTTAAAGTTACAATGTGAAGGGTGCCTGCCACACCGAAGTTAGTCCTTCTATATATTAATACAGTAGCGGCAGTCTTGCAAACAGCAATCCAATCTCTTCTAACAGTACTTGTATCAAGTTAACTATCAGTACTAAATAGTATTATGATATTGTCTTCCTATAAATATCGTACATAATAATGCCAAGTAGACCTTTTGTTACTTAGGACGAGGTAATTTATTGAATTCTGTCAGTTTGCAATCCAATTATCTTTAACTTTTGCAGTAACAGCAATGAAATATGATATTGAGTATCAGAGTTTCTTAGTAAAAATACATATATTACAGTTATGCCAATTAAGAAGAGATTTATCAGAAAACTTGTTTTCTGAAAAATGGAGGTCCTAACCCTGATTTTGGTATTAGGCATTCAAAGGAGTGTTAATGAATACTTGGGACACAAGAAGGTTGTTCATGGAAATTCACAATATGACATTATTCGGTAACCATACTGATGGCCCAAACAAAGAAGGGGGAGGGGGGATATAGATTTGCCCTTGTCCGTCCATGCGTCCTTCTGTCTGTAAGTGTTATGAGAACTTGCGTCGATCAAAACTCCATCACAATATTGCCTTGAACCATGAAACCTATGGCTCATGTTAATGGGGTACTGCAGTTTTGCGAAAAGTTATGGCCCTTGAATAAGCAAAAAATGGCAGTTCTGGATTTGTGTCGCACAAAACTCAAAACTATATTACCTACAGTCATGAAAGCTTAGAGGAAGCTGTGCGTCTGGAGTTTTGTTTCCCACTGCAGAAAGTATATCTAGAGATATGGTCCTTAAATAAGCATAACTTCAAAGTTATAAATCATACACTCATGAATTGTTACTGGAAGGTATTTGATGTTATTAAAGTTGTTGAAATCATAATTTTTATGCACCTTTAAAGAGAATGAGCAAAATAATGGCCCTTGCTTTTGTGATAGACCTGGCATATGGGGGCATCCATGTTCTATGCACATATTTTCAGTTTAAAGATTATTTCATATGCAGGATTTAGTCAGGAAATGGGGTACGAAAGTTGGGGTGGGGTTAGAATCTAACTGTACAAAACTGGCGAATTACTTGCAGCCCAAATTAATATTCCCTTAAACATGTTACTGATTAAAATGTACTAAAAACAATTTTCATTTTTCAATGTTTAATATTGAACAATAACAGAATCTAGGTTATTTTGTATGTATGTATAACAGTTGTGTCTATACACGTTTTATACAGTATACGTGTGGAGTCATTGAAAGTTATCGCGACTGCCATTCTCGTGTCTTTCCTTGGGGTTTTCTTGTATCCCTGCTGCATGTATGCGATCCTGTCCCGTTGTGGGGGAATCCAGAACAGCTGTTTGTCGTTGTAGACATACACATTGTCATCTGAGTCAGTTGCAAGACCCTGTGGGGAGCCCCCTTCAAACTCAAACATGGTTTTCCCAGTCTTCATATTAATTCCACGCACTCTCCTGTGTGAGGCCTCAGATACAACAATTTCACCAAACTTCATTGTTGCACAGAGGTAGAATTTGCTACTAAAACAAGGTTCAGCTATAGGGTTTATGTCCAAAGTTTGCATAACACGACCTTTAGAGTTGACAATTTCGATAATAAACTCGATATCGTCCCTCTCGGGGTGCGATTTCAGTTGAATTCCAACTGCCAGAATGAGCTCTTTTGCGTAGAGTGGGCAAACAGCTGTTGAAAAACACTCCCCAGAAGTGTTGAAGTTCTTCCTTTTCACAACTTTAGCTTCCGAGGCACAACCAGGATACATCAGCTCGTACAACTGAACATCCTTAAATTCTGTTATTTTTTTCATTGTTTTTACAAATTCCGGGTCATTCTTATTAATATCATTGCGCATCTTGAAGCGTTCAAACGAAACTACAATGTCATTTCTCCTTGAGCATATCGACAATGGGGAATACAAGGTGAAGCATATCTCCCCAATACACTGAAACTCATCATTGTACAATGTCAAGGTTTTTCTGGTAATTGCCACTATGTACCGCTCTATACTTACACACCCACGTAAATACCTGTCTTCATCCGGCACATCATCTTTTTTCAAATCGTTGTCTTCCAAGGTCGCAACTGGTAGAACAGTCTTTACTGCCACATAGTTTAACAAATCCATGTTATCAGGTCGCGAGGGAGGCAAATATTTCCCCATAGCGAGCTTATGACTACGGTTATGTTTAGAGACACACTTTTGGCACAGATATACCCTACATTGCCCGCACCAGCCTCGGGCAGGTTGTGACTGGTTCACGCATGGGTCACAGATAGGAGCCAACGAGGTGGACTCATCACTGGGTGCTGGGCTCACCTGAATGGGCTTTCCACCACCTGAGCCCATTGCTTGACTGTCTTGTCCCCTTTATTTATATATATACACTGATTGCTTATACATATGATTTCCTTTATTCAATTTGTAGATTCATAAATGTACTTCTTTATACATGAATTATGATGGCCAGTTTTTTACTTCACTTCATGCAGATTAGAGATCCTTTCTATGTATTTATATTGTGTTTTCTGCACTATCACTGATTACATTTTTTTTAATCTAAGGTTCCGCCTTATGTTTATACATGATTTAAATCATGAATTATTTAAATAAAAAAATCCACATTTCAGTGCTCAACGGGCATTCTCTAAAAGTGCCCATAGATTTAAAATTAGGTTTTAAAATAAATACCAATTACTGTTAAATATCATTCGTTGTACAACCATTCCTTTCACGAGTGAATTCCTCATAATCCATAAACCCTTTATGTTACTGTCCTTTAGTATACAGTAATTATAAGTGTCTTATACTCAATAGTAGAATTTATCAGCAGAATTAAAAACACATTGTGAATAGTGTAATAGTTCTACGTACTTTCTGAACCAAAAGTTGTGCTCACAATTGCAAAGGATATATTTAATAGAACTAATCAATAACTCTTATCTACTGATTACTATTTAAACACTACATTTCACCTGTCTTTAAATCAATCGACTGGCATTGAATCTTGTTCTGTGACCATAGCAGAGTTTGCTTTAAATAAACAGACTGGCGGTAATCTGATAGTTCTTTTTGTAATGCCATTACCGAAAGTTTATTTCCTAAAATATCCATGTGTATTTTGTTTTATCTGTAACGAACACAAAGACGTTAGTCTTGTTATATTTAAAAAGTATGATAGAATGGTTCAAAATAATTTATGGGATTTATATACAGTGTTAATTAGATTATTTTAAAGCACAGATTTAAATAAAGAGTTTAAGAAAAATATGCTAGCTTAGGCTTAGATTTTCTCTTCAAACAATTTATTAAGCAAAAAAAAACTGTTTATAAAAATTTACACACATTAAACTTTCTAAACTAGTGGTAGGCAAGGGAGCATACCATATGAAAACATCTTTCAGTTTGACAAGGCCAATCTTCCACACCTAAAATGATTTCATACATGTTTCTTCATTTGAATCCTTATATGTAGCCCGCTGGGATTTGGGGAGTTATGCCCCTTTGAGATGAATTGCCTTTGATGTAGATAGTGAAACTGGCCAAAATCACTCGAGTTATCTTGACAGTTCATATTTCATTTATTCAAATTCCTTGCTGAAACCTGAATTTATAAACCCAAATACAGTCTATCATAATTATCTTTCAATAAAAATAATTCCCATTACCAGCAAAAAGAACTCTTTGAAGCTGCACTCTGACAGATTGAACATTTTGAACAATTTGGAAATCAGTCTCTTGTATTCAGGGAACCAGTCTGACTGGATGTCCATTGTTTTCGGTTGTGGCCCTGGCTTTACTGGTGAAGCTGGACAGCCAGGCTGGTTACCTTGATCCAGTGTCTCAGACCCTGCCTAGTCTCATGTATACAGGGAACCAGTCTGACTGGATGTCCATTGTTTTCGATTATGGCCCTGGCTTTACTGGTGAAGCTGGACAGCCAGACTGGTAACCTTGATCCAGTGTCTCAGACCCTGCCTAGTCTCATGTATACAGGGAACCAGTCTGACTGTATGTCCATTGTTTCAGATTGTGGACCTGGCTTTACTGGTGAAGCAGGACAGCCAGACTGGTTACCGTGATCCAGTGTCCCAGACCCTGCCTAGTCTCATGTATACAGGGAACCAGTCTGACCGTATGTCCATGTTTCAGATTGTGGACCTGGCTTTACTGGTGAAGCAGGACAGCCAGACTGGTTACCGTGATCCAGTGTCTCAGACCCTACCAAGTATCTTATATACCGGGAACCAGCCAGCCACACCCTCACCACTGATACCCAAACCAGATCTCACTTCTCCCACTGGGGTAAGTCTTGTGGAAAATATTTTAAGATTATCTGTTCTTCGGATAAAACAAATGAGGTATTGTCATAGCCTTGGTGTTGTCGGCTAAAGTGTAATAACTTTAAACGTGGTCATATCTTATTTTAAAGATATCCAAGTGAAGCTTGGTTACTGTGTTTGTTGTAAGAGAAAATGTGTGCACATGCAGCAAGGCCCATAACTCTGGCTTTAATCATTGGTGAGTTATGTCCCTTGTCAGACTAAAACACAAGAACAGACAGCTGTTGGTGGTCACTCTGTGGTGCTCATGTTTAGGACAGAAAGATCTGTTGAAAAATAACAGTAACATTCTAACATCTCATATACAAACAATCTCATTCAAATTATGATGTTCATTTTATTTCATTAGGATGTGTACTTATATCAATACAATGTAGCTGAAAGTAAATTGAATGATATTTAATTTCTTGATAATTGCAATTACATCAATCCGATTTACTTAAAATGTCTTAACTGTTTTACAACTTAAACAGAGTGAAAGAATAATACTTATAAGATATATTTCCAGACTTAGATTGCAAAATTATTTTCATGTAGCATCATCAAATGAGTGTTTGGGATATGACTACCTGGTATACAAAATACAACCAGAGAAATGAATAAAAATCTTCTTTTAACAAGTTTCTGTTTTCTTCTTGAGAGGAATTTTCGAAGGGTTGTGCATTGTAATCTCTGCTTGTGCTGCCTCTGTTATTTCAGAAAATTCAAATAACAATAATGCTAAGATAAAACCAATACTGTTTACTGTTACACTTAATATACAAGAATGCCGGGTTTTCATGGTAGATATACATACTCTCAACAAAATCATTTAAGGCTCACCTATATAATTCTTGAAATATTGATATACAGTAAAACTGTAATTACTCAAGCAGTTGGTTTCTTGAGAATTACGGTTTGTTCAATGTTAAGGCTTATTTTTGACCTTTACTACTTCTATTTCATATAAAATACACTGAAGATGGATCAAAACCTTGAATAATTTGAGCGCTTAAGCATCATTTCTGGTCCAATACAACAATCATACACAAAAGCTTATGGTTACCTCAATGTCTTAATTTCACAGAAATTAATAAGCTGTGAAAACAGATATTAATTGATAACTTACTTCAGAGGTTTGCTAACAGAAATATGGAGAGAAACGTTAGTTCCTTAGATTAAAGGTTCGTACGAAAACAAATTTTAATAAAATTGGATTGTCAAAAAAATTTGTTCTGATAAATGATAGTAAACTCAACATGTTTTTCAGAGCCCTCCCGGTACCCCAGGTTCCGCCCCACTGAACCCGCTCACAGGTAGCGCAGGGGCGGGCTCAAAACTCAAACCAAAGAAGAAAAAGAAGGTTAATGTTTGATTAATTAAAAGACTAGTTTGACACATTTTTGAAGTTCAATAGGAATCATACAACACACCCATCAGACTATACTACCCAGGGCTTGTAAATACAGTATTCCATTTAAAACTTGTATGCATTTCAATTTTGCAAAGCAAATGCCTTCATGTGGCATTGTTGAAGTGAAAAAACTATGGCAAATGAAAGAAAAAAGGGTTAGGAGTATTCAAATAAAAAATGTTACCCATGTTACATTATGCACACATACAGCAAGGCTCATAGCTCTGGCTCTAATATTGTCAAGTTACGCCCAATTTGTTTGAATGAGAGTAGAAACAACAGACAAACATTCTGTGGTCGTAATTAACACAAGCTTGGGCTTGTTTATAAAGAAGTCTTATTTCGATGACTGTACATTGACGTTCGCTGTTTGCACCACAGCACTCTGGTCTCATTTAGGCAATCCAGCTGAAGAGATAAACAAGGCCATGGGGGAGATACAGACGTGTTATCAATCCATTCACTTGAAATGAAGTTGCCTTGTTAATGTATTATTTTATACCCTTCCTCTTAGTCCGGTCCCGGGGGTGTTATGGAGGTACCGATGTCACAAGCCATCCAGCCAGCAGAGATACAGGAAGCTATGAGAAGATATAGTCGCTTCATTGGTCCCTTTGCTTCGGAAATGGTAGGCCAGCATATTTCTTCCATGACAAATCTTAAAATCCCTATTATACTAAAGTTAGTAATTGACTTAAAGGTTTAGAAAATGATAACATAAACTACAGTTGCATTGAAAATTTTAATCAAACTCCTTCAAATATTAATCCAAAAATGCTTCAGATACGTATAAAAACGATAATAAAATTATTTTTGTTCTTGAATTTAGTGTGCTAAGTATTTCACTATAAAGATGACAGTCAGGATTTATGTTACTGAATTGATAATAGGCTATTATAAGGATGCGTATCATTACTTTTAACAGTAACCCTGCCATGTACACTCTGCATTTCAGAAGTTTAATTCAACCCTGTCACCCAAGTTCCTGAATCTGTGTGTATGAAGGCAGATAGCGCGGTCATTATTATACAAGCTAGACTATATCTGCTGATGGCATATCAGCGATGGCTCAAACAATTGTGTTTGCATAAGTGAAACATTCAATGATTGCTAGAACAGTTCAAGCTTCAGCTGACTGCTCAAGTTATTGATTCTTGTGATGGCATCATTGACAATTGATGCCTGGAATATATTTTGTGATGGCATCATTGACAATTGATGGCTGGAATATTTCTTGTGATGGCTTCATTGACAAGTGTTTGCTGGAATATTTCTTGTGATGGCATCATTGACAAGCGATGGCTGGAATATTTCTTGAGATGGCAACATTGACAATTGATGGCTGGAATATTTCTTGTGATGGCATCATTGACAATTGATGGCTGGAATATATTTTGTGATGGCATCATTGACAAGCGATGGCTGGAATATTTCTTGTGATGGCATCATTGACAAGTGTTTGCTGGAATATTTCTTGTGATGGCATCATTGTCAAGCGATGGTTTGAATATTTCTTGTGATGGCATCATTGACAGCGATGGCTGGAATATTTCTTGTGATGGCATCATTGACAAGCATTTGCTGGAATATTTCTTATGATGGCATCATTGACAAGCGATGACTGGAATAATTCTTGTGATGGCATCATTGACAAGCATTTGCTGGAATATTTCTTGTGATGGCTGGAATATTTCTGTGATGGCATCATGTATCAGTGATAGCTGGAATATTTCCTGTGATAGCATCATGTATGAGCGATGGCTAGAATATTTCTGCTGATGGATTTAGTGACAAGCGGTGGCTGGAAAACTTCTGCTGATGGCATATGCTAGTGGCAGATATTCCTAATTGGACATTCAGTTGGACCAAAGTTTTAGAGCAATATATCCGTATGTTCATATGATGATGATAAGTAATATGAAAATTATGATAAGCATAATACTAATCAGTGTGTTTAACTGGTGTTTAGATTACTATTTCTCCCACCTCAGATAAGTAGATCCAATAATGTAATCATGCTAGAAATTCTTATCGTGCCCACGGGCGAAGATAAAATGCCCGTATGGAACTCCTTTTTAATTGTCGCCACATTGGAATTACCTCCCTTGTTAAAGACAGTCTTCTGTAGCATCATAGAAACCTTGTCTAGTGGTAATATTTAGAATGCTAATTAACTATTTCTCGCTTCAAATGTCACCATAAAAAAGTTTTCACGCATTTTTCAAGAACTAATGCTCCACTCTCCTCCGAACTATTTAAAGACCGATTTGACTAGTAACAACCTGAATCACTGTGAGCATATCCATGACAACCACGAATTATCAAATATCCATACGCATTTATTTTCACTACGCTCAAAAGAGTTCCAGCAAAAATTACATTTTTACACAATTTTGTTTAACTGAGGTGGGAGAAAAAGCATCTACCATAGCCGCTCGTGTAAGATAGGTTCATCCCAACCCTCGCGCAGGGTATTTTGCGGAAACTCTGTAAACCTCGTTTCTGCAAAACACCCTGCGCTCGGGTCGGGATGAACCTATCTTACACTCTCAGCCATGGAAAATACTTATATTCTATGTGTAACATGGGGATGAAGAAATTGAAACTGTTCTTGCTTTTGTTTCAATGTGCACTAAAAATAAAACATGTTATTTTAAATATTAAAAAAATATTGTTTTAGTATGTTTCAAATACCTGAATTGATATCTTGTTAAATATTTCTTGCAATAAAATAGACAAATGTTTGTCTTGCGTTTAATATTTTCAAAGACAAAATCTGGATATTGTCATATCTGTAGTGATGCTGTTGACGTTCAAACTTTTTTCCAATTACCATGAAACTTGGTACTCAGTGTCATGTACTTTGTGGTTATCATACCAGCCTAGAAAGTCACACACAGGTGGTGTCCATGGCTTTAATATTTGTTGAGTTAACCCCCTTGATTAAATTAGAGAAATTGATCAAAATACATGTGGTGCCATTGTTTGAGTTTAGTCTCGCCCCATAAATGGTGAGACATTGTTTTTGCTCGAGTTGTCTGCCTGTCCGTCACAAATCAAGTCCAAATCATATCTCCTGAAGGATTTCAAAATAACTGCCCACAAATGTTCACCATGTTAAGATGGTGTGCATGATACAAACAGCTCGGTTCAAGGTCACACTTACAAGTTGTATGACGACATTTCGATTTCGCTCCTTATCTCTTGAAGGAATCAAGGATATTAAAATAAGCATCCACAAATGTTTGCCATATAAACACCATGTATAGAATAATGTCTCAAAGGTCAATTTCTTGAAGGACTTTGAAATGAGCGCATAGCGCATGTAACAATCAGCCCTGTTCAAGGTCAGGATCACACTTAGGTTAAAGGTCAAATGACTACATTTTTTGTCTGCTTCATATTTCTTCAACTGCATGAAGGCTTTTGAAATAACTTGCCACAAATGTTCACCATATTGAGACGATGAGAATAGGGCATGCTACAGCAGCTCAGTGCAAGGTCACACTAAAAGGTCAAAGGTCATATGACTATTTTGTGTCCACTCCATTTCTCTTGAACTGCTTCAAGGATCTTGAAATAACTCACCAGAATCGTTCACCATATTGAAATGATCTTACGCTAAGATGTCAAAGGTCATATGACTATATTCAACATATTGCAACAAAGTGCATAGGGGAAATATCAGATTTTGATTACAAAAACAACTGTCTAGTTTTACTCTGGTAGTTGATGGGCTAAGCTGGTATTTCATGTTCACGCAGCATTTGTAACAGGCATCCATGTTTTGCATCCTCATTTCAAACTGGAAAACATATTTCATTAGTCTACAAAAAGAATGGAGAAAAGTAGACATATCATGTGATAGATCAACTTGAACAGGAGAGGAGGCAAGAGTATATTTCCTCTTTGTGTTTTGACTGACTATAAGTGATCGTGCACACAATTGACTAGTATTGTGGATCAATAAAGTAATTGGTAAAAAAATATTAACAATTGAATAATTGAGGGAAAAGACAGTCAACAAACATTTTATGTACGGGTTAATATCTTTTAATTTCCAGTTAAAACTATATACACTAAATATAATAACAACATAACAATTCTAAAATGAGTACCACAATATTCCCTTTAATAATTCTGAATACAACCATGTAACAAGCGATGTTGTTGTATTATATTGGAGTTAAAAAATATTTTCAACGAAATTCCAAACCAATGACTTTGTAAATATCGAAATGTATTTCTTAGAATTTATAAGTAAATTCAAATCAATAATTGTCAATGTTATAATTGGAAGAAAGCAAACTATTAATTTGTCAAATCAAGAAAATAATTAATTTCATAAAATCAAATTTTACATTTTATAATCATTGTCAAACAGATATGTTGGTGTGTATGTGTGGCGTACCCCAGCATATCAATACCCTGAACCAAACATTGCTGATAGTTATAAAACAGACAAAAATAAATAACACTCATCACAACAGATTTGATTTTGTGTTATTTGGCTTGAAAGGACAAGAAGTTCAGTTAAAAAAAGGGTAAAAATCAAAGTTGTTTAAGATGATAAATGTTTGCATATGTTTTTAAACAAATTAATATTCCGGGATATATCTGCAATATTTTCAAAGATATCACAACATGGCACAGCTCCCCTGGATGTGATCTACTTTGTCTCCTGGGCTTTCAACGACTGCTGGTATCTGCAATATAAGATGGGGAAATATGACCAATTATGCCACTTCTAACAGTACAAGACTACTGCTGAGCAAACACTAATGCTTGTGTGTTGTTGATCAGTTTAAAAAGGGGGCACTACTCCACAATTCTTAAAAGGGCCTTTTAGTGTATGTTATGTCTTTGTTAACATGTACATATAAAATTGCATTTGAATATCTTGAACAGTTTCTAGTTACGACCCTGGTTGATGTTTTTTGCACGCTAATGATGATCACAACGATGATAAGGCTACAACAAATACCCCAACATTTCCCCCTGAAGCAGACGATTTTAAAAGTAAGATTTACATGACACTGCACTGATGAAGAACTCCTTAAAAAATACTTAATCAATCATTAAAAGTTATGCTGCAGGAGTTCAAGAAAAACCTTAATCAAAGCATTATAAATTCTGCTGCAGATGTTCAAAAAACATAAACTAATTTGTCAAACTGGATATTTACTCTCAAACATCTCTGACTGTTTTAGATGAAAATTGTCATCTTAACTTTAAACCCACACAATCTTTCATAAAACAAGATGATTTATTTTACAGTAGCCTACCATCAACACAGGGACAAAGAAAATCCTCAAACTACTTTAACATAGGCTGACATAATCCCCCTTGATCATATCCTCCACTCCCTTTAGCACTGACATTTTCCTTTAGTAAACACTGCATTAAATCATATATGTTTTATATATTTTGTATACTGTCTCACAAATTAATCCAATAAGGTAACTGTCTAGTCTATGGGGGCGATTGAATAAAACTTGTTGACTTCATAGAGATATTGTAAGTCTGCAAAAGGTCAGTGATGAAAATTTAAACATTTTTTAGCCAATAATATAAGTTTAATCTTTATTTCACAACCAATGTTTAAGAAGATATTGCAACATTATATTAATCGCTCTCATCGGCACAATTTTATGCGAGAGGCTGGTCTTGTGTTGTGGTGGAAACAGGAGTACCCGGAGGAATTCCACTTGTCTGGCTTGGTGACCACAAACCAAACTAACATGCACCTAGGTGCTAATATCACGAAAATACTTAAGTCAATTCTCAATCTCAATTCATTTTGCCACATTACAGTATGACATTATTAAAATTTACTAATTGTTTTACTTTTTTTAAAAGCCCATTCTCACAATGCATTATGCTGAATATCATAATTGCTCAATTTTGCAAAATAAACTATTCTACAACACAAAATGTACTTGAGTAAAACTCAAAAATGATAAATTGGAATAAAATAAAAGTACAATTTTTGCTCTTAATTTTTTTTATTTTTTTTGGCCATTTTTTTCATCAACACAATGAATGAGAGGAGTGATTTTAAACAGGGTAAAACATTTACAATTTTGAATCATATGATGCTGTAATCTGCTAAAAAGAGACTGAGATTGAGATTTGTCTCGAGTATTTTCGTGATATTGGGGCCAGGTTGTTTCTAACAGTTTATTAAAAGTTTGATTTTTTTCACTGTCATGTAATTTAAGCCTGCTCTCAATTCCAAATCAAACGTCAGCAAGCATAGGGCTCGGAATTTTTTTTAATGAACTATTTTCCAAAATGACGCAATTTTTGTTTACTTTTGGCAAGCTTTTTGAAAAAATGTATGTATGTATTTCTTTCGACCTTGGGGTCAAGGATAACCTGTGAAAGTGCAAGCAATTATTTCCAAAGGGGTCCTTTTGTTTTTGCTGAAGGGACAGCATGTGGAAGAGATAGGGGTGGGATACAAGGAAGTTTGGGTGTGTTACCCTAGCACTTTTTCGAAGAGACCCCTTGGTTCTTTTACCTGCGCGGTGTAAAGCACTGATACACAGGGTACAATTTTCTTGGGTTAAACCAATACTGATTACACCACTTTTCCAAGCACTACCCTTTAAATGCCGAGCGCCAGGCAAGGGAGCTACTTGTACCAACTTTTAACGTCTTTTGGTATGATGCGGCAAGGTATCAAACCCACGACCTCCCGCCCCGTAGGCGGACACTTAACCACTAGGCCACAGAGACGGATAATAAAACTAAACTTAACTGTCAGTTTAAATGTATGATCACAATATATTTTCTCTTACCAAAAGTAAATATTTCACTCATGGCTACACTATTTTAATATCATCATAGGCAAGGTAATTGCTAGCCTGCTATGATTAAATACATGTGTTACAATAAACTAATACACATACATTATGAAGACCAAACACACAACAACATGACGAGGTCAGAGAAATTGTGTCAAATTTCTGCTAAAAAATTGTATCGGAATAACTCGGCCATCCTGAAGATACATTTTTTGTAATCAAGATAAAAAAAGACCTTCCTTGACAATTAGTTGTGATAACTAAGACGAGAAACCTAATTGTATAGAGATATATGCCGTAACATTAAACCACAAACCTCATTTTATCCAATATGAGTACCAGTAAGTTAATAAAAATTTATGTATATGTTTTTAATAATATATAAATATCTCTAGGAAAAGTTCAAGGAAAAATCCAATGCTGCTCTTTTATAAAAACTAACCTATTTTCAGAGCTCCGTATTAAGTGCGTTATTGCTTAAATATGCATTAATTTTTAAAAACTTTATTTATTTTCAACTTATTTATGAAAATGCCTTGGATATAGTCGAAATGTCCTTCTTATCGATCTGCATATGAATTGGCAAGTAAGGTATTGATTGTGTAAATTGTGTGAATCGTAGCCAGTTCAAGGCAGAGTTTCATTCCACTACTACTAAATTCATTCAATTTTAAGGGGAGATTACTGCCTAAGGATAATAAAGTTCTTAATATTCTTTACATATTTTTTTAGGAAACTAGCTATTGAAATATTTAAATTCGTAAATACTCATTGCATTTGAATAAATTTAAGTTACAACATACTCTTAAGTCTTTGAAAAAAAGTTGGGTTAGGTAAAATTCCCTTTGACTATAAACCTTATCTAGCTGAGGCTCAGTATTTCCTTTTGCAAAAATAAAAACAGCAACACAAAGACTGTCAGTCACAAAGCAACGAGATTGTATATATCCATTTCCTGAAGTGGCAAAACATAAAAATAACAATTTTACATATCATGTCTGCTCTTTGAAATGCCTAAGTCCATTATGGCTACTTTTCATGAAAATACCTGAATATTTTAATACCCCATATATTATTTAACCCAATTGACAAAATGAATATCTGACAACAAAGTTTTTTACCATTCAAAGAAAATCTTATTGAAATACAAGAATGCCGCTCAGTGGGCACCAAGTGTCCCCTATAGGTTAAAAGCCTTGTGAAAAAGTTGGGCGTTTCTCATGGGAATCTCCATGAAATTTTTAACAAATCCTTCCAATAAATCAAAGTTGTTTAAGTCACCCCAGCCCATGTGATAGTGAACTAATGGCATTTACAGTAATCTTTATCCATCAAAATGCGTCAGTTTTAGCCGTAAAACCTACCAGATCACCCATGCCTACTTTTGACGTATTGCCGTTTCATGAACTTAGCTTTAATACTTCTTGAGTTATCACAGGACCAAATTGGCTATATTTTAATATCAAGGGCAATAACTCTTGTCTGACAAAAAAAAAAAAAAAATAACATGCATAATCTCCATATTGCCCTCTTTCCACATACTAAGTTTCATTAACCTAGCTTTGATACTTTGTGAGTTATCCCAGGACCGAGATATATTTTCAGTCAACAGCTATATTTTAATAAGTCAAGGGCCATAACTCTGCACAACTTTGCCTGGCAAAAAAAACAACTGATGTGCATAATCTCCATTTTACCCTCTATCCACATACTGAGTTTCATGAACTTAGCTTTGACACTTTTCGAGTTATCACAGGACAAAATTGGCTATATTTTTAATAAGTCAAGGGCCATCACTTGGCATTACTTTGTCTGACGAAAAAAATAAAATAATGTGCATAACCTCCATATTGCCCTCTTTCCACATACTAAGTTTCATTAACATAGCTTTACTACTTTTTGAGTTATCACAGGACCAAGATTTTTGTGGACGGACGGACGGAGGCTAAACCTTAAGCCCTGCAGTGAAACCGGTAGGGAACTCAAAAGGTTCCTGTTAAATTGAAATCTAACAAGAGTGCAAAGAGCATACACGGTTTCATTTAACAGATAAAAGTTCTCATGCCAAATTTGATTGACGAGGATTGTGACAATTTTTTTTCAGATTTTTTCTATCCACAAAAACGGTTTCATTGATTAGAACTAGAGATTGCTTTTTTGAAATAGCACTTGTCTCCCCTATTGTGTGGTCATATCTGAGAAAAAATAAATGATGGACATGAACTTTGTAATTTTGGACTGGACAAGAACCAACAGTGAAGTTTGATTTATTCACCTGTATTAAATAGTGAATCTACTGCGACCTTGACCTTTGACCTACTGATTTCAAAATCAATAGGGGTCATGTACACGTCATGACCAACTACAGTGTGTGTATACCACGTGATAAATTGCTTCATAAATGCTAAGTCGGAAGGCAATATTTTTATTTGAAAAAAGACTTTAAACAAAGATAACTTCACTATTTCTTCACCATTTTAAATAAAACATAGCGCAGTCTAGGTCGCTTACGGAGCCCCACCTTCGGTCTTTCACCAAAATTTGATTGAGAGTTTAGTTTCTTAAAACACTTCGACAAACCTTTTCACAATACGGCCGTCTGACGGAGCACTGTCAAAACATTATTTTGGAAACGGGTTTGTCGAAGTGCATGATGAAACTAATGACCTCATCAAATTTTGGTAATAAAACAAATGCGGAGCTCTTTCAGCGGCAAAGACTGCCCTTTGTTTCGTTTAAAATGGTGTTGTAAATGAAAAGTTATCTTTGATTTAAGTCTTCAATTTTTTGCCTTCTGTCGTAGCATATATGACGTAATTTATCACGTGGTATACACACACTGAATTAGCATACCAAGTATGAAGTTCCTGGGTGCAAGCGTTCTTTAGTTATTGAGCGGAAACTAAGTGCGACATACAGACTGACAGACTGATCACAAAATCAATAGGGGTCATCTACACGTCATGACCAACTTGCATACCAAGTATGAAGTTCCTGGGTGCAAGCGTTCTTTAGTTACTGAGCAGTAATCGTTTCTTCACCTCAAGGTCACGGTGCCCTTGACCTTTGACCTACTGATCTCAAAATCAATAGGGTTCATCTACAAGTCATGACCAACTAGCAACTAGTTCCTGGGTACAATCGTTCTTTAGTTATATAGCAGAAACCATTTTTAAGCTTAAGGTCAACGCCAACATATCGTTTTTTACCTGAAGGTAACCTTGACTTTTGACCTTTTGATCTCAAAATCAATAGGGGTCATCTTCTAATCATGAACAACTAGAATACCAAGTATGAAGTTCCTGGACCCAAAGGATCTTTAGTTATTGAGGGGAAACCGTTTCTTCACCTCAAGGTCACGGTGACCTTGACCTTTGACCTAGTGATCTCAAAATGAATAGGGTTCATGTACTAGTCATGACCAACTAGCATACCAAGTATGAAGTTCCTGGGTGCAAGCGTTCTTTAGTATTTGAGCCGAAACAAAGTGTGATGTACGGACTGACGGACTGACAGACAGGGCAAGAACAATATGACATAATAAGCATGAGCCTGCAAGCAAGCTTGCCCAAAAACAATAGGGCTTGTAACAAGTTTGAGCCAAGCAGATACAGTTAATGATGTTATCACAAAGCTGAGAGTTGTCTAGTGGTGACTTTGTCTGCCTCTCACTCTAGTGGTTGTAGTTTCAATCCCCTCTAGGGAAACTTTCTCAGGACCTAAAATTAAAATCAGGGCTGGTTTCTACCAGGGAAATTAGCACAAGCCTGAAAGTCCGAGGTTTCCCGCTGGGTTCTTGGTGTCCGCCTGATCCCAGGATACTGTTAGTGTTGAACACTGCGCTGTTAAATAGAACTTGGCACACTATAAAAATTAATTTTGTTCACTCACTTGTAAATCCTATAGAGCTGGTACAGCCCAGTTGCCCCCACAAAGACGTTGACAGCAAACAAGTTATAGTTCTTTGGAGTGATTACAAGAGAGTACCGGGACCAGATCAGACCTGAAATCAAGTGGTCATCATAATGTAACATACATGTTAAGAAGCCAATTATATATATATAACTATGCTAAAAGTAGACATCACTTTCTTCAGTGTCAATGGTATTACACTTAAAAAAAAATATATCTGCTCTCTATAATGTTTAACAAATCCCAGAACACATGCAAAAACTGTTTGTCAATGGTTCCAACCTTTTTATTATAAAACTATATTTGTTCTAGTGTACACATGAGCACAAAAAGTCAAATCCACAAATGGCGAATGAAGGTACAAATGTAAATGTGAAAAGATGTTTTTTATGATCCTGTTTGCGACTGGTTGTCCATGTTGTACCTGTTGCAGCAAGAGCGGAAGACTGGAACTGCGAGAGCTTCTCTGCGGGACGTGCAATGTCACCTATACCAGCTATTACCAGGCACTGAACAAAAAATAATAGACAAATATATAACAGTTACCAAACTAAATCCATGGACGAAAGCTACAGATATTTGTGATAGATATTGTTAATACTAAGTGTTCAGGTTTCAAGTGAGAAGAATCCTGATAGCTATTTGACATACTGCTTTACTTACACATGTGTACCGTAACCATTATTTAAGTTTATAACTCTTAAAACATTGTAGTTTAAAACATCATAAATCTTGTTTTAAAATACTTTTTGATAAGAAGTTATATTTTATATATGTTAATAATAAAGGTAGATAGCAGAGTTCTCTTTTTTAATCAGCATATAAGTCTTCTATATTTCAAAGAAGCTAATACAATTCAAACATACCCATTTCATAGTTGGTGCCCAGAAAAAAATTGTCTTCGGACCTGAAAAGATCATTTTAATTTTAATCAGAAAATAAAATGCTTACGGTAGGTTCATGAGGCTATCTTTCCCCCTGCACGTTTGCATTTCTAAAGAAAATTGATAAACAGGTCATAGATATTTAGATTTTTAAGCGCTAGCCCAAATGGGCTCTACATAATGTAGTTCATGTAAACCATGTAGTTGTAGAGATAGGGTGCACCATAACTTCGGTGCATAAGCAATTTCTGCTTCTTAGGTCCATTCTGTTTTTTCCTTTGAAACTGTTCTTGATTTTTCCTGTACTCGGTTATTTGGTATTTTGATTGTCTTGGACTTTATCTTTTTACTTCGGGTATTTATTTTTTACTATTCATAGGCATTTATATACACATATATATTTGGCTATTCACCCTGGCCTTTGAAATACACCCTATGTTATCTACACACCACTGATATCCTGAGCGTCCTTTCACTGCCTTTCTTTTTAAAACACTAAAAACCTAGTGTATTTATAAATTTCTTTAAATATATTCATCCTGGAGGAAAGCACCTGGTCTCAAAATTAATAGGGGCCAACCTAAAATGTATTAAGACACGTTTGAAAGTAATTAAGAGTTGATGCTTCTACTACAGATTCAGGAAGGCTGTTCCATGAGTCAATCACCCTATTGCTGAACATGTTTTGTCTTGATGTTCTTAACCAGCTGCTATTAGAGTTTGTAATTGTGCCATCAGCCCTAAAATCAAACAATGCAACCCAGACATGATCTCTTTATGAATAAATTTGTAAACTTGAATGAGTCCCTTTGTCTTATATATGCTCTGGTGTTTAAAGTCCTAACTGCTTATTTTTTTTCGATGTAGTTTAGGCCGGCCATTTCTATGACTATTCTTGATGCTCTTCTTTGAACATTTTCAATTGCTTTTTGGTCCTTCTTATAAACAAGCAAAGCATACTCCAAAGTGTGGTCTTAGGTTGTCCAGCTAGTGCACTCGCTTCTCGACTAGGTGACCCAGGTTTGACACCTGGCCTGGGCGCACTTGAGTTTGGTTTGAGGTCACCAAGCCTGACAAGTGAGTTTCTTCTGGGTAATCCACAACAATACAATACCACACTCTTGCTTACCATTATAATTTTCAATAATATTTCCTTCTCAGTTTTTCATGTAATCTTCAGTTGGTTTGTGGTTGCCTTTGTGAATTGTTTTACATTTTTTATGCTCAACATCAATTACTACTTGTCTGACCATGCATTTCGCACTATACTGGTAAATGTCACCTTGGAGTTTTGACTCTTAGTCTCCATTTTAAAGCATTTAATTAATTATACTGTAATCTGTGAAAAATTAAGTTCTTGATTTCAGACCTGATGGCAGATCATTAATGACGATAAGAAAGAGTACAAGTCCAAGAAAACTGCCTATAGTAACTTATCTTACTACATCTTGCCAAAGTGAGAAGCTCCTGTTGATTTAAACTTTGTTTTTTTTCCAGTTACTGAATAATCTTTTTAATTCAATTGTAAATTTTCCTCTAAATCAAAAAGCATTATAGGGATTAATAAGGTATTGAATGATATTTTGCTTGACCTTTTTCATAGGTAGATCATAGATGGATTCAGAGATGACCCCAGCGATGGGGCCATGACTGTGTCACATAGAGGATATAGATAGTGACTCAGACTGTAAAGAAATTATAATAGCCAAAAAAAACGAGACTATTTTAATATTATTTTTTTATTAATATGGTTTTCTAGTGTGAATACAAGATACAAGAATCTTTATTTAAAGTCGGGTTCTTAATTTGTAGGAAAATGGTGTTAAAGCTGAAATATTTTTTTGCAAAATCATCATAAATTGGTGATCATGAGTTATTTTACATACATCAAAAAAAAGGAATTCCATTGCGGTCGGACACCAGCAGTACCTTGTTACACAACAAAACAATTGCACTTAAATAAGTCCTGGTATCCGAACTTCAATTGTCCGAAATGCATGCGAAACAAAAGATGCTTTCGACATGAGAAAATGTATGTGGTGGAAATGTCATACCGGCAGGATGGCTCCATGTTGACTGAAGACCCGCAGGGACAAATTTGTCTACAGCTTTGATAATGCCTCGATAAATTGCAGACATTTTAAAACTAGAGGGCAACTTTATCAGAGTTGTCTACCGATAAACGCAATTTGCATAACAGAACGCAATTTCAGTCTCCGTTGAATTTTGCGGGAACAACTGTCAACAAACACAAGGTCAGAACATAAACATTTCAGTCATTTTTCAGGCGCTTTCAGGAGATGTGATCGACTTAAGATCAACCTGCTGGTAAATATCAATGTCGCCGAACCCTTCTATTATACTTTAATTAACCCTGACACAATAAATCTCCGAAGAGAATCTAGTCATTCTAAAATGCCGTCCAGGCTTTTTTTTACTGATGGTTAGCCTGGACGTCGTTCCAGGCTAACCATCATTAAAAAAAAAGCCTGGACGGCATTTTAGAATGACTAAAGAGAATCTACTCCCTTTTATGTTAAGCACCATGGCATGTTTTCATTAATGCTTTTCGATGAAATATGGAGTTTTATCAGTGAAATAACAACATTTTCACTGCAAAATAAGGAGTGAAAATATCAACTTTCAGAACTATTTTTAAAATCCATTGCAGCTACCCTTGATCAAATCAAATCAAATCAAATCAAATTTTATTTTCAGTCGGTATGACATAACAGAGAAAACATTAGCTATGAATAGCTATTGACCGACTACATATATATATATATTATTACAAGCATATATCTATATAAAATATTTAAGTATTAAAAAGATTGAATCTAATTAAGAATTAGCACATTATTAAGACAAAATATAGATATAAAATATTAAAATATGTAAGAAATTGTACCTAACTAAAAGTAAATTAGCACATGATTTAGACAAAAATACAGATATCACATACAGTATACATATTTAAAAACTGGGATGCTGGTGCTAATCTTGACCGTAGTCTAAAAAGATCTTAAGATGAAAAATTATAAAAACTGAGAGGAAAAAATAGCACAAGTGTGCGTGTCTTAAAAGGATACTAAAACACATATCAGCTTGAATCAGATTCAAGATGACCTGATTAGCACCAGCCTCTCAGAAGTTGCAGCAAACATTTATGCAGTGAACATGCAAGCACATAAATATAATTTAAAGCAAAAGGATATCTATGACAAAAGCACTGATTAGAAATAGATATGATTGATGTAATACAGGCTAAAATAAGCACTAAGCATATCTAAACTAAAAAGCATGGCAAAAAGCAAAGCTTGGCAAAAATCTAAGCGTGGCATAATGACAAAAACAGTCAGGGTAGAAACAAAAGAGGGGAAGGTTTAACTATGAAAAGCGCAGCAAGAACACCTGCAACTCTGTCCGTTCCATGCGTTGACCAAACTCCGAAACTGACTCAGGTTTGTTTCGTCACGAAAGTGCTGAGGGAGTGAATTCCAGAGCTTGGTCGCTGTTGAACGGAAAGAGTTGAGGCCATACTTTGTGGTCCTTATCTGGGGTACCTCTGCGGTGTTACTATATCTAAAAGAATAAGAGTTATTTTTTATTTTAACTAAATCGTGAAGATAAACTGGTGTTTGTTTGTTTATGATCTTAAAGGTTTCTAAGGCAATAGTTCTTAGTCTTCTAATTTTTAATGATGATCAAAACAGAACACTTAACCATAAAATGTTGGGGAAAAACTTTTAAAATCTAAAGAAATTTTACATAGGTTAAAACAAATATATTTGGAAATTAACAACTTACTGTTTATTAGAAAATGGTTATCCCGTTTTTTTCAAACATAGTCTTGATATTGAAGCTGAATGTTCGAACATTTGCTGTCATACCAAACAAATTACAGACGAAAACAACTGTTCAAACATAAATAGAATGTTATCATATAATAGAATCATTGTTTAAATGTACTTTGAACTGTTTGTCCTTGTACTATGAACTTCCCGGAAAATTCACGCAGCAATTTACAGATTAACTGATTTGTTTACTCCACCCACGCGTCAAATTTATCAACAATGACCAGTTTTCAAGAGAAACATACTGGTCTCTGACAGTAAGATGACTGAATATCCATGTATCATGAAACACACTCTTAAACTAAGAAAAATGTTTTATATCCAATGATTATCCGCAATTGTTTTGACATCACATTCAACCTTTCAAATTTTCATTCAATCAATGGCGGCGTAGTAATTTGGTTATGTATTCATACCACGCTTAAAATAAAAGTGTTTTCGTTATTTTTTGGAACATGGATGCACTTATAAAACGTCATTGAAAACTGTGCATAAAATCTTTACACTAAAAACGAGCGAATAATAAACTATAAAAAAGAATATCAGTGAACTCTTTCTCAACAAAGTGGAAATAGAAAATTGACAGCTATAATTTTTGCATGAGGGGCGCCCCACAGGCGATAACAGGTGATAACACTCTTTTCAAAGAAGGGGGTAATTTAGAAAACAAATTAAAATTCTATAAAACTCGGAAAATAAGCATAAAAGAAACAGAAAATTTGTTTATTTCAGTGTAAGATCGTATTTTATTTCACGAGTGTCATAGAAAAACATATTTTCCATTTTAGGCCAGAAGTTTGCAAATTCCATTTCAGCACAAAATATATTTATCTCTTAGATATTCATGTATTTTTTTCTTTCTGGTTGGGCTAAATTCAAAGTAAAATATGATGACTTTGTTCTTATGTATGTTTATATCACCAATAGATACTAGAAGATGAACTCTCTCAGATTGACAGTTTTGACATTTTTAAAAAAAATGTCTCGGAAACAGCTGATTTGGGCATCAATGCCTTCAATTCAGTCATTTAAGATAACTCACTAAAGAACAGATCTCAATTGTTTGAAAAACAGCCGAAAATTTAAATTTTCTCAAAGCGCTTTTAGCCATAAAACATAAATTTTTACCATAAATATGAACAACTGCGACGAAATCCTTAGTAAGCTTTCTTTTATACATTCACACAATCGTTGGCTCATTCCAAGACAAAAAAAAAAGTTGGCAAAACAGTCGATATGTGAGAATGCATCTTTAACATAGACTTGTTGACAATGTCGTTGCTATGTTTGCATATTCCACTGTAAACATGAATTTGGTTTATTAATGGGCCTTTAAGTGTTTTAGTAAGTGCATCTCTCGTAAACTATTGAAAGTATTTTATGATGATGTTGAATAAAAACACAAACATGATTCATCATTGGAAGATGCAAATGAATAAAACAAGTTACATAATTCCAAATTTTGATTTGTTTCAGAAATGGCCCGTAGGATATTTAAACACTTCAAGTTACAGGCTCATAGCTTTATAGGTAAGATTAAATTTCCAACAGAATTCAAGGGATGAGTTATATGACAACTATGGAACATTTGAATATTTTACATATTTACATCATGTTATTTAACCTGACTGATGGGGCATTAAGTGTTTCAGATTTGCCCCAAGACCAAAGTAGGTCGCCGTTATCCCTTTAATTCAAAACTGAAAACATAGTTTTGGTAAACTGCTTGACTTGAGCAATTTTCTTATCTCTCATTATTACTATCACGGACCTATAAACCATGGATTGGCAACTCTCATCTGAGTTAATGCATCTCAAACTCATGCGTGCATGGGGATTTCATTCCGAGATCTTACCATGTGGTCATTTTTGAGGTCCGTGTTACTATCATGTACTAGTTTTGTGCACTTTACGCAGGTCTGTGGAAAGTGTGTCTTTGTAATTCAATTTTTTTTATCTTTCAGTTTCAAACTTTAAACAGTGTTCAACAATGGATAAGGTGCACCAGTCGGCGGTCGAGGGTTTTCAAAAGGTAATTTTCATAAAATGCAGAATCTTATACCTTTGCCATAACGTAGAAATATAGATATACGCATGAAACCTTTGTTTCGCATTTTACCAGAAACAGTGCAGTCAAGTACAGCAAGGCTGATTAATTTGGCTTTTATAATTTGAGTTTTGCCCCATTTTGGACTAAAAGAAACAACAAAAGACGAGTGTTGGCATGCTTCTTGGTTTTGTTTAAAAACTATCCATACCTCGATGCAACTAACATCATTCAAGGAAGTAGGGTCAAGAAGAATATATTGATTCCTCAATATTCTTGTATTTTCCTAACTTTAGGGTTCAGCCTATGACCAACATCGACCCTCCTACACGGACGAGCTTATCACACATGCAGTCAGTCAGCTCCACACAGGGGGAGGGGATGGTAATGATGAAATCTTATCTCAGAAAAAGGATTTTAAGCCGCGAATCTTTGTTTTTCTTTGATTAACATTTTAGAAAGTATTTAATCAAAATCTATGTGCATTTGTTTGGCCATAGTAATCATGTTACTAGTAAGTTTATCTCTCTATTGGTTAAATAGTTATGAATATGTATATCGGGTAGGACCAGCGGCATTTCAATTGTTTGCCTTAGAAGTAGGCAGTTTTTGTTCAGTTTTCACTTGTTAAGTTATTGGTCAGATATGTCCTGTAGGTTCTTTAAGGGAAAAAATTATGGCATTTTTCTAAAAGATAACCTTGATGACACAGCATGCATACGATTTTGTTATATTTGAAGCACTTATCTCAACAACAGCAAACCTTTGCATGGTAGTAACTTAAAATACATTCAGAAAATGAAAATTAAGCCTGAACTAAAATCTTAAATGATAATTGTGTCCCATGATAATCACTATTCACCACTGTGACATTACATTGTATAGATTAAGCAGAATAATAACTCATAGGTTCTGATAATGGTCACAATTTTGACTATAAACAGGGATGATAAAATTCCGGATTAATCCGGAATTCCGGATTTAAGGCCTCACGGATCGATTTTGAGATATTTGTAAATCCGTTGAGTTTTTTCTAGGGAGGGAGGGGTACAGGGAGCGATTCGAGTTATGTTCGAACAATATGGGTACGAAAGGTGAGTTTTCCGGAAGTGTAAATCCGGAAATAAACGAACATATTTACGTCTTGCCAATCGAGCTATATGATTGGTTAAGATAGCGTCGGGTGATTACGGAAATTACCGATCGGACTAGAAAACAGTATCCGGATGGTTCGTATCCGGATATGACAGACGACGAAGATTAATAAACGAGTATTGGAAAAACAACGACCACCACCAACTTCTAAAAACATCGATTCGTCGATTAAAAGGTATATTTGCTATTTAGTTTTAAGAGAAATTGCCGAAACGTTACTTTTAAAGTTGATAGAATGTGTTAAAACTGAGAATGGCTTTTTGCGCATGTACTGATGTAGCAATATTTCGGACATCCCGATTCGGATTTTGTTATAATAAATGATTTTTATTTTACAAATTTTATTTGGCCGATTGAAGTTTACGATGTAAACCGTTTCTTTATTGTTCTCATTATGTTTGAAGCATTGTTCTCAATAAGAAGTGGCTGTTGACCATAATGGAAGGTTCAAATAAAAATCACTATCCCCACCCCTGACACATTCAAGGTGGCTGTAACAACCATTAAGCATTAGATAAGCAAGCAGTGTTTTTATCCTTTTACCAGTTCACCAATCACTTTTTATCATGTTACCTAAATTGTGTTCTCTTTTATACCCTAGTTCTCACTTTTCTGATGTGATTTGCCTCATCAGTGTTTTATTTTTTTCACTAACAAGCCGATGCACACTGTTCATGTCGGTAACACTCGGAAGAGGGGTTGACATTAAACTGAGATAGATAGATAGATAAAATTGGGTTGTTTAAAATTTAAAGAAAAAATGAATTAATATTTTGTAGTAGTAATATATATTAAGTAAGAGCAATCAGTTTATTTTCTATTTGAGACAGTTCAACAAATCTTCTTGAGGACCCAGTTTGAGTGAGATTTAATTTCTATAGTTGTAATTTGTATTTCCAGGTTTGTTGATGGTTCCAAAAGTCAGGGATGAACAGACACCTCAGCCAGTGCATCCGGTTGTTCCTGTCAATGACCGACAATTCAATTCAGATGCCATGATTCTTGGATTTATGGCTGAACATGACCTTCCATACCCCTGGTACCACATGTAGTGAGTCTTACTTAAGACACTTGCCAAAGATACAAAAGCTCTCAGCGAATTAAAACTTCAAAGGTGTACAGCATCATATAAGATGACTTCCGGAGAGGCAAGCCATTTCAATGATGCACTTGTTGGGGAGTTAAGTGACACTCGGTGTGTGCTACTAGACACCTGTAACATCATGAGGAGAAAAAATCCGGCTTGGAGACCAGAATACGTCAACTTGTCCCTCACCTCATAGACATTGATGATGACATAGCCCGCCATGTCCACAACGGTTACCCTGCCAAAGCATTTACAGTCCCATTTGGATATTACTTGGAATTCCGAATAATTATTAATATAATATATAATAATTAATAATATTATATTCTCATCAAATGTGCAGATAATGGAATAAATACTCTTATGTCTGATATATAAAATTTGAATAAATAACACTTTACAATAAACATTTGCAAGCTTGATTCATTATTATTAATCAAACATCCCACAGTATAGACTATTCATACACAGGCATTTGATCATAGCCAGTTGAGTTTTATGGGAAGTGGACAACTGAACAAAAATATCAGGTACATGTCTTATGCCTGTGACTTTAGGTAAAAAAGTAAATTTAACTTTGTTCAAAGACAAAGGTGTTTAACTTCACTGCTAAGATTCCTGATAATTGTTTTGATTGCGGAAGTCTCCTGTTGGACATAATTATATCTACCAAACCGAAAGGTGAACTCCTTGAACACTATTCTAAGACAAAAAGGGTATTAGAAACTCTGAAATACTGAAAGCTTCAGGGGGCTTAGCCCCCCTTGCACCCCCCCCACCAGGGCTTTGCCCTGGACCCATCGAACCGCACGCAGACATTTTCAGGATTGGCAACTTGGCCCTGTTATCATCCCTGTATAAAGGGATTAGCGAAAAAAATGTACAGAGGTCAGATGTTGACCTTCTTACATTCATTCTATGGATGTCGTTTGTGAACTTAACATGATGCACATGGAAGCTTTGCACTGCTGTTCACTTGTCAGATGTTGTTTGACAAAGTTATTCATTGAAAAACAACCAAGTGGTATAATCTATTGACAAGATATAGTCCCTTTATTGGTCAATTTAATGGTTGTTGCCTGGTCAATTTAATGGTTGCCTGGCAACAAGTGTTGTGTTTATTATGGTAAGTCATAACATATACCTTATTCAGGCGTTCAGTATGATATCTTGGAGCTTGGGGCTGGGACGGGGCTGTGTACTCGGAGGATGCTGGAAAAAATTCCACAGGTTTGTAACATATCTGAGCCAATATTCATAAAACATCAGAATTAAGGGCCTCCTTGGCCGCTGTTGTTCAGGCCCTCAAAATATCCTAAATATTCCAGGTTTTAATATATCATATTTCATTTAGTCAAATTACTCCTTTATACTTGATTTTATAAATCAAAACATAGTTTATCATGATCATCTTATAATTTGTCTCATTACTCCTTTAAAGAAATAAATTATACGAAAACAAAAATGGTGAGCATATCTTGATCCTGTAATAAGGGATTCCAGATTTTTCGAGAAATTGGAGCATTTGTATGAAGTACTTGGTCAGTTACCCATTTGAGTTTTTTTGTTCTAACTACAGGAATAACCCCTAGGGCTGAGTCTATAGAAACAATGCACCTAACTGTTAAAAACATTAGATATTGTTACACAGCAAAAATATCTATTAGTAAGACCTTTATGCCCCCTACCGTATATTTCAGGGTTTGAGGTACCTGGCCAGTGACTTCTCGGAAGGCTTCTTGACCACACTAAGAGAGCAATCCCCGGGGGTACAAACACAAGTGTTCACGGCCAACAACATTCCCCTACCTGATGCTTCTGTAAAGGTAAATACAATTTGAGAAGATGAAACTCCATGTGTGTACTTAATATTTAAGGGTTTTTAAGAGTCAAAAGGATGGAACTTGCCCTATAACCATATTCAGTGTCAAGGACTATTTGTACCTTTTTCACATTAACATTTTCTTGCAGAACATCATATGTGCGCAGTGTTTCCACTGGTTTGCGAAGGAAGAGGCCCTGACAGAGATGATGAGGGTCCTGGTGCCTCAGGGACGCGTGAGTGAGTATAGCCATCCCTGTGCATAGTTTAAATCAGGTCAAATGCATTTATTGTTAAACCACTTAGAAAAGAAGTCTATGGTGTAGTAAGTCCAAATAATTGTCAAAAACAAGCAGGGATTCTAAAGTTCAGGATTAATCATGAAATCAGGGTCGAGAGCTTTAACTTCAGACTATCGTACAGTTGTAAGAATAGTTTTTTCTTGGACATTTGCATCAAAAACAGTAGGAAGTACCTTGAAATGAATATAAATGACTTTGAGAACAATTTCAAAAAAGTTCTAAGCCCCTTTACCCTGCTTTGTTTATGGATCCCTTATACTCAAATAGAACCCTAGCTATATTTCAGGTTTGACAATGATTGGTTGTTAGAACCCCTGTTAAAGGGAGGGATTTAAACAAGGCACGGAAGGTTGAGAGTTATATGAAAAATAATTTGACTTATGTGTTTTTTTCTCCAGTAATTTTTTAATAACAAGAAGCTGTACCGTACCGTGCAATGGATGAGTTATGGAGGAGGCCATATTCGTGTATTACAGAAAAACAGAGCCTTTTTTTCTTCTTCAATCGTGAATGTGAGGTATATACAAATATCACCTTTATTCTCCAGTGCTACTATACAACAACAAGCTGTACCAGACGGTGCCGTGGCTGGGTGAGATGGAGGACGTCCTAACCTTGTATTATGGAAACACCCCCCGCAAGTTCTCCGGACACTGGCTCAATGTCATACAGGCATGCCAGTCCCTTCGGCTCGTAGAGCACAAGTTCCTACCTGGCATTACGAATATGAAAGTGAGTGAGCTACAGTACTGTATCAATTGACAGTCTTGTCAATGAGTGTACAACAATGTTTCCTTAGATCAAGAGTTTCAGTTTAATATGGAGTGATTGTCAAAAAATAAAAATTCTCCCAAACCCATACCAACTCTTATCTTATGTGCTCTTTGATTTAAACAATTCCTTTAGCTTAATTGTAAAGATAAAATTTCAGATTTAACTTCTTCTTTTTTAAATTTGTGAGCTATTACCTCATTAAAATAATCAATCTGTATGAGTGTTGTCACTCGAGAGTGTTGTTGGGGAAACGGGAGTACCTGCAGGAAACCCACTCGTCTGACTGGGTGACCACAAACCAAACTCACATGTGTCAAGGTTGGTAATTGAACCCGGGATGCCTTGGTGAGAACCGAGTGCACTACCCACTGCGCTAACCAGACAATTATTGTGAAGACATTGACCACGCTTGATCTTGAATCTATTTTCTCGGGGTAGAAACCTCTACTTTTTGAGAAGCAAAGAAAATGTATCCCAGGGGTAGAGGATAAGATCTAATAATACTTTATTCTTTGATACCTTAACCTTGACCTTGACCATAACTAAAAAAACTTTGGAACTTTATACATACGATACTAGTGACACTATATAAATCTGCGTTAATAATTGTCAGGTTATGCCCTTTAAAAAGTCATTCAAAAACCATAACTTGACCATGTCTTGATAATCATTTAAGACAATCACTTTATCTTTGTACACTTATTCCCTTGACAATGTGTGCATGTATAGAAAGGACCATAACTCTCGATAAAAATGGTTGAGTTTTGCCTCTTGTTTAAAAATGGCAGAATAACTTTTAGCTGTTTTATTCATAATTCAAACCCTCGCTATGTCAAACTCTTTTATCTCGATGTTCTGGTTATGTCTAACATTTTTTGAATGTTTTGGTTTTATTGAACATGTTTTGTATTTTGGTTATATCAAATTTTTGTTACTTTAAACCATTTTCCGAGGTCCAAAAGACTTTAACATATCGGTTTTGACTGTATGTAAATCGTTTCATAAATTTAAATTTTATATTTATATAATTATTATAAATTATTCATATACTTTCAGGGCGACAAACAATTCATTATGGACCATTATTCAACTATCAGCGTGATAAGTCGTCTCCAAGGGAGCAAGCGTGAGGAAGCGTTGGCTGGGTTTCAACGGGTCCTCGATAAACACTTTCCAGAAGATCAGGAAATATTGCTCGAAATGGACTCTGAATTATATTGTGTAGAAAAACTATGATGACGTAAAATCTGTAGAATATCCTGAGTAAATGTGGTCCACATGCTTTGTATGCAAACTATATTATTTCTTTAAAGCTGCACACTCACAGATAAACCATTTAAAAAAATTGTCTTGGAATGTGCCAAATTTTGTGTAAATTTCTGGAAACCAGTTATATAAGACTGGTGATGGCAGTTTAAAATATTAACTTTCGAAAATTGATGTTAAATGGCTAAAAGCATTTATAACGCTTTAAGAAAAATGTAATTTTGGGCAGTTTTCAAAACGATTGAGATTTGTTCTATTGTGAGCTATCTTAAATGACTGAATTGTGAGCATTAATGCCAAAATCAGCTGATTCTGAGACAGAAATTGAAAAGTAAAGTGAAATCAGTCAATCTGTGAGAGTGCAGCTTTAAAGAGAGTATGGGTTAATTCCAACTTTAGGGACAATTTAACTATATCATTTATTTTTATGTGTTATATCATTCGAAATGGCTCAAAGTATTCTTTTTTTATGAAATCATTATGATCAGTTCAATTTATTCTTCATGCTTCAGTTAACATAGTTTCAAATTGAGGCTTCCTTCTTTGAGCTAATAACCTTGTGATGCCCCTCAGTTATATAATGGATATTTAGGTTTGAATGTACATGAAATAATTATCTGCATTGCATCTATCAACTATACATTTTATTTTTTACGTCTTTGCTACATTAGTAAATAATATACTTGTTCTACAAATTTTCACTATTTCGTCATTGAACTATGATTTCCTTTTGTTTTTTTATATTCATATTTTTAAAAGTACATAGAGGATGATTATTTGGTTCAGTGTAATTAACAACATTTATATATTGAAGTACGTGTATTCACATTTGGTGTTCAAAATCAGTATCAAAATCAAAGTATCTTCACAGAGAAACCAGTTTAATCCAGGTTTTAACTGTAATTTTAATGTGGACAAAGGGAGAGTAAAATAATAAAAATAGAAATCTAAATTGCATTACCTCCCTTTAGCTATAACTTGATAAGGACCTGCAGTTCCTACATATTATACTTGTACATTGTAGTTTGTGTTTCTTAAGGATCTGATGATTTTCTGAATAAGTAGAAATATATATATTATTTGAGAAAAAAAATCAAAAGCTCTGGGTGACAACTTTCATCGTAGACCAGTTCACTACCTTCCCTGTTACAAGATAAACAGTCTAATGCAGAAAAAAATGTGTATAAGTTATGGGCGAGAGCGTAGCTGACTAAGCTGACATCTGACTTTTGATGACCATAACTTTTGCCTTATAAATAATACTAGGATGGAATTTATACCTAGGATGATTTTTTAAATAGAGGTATTGCATTGCTGAAAAATCTAACCCAGATATGAAACTGCATCTTAAAAATAGAAAAGTGGATGAAACAGCCCCATGGAAACTAGAGCCACTACATTATGTTATAAGGGCCTCAAAATGAAAGCTTATTTGAAAAGGGGAGTAAATCAAGGACATGTTGAAAGTCAAGACAAGTAACTCACAGTGTAAAAATTGCTATTGCATTTAAATGATTGTTCATTAATATTTTTTTCTGTGATATTTCAATTTTATTAAATCATAGATCGAAAAACATATTTATTGGCATCAACTTAATACCCATTTTCACTCTCTTCCTGCAATGCACTTGTTTGTCAAGGGAGACAATTGGGAACAAAAGGACAGTTATGGTTTTGTTTTTTTGTCATTCAAAGGAGTGCAGTTTGGTCGAGTTGTTATTATTCTTATACATAGCCATCTATTGATACCATTCACTTTCATCTGAAAAAGGTCAACTTCTGATAAAAAGTAAATTCAACACTTGAAAAATAGTTAATTCTAAGGGAGGGAATCAGGGAACAGCAGGCCACATAGTTATGGTTCTTCAAATGTACACAAGTCAAGCATGTAATACAGTTTAACAATATTTCAATGTTCATTCACTTTCATTGAAGTTGATACATTGAATGGTTTTAAAATTACTGGTATTCAGAAAAAAAATCATTAAAAATGTGGTTGGTTAGACAAACAGGGTATAACTCTAGGGCACCCGGAATTTTTTATCAGAATTGAGTTTCATTCCAATCTGTACAGTGCAGAAAAGCCTCAAGTTACTGCAATCTCACAGTAACTGCATGTTGACCATTTGAAATAAAAAAATTGTCTTAGAATGATTCAAATTTTGTGTAAATGTCAGGAAACCAGTGATATAAGATTTCTGACCAAAGATTAGACTGCAGCAATTCATATTCATTGTCAAAAAATAATGTTTTATGGCTAAAAAAGCGTAAATCCTAAAGCTTCCTGTAAAGAAAAATGAAATTTTTAGTCATTTTAGAACAATTGATATCTGTTCTATTGTGAGTTATGCACCAGTCAATAACCACGGTCCCCCCAGGTCCGGGGGTATACCGGGGATAGCAGGGTAAATGGGCCGTGTTTTTACTTTCCAGGTGGCTGCAGTGCTAGGTGAATGCGTTGGTTTTGTCTTCATGCCAAATATAGCAGGGATTGGGCCTTACCCAGGGTCACTGGGGTGCGGGGACATGAGTTGGGGATTTTACTATCAGGTTGTCCCTGCCGGACCGACATTTTACCCAGGCTTGGCTGGACCGAAAGTCCAAGTCCCCGCTATTCTACCTGTTTGGTCGTGGTTACAATTGACTAGTGCATTATCTTGACTGAATTTGCATCAATGCCAAAATCAGCTGATTTCAAAACATGTCAAAACTGTCAATCTGTGAGAGTGCAGTTTTCAGTAAAGTGTTTTTACCTACTTGAATATTTTCTAATATGTTGTAGGTATATTGTGTATGTTATTCAGGATATTTCAACAAAATATAATAAAAAAGATAAAACTATATGAGTGGTCCTTGTTTTTGTCAGAAATAGAAATTGATGTTAAATGCTTTGTTGTATTTCTGGGATCTCCTGGTGCCTGGTTAATTGTATGTTACTGTTATTTTGACTTTATTTCAAAATTGTAAACATTAAAACTGGATTTAAGGAAATGAAAAAAAAATCATGCTTTGTAATGAAATATGGAGTTTTATCAGTGAAATGTTAATCTCAATTTGACTGTTTTTACTGCAAAATAAGGAGCGAAAAATCAACTTTGAAAACTACTTTAAAAATCTATTGTAGTAACTTCCCCTTGATCAAAACTAAACATGTCACTTTTGAATCAGAAAATTTTGCAAAAAGAATAATTTGAAATGTAAAAAAGATAGCAAAAGTTTAAATGATGCATCCTCTGTCTATTGTTATTTTTTTGCAATCATTTGTGAATAAAGTCCTGAATTTATGGAAGCGTCCAGGTGCCAAAGTGAAAAATATTTTCCTGTATACTATCTCCTAATTAGGAGATACTAACTCATAATTATGAGTTAGTATCTCCTAATTAGGAGATAGTAACTCATAATTAGGAGTTACTATCTCCTAATTAGGAGATACTAACTCATAATTAGGACTTACTAAGTGCTAATTACGAGATACTAACTCGCGATTATTACAGTTTTGGAAGAAAACGCATATATACATACTTTGAAATAGGAAACCATTTTAGGCTGCTAGGCCGCCAGGCCGCTAACATCATGCCGCTAGGCCGCTTAAGTGCTCGATCGACTTTTAAAAAAAGAAGTTTATAATTGCTTAAGAGTGATAATTTGGGCATAAAAACAGCAATTTGGGCCGCTAGGCCGCTATCTTCACGCCGATAGGACACGAGGACACTAACTTCACGCCGGTGGGACGCTAGGCCGCTAACTTCACGTACCTACTTTCAACGTCATTTCAAACTAATAATAGGGTCATCATGGACATCATCTTTATCACCACCACCACCACCATTACCAACACCATCATCATCATCATCATCATCATCATCATCATCATCATCATCATCATCATCATCGTCATCACCATCGTTTTTGTCATAATTATGAGTTAGTATCTCCTAATTATGACTTAGTAAGTCGTAATTATTAGATAGTATCTTCTAATTAGGACTTAATAATAATAATGAAAAATATTCTTCACTTTGGCACCTGGACGCTTCCATATGAATTGGAGCTGAAACTGAAGTGTATTATGAGTTTTAACAATTTACTGGGGGGGGGGGGGGGGAGGGGGGAATGGGCATACATAGTATATGACCTATATTAGTTATTGGCACATATATTTCTGATAGTATCTGACCTATTCCTTAACTGCTATCAGGAATATTGTTCAGAGTGTTAAATTGATATGACGCTTATATGGGATTACATCCAGCCGCAATAATTAACACCTTCTTTGTTTAACAAAAGAAAATATAAATTAAAATCCATGCGCAGTTTTTGACCTGGGTTATAATGTGACTTGAAATTCTCTTTATTGGCTCAATAGCCATGAACATTTAGATATGGGTGGTTCAGCATCATCTCAGTTACCAGTTGGACCATGGGTGAGATATTGTGCTGGCTTGCACTTGACCAAGAGTTATTGCCCTGTACTATCTGAATATCTGTCAATCCATATTTTGATATTTTGGTAAAAACTGAACATTACCAAGTGTTAAAAATGAAACCACATGCAGTTATGTCAACGAGGATAACTGTGATGTTTTTTCACCTTGGAATGTTTTTGACCTAGTCGAATGAATCTAAAGGAGTGTTGGTTAGCAAGTTAGGGATAACTGCTGATATTAAATTACTGGTAATTCAACAAAGTTGAAATATCATGGTGGGGTTGTGTCTTACATTATTCTTTTGATATTAGCTGTTGAAAAGTTAGCTCATTTGGCTAAGCACAGTGCCCTTATGTATCCATCCATTCCGATTGGGATCAAAGTAAAATTAGCTGCTCCTGTTTTCCCGTTGTCCGAACTCCATAAACTTTTCAAGCATCTTTTTCAGAATGTGAAGTTGTTCATCGGATTTCATTTGAAAGCAGTAGAGTTATTGCCCTTGATTTTGCTTAATACTGGTTAAACCACCAACAAGTTTGTACGGTACATCCAGCTTCTTATATATTCTAAATAGGTTCATCTTTGTTTTAAACATGGATGTAAATTAAAAGATTTTCAGCTATGACAATCTTCCAGAATTATGACCAATTTAACACGATGCTGATTCTCATTCAGCCATTTAATCGACCAATAAAGCGATTATATTTCATCCATAAATGTTAGCACAAGGTTTTATTATTAACTGGATTCATTTGACCACCTCTTTCAAACAACCTCATACAAGGCTCCCATTCGCATCATGGTTTTTGTTGTATACCTTTCTCGAACATTTAACTCAAATAGCAGTGTTCCATGGATACAATTCTAGTTTTCCATTATTTTCTCTCCCGAATATAGTACGTAACAAACATATTATAGAACATTTTTATTCAACATATTTTTTCATAATGAAATAAGCACAGTATAATTTCATAACTGATAATAATTGTTCATAATAAATATAGTTGTGTGTACTTCCACATTTTATATGTACAAATCCTGAGATACACAGAATGGTTGATTTCATATAATACGTAAAAAAGATAAAATGTACAAATACATGATAAAATATATCAATGAGCTTTATGTGTACAATTGTTATATTTTATAAAAGCTGTTACATGAATATTTAGTAGTAGCTACTATTTCATACCTTATGACTTATATACTTCAACAGATTCAAGTTTAAAGTCCATACAATGATTGTTTTAAGTATTAAGCATATAATTATCATACAGTTTTTGTTCCAACTTTGTTCATTGTGTATCAAATATATTCTTTATTATTAAAAGTTTTAAGTTGGTAGTTATGTGTATTAAATACAGTCTGTATGTTCAAAAGTCTGCTGAGCAACTCACTTTCATGTATATTGCTTATGTACAAATTCATGATTGTATGTAACTTTATACATTGTATGATTTTTTTATGCATACACACAAACTTAACATTGTTATTATAGATTATAATATACACATATCACAGTCCCACTTTTTTAATTTAATAATTCATTTGTCAGTATTTATGAACAATCATAAGTCATACAGTCATCAATAAGAATTCTACAAAGTGATGTTCATGGAAGATACGAGTTCTAATAGATCAAATTATTTACAGTAGCACATTTTAACAATTCATACAAATCTATGAATCAACACTTATAACACATGTCAACATCGATGTCTTAATAATAATTTATCAGGAGGTAATATGGTTTTGTCAAAGAGTATTTATTGGGAATACAAGGAAGTATGTGGAAAAATATAATTTCTTGCTTTATACACCATGACAAAACATTTAGATGAACAAATTACAAAACTGGCTGAACACATTTATTGCTGAAAATTATTGCTAAGAGTCACATAAAATGGGATTTGGTATCAAAACTCTTAAAACTTGTAAAAGAAAATGTATTTCTCTGTCTAAAACTGTTCAGTAACCTCATGAACATGAAAGTGTTCATCTCTGGGTAACATTCGTTCATAATTAAACGTAGGTTATGTCAGTGAGGCTAGGATCGGTTAACTCCTCAACACTGCTGTTGTCACGACGACAGCTTAAGGAGTATCTGCAGGAGCACTCGGATTCGTCTGTTGAGCTGAAGGAATCGCGCGCCTGTGGTCCGAACTTTGTAAATCCCTTGATGGGTGACCTACTTGCACTTGAGTAGCCTGTATTTACACTACTTTGACTACTACTGCTTGATGCATTTGATCGAAAAGTGTCATTGTAAGATAAACCCAAATTGTCAGCATTGTGCACGGGAGTTGAACGTGCTGATGAAGACGTTGATGGAGATGGTCGTGATGATGAATTTGATGACGTACTATTTGTGTCAACTTTAACTGTGTCAAAAATGTTGCTTAGACGTTTCACACTCCAAGGAAGGTCTTTCTGAGCAGTTGGACGCATTACTGCAGCATCTAGTGAACCCCGCCTTTCTCGACCCGTCTGCAGGGACAAAGATGACTGAGATTTTGTGACATTAGTGGACGACTTGTTCATCTGCGGATTTCTGTACGATATCGCTCCTTGTGAAGATACAGGTGGGTGGGCGGGCCCGTTTTGATGATCATTTGGTTCTACTGAGGAAGACCGAGGTTTGAACACATCTGTTGATGACCGAGTTACACTCACACCGACACTAGACTGCTTAGTGTTCGAAGGAGAGTTACACGCTCTAATATTTGTTACTGGTGACCTATATTGCATGTTATAGTTCATTTGTGCACTTTTTACAGTATGATCCACAGTTGGTATTCTATAGCCCCTATTTTGAGGTACTGAATTCATAGTATTTCTAGACCTGCTTGACACCAATATACTATTGTCTTTACGTCTTTGAATTACATGAAGGTTTTCAGCTTTGCCAGTGAAACGTGCATCCGCGTCACTTGCTATTGCTATATCCGGGACAGTTTTAGCCGATGCTGTTTGTGTGCCAGAAATTTCAGATTGGTATACATTCTCCCCGGCCTTCGGAAACAAGTGTCTGCGCGCCCCAGTCGGACTGGTTTCTCTATGCTGGCCCCTGTAGGGAGGCGGGTCATTGTAGGGCGGGGGCTGGGAAGGCCGCCTGGTTGGGGTGGAGTCATTACTGCTTGTTCTACTATTTGCAGAGGGACTTCGACTTACGTCCCCTACATCACTACTGCTACGATGTAAACTAGATCCATGGGGAGAGAGCAATTGTGGAGAGTCTCCTTTGTTTTTCGAAAGCAAAATAGTGTTACTGGTACCAGTAACTGACAAAGGAAACTGTTTGTTTTGCTCTTCTTGGAAGCGTTTAAGAGATTCTTCGTAGATTTTGTGAGGATTATACCGGGGTTCCTCTTCCTCCTCTGATGAAACAGATTCTGTATCCTCAGGGGATGATTCTTCTGTATGTGAATCTAGTTTTTGTATAAACTGTTTAGAGGATGGAAGAGAGACTTCTTCTTTCTCCTGGTACTGTCTCATGGACTGCTCGTAGAGCTGTTTAGCGTGTAAACTTGCCTCCCGTTGGCGTATTGTTTCAGTGTCAGTATCAGAACCACTTCCCGGGGAAAGTCCCTGTTTTAAGAGTCTATTTCTCTGCACAGCTTCATAATAAGCTGGTGGGTTCTCGGGCCTAACTACTCCACCTTCATCAGAATGAGTGGAATGGCTGGAACTGTCACTAGCACTTTTTCTGTGTTCAACAACAGGCTTAGAAGTAGGAAACTTCAAAGGCACATTGGGACGTATAGCTGGTACGCGAATCGGCTCCACTTTGGAATTTACGTCATCCTCGTCCTCGCTTGAAACGGAGCTTTCCTCCATGGGATATTTCATTTTGCTGTCACTCTCCATCAACAGTGTGTGGTTACCCTTAAGAGGCTTGTTCTGTTGGGGCTTCTTGACCTGGGCTTGCGAAGCAAGCTCTTGCAACACTACTCGGGGTGGGGGTGAAGTCCCCTGAAGCCCGGAAGCATAAATGTTCAACTGTTTCATGCGTTTGTTATTGTTATACAAGTCCAAATGCGGTGACGCAAATTTATCCTTGCACGAGTCATCATCAAGATCCCGCCTGTCTAAAGAGTCCTGAGAACAATATGTGACTGAAAGTTTTGGTGACTGAATAATATCCTCGGCCTCTTTTGAAGTATTTGACCCTGACCCTTTAGGGGTTATCTGAGATTGAATTGGATATGATCTTCGAGCCTCCAGCGGAATCGGAGACCGTCTGCGTATTTTGGGCGAGGTTTTAGGGGATACAAGATAGTTCAACGAATTGTGTGTGTTTCTCTCTGATTTTAATCCAACTTCACTATCATCATGACTGATGCGTGACTGTCTGTTTTCGGAGAAAGCTGTATGTCTCGACTGTTGATTAAGCCAGTCAGACATTCCTCGATCCTCCTGTTCAGGGGTTTCCGCAGAGGAAGACAACGGATCGGGACTATTTTGTCTGTTCAGGTATGAACCTGAGGAGTCACTTAGCACACTGTCCCGGGAACTACTTAATGAGTATTTAGATTGTGGGGACATTAGAGCACCATCACTCGACTGTTTGCAGAAACGTCTCCTACTGCTATCATTGTTTATATTATTGAACTGGTAGAGGGTAATATCCTCAATGTACAAGTGAGCACCACTAGCAGATTTTACTAACGTTGGTTCCTGCTGTTTATAACTCGGGACACGCCTTATAGCTTCTGCCTCAGGACCTTCTTCAACACTTTTAAGAGATTCTGTAGACATGCGTTTAAACTTGTCCGAGGCGTGATTGTTCATACGCCTCTCATAGAGGGCAGGCACATTATGGTTCGCCTGTGACACATAACGTCGCCGGTCGTATTCCATATTTGGTGAATTATCCAACCCTCTTCTTTTCTGCCTGCGCGGTGGGGGCACAGGATCATACCCATGGTAGAAAAACTGACTGTCGTGGCTTCGACTAGCTGGCTCCAAATCCTCTTGCGACATTTCACGATCGAGGAAATGGGAGTTACTTCTTGAGTAACATTGTTCACCAGTGATGTCATTCCCATTTGTATCCTCATCGTAAAACTGTGAATCGCTGATAAGCCCCGAGTCACCACTAAGATTTGAAGGCGAGAAATGATGTGACTTGCTGACATGGGGACTGGAATCCAGGTCCACCGTATAAAGGCCTTCTCGATCTAGGCTGTCGATTGAGGAATCGTCACGCCTGAAGTTGCCTGCAAGATTAAGATATATTTTTTAAATAATTGATCTTACATTAAGATGATTTTTACTATGTAAACATACTTGATCTAAGTACTTTTCGAACATTGAAAGATAATCATTATCATGCTGTTTGGGATATGTTCATTTATAATTTTATGGGTTTATGCAGGAAAAAAGGCAGGTTAAATGGCAGCTACACCACAAATCACAAATTTAATGTGGACAAAAAGATTTATGTAAAAATTAGCATCCTGTTGCTGTCATTAATTACAGAAGGGAGAATGTTGATGTATTTTTATTGTTTTCCCTCCACAAACATTTCAAATTAACCCAATTTAACTTAATAGATTGCACCTTATATCTTATTTAATGCATACAAATGTCACATAGAAAGTTTGGCGGGAAGAATATATGAAGTATACGTAAATTACTAATTGGAGGACTTGGAGCAGGATTGATGTAACTCCATATACAAATAGAAGGAGTTACATGCTTCTGACACTGAATCCTTTTAATGTTATGAATTAAACACTACTAAACTTTTTGCTTGTCATCAGTTTGTTTTGACATGAAAATGATGAAATGGACGAAAACATTAAATGCAATGTAAGTCTGAGATTTTGTCTGATCAAAAGACCAGTGTTCATATCTTTCATATAAATAAGTATCTTTCATATAAATAAGTTGACTTGTATGTTGGGTTTTTTCCAGTATATTTAGCATGTACCATATTGCACAAATACCAGGATTATTACATTGATTTTAATCCAACCTTTCTGTAGAAATTCAGGAAATATGAAAAACTTTTTATTTACAAATAAAGACCAGTATATGTACTTACTATGTGAGCTAAGGACACTGTGCATGCTGTCGGAGTCTGTACTAGAGTCCTGGCGCATCTTCTGCTCGACAAAGTCCCCGAATAACTGAACCGCATCCGTTCCAAACACCGTGCCGCAGTTCTCAATCATAAACTGTAGAACAGCAGGAGGTGTAAGCAGGGGGTCAGGGTTACCCTTGGGCCAAAGCAGGCTTGGGGCAATACACACTGAGAGGTTGTATGCGGTCATCTTGTTTTCTTCAGATTTTCGGTCGATATGGTGCAGAACGCACATCAGGTGCCGCAGGAGCTCCCGATTTGCTGGAGGAAGCTTCTCTATTGTCCTGTGAACACAAACCATAGGATTAAATGAATGCCTTCTTTTATGTGACTAATTCTCTAAACAATAATTACAGTTCTTTGCTTTTAAACAAAATGTAAGTCAGCATGACCTATCTATTTGCTATGCTGTTTCAGTTTTATTTTTCACTTTTATTGAAGACTGCACTAACTTAAAACATTAACATAGAAATGCCATCAATATTTAAATCATCACCTAAATGGAAACAAAATCTTCTATAATGACTTCTTAGTATCCTATCTTTTTTAGTAATGACAAAGGTGACAAAATATATGGTTAATATTTATAACACTGCAAACTTACTCTTGTAACTTTTTTGTCTTTTCCTGAGCATCTGATATACCATTGGCAGCAATCCAATCATCAAACAGGTCCTCGCTGAGCAAACTCTTTGGGATACTGCGTAGGTAGTCCTGAAGAAAGAATAGCAAAATGAAATATCATGGAAACATATATACCACGATACCGATTCAGGTTCAACTAAAATGTTTTTTGTAAAATATGCATATATGGAGAACTTTATTTTTAACTGCTCTTGACACTTTTAAGTCTAATTTGAATTAGATTTTGAAGAAACACTGCTCAAGCATTTGAATGACCACGCACCTTGATGATGGCGCCTATGACAAGAGGCTGCCAGGTGTCAGATGAGAGACAATCTTCCCCATCATCAAGTCGCTGGCGAAGTTCCTTCAACATTTTAGCATTACACGACTTCCGTAGAATTCCCACAGTAAATGGGCCCTCTCGGAACAAAATTGTGAGCAACTCCTTGACAGGTTTCGCAATCAGAGCTTCCGGTGTTGTGACGTCCTCAAGCGTACGGCTAAACAATTTGCCATGTGGCTTTTTGTCGTCACGATTTCTACGGAAGATGGTGAACTTCCGCTTTGTTTTGTTTGGCTTTGTTGTGTTCTCTTCTGAAAATATAAAAGAAAAAAATATGTAATCACCATGATTTCTCTATAACCATACAACAGGTATCTGTCTGTTTACGAATTCATACATAATTGATTAATTTATTCACATTTGTTAACTTCTTGCACAAGCTAACATGACTGACATACTTGACCTGACCGATATTTCCAGTATAAGCATGGTTATGAATTGATATTTTTTAAAGGTATAAATACTTTAGATTTAGACTTTGCATTTAAATAAGTTTGTGTTACAAAGTAACATAAGTAATTGTTTCATAAACCTTGATTTAAGTTTATTTTTTATTTTATTTTTTTGGCAATCTCTCAACTCGCTTTTTCCTGCGCATTTCTTTTTTTTTTATCATAACTATGGCCTAATTATGCAGACACATGTGTCGGGTAATTACTTAAATAAAATAAAAAAAATTATTTGTTAAGAAGAAAAAATAGTTAAATGATATCATTATGCAATAAAATTGCATTTAAGGAATGGAATGAAAATAAAAGAAAATATTAAAATGCCATAGGTATCAAAATGAATGACAGATTTTTTTCGACACTTTGACATTGCGAACAATAAAACAAGCTGTGCTGTGACCTAAAGGGGAAATAACACATGTTATATTGCAATACTTGTCATATTTGGTTAAAAAGCAACCATGCGAAAATGCACACATGGTTTTGACATAAGGCATTATCGCATGTCCAGGCTCATGACAAGTGGTTCGCTAAATATAGTAAAACATTTGACAAGTGAAACCAAAAAAGGTTCTATCTTGTTTTTTATCTGATGTGACTTACATGTTTTTTGCTTTCACACTTCGAAATGGGAATGCACTAAAGCTGTGGTCAGCTCAATACATACAAGCTCCTAAATAATGAAGCCTTCACATGGAAGGGTAGCGGGGGGAAATCAGGGACCGAGGTTGGCTAGTACACATGTCCAGCATCGTTAGTATGTTGTCAACAGCTGCAGTAGTTGCATGGTCTAATTAATTGACCTTATCACAGGCAAATTAGGCCAGACCTTTCAAAATGTGACATAATCTTGCATTGACACGCAGTTTTCTCTATTAAGGGCTATTATATGCGTACCAGTGACTAATTTTCCCCTTTTTTATATAACAAAGGGCTGAGCACTATCTTTTGTTTCACTTGAGTCTTGACTTTAAGCATTTGACGTGGTCATTTTATTGACAATGTTCTTCAATCTAAAGGTTAATGAACTAAAAAGCAAAAAATGAACTGGAACATGATATTCATTGAATTATCTTCATATGGTGTATAATTCTCCATTCCATATCCATTTCACAAGGACAGCCATATTTAATGAAAGAAGTGCCCAGCTACGAAGCGATTTTAGTGTCATCTTTCATGACTTTTGGCCACGTAAACATGAAAATTGAATAATTACCCACTGAATGCCTTTATTCAAATATAAATTGTTTTCATACTGGTATTCATTGACCCTTATCTTACCCCTAAATGGTACTTAGGTAAAACCTATCAGTCATTTTTATAAAGAAACGATGACCACAGTATAATTATTCAGGCGACGGGCGGCCTTTTTTATGAACTAATTTTTTGAGTTCAGCAAACTTCCATATGACTAAATTAGATGAAAGGTAGATGCCAATATCATAATTATGGCACAGTAGCGCAAGGCAACTTTGAAATGTAGACTTTAATCATCAATAATACTTCCATTTGAAGTAGTTGAATATTGTTGAAGGAAATAATATGCAAAATTAGATTTGAAATTCGGTAATATAATAATGATTTATTACTTCAATACAGGTCAATTAAATGCTATATTTTCAGTTGTCATTCAATTTGTAATGAAATATCTCTGAAGGCAAGTTTTTTGTAGAGTTCTTCATTGAAGAAAATTTGCAGGCCAATTTTAGTCATTTCCTTTCAGGTTATTAATTATTAACTGTGCATATCTTTTATGATTAATTAACTACACCGAAATAGTTTATGTACGAATCATCAATTACTTCCAAGCGATGAATTGTAAATGAAAAATAGCCAAATTGATTCAGTTAGAAAAATAATTAGGTTGATTTGAATCAATATTATCAACAAACGATCAAATTGAACAATCAACAGAATATACAATTACAAGATATTAGCTGCAGTTAAGTTGAAAATGTTTTTGCAATCATTACATGGGATGTAATATTAGGCAACAAGCAGACACTTTTAACACCTTGTAGGGTCAGATTTTACACTTAAGTTAAACTTGCACCTTACTGAAATTGATTACCAAATAGAAAAAGAAATTTCAGTAATTTGAAACACAGGTTTTTGTAACAATTATGTTACATTAATGAAACATTATATAGGAAGATACCTAATTTACAACATTGAAAAGAATTTGGATTGAAATTTCAGATATTGCGAAAGTTATTTAGAAGTCTCATAAAACATTCAACAGAAACGACCTCACCTGAATTTCGGGGCAAGAAATTTGATATGAAGACAAAAGAAGGGCCTCGGGCCATGAATTTAATTGTAATTAAGGACATGTGTTCATTTTAATTATCATCAAAATCATCATTGTATTGTATTTATTCACTTGTTTTAGGCAAGAAGCTGTCAACGTGACATCAACTGTCAATATGTTCAGTCAAGTTAACCATGGAGATGATTTCTACAAAGAAATTTGATATTATTTCTTTTTAGTACATATCTCAAGTTTCGTAAGGAATACATTTTCTAATGAATCACTCAGTTTCAAATCATGTCACAAAAATTACAGATTGAATACTTCAAAATGCTTGTTACACGAAATTTGGTTCATGAACATTTAAAATGAATATTAGTAATTAAGTTCACTGAAGTCAAAGATTTGTAAGATGACAAATATGACGGATGAGGGGGGGCCTCAGGTATATTGTCAGGTTTTGATACTAACTCATATCTTAAATATGTACTAACTTACATGTTTGTGCGACAATGTATTAAAATGTTATCTTATAAACATATTTGAACGCATGCTCTCTCATCAAATACGCTTATTTACAACTATAAAATAACTGATGTGGAACAACATCTTGATTTGATGTTGTTTTTAATCAATCATTTGAAATAAGTTAACATCTGAAGGATGGTTTTTAATATATTATGACAGATTATATTTGTCAAGGAAAAATAAATGAATAAACATTACATTCATTAAAAAGAAAAAGATAATTCTTAGCATCATACTATGCAACAGTAGGTTTATTTTCACTTAAATGCAAAACAGTTTTCATTTTGGATGTACAAGTGTGGTATTTTAAAATACCACAGCCCATGCAATTATTTTTTATTTCAAAATACCACATATCATTCAACTATGATATTTTTTAAATACCACGTATGCAACTAAATGCGCATCCAAATACCGTGCACATTAAGTTATTAAATTTCAGGAATTTCAAGCACATTAATTTATGTTCGCATGCATAATGCTTTCCTTTTGCATAAATTAAAGATCTGGAATTAAACATTTATACAATAAACCATTGCACAATTGAAGACATATGACATTCAGAATTAATGTAACTGTACACTTACAGTCAACTGCTGTTTTTTTAAGTATGTTATTATCATTATTATTTTGAAGAAGACACGATTTTGTTAAAATTGACTGCTGACGGCTGAACACATTTTTTTTTTATAATTTTACCAAAAACATCAGCAATTGTATTTATTTATTCATACCTAACAAATCTCTTTTAAGAAAAAAATCCATATTGACCACCGAGGTTACCCAATGACCCCCCACCCACACAGATGTCTGGGTTTTACTTATGGCTGTTTATGAAAGGACAATAATAAAACTACTTAAATTTTCACCAGTTTTCACCAGTTTAAGTCGAAAACAACCATTGTTCGTTGATACTCTATTACATCAAATGATGCAACAAAAATTTCACAAGTCTGCAGACTTTTCGCGAAGGACAATAGCGCATTAAGCAGAATTTCAATGACCGCTTGGGCAAGGTCGGTGCAGTAGCAAAACAACCCTGTTATTAAACCATTATTAAGCTGACAAAACTATTCGGTACATTGATAGATAAAAAGGGCAGCTATTTCCATTAGCACCTATTTTGATTGGTCCTTTATGACCACACCACCAAGGATAATTGATATAACAGAAAATATTTCATGCCAGGACACCAAATATGCTCTTCTTTATTTTCCTGTCATCACTAATTTGATATTGTTGTTTTCATTAATAATTAAGACTGTAGATAATATTAATATGATACATGGAAAATGGCAAGGAAATAGTTTTGAAGATTAATGTATTTTTCTTAATTGACCCGAAGTTGCAGCATTTTTAGATGAAAAGAGCCCTGGTTTATGCATTTTATTTTGATGATTTTGAAAAGGCAAACCTCAGACACAAATGCCAGTGTTTGAAGTCTTAATATAATATGCTTGTAATTGAAACTTATCCTTAACATACCAAATTCTATATGGTTCAATGTGATTAAGAATGTCATGGTTACACGCTAGTTTTTTCCCTACAAAAATGCCGAATTGGTCACAAATGTCAATGTGGCATACCACTCACAACTCAACACACATGCTTAATAACTATTTATAATATATATACTTATTATGTGAAATCTACTCATCCACTAAATGTTGCCAAAATTCGTTAAAATTCCTTGTGATATGTTCATTCATCATGCTGACTAAACTCACCAATGCTTTGGCGTTTCTGCGACTTCTTGTGTTTAAGGAAGAACTCGTATTTTCGGTTATTGTTCTGCATTTCCTCCATGATACGACGAATTTCTGGCTCCGTAAGGCTGTCCTGGTCCCGTTTGTTACCGAAGTCCCGGATATGACTCAGCTTGATTGCGTACGGCAACTCATGCCCTGCAAATATAAAAAAGCAAATTTGCTTAAACATCGTACATTAAGCATACTAGTACATTCAATATGTGTAATGTTTGATGGTGGAAAGTTATTATAATGTTATCTGGTGGAGGAACATTACCATACATGTTGCCATTTTTCCAGATATGACACAAGTAAATATACACCAGATACATGCTGATATCCATTTTTTCTTTGTAAAATAAAAAAAATATTGAATGTTATATTTTTTTTAATATTTGTATTTCTAAACTGTTTTACTTATATTATCATTAATTTTGTAACAGTACAGTGTAATGAAGATACAATGTATATAATAATGTCAAATCAACAGAAAGAAAACAATTATTGTAACCCCTTTTGATGTGATTGAGTGCTTCTTTCGTTTTCTATTAATATCATAATTCAATTGTTTTAAACTTATGAGTCAACATATTGTTATCAAACTTATACTTTCTGCCTTAAATTGGCAGGTTTTGACAATTTGAGCAAAACTTGATGACATCATAGCATTGTTATGAGATTTTGTTATCTTATCATTTATCTACATTTGTTGAAGTCTGTGTTTTTTTTGGTAAAGGTAATGAGTGCACAGTCAGACATGGTTAACCATGCTATCTCAATGTGTGGGTGATCGAACAATGAATACTCAACGTTTTACAATTTTAAGGCATGTATTTACACGATGCAATTAGAATGTCTGGTTGTATTTTGCATTTTTTTAACAAAAAAATCTTTTAAATAAGGAAATCATTTAATTAGACACCCAGAGGGTGAAATAATTGTATCATAAAGCATTTATAAATAATTGTATAAAAAGACATTGTACTGGTAATAATTGTTCTTGTATAAATGAAAATTATTCATGTTTTTAATGGCAATTTATGTGCTCTGTATGTGTTATTTGAAACAACCTTTTTATTGTTTTACTCAAGTAAAAAATCAATGTTTTTTTAAATAATTTTATCAAATAAAAGTATATCATTATTACATTTTTTTTTACAAAAGTTAATTCAACATGGTAAGTAAATGTTTTAAGATATTTTAAACACCTACCTTCATTTCTATTCACAGTAAGCAGCATGTTTTAAAAAGAGTTTCCACTCAATTCTCCAAAGTTTGGAAATCAATAATTGTTCACTTTTATTCTAAATGAATTAATTAAAAGTCCCGCATTATTCACAAAATTAATATCCAACTGTCAAGCCTGCATAACAGTACTACTACTACTGTAGTAAAAGTCTTAGTGGTTTTCTCAATCAGGTCATGTGACAGGTTGACAGTCCTATCAGCCAATCAGAATGTATTACTATAAATAGTAACTGTAATTACAACTTGTCATATTTTTTTCACAGCTACTATCATGAAGAATATAACATGGGCCTGTATAGGTTAATATTTTTCATAAATTGTAGCTTTAATTGTGATAAGAGTTTATTCAGAACCGAAATGTTAAAGAGCTGACCATTATATTTGCAGTGTTTTTACTTTAAATGGCAATCTAAATGTGTTTACCCAGTTTTGCAAAGCAAACAAAATAGACTTAAAGTGACCTTTTGAGTTATGAATGTGAAATTGTTCATTAGCAAGTTTTTCCTAAAATATGGGCTAAAGTTTGATATAATAAGTCTTGTCATTTTGTTTAAGGACTGATTATTGAGCTACTTGGTATACTTTAGAGAAGCCATTCAATAGCGATGATGACAAATCTGAATTTGTTCTTGTGTATGCCATGAAATATAACTTTTTAATGTCAACATTTAAATAACTTCAAGTATTATAAGTAAGTCAATGTATGAGGTTGATATTAAACGGACCAGATACAGGTAAATAAACTGGTCGACACATTTCAAAGCATAATTAGGTAATGAAAGCCACAAAAATTCTTAGCCAAAAATTGAATTGCTATTACTTAAAAAGTTCCTATTTTTCATCATTAACTCCATATAGAACTCTTATACAAGGGTTATCAATTGAATAATTGATAGATAAAATTTATTCTGCTCCAGTTCAAAACTTGATAGATAAATTTATTCTGCTCCAGTTCAAAACTCACTAATTATTCAAGCTGTTAATAAATGCTAAATTTTCATTGGAAAGCTCACAATTGTGTGCTTCTTTTTTGTTCTACTTAACAATTAAGTTTATGTCCGCAGGCAATTTGAATTAATTTATGTTCAGCCTTTCTTTAAATAAATCAAAATAATAGACGAAAGCAAGAATTTATGCATAAGAATTATGCATTAAAGTATCATAAACATGTCATGCAAATTATTATTACTGTATTATCATCAAACACCTTCACACATGTGCCTGAGACAGCAGAATTGGGGGGGGGGGGGGGGGAAGAATTTGGTCAACTTTTATGGGGAACCATAATATTGTTGGCATATTTATGGCACTTTCATATTTTCTTTTAGAATACTGACCTAGTGTCTGCCTGGCCATATAAGTTATCTTTGTGGTCAAGAGTTACTTTCATGTATATTAATATAATATACATGATGAAAGGTTAAAGTTGATCTAGATGGTCAGGTAAAGGAAAATTTGTTCATGAATTATTTCTGTTTATCTGTCCGTATAAAGTTTTGTAAACAAACCTTCCTTTAACAAAAATATGCAAGCCTGCAATAAAAACAAACAACTGATTAAATCTAGAGAAGAAAAGTTTTATACAACTTTAAAAGAATTTTGGATCATGGCCATTGACACAATTAAAGGATTATTAAAATCCTTATTTTTCTTGCGCATATTGACCAGTGTTATATGTTAAAGAATTAAGCCTATCCTGCAGTTAAGAACACCAAAATGGCGTTATTTGAACTGATTAAAACCATTCTTTAACAAAAGCAAAAATATTTACTCGACAATATATATATTATCATCAAAGGACAAAAACGGCAAGAGCCTCTAAAATCATTACCACTTTTACTACCTACATGATTATATACTCTCAAATTGTGGTAAGAAATAATTACTAATCGGACAAAATCTCCACCAAATTATTTCCCATTTTTGGCATGGATTTACAAAAAATACAAAATCTTATAAGTACTTTGAGGATAGAGCAGTTCTGTGACCTAATCCTCAAAAAATACTAAGCTTCTGAATTATTTGACCACATGAAAATATGTAAGAAAACATTTTTTTGTAGGGCTGAAAGCATGAAATGTCTAATTGCTTCTGTTTTTAATGTCATTTTGAAACTTTTTTGCTATTCAAGGCCCTCTAATTGACCACATACAACTATGATACAAATCTATCAATGAAGATTAGACATGAGAGGTTATGGCTGAAAAACTGGGGACATCTAGAAAGATTGCCTGACAATAAGGAGATGCAACCTCACGCTGACCTGTTGTACCTGAAGGTTTGAAACATGAAATGAGAGGTTTCCTTCCTGTCAAAGAAGGCAGCCTTGGAAATGAATGGTCAAAGACAGCTTCCAAATATGTCTATCCCTGCTATGAATTGATCTTTTAGCATTGTGGTTTCGACAAAAAATAATAATTGGTAATTGATGGTTGAACGAATAATGAGGGACGAGAAAGGTGACCTGGCAAGAAAGGTGACCTGACAAGAATGGTGACCCAACAAAGAGCATTCCAACTTCAAGCTGAGATTTTTTACTTTATCAAGTTCTAAAATGTGACATAGCAGATTTTTTATATTTTAAAATGTGTCACAAGCTCAGGAAAGAATGAGGTCAGCCTGGAAATCAAACGAGGGATGTCCAGTTTGCAAGGCACAGTAGCTCTTCCACCAACTTGGCTCAAAGTTTTAATAGCTTTGATAACTCACATACAACCAGACCTGAGTCCATGTTACAACCATAAAACTGTATAAGACAGATCAACTTCCTTGGAAATGAGCTGTGGCCAGGACAGCATTTATGATCTCAGGGTCCCTGCCTACCACATACTCATTCATTTTGAGTTTTTGAGTATATCATCCTCTTGTGTCATAAGAAGTGCTTAAAAGACCCTTAATACGGCATACCGAACAGGGGGTATGACATTAAAAAGTTTTAATATCGATGGGCGCGTGCCCACAAATCAGTCGCATGCCTTGGTCTGGTTATAACATCGTCAATTCCTTGACGCCACTTAATTCACTATGTCTCGCCAAAAATTTGAAATGGGAATGGCACTCTTGGAGATGTACATGTCATTTAAATTACTACTGACTCTTTAAACTTGTAAAGCATAAAATGTTGCCAAACATTTCGCCCCCACAAGCCCTCAATTACCTGGCATAAGGTCAATGATTTTTCAGTCTTAATAGCAGGTACAAGTCAAGGATGAAATATTGACTCTACTTTTGGAACAGTGAAAGCATAAAAGTTGTAAATGACATTATATAAAGAAACAGATAGAATATTTTTGCTTTAACCACAATATTTCTAACTACCATTTTTCAGCAGTAATTTGAATGTTGTAATAACTGTATCATAATGTAATTTTATAATATGGAGACAACAATGAAAACACTTATTCATAAGAACAGCACCCCATTCATGAGTTTTAATTTACAGCATTTACTAATATATCAGTCACAGGTTAAGCCACTCTCAAGCACTGTATTAAGTGTTTGGTTTTCATTATCATGAGAAATTATGGCATTAAGTGGTAAAGCAGATAAGAATTGTTGTCAATAAGGTCAGAGCCCGTATAAAAACTATGAGGTTTAGGAATGCTGAGAGCCCTTAAGGGACTATCCTTGGCACATATGTATGGGCCCAAACTGTAAACTGCCCCATGCAGAGATTGTTTAGAGAGTAATTCACTGTCTGTGACACAATTGTTGTTTTTCCCACTGACCACAGACATCTGGCATTTTAAACAATCCTAGCCCAGCCCTTAGATTGTCAACTTAATTGTTAGAAAACAAAAGTCACACAGGCATAAGTGCGCCTTATTTCGCATTTGTATTTCAAACAATAAATTAATCACCAACATAGTTGTACTGCTTCCAAAGGTTCATTTTTCGTTTATTCTGATGACATGTTAAAACCTCTATATATACCCACAAACCTATATGTATGCCCACATATATATTATTTGTTTATATATTTGATAACCGTGGCCAAATTTGAGCCTGCGTAGTACTAGGTACAATGCACACAGTTACACAGAGATATATAATTTTATGATATGACCATGATGATACATCAAAGGTACAGTGAACTGAAAGGTTTTGTTTATATTTATCTTTGTAACCAATTGAAAACAATGCAATCGTTTGATTAACGAGCTACATCTATTCATGTACAAAGTCATATCAGCCCGCTATCTGTATAGTGGACTGAGTTATCACCACTTGAAGGATTATGAAACTTTATCCAGTAACTATTACAATAAGGTGACTGATTTAGGGTTCATCTATGCGTCTGTCTCTTTATCAACTCATGTATATATCAACAAGCAATAGGTATCATCAAACCAAACATTAATCTTTCCAGCACACACATAATCACTCTTCATTAAGATAAAAAAAAGTGAGATAGCTTAATATTGACAATGGACAATGCACACTTGTGTAAAAAGTGAGAGTCAAACATGTAACAGTACTATTAAACTGCAAAAAAGATGATGTACCTGTATTTTGGCAATCAATGGCGCTATGTGGTATTTATGCAATCGTTGAAATCTTTTACTCTTTTGAACATGCCCCAATTCATAAAGTTCTGCTTGGCATTACATTTTTTAACAAGCCCTGTTACATAAAACCCAAACTTTGAGCAATCACGGAAAGCATTTTACCAGTGCAGGGCTTGCGGGCTTGTGCTAATTTCGACCACTGTTTATGATCCTTTGTATGCCCAATTATTAGAAACAAGGGCACTAACAACATTGATCAAGAACACTCGGACCCTAAGTCTTAACAATGATCATATAGTATGATATTTTTTTCGAAATGGTACTTAAAATAGTGATATTATTCATTTTGGAACAAATTGTTTTATTATTTACATATGACACAGCTATTAATAACACTTAAATGGGTATTTTGTAAGTTTTGTAGTTTTCATGATCATGTGATATTTTGAACGTGCTTTAAGGATAGAGTGCCAACAGACACACCTATATGCCATTAAAATATATTTCAATATGCAACGAACAAAGTACATGACAAAAGTCCCAAGACGAAAACAGATTTTCCTCAATCCCTTTCTTCTTCAAATAATGCTCAATGAAAATGAATGCCTCCTTTTTGATAAAATACAGAGATTATATGAAAATTTCTATTTGAAATTGGACTTGGAATTTAAGGCCAGGATTTTAGAATTCAAATTTAGACAAGTATCTAAGCCCAAAAAATGCCTCAAAAATAGTTCCCGTGATTTATTTCTTTTTCACACTTTCATGAAAAATACCCAAAAATAAAATACAAAGGGGCAATTTACGTCAAAGGTGTGATAAGGTCCACACAGCCTGGTGACTATCTAACTTTTAAGACCAGAATTCAGATTCTAATCATCTATCATAATCAAATTGTGATATAACTCCACTTTGAAGGTTTCCAAAATAGAAAATCCCTATCAACTTCCAGTTTAGAGATTATTGTTGACAGAGATTAAGAAAAGTGTAAATCTACAACCAATTCTCATTCTATTTCAATCAAACTTGGCCCATTTATCAATCAATAAGATGAAAGGTAAATGAAAGAGAAAATTTAAAGAATTGTTTCCAATATACATAACATAGATTTTAGCAATATTAAAAGGCTTAAAATGATAATTTAATTATTTATCTACAAATACAATTATCCAGGTATTTCATGTGTTTAATCCTATAACTTGTTTTGTCAACAATTTTAAAATAACACTGCTCAAGAGGAACTATCCAAAAGGGTCATTTGGTAAAAGATTTGTTTACAAAAACTATCCGAATCCCATCCCATTTCCTTTAATAACTGCATTTTTGTGGGTTTCATTAAGTTTATTTCTCAATGAAATGATCATATTACAAATCACTTTTTTACCCTATATACACTCAACCTTGAAATATCTACCTACTTCAAATGTGTTTTGCTTCTATTTTTCCAAATTGTGACACTGTTTAATGACATGTTATGATTTATGTCAAAGCAAACATGTTTTTTTATTTCAAAATATAAATTTGTTAAGTTGAACAGAAACAAAAAAACAACAACAAACAGCTGTCACTGAGGTCTGATTGTGATAATTCTCAGAAGGGAGGTAATAAATTTCTCTATGGAATAATGTACAATAAAAGGGAGATAAAAATCTTTTCAAGAAGTAGGGATACTTCAATTGGTTAATTCTCTGTTTAAGAATATCAGGGGAAGTAATAACTTGTTTAAAGGGAGCTAGATTTACTGATAATAAAATGGAGCACAAGGGAGGTAATTACTCACCACAAAGTGGATAGGGGGACTCATCAGGGCCAAGCCTCACCCACAGCTGGTAGTCATTCTCATCATGCTCCTGAAATTAAAGGGGAGGTAATCATTATGCTTGCAGAATATAATACATCTCATAACGGCCCAAGTTTAAAGCTTTCGCACAACAAAGCTGATGGCATCATTTTTATAACATCATAACCGACAACTTTCTTCGAAAAACATAAGGGCTAAAAGTAATATAAACTTGATTTATTAATATGTTTTAAAACTATTTCTTTACCTAACGCATTTCTTCATCAAGGCGACCCATTCACTTAGACGAGGACAGAAATTGAATTTTATTTAATCCAACTTCTTAGTCAATAAGCTATTGAACGATTTGGCGGAACATTAAGGATTTTTTCTCTTTTCTTTGGTTAAGGAACAAAACGGTTAAATTTGGCCACCGAATTGATTTTTGATATCGTACAAAGAAATACATTATCAAATTTTAATCCGAGAAATAAATACTATTAAAACTGTGTACATTGTATATACGAGTTTCGCTGAGTCATTATTGACGTATGTTGAGAGACTGTTATTTACTTAATATTTCCTCCCACAAAGGTGAACTTTTATTACGACCTTGAAATAAAAGTCACACTAACATCCAAGTCGTTTATTCATTTGACCACAACAAACAAAGCGCAATGCCCATGTGGACAACTTTAAGTGAGTCTAGCATCATATGCTACAGTTTCATTATCAATTTACCATCAAACAGACATTAATTGATTGATCATTCTCTATGCTGTCATATGAATATGTATTTGTGCTTACACAGGTGAAAATATGTCCACATATCTTGTAAAGCCGCCCGTAAGTTTCTATAAAATATATTCCAATATAATCACAATGTACAGTTCTTGATTACAGAAGTTCTTTTAATTGCAAATAAAAAATATAAAGTTTTATTTTTCCTTACCAGTCTTGCCAACAAGACAACATTACAATGTTTCAGAACAGTGATCTCCAAATTCCTGACAATGCCTCTTAAATAGTGGTAACAGAGAAGTGACATGACGTCATATGTTGTTACTGACATGGCTACTGAAGGAAACGACAGTCTTGACTTAAAAGTACCATTACCTAACAGGTTTGTTCTGACAGGAGAATAGAATGAGAACTTTAAATATATATTGAGATATTGAAATAAGGAGTATATCATGACTTCTCAGCTTCAATAAAAAAAACCTACCTATTCTTGAAAACAATGTGGTTTGCAGCGATCAATTTTTAGACTTATTTTTTGATGGTCATGAGAAGGTATGATTTGTTTTAAAAGGCTGACTATTGAATTTAGCAAAGTTCTTAAACATTTCTTTTAAACTTCTGGTGTCATTGAAAGTTAACTACAATAGTAGGGGTATTTTCAGTTAAGTTGTTGACCTACTGCAAGCAAAAAATTATTTAAAGGATTGCCCTACAGGGTGCATAGCCCAGAGAACTTGACCTGTATTCAATAGTGCACAATCTGAGCAGAAACTGCCATTGACAGAGTCACTTTGTTAGTGTTGGAAACTGGGGTAATGAACTGTCAATATATTTTATAAGTAAGGCAACGTTCAGTTAATGAATAAAACATGAAATCAGTGAGGGCGCTGTAGACAAATGAGTTTAAACTTATTTATTTTACAACAATTGTGAAACAAGTAAAGCATTATATTAATCACTCTTGTTGGTTTCATGTTATGTGTGAGTATGGTCATGTGTTGTTGAAAAAACAGGAAACTGACTTGTCCGATTGGTGACCATCACCAAAGTCACATGTGCCCAGGCCGGGTAATCGAACCCGGTCGCTTAGGTCAGAAGCGAGTGCGCTAACCACTGAAGACTAATTGCAACCGTAAGTTTCATTTTTATATCTTGAATGGTTAGAGAGATATGGCCAAGATTAAAATTTGCGCATGATGCCTCTAAAGCTGAAGAGTCTTTGACAATAAATTATAACGCTTTTTTCTCTATGATAAACAGACAATTAAAATTGTAAATGGTAACTTGTATAAGAACAATGTTCAAGAGAAAACCAATCCTTAAAACTCTTTCTCTGAACTGAAGTATTAAAACATCAGCCAAATGATTTGTTGTCAAAGACAGATATGACAGAAATGTCAATAAGTTTGTACTTTTGCTGGGTTACAGGGAAATGTCCATCATATTTCCTGGAATTATTCAGACTTTGTCGTGATGTCTGGTGAGGACGTTTGGTCAGTATGTCAATGTTTAGGTACTTTTTCGGAGCTAGAGTATAAAACATCAGCAAAGTAACATGTTGTCAAGAACAGATACAAAGAAAATGTCAACGACAGTGGTAAGAAAGAGTTGGTAGAGTTCATCACATTTCCTGTAATCATTTGGAGTTTGGACCTTGACATGACTTCAGTCCTCATAATGGTTGGTGATGTCATTTGGTCAGTATGTCAATGTTATAGTACTTGGTAATGTACTTTCCTAGTCCTAGATTATGCACCAGTCATGCACCCCCCCCCCCCCAGGTCCGGGGGTATACCGGAGATACGGGGGAAATGGGCCATGTTTTTGCCTTCCAGGTGACCCCGCAGGGCCGAATGACTGCAGTGTTGTTTTTTTCATGCCGAAAATAGCAGGAAATGGGCTTAACCTAGTATGCCCCTGGGGTGTGGGGCCTTTTGGCAGGGGTGTTACCAGCAGTTTGTCTCCGCAGGGAGGGGATTTAACTGGGGATTGGCTGGACCAAAAGTCGAAGTCCCCACTACTATATTCACCGGTCCTGAGGGGGAGGGGGGGGGGGGGGCTGTGGTTACAATTGACTGGTGCATTAAGACATGCTTCGAACAATATTTCATCATTGCAATGCTAAGCATGCACTAAATTCCCCATTTATAGATTTGTAAGAGTATTGTGTTTTACAATTTTTAAACTGTTTAACTACATGTATTAACCATTGATCTTCTCTTCAATATGTCTTAAAATAGTTTTTATTTATTTTTTCCAAGTCTGTCATTACAACATAAATATTGTCATATCACGTATTTCTTTTCTTTTTTTTTATTCTGACAACAGAAAATTGTCCATGTCATAACCAAACAAGTTTTTGTATGTTCATTAGCCAAGATCACAACGAAAAAAAAAAATGAAAACACTAATTTGCAATTAATTGAGGGTTAAATTGTTCTCATTTCGTTGTAGGAATAAATATTTAACAAGAAAAGAATATTTCGTAATTTTCAGTTATTACGCAGAATACAATAAGTTAATACCGCAACACGACTTGAAAACAACCACTAAGAAATGTGAAATGACAGGCTTGTACAACAACAGCTCAAAGGTAATACAAACAATATTATATCTTGCAGTACAAGTGTCCAGATTTTGATGTAGAGACATGAGGTAACTGTCAGGGGTAACGGCAGGTTACACGCCCTAAATGCCTGCCTTCTTTGATCAAGGAGGAGACAATGGTAAAACAACATCGTCACTTCAACTTTGTTTTTATAATTTCTGACAATGATGGACCAACAAATATAAAACCTTTGACAAAACATCCCTCATTTTACAGGTACAGCTATTAATACTTATTATTGTCTTCAGTTTTCATGAAAGGAAAGTTTTATTGATGTTGTTTTTTATGCATAAATATTTATTTAACTAAAAAGGCGCAATTTGAACTATTTTGAGGCCAATAAAATTGTCTTAATTGTTTTAACTAATGTCATATTTCCAGATGTTAATATTCAAGTTCTCTTAATTTCAATGTTTTAATTAATGTCAAATAGCAATTAAATTATGAAGATAATGTAAACACACTTAACCATACATAAATTTAATTTTAAGAAAAGTTACTCTCGCTTGATCAAATTAACTGTATCACTTTAATGTACGTAACATGTACAAATGCAAATGATTTCTTAGTATTACAAGTCATATTAAATATCAAAACAGACAATATTGTTAGTAACAAGTCGTAATTTATTGAAATATCTGGCTGTTGATCTTCATGACAAATGATGTCTATAGCTTATAATAATAATGATTATTTTTTATGTTCATCAATTTGTACCGTTATGGGATTAAACGAGGCTATTAAAGTCATTTCTGACATGGAATAAAATTGAAATAAGACAGATATACAATGTTTAATCATTACTTAGAAATTCTTATAAATCAAAATCAGAGTCACGGCCAATGCTATTCAAGATTTATTATGGCGCAAAGGGATCCCTGACTTAAGGGCTTAGCCAGATAGGTTAGATTAGTTAAACTTAATTCTTTTAAGCTGTATTAAGACAAAAGATGATATTTTACAAAATCAGAGTCTGTATCCAGAGAAAAGAATGACCATATAAAGGCCACGAAAATTTCTCTTGGAAGGCTCAGACCACTGACATCTTAGTATATCTTATTAGATTTAGCTGGATTCTGAAATGAATCACCCTTGAGTCCATTATCTGAGTATAAACTGGTACCTGCGTCCTTTCTAAGAGTAAAAGAGAAGATCCCTTAGTGGATATAACCCCTGACCTCTTGGGCAAGAGGTGGACACTTATGCCACTACATAAGTTCATATGCCCGGAGGAAGGGTGAGGAAAACTTACCGGTATCTGAAGCTGGTTGAGACATTGTCGGATGATCGTGCGTGCGTCTGTATCCCGCTCCACGTCGACCGGACATGTCTGAAAAGAAAAACATGGATAATATTATGTATTGAATGCTAATGTCATAATTAACAGTAATACAAATATCGAAAGTATGTTTTGGTACTCAGTGTTAGGCACTGTCGACGCATATGAGCAACAAAAGCATAAAAAACTCTTGCCAGATTTACAAAATGAGATTTGCTAACTATTTCATTAAAATTTTCAGACTTTTCACAAACCTCCTCAAATATTCCATTGTCCAGATGTCTGTTTAAACTAGCACCCATGTTTTTATTTTTTTTTAATAAACTTATAATCATTCTTTAACACTTCATACTAAGCAATTCCTTAAGACAATTTGTTTATTTCCTCAAGTTTGTCATTCTTCTTGTGTCAACAAAAATAATCCGTACAGCACTCTCTGCATGACAAATTACAGTTATATAAAACTTGGACATCTGCTTTTCTCATTAAAATGACAAATTAGAATAAGCCTAGAAAAATAAACACTTTAATATAACACTTTTGTGATGAAGAATAGCTCTAAACCTGTCAAAAGTGTTCATAGGACTCTTGATTGTTCTTATAAATATTGTTTTTGATCCTGTCTTTTCCCCAATCAATGAATAAACAGCTTGATTTATGTTATTTTCACACTGTTGTCCCCAATAATGAATGAATGATGTCCATGATCATTCAAGTCTGTGAACTATCATGTTATGTTTATAACACCATGGCTGACTTTTCACCTCCATCAAAAATTGGCCAAAAAAAATGATTGAGTAAAGAAATAATTTGCAAATAAAATTAAAAAGACCACACAACAACAGCAGACATGTGCATAGTAATACTATTGTAGGTTTTATATTATTTCTAAGCAGCAATGTTGAAAAATGATATATTAATTATACACTTGTTCAATATATGTGGCATTAAATTAATAACCTTTAAAATGGCAAAAAAGTGACCATACATATGACACTAATTAGCTATTCTATTGTATATATACATATTTTATATTATTTCTAAGTATGAAAGCATCAATGTTGCAAAATGATATATTACACACTTTGAACAATATAATTTATTTGGTATTAAGTCAATAGCCTTCAGGCCAATAAAGTTACTATAAATGGCAGCACAAACATGTTTTTTTTTTTTTCGCCTGACTATAATACCCTCGTATCTGATGACAAGTCATGGATGTGCGTTACTAGAAAAGCTGCAGCAAAACTTTGAAAATCAAAACCATAATGTGAAACATGTGGCGTATATACATGTATGATATAAAACAGATATTGTGTTCAGGGATCGAGTTTCATGTGTACCATTTTATCTTTACTTGCATATATGAATATCGGTCACGACAGTTAAGTACTACTTCTGTTCTATAAATTGATGACAGAAAAATAAAACTCCCTTTTATTTTAAAACCAAAACATACTTCTATTACTCAGTTTTTCTGTCTTTCGTATAATTGTATGCTAAAAAGATGCTGAGGCATTACTACTAATGCTAAGATTTTAGTGACCCACAAGAAGTCATTATCTTTTTTATTTAGTTAATAAAGGGAAATAATTCAATAAATAAATCAGTGAAAGTGATCAGACTCACTTCTTGTTATCATTGTATGTACTGTGTACAATGTCACATGTTGTTTTTCTTTATGGTTCTGAGGGAGGTCTTAGTAATACGCTATCACCAACGATCATGTCATGAAAATTATAACAATTGCTCAAATATTGCTTTTATGAATATAGACAAGCTAGAAAAGATGAATTACGTATTTGCGTACAGTTTCGTTCTCCTTGTGGTGGACCTGTAGCGGCAGTTGCTCCGGCTTTGATTTTCCCCGCTCATCCTCTATCTGCCTATAACACACAGAAAAATATTGGGGTTTTATTTTATGATGACATACATATTAACATATAGCGCAAGCTCTATAGAGCTAATGTTTGATTACCTACATATTAACATATAGTTTTGTAAAGCCTTTTATATTATTCAATATAGTACAGCAGTCAGACAATAGACATTAACATGGGGCATTTTTGATGTTATGCCTTACTGGTCTTTGCTAACCCATTTTTTTAAACAATTTTTGTAAGTTTTGACAATCCACATTATTCATTGTAATGTTAGAAAATTTCTTGCTGCAAACGAAGCTACTGCTTCTTTTCGCTATTCATATTAGAACAATGCAGGAATTACAAGTTCAAACAATATATTTCTTGGGACAACATAAATCACAAGGGTGCACACAGTATTGTCCTGCTATTTTGCTTTAAAAAAATGAGAAGATTACTGAACATGTCTGTATTTAGTAGACATATTAAATCAGCTGCATAATTTAATGAAGCAAAAAACACAATCTAACATTTGTAAACTGTCTTCTGTTGTCAAAATTTGTCAAACTTAATGTCATAAACCTACAACGAGCATCTTCCCCTCTCATGATAGGGTCCAATACTGTGTGGGGTAAATACCAGGAGGTACCAAGTGTATTTAAAATATAGATGTTGATGGTTCCTGCTGGCATATGCCATGATAACATGCTGACATTACATGAATGTTAGTTGCATTGAAAGATATACACAGCATTTTGCAGCGTTTTCAACAAAAAATATAAAGTGCCCAGTTGAGGCAAGTGCATATTTTTGAAGGTATGCAGACTGTCAAGTAAATTCGACATCACAATATTTCTCCCCCACTTTCTTGAGTTGGCAGCCATGTATTTTGGTCACTTAGTTTATAGCAATTTATTATAACATCACAATTGGAAGAATCCAGTACTGGTGTACAAGAAAAGTGCATCTGGTGGAGCATGAACCTTTAAAACTGCACTCTCACAGATAGATCGTTTTGACTTTTTTATTTATTTTTTGTCTTTTAATGTGCCAATTTTTGCGTAAATGTCTGGAATCCAGTGTTATAATGCTCACAAAGGCTCAGATTGCAGTTTATCATACTTATGTACAGAAATTAATGTTTCATGGCTAAAAGCTTCACTAATGCTTTAAGGAAAATGATGATCTAATATGACTGAAATAAAGGCATTGATGCCAAAATAAGCCAATTCTGAGACAAATAATTTAAAAAGTGTCAAACTGGCAATGACGGACAATGTGAGTGTGCAGCTTTAAGGCGCGAGGGGAATACAGATGACGACACAAAGGCTCAGACAATACCTCATCTTTAAACTGTAAGATGTTAAACAAAAACATAACCAAAATAAGCCACCTACTCTTTGAGCTTTATAAGCCATGTGTCCTTGAGTTCTACGCTTTTGAAGGTTGCCACATAGTTTGTTGTCGGCCAGCCGAGCACAAAGGAACGTTCCTTAGGCCTTGTTAGTTCAGAGATGTCGTCAATGCAGTCCGCGATCCACAGCTCACAAACGCGCAACCGGTGCTTCAGTTTGAAAGTTGTGTTGGACCTGGAATATAAGTGTTTTTTTTAGTGTGTTGTCAAATTTAATGAGCGCTCAAGAATTGGTTCAAACTCTTCTCTGTTGTTTCTCGGTTCGTCCTGAGGGCATAACTCCTCGAGAAGTATTAAAACTGGAGTCATGGGTCTTGTAGTATATAGAGCTGTTGTCATAAGTAGCATAAAAGACATATCTGCTAAATTTCATGGGAATAAAAATATGGTTTATTTTTAATTTTAGTGACAGACAAAGGTATATTTTGCACGACAAATTTCTGTGCCTGACTTGTTGTTGTTGTTTTTTTGTAGCAATGGAAAACTTTGATGTTTTTTTAATCACACACATTCTGTTTGAAATTTAACTCTAAAATAAAAAAAGTAAACATTTGTAAATATATCTATTCATCAAAATGAGTCTTTATGATAGAGACACACGCACTATCATCCATCATCCGACAGTGTCGATGAAATAATTTTGAACCAATCAATGAAAATCTATCTGGGTTTGTTTACTTCTGAGATGAAATTTGAGGTTCAAATGCAAAAAGGCATACAACCACAAACGGCACTGTGGTTGACATAGTATTGAAATTCTATATAAATCGGATACACACATTATAAATACGACATTTTTGTGGCATTTTGTGGCATTTCAGACAATGTGCATTACTTTTTTACTATGCACTTGAATTTTTAAATCTGCACAGTCAGCATTTTGTAAGTTGTTATCTTTTTGTGTTTAAAATTTGAGGGGGTGATTTCTTAAAGCTTCTATTTGCTTCTTAAGTTGGTTTTACTAAGAACCTTCATCTCTTTCAATATATCCCCTCAATTTATTAACTTGCACTCAAACATTGAATTTTCATTTTTTTTTTTAATCATTGCAACAATAACAAATTCGTCCAATGATTGCGTTACATTTTGGACAAGATGATTTTCCAAACATGTTTTTTGCAACAAACACAAGATACTTAAATATAAAAAACCCATCCCAGAGTAAACAGTCTTCGACCTCCTAAGGCGAACATTAATGATAAAAGATCACGTTTGTCATGTCCCAATCATATTTATCTTTGTATGAAAAAAACATTAGATTTTTAAATGTCGTTTGTCTTCTTACTATATGCATTATTTCTGCTACCTGTAAGAATTTAAGGCTATCCTAAATATTTGCACACAGATAACAAACAGACTTGACGTTTTAAGAGGTTGACGTATTTATATCTTAGAATAAATCGGAAAGGGCTTTAAAAAGTCAAGGGTAAAATATATATCATATGTATGCAAATTAGGTATTGAAATTATACAGGGATAAATCCACCTCCTTAGGTATACATGTAATTGCTTAACTTTTGAGCACCAGCCTTTTGAAGTTAAAACCGTATTTAAATAACTAAGGCAAATTCAAGGGCTTATGGACTCGGCTGTGGGGACGTCTTCCATGGAATGCAGGTGTGCATGGAGTAGTATTTCACATTATGAATATGCTATGATCATCTTACTGTTTAGACAATAACTATGTATATGCCTATGACTCTGTGTAACCATACAGGGAATACGTTTCCAAAGAAATACTTAAGCTAGAGTTTAAATTTCTTCTTTGGTTAAGAGGCATAGCTCAATAATGACAGAATGATGTGCCTTACTACGCATATCTTTATGAGTAATTTCACTGGTAAAATATGTACTAAGTTTCATGCGAATATCGTCTTAGATGATCAAATTACAACAAGGCTACGACAATGAATAGTGCTACTTTTTTAATAAAGAACCACAAATAAATGATGAGTTAACAAGACTTGACTTTTCAACAAGGTTTTGCATGTCTGCATATTTATGATTGGTACCCTATAACTCTCTGTTACTGGTTCTCAATTACTCCCGGTTACTGGTACTCGGGTACTCTCTGCTGCTGGTTCTCAATTACTCCCGGTTACTGGTACTCGGGTACTCTCTGCTGCTGGTTCTCAATTACTCCCGGTTACTGGTACTCGGGTACTCTCTGCTGCTGGTTCTCAATTACTCCCGGTTACTGGTACTCGGGTACTCTCTGCTGCTGGTTCTCAATTACTCCCGGTTACTGGTACTTGGGTACTCTCTGCTACTGGTTCTCAATTACTCTTGGGGACTGGTACTCAGGTACTCAGGTACCCTTGCAAGTTTGTAATCAAGTACTCCTGAAATTGCTGGTAGTCTATGGTTGGTACTCACTTTTGTTTGGCCACAAGGAGAAGGTCACTGAAGAGGAACAGGTATCGGTCCTGGGTCTGCATACCCTGAAATAGTTAATACATGTACCACATAAGTAAATAGTCAAATGGTACATATATTTTTGCTTAAATAGCTTTACTTGAGTTTGGGCTAATTATATTAATGCTATAAATAGGTGGAAAAAAACATATTTGTTTCGTGGTAAAATTGACATTGACAAAATAAAAAGTAAACGTTAAAAAATTTAAATTAATTAAAATTACTTTTCCAGAACTGATTTTAGCAATGTATTGGGCCACATGATTATTATGCACCAAGGTTATCAATGTTTTGCCCAACTGGCAGGACTCTGGCCACATGCACAATGGGGACTAGGCATGGCCAGACCACCACCAAGGAAATACACTTGGCAAGGATTTTAGATGCCAGGAACATTTCACACACAGGGATTTTGAAAAATTGTCCAGCTCCTTGGGTCGGACATTTACAACCAAATTTACAGATTGTTTAATGCTGTATGGTATATCATAAATAGGTGCATGACATTACAAAGTTTGAAATTCTTTATTTGATCTTTGACTGAACTTGAAACATTCCAGTTGTTTCAGCTAAGACAGTATAAAAGTACAAATGTATTTATAGAGGATTTTGTATAACAAATATGTATATTAAACCTTGCCAGGCATACATGTGAAGTAATTGACCAGCCATTAGATTAGTTACCTGTCGCATGAATATCTTTCACTGACCCTCACATACTGGCCACAAGAATGGCTAATATTTATAATACGCCATAATTTTGACCACTCGCCAATTCAAATTGAATATAATCATATGTCACATGGCTATAAAATCATTGGGTCTTTCACAAAACCTATCAAACTGGAAATGAATATTGGACCTACCTGGTTGACCATTAATTTGCTAGGGTATAAATTTTCATTATCTTGACATATTTTCATGGGTAGTCAAAGACATAATGATTCCTGTCACGAGATTTGTGCTATCTGAAGGCCATTTAAGGAACCGGCCATTATGAGGTGCAAGGTTTGAAGTAAAAGTTGACATGAAGTTGATCTCTATCCCACCTGTTATGGCAACTCCCATGAAATGTTCCGAGGATGTCTCTCCTGTTTTTAGGGTGAGAGACAATAAGGGTTTGCAATATTGCAACTATGTGGTCTGAAATCAATACATAGAAGTATCGAATGGGAAACCATTTTGGGTGGGGGAAAGAGGGACTGGGGACAGGTTCCCCTTGGGAGGCCGAGATTTTCTGTTGAATACTAATGATAAAATATACTGTTAACATAAAAGTATAAATAAACTTAGTTTAAAGCATTTTAACACATTTTGTTTGTTTTCAAATATATTTCAATACAACCAAAAATAAAGGATTAAAAAAAATAATCGTCCAATATGTTCATTGTTAAGATTGCCACACTGTGCAAGGGTAGTAGACAGCTATGGTGTATGATGAAGAGCAGTCTTAGAGTGTGAGGGGGATGGGGAGATTACCTACCCGTGAGAACTCGACATTTCCCTCCATGAGGTACTGGCGGTTAAAGTTGTTATACTGCCGACGTATGATCTCTGCCTCTTTTCGACCCATACTGCTTTGGGGTCTGAAATAAATAACATTCTCAGTAAACATGTTGTTAACTTCAGTTGTAATAAACTTACGTTAATGCTAACGCACCACAGTTTTTCTCAATCAGTCAAGGGGCATAACTTATCAAGTATATTAGCTAGAGTTATGGGACTTACTACACTCAAATAATTTGCATTATCTGACCACCAAGTTATATAAAGACCATGATAACATCTCAACGTTTTCCTTCCAACACTAAATTTTAATAACATAAAAATAAAATATAATTCATATTAGTTAAAAGTTATCCAAAGATCTAATTTTCGATAACAAAATATATAAATACAAGTATAAATGCACTTTTCATGCAAATAAAATTATTCATAACATAATTATAATAAAATTTATATGATATAAAAAATAAAAAATATTTTCCATCCCAAATAAGTAAACATAATTTATTGAAGAAATAAAGGCCCTATTTTCTATGTATCTTTTGAGTACTGACTCGTGACACATTTTATGATGGGGACACAGTGATCTATAAGTTGACTGTTTTTCATGCCAACAGTGTATGATTACCGAATTTCGGGTTAATTTGAATGCTTAATGACCATATCAAATGCGTCTTAAATCAGGCTAAACTCTCAGCTGCTGATGTATTAAATGTGGCAATAAAGTCCGCCTCATTTAAAAGCCATTAATCTGGCCCAGTAGCCTACTGCGATTCTGCTGAAACTTGGTGACATGGCTGGTAATGTATTTGACATATTACACAACTACAACATTACTTGCTCATTAATAAGACATTACAGTGAAATCTTGTAGGCAATTCATTTAGTGTACTGAAATTCGGTGAAATAAAGTTCATACAACAAACGCTTTGCTCATCAACCAAGGGACATTACTCTTCCAGTTTTCAATCCAGGGTTATGCTAGCTAATTTTAGCTTTCACTGACCAATCCAAAGCAGTTAACCAACAATTACCAATTACAATATTTTGCCATTTGTGTAACATTATTGTATGTTGTTTGTTGTTAGATAAGCATTGATCCTTGAGATTTTAAACTGAACCTTGGTTACATTTAAGGCTACCCAGGGTTTCTTCCCATGGACCCTGTTAGAGATATCGGGCCTCGCCTCTAGCCAAATAATATAATCTGCCTAAAAAATAAGTTCCGATACTGTTATATCATTGGTGTGGTTGTTCGTTTCGTCTGCAGCACAAACTCACTGTCACTCAAAAGCCTTGATTTTGGCAAGGCCAAGAAAAAAATACGCAAGATTTCTTATTGTCATATTTTCACATCATTTTTTTAAATATAATTTGATTCAGCATTCCAGATATCCCTGTTACTTAGTTTCCTGTGTTTAATTGCTACACATGTGCGCATTAACATGGCTTTACGAAGTGTCATATTAATAAACTGAATGCAAATGCTACTGCAGATAAAACTGACAGTCACACAAAAGCTATGACAATGTCAACTTTTTTCTAGAGCAGATGATTTTATTATTAAGTAATAAATGTGGACCTGAATTCTGCATTTGGAAAATATCCATATAAAATATGACAGGTAAATTTGAATGTCATCATATAATAATGAAGGTCAAATACAAAATTTCATTGAACAATAAAACATTCATTCACATGAATTGCAGTGTCAAAATTGCAGTTTCTTTTTTGGTGAAATAAGAGGCCGTAGGAATCTAATTATTTCATGCCATGTTTGTTTAATATTTTGTGGTTAAGCAATTCATTAAGTTTAACATAAAATTATGCCAAGCTTGTGAGATCTCATTTTAATAAGTACTTGGTATTCAAAAAGATATTTTCTTTCGAGCATCGCACAGTGGAATGTGCATTCGTTTTAGTGTCCTTAAAGTTTAAGGATGAAGCAGAATTAATGTGGCGATTCATAACCATTGGTACGCTAGTAATTACTGTGGTTTTTAAACGACCAAATAGGTCACATTTTCACACCTGACTACTCCTTTCTAATTACGAAGTTTCACAATTCAGATTAACATACTTCAATGGTAGTGTGTTTGAGGAATGTTTTCTTTTTAAATAATGCCCACAACAAATAATTGACAATTGGGTTGAAACACTTAAATATCCTGTTTATGAAGTGATGTAATACCAATTTTACAATGATATTATATATTGGGCCATTCCTTGTATTTCGCATAACCTCCGAAGAATTTCATTTCTTTGATACACCCACAATTACTGTTCATTGTCAATGGTTAACCAAAATTTAAAATAATTTTTGATCAGGTAAATGATCATTCTAATACATCTTCCCTTTAAATACAATGAAGCAAACATAATCAGACCAAGGCCCAAATTCTGTAAGAAGATGCTCTCTTTTATAAATGTTTTACAAAACTTATTTTAACTATTTAAGGCTTTTGACACAATATTAAGTCCATAGAAATATTTTCAAAGACCTTGAGCTCTTTGACATCAAAGGTCAAGGTTCCGCATTAACCCACATATATGTTTATGTCATTATTAAGCTGAGAAAATGACCATGAAGCATTACTTACTGTAGGTTGTTAGCACTTCTACTCTTGCCAAGGGTTTTAAAGAGGACGGCACCAGGGGCAGACTTCCGACGACTCGCCAACTGTCGTTTCTGAAAATATAGCAAATTCCTGTCATTATCAGGTATTTGGGTCGCTGAAAGGAATAAAGAAATTTTTCTTCTATACGTTTGATTTGTATCACATAAATATCAATGTGTAGGGCAGAACCTTTTCCAGACAAAAGCTATATAATCTTAAATGTTTTTGACTGACGCTGACTGACAGTTTGGAATAAACCAGCACCATAATAATATGGATGTACTGTTGGAATGAAGCTATGCTGCTGCTATTAATCAAACAGAGCTGTCATGGAGAATTATAAAGATGTATCATTTATACAATATAATGTAGTTGTATCTTTACAAGCCTAGGGCAGAAATTTTACAGAAAATTAAGCAATTCTTAAGATCCAGTAAGATTAAAGCATACCGTTAGCATTTAGAATGAATAAATTACTATCACATTATTCAAGTCATATTTTAATCACAGTTCTTAACTGAAAACACAATAACCTCATAATTTACATCAAAGTGATTGTTTCAGTAAGATATTACCAAAGCTGTTGTCAATATTTGTAAAATCAATCCAAGCCCATCAAGGGACATAACTCTAACAAGCACAAGACTGATGTTTCTCCTTCTATAATTTTATGGAGTTACTAACAAGCACAAGTCCCAGATATAACTCCTTCTATTGCTATATGGAGTTAAAGTCTTGCACTAACCCCTCCCATTATGAACATGTGTAACAGGTTTTATTTAATTTAATTTACCGAATGGTTTTCAAAACACATATATCAACTATTTTGCGCAGCATTATTTTTATTTAATCCTATGAATATATACATTTCTATTATAAATAGTAGTTGAATGGAATGGAATTTTAACAGTAATTTTACAGTTAACAGTCGAATATATAACTACATGTACAACTAGGATAAAAAATTAAGTTTTATCATGGACAGCAGCAATAAAACTAATAATATAAAAGATAACATTACATATGAATTTTTGTAGCCATGAAAGACCTAACTTTCCACAAATAACAATTGTGTAATATGACATCTGGTAAAGTAGTGAAGAAGAGTTGTAAAATTCCACGATGATATGAATAAATAATGAGATTGAAATATGAAACCACAGGTTATTAAGAGTCAAATACTTGATATTTTAGAAGAAGTCTATAATTGTATGCAAAAATGTCTACCTCCTTTCGATAAATGACGCTTTCAGTTAATGTAAGACATAGCGTCAATCCCATGATTCTTTGTGTACAAACGCACTTGTGAAGAAAACATGACTTTCAACAATATATCTCACACATAACCATACAGGAAAAGACGGAATGTTAAATGTTAAATGTTAAATCTTTTTGAATTCATTTTCACACACAAAAAGTCACAAACATCAGAGAGCCATAAATGAAATACTTGACTTTTTTGCATTCAAAGGAAGTTTTTATCCGATCTACGAAGACAATACAAAACATGCAAGAAAATATTCCATCTTGATAGCAAATGTTTACAATTTTATCTCAAAGCGCATAACTTGCACAAAAACATTGCATTCTTCATACAAAAGTCACAACGACTCAAGAATCTTTTGAAATTTAATTGAAAGTGCAAAGTTTTAGGACACTGTTGAGTGCTGCAAACAGGGGAAATAATCAACAGTCATTAGAGGTTGAATGATTCTAACATAATCATCGTGTGTATCCCTTAAATACACAGAAAGTTATAAAATTACAATTAGTTACTTTAAATTTCCTAATGTTTGTCAAAGTTTGCAGTATAATGAAGATAACCGTTACTGCTGAATCACAAACAAAGGACGTGAACATCCACTATCTGCTTGACTCAATTAAAATAATTATGTTTCTAGCAAGACGTTATGACATAATGATTATAAAGGGGACAATTTTGTAATCACAGCCTCCGCAATAAGAAACACCTACCCTGTTATGATATGACATGACTGAGACTAGATGTTGATGTTGAAATATTCGGCATAAACGAGTGTGTCACATCGCAGGAATTTCCGCCAAAAATCACTTATTTTTTTCGTGTACAATAGCTGCTTTTTTGACAATCAGTGCTTTTCAGGGCCCAAAAATCTGTGAAGTGACATTTTTTCCTATTAAGGCTTTTGAAGTTCAGGGCCAAACATCTGTGAAGCAACTAAACTAAATAATCCATTTTAAGTAGTGTGAATTGGTCTTATCTGGTGTAATGTTTTTAATGTGGGTGTCCACCTCAGACCCAACTGGTGCAGGGTTTTACAACCACAAGAGGTCACTCCCTCAAGGCTTCTCAAAGATGGACATCAGTACTGACTTTTGCCCAGGAAACGGACTGGGATTGAGCATGAATATAATGGCTTAAAGCTGTTTTCAAAATTATGTATTATCAGACTTAAGTCCTTAAGACACAGACTCGTTGCGTAAACGCTTACAAGAGACTCATACTGTAACAATGCCAACGGGAATCCATTGTTTATATCAGCTGTCCAGGGGATATAACTCAACTTTGGTAAATATAAAAATTAAGCTAAAATGAAAATGAACCAAAATGTATGTATATAAAACACCTGCTGGGAAGCTTCATGTATTAAATAACTTGAATGTTTGAAACTGTCAAACTGACAAGATGGTCTAAAGAATATTTTAGAAAAAAAAGAGGTGTGCCTATCAGAGGTTACAAAGATGTCAGGTTTTATTACACCGGACCACACACCTGTTACTAATAAGCCTAGGACTTACATTTTATATTGGGTTAATGGTATATTGTACCAAGTGACATTAAAATAAGTTAGAATTTGGTTCTTATTGGCATAAGCCCAGAGTACTATCATACTGGCCGAATTTTAATAACAATAATAAATGAATCTCGCTATCTTTCTTTGGGTTAGAAGTGATCATATTTTTCTATATATAACCAAATTTGCATAATACATCACCCAAGCTGTATTAAAATGTCACATTCAATTGTGTAATAAATCTTTAATAAAGAAATCAAACAATAATGTTGATGAATACTTATAGTGTGGGCCCTGCTAAAAAATTCAAAAAGTTTACCTAAATGTACCCTGTCGAAGAGAAATAAACAAAGTGTATGCATTCAGTAAGCATGATTTATTGTCAAAAGTGAACACCCAAATATCCTCAATATTTAGAAAATCCAACCCCAGTGATCAAGACACTGCTATCTGAAGTTCATCTTCAGACCTTAGTTGTTAATTTTATAGTTGAATTCCCATCAAAACCTGCACCAAAGCATAACGCTCTATCTTTGATAATAATCGTTGGAAAATTGTTTGAAATAAATTCAGTGAAGCACATTTTTGTGTATGCAATGTTTAACTTTTATATAGATTTTTAAACATTTTAACAATTATTGGGCCAATTGTTCACAACTAATTGTTAACGTTTACAACGTGATTAACAACATTGTTGTTAACTTTATTTGATGATCTGCTTACAAAATTAAACATAAACAAGTACAGCTGTATCATATCTTGCTAGAAATACAGCAGATCACAAGTGTATCCATTAATTTTCAAGAGCAGTTACAATTTCCAAGATAACAAATAAATGTTGTTAACTTTAACAAAGTTTCCGAACAACCGGCCCACTGATACAAACAACCGGCCCACTGATACAAACAACCGGCCCACTGATACAAACAACCGGCCCACTGATACAAACAACCGGCCCACTGATACAAACAACCGGCCCACTGATACAAACAACCGGCCCACTGATACAAACATTTTGTAAGATGCCTGCAGGAGGGAGGCATAACAACAACAAAAGAACAGAAGCCAACACTCTCTGTTTTTCCAAAAGGGACATAACTAAACATTTTTTGAAGGCAGAGTTATTTAAGGAATGAATTGTTTGATTGATGTCATTTTCCGGGTACGAACGCAATTGGGCTGGTAACAAAGAGTGTGTCTAAATCCGATGATAATCGCAGTTGCCGAAAGGCAATTCATTTAATGAATGGAAGTTGAGGTGTAAATATTGTCCATTGTTATACATGTTTGTTTGTCATAACAACATGTGAACCAAGTTTCATGTAAATATCTTAAATGGTTTTTCACTTCTAGCCAAGGTCAAAAGTTTTGTACGAAGCCGCCTACGCCAACATCAAAGATGATATCATCTATAAAATAATCACAATATCTTAAATATTTTCCCAAGAAAGGAGCTAAATATGGAATCATATTCAATAAATAAAAGATTAAATAAATAGAAATTCTTTTACAACTCAGCACCTTAAAATAGCACAATATCAGGGAGATCAGAGGTTCGCTATCAACTTTATTAAATTTACAAATTGTACTAAACTTTGTGAAACTCAATCTAAATACACAAACCTTGAATAAGGTCACCAAACAATATGCAAATAAACTGGCATGACCCAAATTATCAAAGTAATTCCGTTGACAGTATCATTTACGAATCATTTACAAACGTTGATATACGCACCAAGATCCATTATGCTGCCAAACTGTTACAATTCAATGCCAATATGAGTTGAAAAGGATTATGGTATCAGGATAAAATATCTGGTATACGATTAAATCATTCCAATCATCAATTAATTCTTCTTAAAATGTTCATCTCTGACAGCATTATACTCAACGAAACATTTGACAATTATAAACAAAATAAAAAATTCACCCATTCAACCTTAAATAGTAAGTAATTACATTGGCATTTTCCCCATCCTCGTTTTTAGGTGTGGGTAGATAGTTATTATAAAGTTTGTTTTTTTGTAAATTCCCAACTCTTTAATTCAGTATTGGTGTTTGCACATATTTGTGAGCTAATGATAATCGAGGAATTACCATATTTACTGTAGCTCCATATCATGTAAAGCAGATTTGACGGTGAAAACAAACATTTATACGGAGTATTTTACTGAGATGGTTTTGCAACACCAAACAAATCTTTTATTAATTGTAGCCTCAGTGGACTTATTTTAATAAGAAGGATCACTGCAAATGTGTACGTAACAGGGTATTAAATAAATATGAACACTTCCTAGCCTAAGATTTAAATTCCTTGGCATTTTCATGTGTCTTAAGCCTATATACTTATAACATATTAATGTTATGACGTATTTCAATGTAATTCAAAACAATGTATTTAAAATAAATCATTTGTTAAGGATATAATCTTGCCATGTAAATAGCATAAATCATGTTGAAATTTTTAAAAGTCTAGTCGCTGATTATTTTCTATTCCCCAAAACCAATGTGATTCTTGCAATGAAAGTGTTAACTGTAACATAAGCAAATAAACCCCCACCCCAGGTGTGTTTTATCCTTATTATATATTCAGTCTCATTTCTGAATTTCTGCAAGGCTCTCACCTTATAATTAGTCGTCGCCACTTCAAGTGAGGCAACTTTCAAAAGTGAGACATCGTCGATGAGCTCCTCGCTTTGACTGCGCTTGTGAAATGCACGTCGCTTTCGTTGAAACATCATATACTTATCTTAAATTTCCTTCCTTATATTAGCATTGATGGAATATTTCCGAAAATTAAATCCTGAGTTTTTTATATGAAATGTTGATGTAGCTCTCGCAACTAAGATAATTGTTGTCTAAGTATTATTTTAACACAACAACAACAAATATCCAATTTTCTTAAAACTCCGCCCTACGTCAACTTCATCAAGTCAGTCACCAAATTTCATTATCCATTCTCTATTCAATTACTTCTTTAACAAAATGCCTCTGTATAATGGAAGAAATATCTCAATATACGAGCAATTTCAGTCACCAACCTTCATTATCAATCCTTCTTTGAATTAACTCTCTAGCGAAATACCTTTATATAATGGCAGAAATATTTTAAGATATGTCAGACAAAAAGTTTTATCACCCATCCTGTTCTGAAAATCGTTCCATCCGCTCACTGGACAGCCCTGACTATCACATGTTTACTTTTTATCGATATTTATTGTTTACCTTCTATTCATAAATAAATAAATCTTATAATCTGAAAGATGTTTTTTATTGACGCGCACCATAAAGAATTATAAGAAGATTTAAATATAATGAATCATATTCCATCTGAGAACTGCACTGCCATTAATAACACGAACATCCACAAAGCTCGGGAATTCAAGGACACATTTTTACACGGATATTTCAAATTCATTGCTGAAAATGAATTGACAATCAGAAACTAAATGTTGTAAAAAATCCACACATGAGCAGACCACAAAACACTTATGATGGAACGCTGTATTTTTTCCCCCCCAAGTAAAATAACAAACGAACATGAATTGTAACAAATCTTCAGCTGTCATATATAACAGCGATTTAAACCATAAAACAAGATTCATAATAATATTCCTTTATCAAAAGATGTATCGCTTTCATCATATATTTATTGCACTTAATAATACTTTTTTTAATGCTTTTATTCATTCAAATCTGGTAATAGAGGCCCAACAATTGTATGTGACCGAATTACGTCAGAGTTTGGAAGGTTTTGAAGAAAAATCTCCATAAGAGCAAAATGTTTTGTATAATGTTGTCCCAAATATAAGTTATGCTAAATAATTGTAATATTAGAAAAGCAAATTTTTTGCATTTTAAAAAATATGGAAATTATGAAATTCTATAATAAATCAGTTTAACAAAGTCAACATTTATATAAGTAAAAATTCCCCGCTCCAAACCTCATATTTTGTTCAAATTTACAGCAAAAAACAGCCAATAAGTTTGAAAATAATGTGTCGGAACATTAATTATGACAACATTAGAACACAATAAGAATCAAGGGGTATGAAAATCACAGTTTTACGACTTTATGCCCCATAATATCACATTATGTCGTGATGGTTTCTTACTTTTTTTTCTTCAAATGACAATGTATTCAACATATAAAGGCATTCCTCAGACTTTGTGACATCCGAGTTTTATGTCTAATTTTAACGCCATCAGAAGTTTTTCTTTTTGTCATGAAATGTTTATCGCTCAAAAATAACTTCATAAAATATATCAAATGACTTTGAAGCCAAATTTGGATTCTGGGTCATTATGATAATAAAGATTGTTGGCAAAGCGGACATAACATACATGTCTTACCTCTTTCGATGGATGGTAATACTATGGCGTTTCAAAAATGACATAAGAAATCATAATATCCGTAAAATCCAGCGTCAATGCCACAGATGCTTGATGTCTACATGATTACGAGCGAACAGCCATTATATTATCACTATCAGTTGACATGTTTTTAACTGAGACACCGTCGTGAGTGACTCTAATAACGACAGCCTTTATTGAATCACTGACAAGACATATTCTTTATAAAGTTTACTTAACACATAAAATATCTATCCATTAAACACTCCAATAGACCCATGTTTCATTAATTTAAAAGTGAAGCATTTCACATATTAAAGATGACGATCTCGACTATTAACGTCCTAAGCATAAGGTCTTACATTAAACACACACAGGCATACATGAATGAAAACGTATGGTCTGAATTTTTAACAATGGTTTATACATACTAATACGGATCACCTTTAGACTATAACAGGTGGAATAAACCGATTTAACATCGGTAAATTAGGAGGACGGTTAAAGGGTCGTCTATTGACACAAAGGTTTGTCACCTTATTCAAACGAAATCAGCGGAAAATAGCTTAGCGAATTGCAAACACCATCTAAGGACACTTAGTAGGAATTACTAATCAGATGCATTTACACCCAGTAAGAACATATTAAGTATCAACCTGCGACACACTACCAATTAACGTACATAATTATTTAGCTTAAGTAATTAAGGCTGCGTGAGAATGACGTATTTAACATATGCTTTGCTGGTTTCAAGGTATCACAAGCTTTAAGACAGCAAAGAACATTAAGAGAGACAAACAATATCATTTCAAATATGGAGTCATTTTTTGCCATTTTAGACATAATAGTTATTGTCATGAAATTTTAGACACTGGACAAAACTGGTAAAAAACAACATTGATGCTCAACATATAAGACTTTGGAATAAAATATTCCTCTAATAACTGACCATGTTAACAAGATTTTATTTCTTATAGTTTGTTTAACCTCAATGTGTCCAGTCAGTCTTGACTAATGTGTTTAAGTTCTGACCTGGGTTTAACCATTAGCTATGTATATGTATATGTCCTGTACAAAGCATTGTAACTCCATGGCACTCTCAGTTTATCATAACTCCATGTATGTTATACCTGTCAGTCCATAGTGCATAGCTGAGAATTGTCCCCACCCCCATACAATGTCCCCACCTCTACTCTTTACCCTGTCTTCCACACTAGCTGTTAGTTCATATTGGGTCGCTAAGAATTTTAATCTCTGTGCAAGTGTTGTCCATACAATGTCCCTTTCCAATCTGTTTTACACTCGGACCCCTAAGCCCCCCTCCCACACTCACACAGACATACACCCTAGCTGTCAGTCCTTGTTGAGTAGCTGGGAATCACAATGCATGAATAAAAACTCCATAAATCCTTCATGTGCTCTATCCTCTAGTTGTTATATATTATGCTCCTCTCCTGTCTCCTCCCCCACCTCAGCCTTGTACCTGTTGATGTATGTAGGGTAAGTGAGGTAACACGTTCTGGAGGTCATTGTGGTGGCACTGGTCCTGTCTCCATTCCATCCTGTGAGTATTACCCATGCCCACCTCCCCTGCTTCTAACAGCTCTCTTCACACAGTAAAACTCCCTACCAGTGCTCCTAACAGCTCTCTACACATAGTAAAAACCCCTACCAGTGCTCCTAACAGCTCTCTACACACAGTAAAACTCCCTACCAGTGCTCCTAACAGCTCTCTTCACACAGTAAAACTCCCTACCAGTGCTCCTAACAGCTCTCTACACATAGTAAAACCCCCTACCAGTAAATCCATCTGCAGGTCAACTCCGATCCTGCAAGTATTATTCATGTTTTCCACTTTCCCCCAAACCCCTGTCCTCAATCTCTATACTTGTAGGTTCATTTTGCATAGCTGCAGGTTGACATGGGGAAGATTGTCCTGTACAAGTTCCTTCCTGCGAATGTTGTCCATTCTCCCAAGCCTGTCCCTACCTCGACCACATAATGCCTAGGTACCTGTAAGTCCATGTGGCATAGCTGCAGATTGACTTCTTGTATGAAATTCATTCTGCGATTGTTTCAATCCCCCCAACCCTATCCCTACCCCCTGCTACCACACTCAAGTCCATGTACCTGTAAGTCCATGTTGCGTAGCTGGAGGTCATCATACGGGAACTTGTCTTGCACACGTTCCATCCTGCGAGTGTTGTCCATGTTTTCAAGCTCATCCTCTCTCTCCTTCACCATCTGAAACACAGGACAGGGGATTATAATACAAACTAAATAGTTACAGTCTGAGGGGTGAAAGCGAAAAGATCTTCTTCTTTGTTTAATGGCACTTAGAATCTTGACTGTTGATATTATTGTCTAAAGCTTTAGATTATGGCAAACTAATAGCAAAGAGAAATCACAATTTCTGTGCAGAAATAAGAATGATGTCCATAATAGTTGAGAGACACGAAATATTACTCCTCATGGAGAACAAATCCACCACCTCTTCGACAGGGTTTAGGACAGGGTCAAGGATTAGCTTAGCTAAACAAGGGTTTTTGCCCCTCTTTTTCCAGCAATTCTCCGGCAGTTTGCAGTATTTGCAATAATGTCATTCATGTTACCAGATGTGTTGTCCATATCGCTAGCTATGCATCTAAAGTATTGCTTCCATAATATATTTTACAAGACCACAGCAAGCAGCTAAAAGCAATAAGAACAACTTAGCATATTCATTGCCATTCAATGTGAACAAGTGCATCATTAACCCTTAGGCTGCTGATGGCGATTTTAAAGGCTTTGCAAACAGCTTGGAACCTGACCAGGCGCCGAGTTACTCGGCGTCTGGTCAGGTTCCAAGCTGTTTGCCACTCAGTCAATATATGCCCAAAGTTTTAAGTAAATTGAAAGAAATTTAGAATAAACCAGACGACAATTTACCCAGCATGCAAAGGGTTAAATGTCCTGTTAGTATCTCACAGATTTTGTTTTAATGTATGTCAATCATTTGCTTTTCGCTGAGCAGTCCTGGCGCAGCCAAGCCAATGAGCACTATAGCCAACAAGTTTTTTTCAATACCCCTACAGAAAATCATGCATATAAGGCAATAACAAGCATTTTTAAAGCACCAAAAAGTCCATGTAACTTATAGTCAGTCACAGTCTTAAAAGTGCATTACACGGGTATGGCTTTGCTGTATTTCATGAAATAAAACACTTACTGGCAATAGAAGATTTTGAATTACATAAAACTGCATGACAGATTTTCTATCCGTTTTTGAATTCTTTTGAAACGAATTATTATTCCACATTTTCACAACTTATTGGTAAAAAACACATCAAAATTCACCATCTCAGCACAACACTAGTGACTTGGTATTTGACATTATTAAGTCAACAAGTCTGCTAATTCAATAGACAAATATGAAAATTATTGAGAATTATTTACGATTGATTAAATTTAATTCCAATAATGAATGATCGTCAAAAATGATAATTCAAACTGTTATATATTCTTTTATACTTAAATCTTCTTACTCTTAACAAAAGTCAGATTAACTCAAATAAAGCCTCCGTTAAAGTTAACTCTCATTCCATATTTACTCAAACCATTGTGTAATACTATATTATGTGTAGTAATATAAGTCACAAAAGTTCACAATTATTTTCCCACTCTTATTATGTAGCTATAAGGACAAGATAGTAATAGAGCAAAAGACAAATAGCTGTGAAAAATACAAGTTAATCAGCTTGTGAGGCAATTAAACAGACTGCGTGTTCTTTCTTGATATTATAATATAATAAGTAATTGCTTCAGAATCACAACCTTGTATACATATGTCTGTAACAGAATGTTGCTGTTTTGGGCCAGAAAGCAGAATAACTTAAGATTATCAAACCCCGAGTTATGGCAAAATTTGCTAGACATAAACATATGGTCTCTAGCAACATGTGTAGTTAAGTTTTAAATGAGTACCTTGAATGTTTTTTTGCACCTTGATAATGCCACTGCCAACAACAACACCTATAGCTAGGTTAGTCACAAAGACTTTTCTTTGAAAACAGTGACCAGCTCTAAACAACACACCAATTTGGTCATTGCAGCTGGCTGATTGGCAGCCTTATATTAAATCATTACTTGGTGAATCTCAGTCTGACATCTTGTAATTTGCAGCATTTGCTGCCTAGGTTGAGCTTTTGGAATCATTGAATAAAAAAATTGGAGTGATCAATCTTGGTAAACAATTTGTGCCTCAAATGGAAACAATATGTAAAACCAAATTTTTATGGGTAATTGACACCAGCTGTAGAGCAGTTTCTGGGTAAATTATTCACTCAATGGTAATTTACAAGGAAAATGACTTTAATGAGGCCCATCCTAATGGAAATGCTGGGACAAGGGTCACTAGAATGACGCCAAACATGTAAAATATCCATGAAACATGTAAAACTATTCATCCCACACATCTCATGGGGGATGTTTTGAAACTTCTTGAGACGGCCATGGGGATTCAGAGATAGAAATAGATTTAACCCTTGAATTTATCAACCATATGCGGGAAAGTTGTGCAGAAACTTTAAAGCAAAGAATTACATCTAAAACACACCTCAACAGACCTACGATACTATTGAATGCAGAAAATCTCTTCATTACCGGTAGATCAAATTCCAACCTTTTTGAAAAAAAGAATGATATACGTTTTGGTGAGTCGGCAAATTTTTTTTTCTAAATTGTATTTTTTTTTTCCAGTTTGACTTAGAACACATAGGCAGCCTTAAAAAGCTAAATCCCCCTTGTAATGGATCCTAATTCATGTGAAGTAATGCACCAGTCGATTGTAAGCACGTCAATCCCATGTTCGGGGGTATACTGGGGACAGTGGGGGAAATGGGCTGTGGTTTTACCTTTCAGGTGGCCCCGCAATGCCAAGTGAATGCCATGGTTTTGTTTTCACACCAAAATTCGCCTAAGGGAAGGGCGGGAAATATCCTTCATTAAAGTTAACAGTATTTGTCAGCGTTTTAGCCAAGCTTTTCCCAAAGTTTAACGAGATCTTGTGAGATATTTAAAAAAGATAGCACCTCATCCTGATTCTCATCCATTTAAAAGAAGTTAGTTTCTAATAACAGGATGTCCCCGGGGTGGGGTGGGGGGGGGGGCATTCTGCGGGGATTTAACCTTCAGTTTGGCCCTGAGATTGGCTGGACCAAAGTCTCCGCTATTCCCTGGAGGGGCGGGGGGACATGCCTACAAATTTGAGTGGTGCATAACCAGTGCCGGATGTTCTCTGAGATGTCAAGAGAATGTGCCACTAATATATGCCTGGCTCATACACAATATGTCTTGAGTGTGAGACATACGCTTATATCACTTCACAAGACCATGATGACATAAAGCGTGTTACGCCCTAACAACAAACTTTGGTAGTCAGTAAATCCTACCAAAACTTGCCAAACTTTTGGTAGGGAAATAATTCTCTGTACGCAGATACTTATGACAAGTTTAATGATTATGATCAGAACAACATTAATAAAACAATAAGAAAACAAAAAGGTAACAAAGACGACGATGAAGACAACAAAAATGTGTTCGACCAAATTTTGGTAGTCATTTCAAAAACTCGCTCCAAAATGCCCAGCAATATCAACTGAACACAGCTTAGGTTTCCTCACCTGAATATACTGGACGGTCCACTTAAGCATGACTGATTTACTCCAGATATAAAATAATTATGAATTATAATATAATATACTCCATCTAGGAATACATTGATGAAAACAAACACTCTTTCAATATATCAAAGAGCAAGTTATAAATAAGTCATTTAAATTCAAATTTGCTCAAATTATTTTTGACGGGACTGGTGTAAAGCTATCCATCTTGTGTCTGACACTATTTCTAGATATTGAGCACCGAATCGCTCACAAATCTACATGAAAATCATTCCTTTTTTTACAGTCATTAATAACAAATCAACACTCATTTATGTACATACTAAAACACTTATTAATGAATGTACATATAGACTTAAAAGCTGTTTGGTACATATTAGTTTGTCATGATCCAGTCCCGGCCTACAGTTCACTTGTTTTGGCAATAAGATCATCTACAAGTTCTCTGGGAGTTTCACAACGTTTAACCATGCATCCAGGTGTTCATTTTCACTTTTCCAGACTTCTTGTGTGTGGAGGTTGAGATGACATTGTCCCATTTCTAAGCACATTTCTATATTAGACACATCTATTTTAAGCTATTCAGAGATGTAATTCCACCATTGTCTGTGTAATAAGTGTTCCTGAATACCCACAGTTTCTGTTGCGTGACTTAAGTGATCTATAATGAACCTTTGTAGGAAGTCAGATTTCTTAGCAAAATTCCATATCATAGAAAAAAATGTCTTCAGCCATTTTGGGATGTCAACGGAACACAGCACTGTCAATCATGTAAATAACATTCACCACACCAAAATGGTTAGAGTCTTTTAAGTCGATCTTGTGACATACCAGGACCCCATGACACTGAGCACTCACACGCACATGCACTGTGTGTCACATGCACTGTGTGTCGGGGGACTGCAGCCTGAGCATTACCATATTAGCCATTGTCTCTGATTCACCATCACACACATTTTTTTACTAACATCTGTTGCTGTATTGAATGTATACAAATTAAACATTATCCTCATCTTTTTTCATCATCTATATGAATATTGTCTTACATTATGATTTACAAAACTGATTTTCAAACAATGGTTCAGCATTTAAAAAGTATGCTGCTAAAATTATTGATTTTTTTCATTTCTTTCATTTCCATATTATCAGGATACGACTTTTCTGTGTCATAAATTTAAAAAAACACACACACAAAACCTTTCAGGTATGTTGCAACAGTTATTGATAACTTCTTTTATTTTCTGTCCACATTATAATTATTCTTCTTTTCTTTGTAACACAATTTTCACCAAAACACAAAAACTTCATTCAGTTCAGTTGCTATAGTTATTGATAACTTCTTTTATTTCCATACTAATATTACAATGCTATGCATGCAGAATACCCCATCTCCATTTACATCCAAAAAAGAGCAAACAATTACTATGAATTCCAATCAATATTTGATCTAATATTACGGAGACAAATTCCATCAGTCCGCCACTTGCACCACTAAGTGCTAGAGGGATAAAAAATTATTGATGTGTAATCAGTTGTCAATCGAGCTAATGTTTCGAGTCAGTCCTCCTTGCCGAGAGAATGAGTGGAATCGAAGTGTTGAATCAATGATGGAATATCATGCCGCATGTCCTGGCTCTAATAATTACTATATTTCATTAATAATTCAGCAAAAAACCTGCCCATTCATTTACAGTGTAGCGTGCATTAGTCAAAATAGTCAAATGTATAATCATCGTGAGTAACATGTGAAATGTTAAAAAAAATGAGTAAAAATACCTTAACAAAAACTCCATGTGGCATAAAGGCCGAGCGAATACATTTGAAAAAAATTCTTCAGAACCACAAAATACATCCCAAGTATGATAAAACAGTTTCTGTTTTACCTGCCAGGGTCGTTCGTTGTCCGTTTTCTTGTAAGGGTTCGGTTTAAAAATGTCCCCCTTTTTGCCTTTGTCTACTTTCAACAATCAATCTTTTTTGAGGATCCTTAAAGACCAGATAATTCTTTTAATAATAATAAAGTACACTGTGAACAAAATCAAATCAAGCAAGATGAAACAACATTTAAATCCATGTAACTAACCTGGAAGCTATTTGTACAATAAATTCATACAATAAACTTCTACATAATACAACTGCGATGGACATCACCCAACAAGGTCGTAACAACATAAGCGGTCAATTAAAAGGCAATCAGACATTGACAAGATGTTGTTAATATGAACATCAATATTGAACCACTCAACCTACAGCAGGCCTTAATAGCAGGCCCGGAGGACACAGGCTACGATGACCTGAGTGGACTCGGCTACTTATTTTTCCAGAGCCTGTGTTTTCACTAATGTCTCGATCTTGTCTAAGATTGCAACTCAAGACTCAAAATGGCAAATCTAAATTTCATTGTAAACCATGATTGACAAGATCATTGGTGGTGACATTAGCATTGAAGATTTTTAAACATATGTTTTCAAAATGAATAAAAATAAAAAAAATTGTTTTGCTTTTTCCAGAGTCTCAAATTTCGATCTATGGGAATATTATAAAAATTGAATTTTACTGTTGCCTTTCAAATTTCATCCTAGAATAGTACACAAAGTCTGATAGGGGTCTAATGGATTGGATAGTATGAATGATTCCAAGACTTTTCTCAAAACCAGGAACAAAAATCCTGGCAATGCTTTGACACACAACCTGTATCTGCCTTTTTGGCTTACCTTAACAGTAATTCAGTAAAAGTATAATTATGACATCACATAGATTATATCTGTAACTTGATGGTGTACCTGAGCATGCTTAAGCAGCGTAAGTTTAATGTCTAATATATCTTATTATATCAGAAACTGTGAGGGCCCTGGCCAAAGTAGTCCAAGGACATGCTCGAAGACTTATAACGCAATGATGATGTCCTCATAAATTATCTGCAATTTTGCATTCACTTTTATTTGAGGCCCTATGACTCATTTCGTAAATAATTGTTATATTTGTAAATAAATAAGATGTAATCAATAGCTTGATTTTAAAATAAGTTGGTAAATAAAGGAAAGTCATAGTGAAAAGTGAAACACTACAACAGGCCATCAACATGCAGGGAGGGATTACCTTAGCGGACCTCTGGGAAAGACTAGAAGAAATTTGAAGTGACATTCTTTTTCTCTCATATAACTACTGCTCATATTTGTTTGATCTTTTCAGTAATCGAAAAATCAATTTCATTGACTAGATTTAATGCTATCCATAAAAGTTAAACATTATTGGCGTCAAACGTATCGTTTATTTTCCTTTTTGGTACCAAAGTGCAGCAAATACCATTATTAAACTTGTTTAAACATTTTTGTTCGTCTTTTGAAAACATGGAAATTATTAATTTATAGCCAACATGGTAAACATACAAGGTCAAAATCTTGCCTGAAAAATGAGGTAAAAATTTAATGTCCATTAAAGGTACTGATTTAAAAGATTTCCCCGTAAAAGCATATTACTATTTTATGCAAACGAGATCTTTCATAACAAATATCACAAAGGCATGTCAATTATCATATTTATCGATGTTTCTATATTTTTGGGGACATACTTTTTTTCCTCTCTGATATAAGTAAAAAGAATTTTTGTGCATGTTTAACTGACATTTCAGCATAAAATCAAAAAATATATTCACACCTGCACGATAGTCGCATAATTTTATACCCATCAGAACATATTAGTCAGGAACGAGCGAAAAACGAAACTCGTGTAAGAACATCTTTTTCTGCTTGACCTGAATCTAAGTTTAAAATTTCAAACCATAAAAAGTAGTTATGTAAATGTTCTGCATAGATAGAGCGAACAAGAATGTTATGACATTCTATTTAATTGCATGCCACATAATCCATGCCTATTCGTTCGCAAATTAATTGCCCGTGCGAAATATCGTTCAACTAAAATGTATAACAAAATCTGTTCATGAAAGTCGAAAAGCATTAACATGTGAAAAAATTCTAAGGGAATATACTTATAATGTACGCATATAATAAGCAAATATGTTAACAAATGCTCGCTTTATCTTGCTATTATATAATAAAATTTTGTAATGTAGTGATAATGTATGCATGCCTACCGTAAAAGTTATATTTAACACACCAGCCTTTCATGGAAACAAATTGCATTTTTTTGTAGTTTAGTGTTATTAAAGATATTAGCATTTAATTCAAGTCATATAATTGGAAAATAGACACAAGAAAAGACCTGCATGTCTATTAGACAATTATGAATGCTTATAAGAATAGTTTTCACAAATTTCTTTCAGCTTTGTATTGAAGTGACAGACTTAAGTTAAAAAATATAACACCACACTGGAGTCTTTTTTCTTCGTTTTAATCATTAAAGCTGCACTCTCACAGATTGAACGTTTTGACAACTCTTTTATTTTTTGTCTTGGAACAAATCAATTTATGCGAAAATGCATGTAAACCAGTTATATAAGACTGCCGACAAAATATTAGATCGCAGATTTTTATATTGAAGTTCAAAAAATGATGTTTTATGCATTTTTCCTAAACCGTTAGTAATGGTTTAAGCCATAAAACCTTTAAATTGGAACGGATATATGAAAATCTGCGATCTGATCTTTTGTCAGCAGTCTTTTATTTTTATCATTGGTTTGCAGGTATTTATGCAAATACTTGCTCATTCCAAGACAAAAAATAAAAAAAATGGAAAAAACGGCAAATCTGTGAGAGTGCAGCTTTAAAGTCAAATAAGTAAAACACAATTATACATCAAAATTAAAAAAAAAAGAATTTGGCATCAACCTTATTGTTGTGAAGAACTTTAATTGTCAAATTTCCCAATTTTTGTCCCTACGAATAAGGCAATATAAAGTGGATTATGTAAGGCCATGAGAAAGTGACCGTTGTCCCGGCCCGAGCCAATGACCTCATGAGTGAGAGGTAGACACTTTTCATTTTTTAGTGTAAATGCACTGAAAAGATCATATTAAGTTCAACAAATATTGTCATAAGCCCACTAGCAACATCGAAATACCCTGTATTTTGTCATTAAATCTCAAGTGGAACTCTCTTCTGCAATTTATTGGCGGATTAAAACGCTTCCTAAATTTACCAATATTTACCCTTACTATTGAACTGTATATCAAACATGAATAAATCTGTAATGAAACCTTTCATCGGATGATCGAAATTTAAGTTCAAATGACAATATAAGAAGTGCATCGGCCGAGCATCAAAGACCAGGATAATCAGGAGACAAAGGAAATAAAGACATATACAGGGGTCAGAGCAAGAATGTTTTACATGACATGCAAATTAAAAGGCACTTTAAAGATTATTCGCTACAACATCATGTATAAATAATTCTTAAGAAAATATTCTTAAAACAAACAAGAAGTGACAGTAATATGAAACCTGGTCAGTGTCCAAAGTCACTACAGTTATTACTTTAAATTACCATGGTTTTGTGAGTTTAATTTAAGCTTATATACCTGAGTACTGAAAGGACATATAATATCACATATTTTTTTAGCTGAATTTGCTGAATTAACATATGAAAAATCTGTCATGTCTGTGAGCTTCAAGTAACCTTATTTTAAAGCTGCATTCTCACCATTGACACTTTTGACATTTTTTGTCACAGAATCAGCTGATTTTGGCATCAATGCCTTCAATACAGTCATATAAGATAACTCATAATTAAACAGATCTAAACTGTTTTTAAAACTTTCCGAAAGTTTCATTTTTCTAAACACTTTTAGCCTTGCTACATCAATTTTCGAACGAAAATAAGTAAAAACTGCAATAAGATCTTTTGTCAGCAGTCTTGTATCATTGGTTTCAAAACATTAACATAAAATTGGCTCGTTTAAAGACAAAAAATAAAAAAGTTGTCAAAACAGTCAATCTTCAAGCTTAAGAAATGTTCAAAATACAAAAATTGCAAAAAAAAGGACCTTGTGAATTCATAAACCATGTACAGTTCCCAAAAATCAAGACCAAGGTTTCAACGTCAGGTGCCGTATTCATGTTCAAACAAAAGAGCAAACAATCACGTGTTTGCGAAACCACCCTTTAGCTTTTTACCTAATAGTACCGACGGTTAACATCGAAATTTGAGAAGGTTCTTTCAACTCAAAAGTAGTTATTCTAATATTTTAAGTGTTTATTTTCATGACTCTCACTCAACCTTTTGTACAAGCTTCTTAAAGAACAGCGAATAATGTACTTAATATAATAAGTACATTTTGTGGCACTGTTTAAATGACCATTTAGATCTGAGTTGATATAATCCAGTACAAATATGACTGATGACTTCATGGCAGTGATGGAGCACTACAAGGGTGTTGCCGAAGCTGTTGTCAATGACAAAGGCTCTAACTACACAAATATTTTAGCCAGAGTGATTTAATATGCCCAATGCAATTATAAAACTTATGTGCATTGTTTTCTGTAAATACTTTCCATGATTTGGCCACTATAAAAGTTATGCATGATAACAATACTGATAATAAAGATAATAATGTTCATGCACCTAGTGTTACAAACATTGGGACAATATCTGGTTTAACAGTGAGTGCCAAGGAGTGAACGCCATCGCATGTCTGTTGATTGTTTCAGTCAAACATGAGGCATAACTGGACAATAGTTAAAGCTAGAGTTATATGACTTGCTTAATTTGATTGTGTGTATGTCTCTGGAAACAAGTGAACAAAGTTTCATTTGAATACCTTGGGTGTCTCTTTACTCATGTCATGGCCAAGGCTTAAGATTTTACAGTACAAATGCACCGTCAATGCCAACAACACCAAAGCTATCACAATACCTAAATGTTTTTCTTAGAAAAACAGAAAAACATAAAACATAGAGGCTTTAAATAGAAACATTGTTACCTGTCGAACTTTGTCCGCGGCCCTTTTCAGGTGGTCGTAGTCCGGATGACCTGGATCTGTCTCCTGCAGGAGCTCGTTAAGGTATTTGTCATACTCTGGGATACGCTGAACCTGTAATACACAGAAGGACCAGGTTACGAATGAATCTTTAAGTAATACATGTATCTGTATCTGAAATGTATGTCCAGTTATTATTATATGATTATAACGATGACAATGACGATGATGATGACGATAATGATGATGATGATGATAATGATGATAATACAGATGAAGATACAGATGAAGATACAGATGATGAAGATACGGATGATGATGATGATGATACAGATGATGATGATGATGATGATGATGATGATGATGATGATGATGATGATGATGATGATGATGATGATGATGATGATGATGATGATGATGATGATGATACAAATGATGATGACAACAATGACAATGACAATGATGATACAGATGATGATGATGATGATGATGATGATGATGATGATGATGATGATGATGATGATGATGATGATGATGATGATGATGATGATGATGATGATGACAATGATGAAACTCTGGAAGACTGATAAAAGGTATAAAAGAAACAACAGAAACAATCCTATACAAGAGGCCAGAAACTGATCAAGTCATGAGAGAAAAAAACAACCATCAGCATCTTTAGATTTCTAAAATACTAACATTTTAGTAAGTTAAATATATAAAATTATTAACAGATTCTTCAGATACTACAGAGATGACAGAAAAACATACCTGCAAGTCTTATAAATTTCCAAAAGAAATGATTTGGGTCTGGTTAGGGAATGATTTTATACATGTATCATAGGGTGTTTCTCACACAATATTCAGTGTATGTATTACCCACAATGCATATGCATGCTGTCAAAACCTGTATTCTAGATTGACCTTGAGTAGATTAAAATGTCATTATTTTCTTTGAGATTAAAATCAGTTAAATGATTATAAAGATGATAATGTCATTTAAGGATGATACTCAAAGTGGGTATGAAAATTTTTCTTAGATGACTGTTTCACCATTGAATATGTGATCTTGTTCTTTCTTATTGCATAGGATCATATGCATGTGTTTCTAGAGGAGCCACGAACACCATCAAAACAATTCTCCTTTTTTACAGATGAATGTTTATATCAACACCGTATGTATGAATAAACACAATTCTCAGACAGTACCGGACCGATACACGAATACAGTCAGCCAAGTTCAATATTTGTAAGTGAATAAAATTTAAGGGGCAGTGGAAAAAAAGAGAGGGTGGGTGGGGATGAAAATCTAGCATTTCATTTATAGTTGCCTTATTGAAAAGCTTGTGAATTACACTCAGTTGCTGTATATTTAATATTCATGTAATTTAGAGATTTCATAAGCACTGGGCTACTACTGAAAGAAACTTGATCAATATTTTTTTCTTATTTTAATACAAAGAAAAAACACTGCCATTTGTCTAAAGCAACGCCGAATGAATGAACCTGTTTGTCCCAAATTTTTACATAAACATCATGACCGATTTCTTCTATAATATAATGCAGATCTTCACCTTAAAATGAACCTTCCCTAAACTTTTTTCAAAGATTTATGGGATATAAACTGTCACCTACAAGTACACAAATGCATTTATTTATAATCTGATCACAATTATATCTGATGTGCCATATTTGTAGTAAAACTTTGTTGCCTAGTAACAATTACAAAATATCACACAAAGTACTTGATTTTTGAATGAATTTCCTCACTTAAAAGATTATTAAGTCAATGAATGAGATTCTTACACATACCAAACATAAATACAAGATTAACCTAATCATGAAACTCTCATGGGAAACATAATCAGAAATATTGGTGAAAACACATTATAAATAAATGAGAGATATGGCGTCAATACAATTAATAGTTTACGAGCATATTAATTCAAAGGGTCGACCAATATCGTAACTCAATGTCAAATGTGACAGGCGGACGTCAGATTTTCGTCACTTTTTTCGCAGGTTGTACGATTTTATGATTTCTTAGAAGCTGAAGAAACAGACATACCTGTGATGGTTGTGGTATAAGTTATCTATAAAACAACAATAACTAGAACGCAAAACAATTATTGCTAGAAAACAGCAATATAAATAGTTATAGCCGACAAAAACAAGGGTCTTTAAAAGAACAATCTATCTAAATAATACCTAGTCATTTCACAAAACAAGCCTTTTGCGTATATATCATTCATTTATCAAGTCCAAAGGTTGACACTATTACCACAAATATTTACTATGACCGGAATTTTGTGGATTTAAGAAGAAAAGTTATGACAAGAGTTGATAATCTACCAAGCATCATATAGAGTACAATTTATCATACTAATGACCGAGATATGAGGACATGGGTATGTTAATTTACGCTGAAAGTCAGCAGGAATGATAATATTTACGTCTTAAGTCAATGGAACAAGATCCTTGAAGCCCTGTCCCCCATGTTTTTGTGTGGGAGGATGGGCTAACAATTATATCATAGTTACCTAACTACTGAATTGCAGCTGCAGAATTCTACAATCTATAAGTCAACCACCCAAGCCCAGCAAGGACGGGGATCGCCAGTAATTGGTATTTATATAAAACTTGACGGGTATATCAAGGTGAAGTTTACTACCAGATCAATAGAAGAAAAATAATTTCTTAGCATGCCCCAATCCCACACAGAATAGTGTATATATACTTTTTTAATGCTGAACTAGGGACATCAAGGGATGTTACTTTGGTAAATGCTTACACAGGGACATCAAGGGATGTTACTTTGGTAAATGCTGACACAGGGACATCTATGCAAGTAACTTTGATAAATGCTTACACAGGGACATCAAGGCAAGTAACTTTGATAAATGCTTACACAGGGACATCAAGGCAAGTAACTTTGATAAATGCTGACACAGGGACATCAAGGCAAGTAACTTTGATAAATGCTGACACAGGGACATCTATGCAAGTAACTTTGATAAATGCTTACACAGGGACATCAAGGCAAGTAACTTTGATACATACTGACAGAGGGACATCAAGGGAAGTAATTTTGATACATAATGACAGAGGGACATCAAGGGAAGTAATTTTGGTAACTAATACTGGTTCAGGGGAAGTAACTTAAATAAATGCTGATGCAAGAAGATAAGGGGAGCTGATTTTGGTAAATGCAAATGCAGGACAACCAGGGGAAGTAGCTTTGATTAATACTGATGCAGGGAAATCAGGGGATGTAACTTTGGTAAATGCTGATGTAAGGAGATCAGGGGATGTAACTTTGGTAAATACTGATGCAGGGATATCAGGGGAGGTTACTTTGATAAATGCTGATGCAGGGAGATCAGGGGAGGTAACTTTGATAAATGCTGATGCAGGGATATCAGGGGAGATAAATTTGACAAATGCTGATGCAGTGATATCAGGGGATGTAACTTTGATAAATGCTGATGATGGAAAATCAGGGGAGGTAACTTTGATAAATGCTGATGCAGGGATATCAGGGGAGGTAACTTTGATAAATGCTGATGCAGGGAGATCAAGGGAGGTAACTTTGATAAATGCTGATGCAGGGAGATCAGGGGAGGTAACTTTGAATTAATGCTAGTTACAGTGCGAAGAAATGAAAGTGATAACGTGAGGAAACTACAAATACAAAGGCATCAGAGAAATACTTTCATCATTTGATTGAACAGTGACAAAGACAAGGGCTTTATCTCAGAATTAAACCAAAACCTCATCAACTCATATTCATCATAAATGACACTTAAGCATACATGAATAATGTAAATGACACTTTGTTTACTTGTTTTCAAGATTTAGTAGTAAATTAATAAAAACCTACCATATCCGGCATAGTACAATTCCTCCGCATCATCAAAAATTGGTTTTTAAATCAATAAAAGATAAGAGTACTATTGTCTGTATTAATCACCAAAACTAACATCCAATTGAATCAGAATTCTGTTTTTCTTGAAAAATTCCGAATTTTGATAATCAAAACTGTCAAATTAGCCCTCCTTGAACTTGTAGATATTCGTTCCACAAATTTTGTTGTCCTCGCCCAACATTTGAAACTGTGTCAGTGGACCAAGACTTAAATACGTCCAGTATCCTGCTGGTTCCCCCTATTTATAAGCGGTCAACAATCTAATATGCTTTTTCAATATCGTATGGATTACACATTGTCTAGCACTTATATCACATCATAAGTCCACGTTTTTCGTTGTTCACACCTCTCAAAGTGATGGTTAATGTGTGTAACATTTAAGCTTAGAAAAAGTATAAGTTTTCACTCATATCAAAATTACTTGCCACAACTCATATCTTCCATGAATGTTTTTGGGTTAAATTTTTGTTTTATTGAGTCGTTAATATACTCAGAGAGATCCAGTTTTTGAAATCCCTGAACAAAGACTTCTAAATGCCCATTATTTTTACAGCTGATCAAATCGAGCCGTGTTCAACTAACTTACACCGATTTTCAAATACAAAATTCTAAAAGTCTTACAATGTGCAAAATACATAAACCTAAATTTTAAATTAAAACCTGGATTATTTATTTAAATATTTAAAAAAATTGAATCAGTGTTATTAGTTTAATAAAAACAGTTCAGAAAACATCAGAGATATTCAGATAATATCATATCAAAGTTAAGTAAAGTGGACAACTATTAAACTTTTATCAAATTTCAATGAAACTTGTGACAAAGGAACGGTGTTTGGTGAAAGCTTGCCCTATTTTGCCAAATTTGAACAAGTTTACCCTGACCAGGGGCACTCAGTTTCAATTAAAATCAAATTAAAATGCAGAGAACCCTTAGAAATAAGTGAATAAAAGTTATAAAGTGATCGTGATATACTTTGAGCGAACAATCATAAAGTGCAAGGCAGAAAATGGCACCGATATAAAACGCAGACTAATAAAGCTCAGCAGACAATAATTTGAAAAACGAAATCAGATATATTTCAACGATTTGCTGCTGTATTACATAATTAATTTTATCTTAATCATATCACATCAAGTAATAAGCTCGAAGTTATGGTAAAAGAATATTTTAACATGTAATTCTATCAATGTCACTTATGTAAAACAATTTTGTCCATTTTCAAAATTCACTAATACCAGTTCTATATGAGGGTAGAAAAGGGCTTTTATAATCATAATTACTCGGGATCATTATTGAAATGTTAAGTACCGCTACTATATCGGTATTCTACAATATATTTTTAATACCGATTGGAAAAAAGAAAAACCATATGTTTAATTATATAATGTAACATATGCTTCATAAATTAACCGATATTTTGCCCCATAATCAATACGATCTATGAGTCAGCAATGAGTCATTTTCTTACATTATTGCTCTCATAATCTCTTGTTTTATCGACTTAAAAACAACTAATATTTTAATAATACTCATAATTTTTATACGAGTTAAAATTGTACCATCTTATTTCTTTTGACTTCAGAAATGGCATTTGATTAAAAATAACGAAGCTATTATAATAGATTCATCATACATTTGGACATGGACAAAATTAATGTTCCAACGTCATCTAAAACATATCATTCATGTACCTAAAGAACTGTAAAAATCTTTCAAATATTTTTTATCAAATTTAAATTTGAAAACAAATTAATATGCTGATAAACCCTGGTCTACAATGGACTACATTAGGAATTCCTTTTTCTTCCACTTAATGCACTTTTTGTGCAATGTCTTATGACGGATCTTCAAGTGCGGGATCTTTCCTTTTTTTATTGAAAAATGATGACCCTTACAATCTTGGTATTATTTAAAATCCATTGGGGGTCAAATGCATTCTTCGGCACATTTTCTTATCGATAGGCTTAGCCTTGGGCTTCATGAGAAAAGATTTATCAGGTCCAGGTTTCATTTAATAGTTAGTCAAAATTGGTTAGGACAAATACCTAAATGTTCATTTACACTTATACAAACTTTCATGATCAATAGTAAAATGGACAATCATAATTGACAATCAAATAATCAAAAGAGTAATTTCACACTAAATTTGGGATAAAAATAACACTTTCAAAGATTCGTCAACAATTTTTATATAAGTTGTTATTTCTATATAATGTTTCAAAATTGCTGAAAATATCTAACATATCGAATGACAAAGGGTAAATTATTATCCATTTTTATTTTTGTTCATTCAATGCCCCAATTTTGCTTTATGATGTTGTGTCAGCCAATGAGTGATAATATTCATTCACATGTATTTGTGTTTTAAGGTGAAATAATAAAAACGATGAAACTTTAATATGGATGATAATAATCACTGCTGTTGGGCAACCATTGACTATTATTCAATAATATTCACAAACATCGCGTCCCCCTCCTCCTTGTCTACAGAATCCCGTATTTACTACCCAAAACAATTTAGCGAGTCTTCATACTAAATAATGCTAAAGTTTGAGTTTATGCTAACAGTGTTATTAATATACCATCATCGAGAGCCCCGGGTACTGCTTAAACAGGCCCCTGAACCAAAGTATCTGGTTACATTCTGAATGATGTTATGTCGCCTTCAACCAAACAGGTTGTGGGTTCAAGGCTTCACTATAGGAACTTTCTTATGCCGGGCTCTCAAAAAGTACCCCAGCAGTGCTGTTTTCTAAAAGTGAGGAAACTTTAATGATCAGATGCAAATTTTATTGAGCAGCTTATAAAGCAGTCTTTACTACACAACTGAGCTAAGCTAAATAAGTATAATTTTGATTCAAATACACAAGTATAAGTCTACATAATAGGAGAATAAGTAAAAACTATGTTAAACCATTTTCATTCAGAAGATTTGAGTGTTAAAAGACATTTATGTGTGAAGAGCAAATATCGCGGGCGCAGGGAAAGGTGGCACCATTCAATTTTGTCCCCCAGGAAGCCCAAGCCCTCGATACTCTAACAATACCCAGAGAATACCAAAAAAGGATATTTCCCAATCCACATTATTTCGTCTCAATGAACTTCTATGACAGATTAAATAGGAAAATATCGAGTCATTGTTACCTAAATGTTAAGGTCATGATATTACAGACCAATCACAGTCTAATTTGGGATGGCTTTATTGTAAGTTTTTACGAAACTTCATTCATATATTTTTTACAATTTCCATTCATTAAACATGCCTGCCTTCCTCAAATACGGAATAATAAAGACACTATTAAATTTGATCTTGTAAAATATTCATTAAGTTCACCTTCAATAATACAGAATAAGGACAATACTCAGGCTCAGCTGAAGACAGACGCAAATTCTGCTATTTTTACACAGAGTTATGTCCCTCTTGCGTTCTGTCCTTGATAACTATATCTCAGTAAATATTGAAATGAACTAGAAGACTAGGGGTGTAACGTAGATGGAAATGAATCCACTTTGAAGTATTTACTTAGCTAAATTATACGCCTACTCATTTGAACATGAACTGTTTTATAAATAATAAATTACATTTTATTTCGTCACAACTACAAATTTTGCTTTATTCAAAAGTTTCATTGATAAAAATGAAAAATCCTCATTCAATAAACTCTCACACGTTGCATAAATACATAATACAAAAACTGAGTAATCATTCATGTAGTTCTGCGCAGGTGAGAGTCATGACACCTTATGACCTAAACTTGCACAGAACAGTTGGAATGAAAATAATGATAGTTTGAAAATAATGGCCGTAGAAACCACCCAGAATTCTACCATTTTGAACACTAGTTTGACATGAAATGATTCCATAATTGCAAATATCTCCTTTAAAAAATCAGCTCATGTTTGATGTAGGTGAAGACTTTAATTAAATGGAACTAAATTTTAATACATTTATATGATCTCAAATAACTGGTATTTTTTATTATGGTCAACAGTGAGAATATAGATAGGTTTTCAATTTTTAACCTTATTGAAATAGAAATATAATTTCACACTAAACATTATGAATCAATTACACATATTATGTAGATAATGTTAATTATGTACTATTTATAATGAAACATAGCCATTTGTACCATAATTTCATTAAAAATGAAGTTTAAAATTATATGTCATTTACTTGTGTTGAAAGAAAGACAACTGTTCCATACCTTCAGTTCTGAAGTCTGTAATAATGATTGAATAACTTCCCCTTTTACATAAGGTCGATAATCTAGTGTGTCCAAAAACTCACAACAATATGTTCAAGATAATTCCATACCAGAATCAACTCCTGATTAAGGTAAAACACTTTATTTTAACACAAAAATATCCTGTACACCTGTATACATGTACCTTCAGACAATACATGTAGCTTTTCATCAATTGTGTGAGAAAAGATCTTGACTTAAAGTAAAAAAAACCCACACCTTTTGCTAGTGAATGCATATGTTCGTTTATCCATCCAATATTTGCGAGATTACCCCCTTACCAAAAGTGCATTTCACTGATGAGACCCCTAGTGGACATTGTCAAAAGCCATTGAACCAGCCAAGGATTTTGAGAACACATAAAAGGTGCGGAATAGCCAATCTACCACTCAAATGGCCACATACCGTTATTGTCCAACTTGTGAAAAATCACCCCATGGTCCTTAATGACCAATACAAAAAGCTAATTTCGATTTCTCCACAATTTCTTCAATAAATAGCACTTTCATTAGGGAAATAACAGTTATTATTACCTGCCAATGGAGTCAATGAAAATGATGGTAATTTACAAACCTAATGCACCAGTAAATCAAAGCTTAGGTGTCATTGAATACATTTGCATTTTAATTAAATAATCACAAACTTTTCACCGGTACTTTTTAAAGCTTTTCATGCACTCATTCTTAAATATTGTTTTCTAGTATTATAATCGTGTAAATTAATAGGAAAAAATAAATATTATATAGCTGATACATAACAAATTTATAATATTTTCAACCATTTCTGGTCAAAACTGTTGACTAAGTTTCATGTAAATATCTTTACTGGTTTTCAAAGTATAGTAAATATTTAATTTGCGGCACCAATATTTCAATGACACCAACAACAACAATAACACTTCCAAGGTAATGTCAAAACCCGAATCTTTTTTTTTGAAAACCAGACAAGCATTAGTAAGTAATACTGTATAATGACCGTTCACTCTGAATCTGGAACATCAAATATATGTAGTTTATAATATTTTTCTTTTGAATTAAAAACATCATTACTGGTTACTGATTTCTGCAGCACATTTGTGCCCTGGTGTTACTTGGCCATGAAAATTCAGAAATCAGCGACTATAGTACCTGTAGAAAAAGGACAAGAAAACACTGAAGACATTAACAATTAGTTATCGGTATTATAAACATTACATCAAAAACATATTTTGCAGAGCAAGCAAAAGGGGCAAACCCAAACAATGAATAAAACCAGAGTTATGGGCCTTACTGTACATTTGCATACAGTCTTTGGTAATATATGCAGTTTCATTTGATTATTTTCAATGATTTATTAGTCAAGGGTATAGGTTTTGCATGCAGACAGCACTGACAACAATGCCAAGGTTATGACGATACCTCTACTTATTTCTCAACAAGAGGGCCCTGAAGGCCCTTTATCGCTCATCTGATCCAATAAAGATCATTAAGAATAACATTCTGATAAAGTTCTATGAACATATGGTCATAAATGTGGCCTCTAGAGTGTTAACATGCTTTTCCTATCATTTGACCTGGTGACCTAGTTTTTGACCGCACATGACCCAGATTCGAACTTGGCCTAGAGCTCATCAATATAAACATTCTTACTAAGTTTCATGAACATACAGTCATAAATGTGACCTCTAGAGTGCTAACAAGCTTTTCCTATGATTTGACCTAATGACCTAGTTTTTGACCACACATGACCCGGATTCAAACTTGACTTAGAGATTATTAATATAAACATTCTGACCAACTTTCATGAAGATACAGTTATAAATGAGACCTCTAGAGTGTCAACAAGCATTATCTTAAATTTGACCTGGTGACCTATTTTTTGACCGCACATGACCCAGATTCGAACTTGGCCTAGAGCTAATCAATATAAACATTCTGACTAAGTCTCATGAACATACAGTCATACATGTGACCTCTAGAGTGCTAACAAGCTTTTCCTATGATTTGACCTGGTGACCCAGTTTTTGACCGCACATGACTATGATTCGAACTTGACTTAGAGATTATTAATATAAACATTCTGACCAACTTTCATGAAGATACAGTAAAAAATGAGACCTCAAGAGTGTTAACAAGCATTTCTTTAAATCTGACCTGGTGACCTAGTTTTTGACCGCACATGACCCAGATTCGAACTTGGCCTACAGCTAATCAATATAAACATTCTGACTAAGTTTCATGAACATACAGTCATACATGTGACCTCTAGAATGCTAACAAGCTTTTCCTATGATTTGACCTGGTGACCTAGTTTTTGACCGCACATGACCCAGATTTGAACTTAATTATTAATATAAACATTCTGACCAACTTTAATGAAGATTCAGTCATAAATGTGACCTCTAGAGTGTTGACAAGCTTTTCCTTCAATTTGACCTGGTGACCTAGTTTTTGACCGCACATGACCCAGATTCGAAGATGACCCTGAGATTATTTATACTAACATTCTGACCAAGTTTCCTGAAGATACAGTCATAAATGTGAACTCTATAGTGTTAACAAGCTTTTCCTTCAATTTGACCTGGTGACCTAGTTTTTGACCGCACATGACCCAGATTCGAAGATGACCCAGAGATTATTTATACTAACATTCTGACCATGTTTCCTGAAGATACAGTCATAAATGTGAACTCTATAGTGTTAACAAGCTTTTCCTTTAATTTGACCTGGTTTTTAACCCCAGATGACCCAATATCAAACTCGTGCTCAGGTGAGCTAAAAAACCCCAGACAAGATATACTTTTAGTTCAATACCATGCTTTACTCTTGTTTAAGTTGGAAGACATCTACATGTAGCTTCACTATGAAAAAACTCTGGTTCATGCTACAGTAATCAAAATTGTTTTTCTGTACTTTCAACATTTTCTTGCTATCAACATCGTTACTTGAACTTATACAGCAAACAATAGAAGGACAAATCAACAAGTGAATGTTCCACATGACCAACTCTATTGTCCGTTCCAAAGTTACCTAAGCTCGAAGACAAGGACAACAGAGTTTGGGTGTCATCCTATGGTTTGGATGTTATCTTTTAATTTACCTATCACCGATCTTCATGGTGTCCAAACTTGGTAAGAGTGACTGGTCCGAATAATGACAAGATAAGCCCCCCACAGACCATGAACTAAAGTGATTGTTTTTTCGCCTAAAGATGAAAATAAAACCTGATCTATCACAGACGTATAAGGCTGTTGATTGAGATTACCGTTGTTTATTGCCTGATGATACAATCAGTCGTTGCTGATCTATCACGGACGTTTAAGGTCGTTGATTAAGATTAACGTTGTTTATGGACTGGTGATACAATCAGATGTTGCGGTCTATCACAGACATGTAACAAAACTGTCTATATTGTCATGTAGATTTATACCTTTTTTACATTAACACAATGAGTATACTACATTGAGGATTCTATGGGTGAATAATAAAACATGATCATAAATATTTATTATGTGTCAAACATACCACCCAGGAGACGGATAAACAAGTTAAACTAAGTTTCGGGAATGCAAGAGCATGTGTAATGTCCTGCCGCGTCATAGGGCACACGTAACTCCTGCCCAACTATGTGCACTGAAAACTATCTTTTTGAACTTTTGTCAACTACGCACATTCATTGAAATTGTGAAATGATGCATTTAATATTGATGATGATTATGAGAGCATTTGTACCATTCCTTTTTCAGATTTGTCAGTTCATATTTTTGCGGCCATTGAATGACTGATTATCATTAGGTGAATTAAAAAAAAAGGATATTTTGCAACTTTAAATAAAAAAACACTGATTTTAGTAAATATGAAATGATTCTTAAAACGATGAAAATAATGAGTGTGAGTTAAACAAAACTCTCCCCAATACAAACATATAGGCGCATAAACAAACTAATTTGTTTGCAAATGTCCTCAATAAAATTACTTTAGGCATGAATTTCGAACGAGTTTTATTATACTGACAGTGTCTTTATCTGACCGATTTGGAGCCGAAATTTGGCCTCATTCAAAATTATTAAACTCGATTTGCTTTCTTCCCCCAAATGTAAAAATAAAATTTCAAATTGTATGTTTTGAAAAAATAATACATATCATTTTTTATTTATACATATTTTTCATCCTTCAATAAAAAAATTGGGACCCCAAAACTGTCATTGAAAGGAAGAGTTAGTGTATTCTTAGAGAAATAAATTTGATAGCATATCCTTCTACCTCTTCTGTCTATTTTTAAAAACCTGTTTTAAGCATTGTCGTAATTGTTTATTTTAGGCAAATTTCGAATTCCAAATTTTAATCATATAGACTTTTTTCCCCGGCCCCACTCCCAAAATGTGTATTAAAAGTGTCCACCAAAAAAAAAACATTTCAACTTTAGGACGGTATTCATAATCAACTAAATATGGACGGCGGTCATCAGTCACAGGGATCTGACAAAAATCCAATTTACCCGAGATTCTGCTGATGGCTATCTAAATAGTGCCGTACCATCAGTAACAACGGACACCCATTGACCATTCGATATTTATATTGTGAAATGGTGACGAATTTGAATAGGCGGCCATCATTTACGCGAAAAGTATTAACTTTCGCCCGTAACCAAGGACTGATGGTCATTTAGATGCGTTACACATGTTTAATTTTACTGAATAGAATATTGTAAATCTTGGGCATAAAAACAGGGTCAATTTTTCACTCTTTATTTCGCTGTCAGCATGGAGGTAATTGGTTGACTGCTTTCTTCACCATGTGAAAGGGTTTAAGTTACAAAAGTCCAATGATAATTATATATCAAGGAATATACTAATGTAAGTGATGTATCTTTCTGAATGGAACCTTTTGAAAAGCTGTTGACTATTTAAGATTTGACATGTGATGAAATCCCCGGATCACTTGCAAGAATGAAAACACATCAATTTGGCCAAACCAAAGTCTTTATATGTTTAGTGTCAACAGGCTGATAGGTTTTCAGCCTTCAAAATGATAAAAAAAATAACCAAAACCTGATTTAGCCAAGAAATATCATTTTTAGAGCTTAATAAAATAGTCATCATGATATGTCATTTCAAAAACCATTATCATATGTACGTTTCTGAATGATTTTTTTCTTTACACTTTTCAAGTATACTTTTGGTGAAGAGAAGGTTTGTTTTTTCTAAGGCACCTTTTTTACCCTGACAGATCGGTATTATGTAGGTTTTGAAATAAGAACCAGTCGGCCTGATGCTAAATAAATCCATTTGACATGGCCTTAATACGTAACTGCTTAAAGGGCCTGTTCACAAGTATGTTAGCTGATGAGCCCCCGTTTGCCTTCAATGGAGGATTACTATGTGACCAGCTTATGAATGATCATATCTTCCAATCTCTTGGTTAATCCAAGAATTTATTTTTTCAAAATAATAATTTGTTATTAGTCAAGTAAGACACAGCTTATTGACACAATTCAACAAGTCTGAACTTAAGGCAACCTTTACATAAATTTCTTGTTCTTACGATATTTGGTCCTCCGTTAGTAACCTTATCTTGAACAACTTTACAAACATAGCAAAATACAGCAAAATATTGGCCCTCTATTACAATAACAATGCATAATGTCAGTGACAGTGGTCAGTGTCAAAGCAGTGAACTGACCATATGTTATGAACTGACCATTCCTTGTTATTGTATCAATGCAATACTTGGAAGAGCGAAGCAGTCGTCAATGCGAGCAAAGCAGTCGTCAATGCCGCAATACTCGTTACTAAGGTTTTTCTCAGTCATCCGCTAGGAATATAGGTCATGAGAGACTTGGACTGGTAATATGCCCACTAACAGAAGTAACTTTCACTATTTCATGAGTTCAAATTTCACATGATGATGACAACGCAAATAATAAAAATACCCACTGAAAATGACAAAAATAAAGATGAAAAACAAGGAAGAACACAAAATATCACTTACCAGCAGAAGTGTTTTCAATTCCCCATAAAAAGAACTACCTGTTCCATTTTAATAATTCTGTATTTAGAAAGTTGGAGAACAGGTAAGTTTTCCTATCATTATGACAAAAAGCTGACATTCCTGAAGCACTGAAAGGCAATTATATATTGGAGCAGACAGCCCAATTTTCTTGTCAAATAATTATATTTTATGGACAATTAATATGCATAATTGTTCAGACTTCCTTCCTTATTAAATCTTAATCTTTCAGAAATGTACACTTCCAACTTGATGTGAATGCAGACAGATACCGTCAGATTCTGGATTTTCCTTACTTGTTCAGGGTCAATATTATACTTGCAGTTGGTCTGGGTTCATTACTTGACATTTATCTAAGACTCGCAGTTATGGGCCTTGAATTTTAAGTATCGCAATATATCAGCTGGTAACATTTGCACAAAGTTTTATCACCTTGAATGCCGTCACGTTAATATAACCAACAGTTTAAGTTTTGTAAGACCATGCTGTCATGACATTGACAGAAAGAACATGACAAGCACCATTGTTTTCTTTAACAAACATTGGACCGATTGTCCAGAACTTTGTTAAAGTTAACACTGTGATTAACAACATCGTTGTTAACTTTTAAACATGAAATATTGGATGATGTGCTCACATATTCAAAAATAAACAAGCCAAGTTGAAACAGTTGTCTCAAATCTTGTTTGAAAGATCACTGTGAAGTGTGTATCCATTCATTTTCCAGAGCAGTATCGATTTGAAAGTTAAAAACAATCAAGTAAAAAACGTTAACTTTAACAGTTTTGAACAGTCGGCCTAATGATAAACAAAGAAAAAAGCGTATCGATCATATGAAACGTGACTGAGCAGAGATGGGTCTATTAAGTATCAGTTTCTTTGCATCACATCAAGTTAATAAGCATACATTCATCAAATAGAAACGTAAATTACCTTTTATATTACCATGGACCTTTAAAACATGTTATAAAACAAATACTGGTACAAGCAATGGGCCTAAACATTCTAATTTTGGTCACAGGATATTTAAAATGACATCACATCTTCTGCTTATTTCATATTTCCTATAGCACCATATATGTCTGCTTTTTGTGGTTAAATTATAATAGCATTCCTTATATGGGAATGCATTTTTTTGTACCAAGAAACTAATTGCT